>NC_091454.1:136136303-136812553 GCF_027789765.1 Dendropsophus ebraccatus
CTGAGGCTGCTATCACATGTGGCAGTTGTTTGGAAAACTGCCACTGAAGTTCTTGAGCCCAAACTAGGAGTGGATTCAAAAGGAATGGGAATATAAGGGTAAATTCACACAGGCGGATCTGCAGCGAATTTTACGATGCTAATTTGCAGCGAAATCTGCTGCAGATCCTCAGGCAATGTCTTTCAATGAGGATACATACTCGCAGCAGAATTTACATCCCGCTGCTAGTATGTATGTGACAGCGCCATTAACCCCGCCTGCCGGAGCATACTTTACCTCTTCCCCACGCCGGCTTGCTTCGGGGGCTCCCGCGTCTTCACGTCCCGTTCAGCCAGTGCACTGTTTGGCTTCTACTCCATGCTGGATCCACTTCTGGTTTTGGCTCAAAACTGCAGTAGAAGTTTTCCAAAAAGAACTGCCATGTGTGAAACCAACTTGATGGACAGTTTGACAGAATAAGCAGAACAGTCAGCTAGGATAAGGACTTAAACGCAGTCTGCAGAAGCAAAATGTTTGTTTAGTTTTTTTTGTTTTTATTTTAATGGAGACTGACGTGAAAGTTGTTTAGATTTGCATGTAGAAACACATTTCAGATAAAAAAAAAATGTTCAATGGTGTTTATAGCCTAAAACTTTATGGATGTGAAAACAACAGCACAAAACCATACAGATGTTGTTCTGAACTCTATAGATATATTATGATATTATTAGAAATATTTCGGCCATATATACATTATAAAAAAAGACATGATCGTCGGCACCCTTTAAAGGCTTGAATGACTGTATTCTGTTGTGTTTCAGGACACAATATGATACTGCAGCTGTTATATACCATTTCCATCCTGATTTCATAACAGTCAATTGACTGGCACGTGGACATGAACCCGCACCCTCGACGAATTCGTCTTAAGCCATGGTTGGTAGCTCAGGTGGACAGTGGGAAATACCCAGGGTTATATTGGGAAGATCAAGATCGCAAGATGTTTCGTATCCCCTGGCGTCATGCAACTCGTCATATACCAACACAAGATGATGAAAACACCATATTTAAGGTTGGTGCAAATCTGTAAGAAAAAAAACTGCTCTAATTAGAGGAATTGGATATAACTGCAACATTTATGGATTTTATCTAGGAATATATAAAATAATATAATTAACGAAACAGAGAAAGAGAAAGGTCACTCACCGCTTTTTGTTGCTTAAACTTCAGTTTATTCGGAACTGGTTTGCGAGTCTGCTCTGCAGCAATGTCGTTTCGTGCTTCTCTTTCTGTTTTGATTACTAGTTGGATTCTGCTGTGTATGTTGTTTAGTACAGAATCAAAGTAGTGCCAGACTGTCTCTTTGTATGCTTGCCATATAAAATTATATATTTTACTGGCCTATAATACTGGCTTATAGTTTAGATATAGAATTAGGTTTTGATGCTTCATATATTCTTTTATGGAACATAAAACATAACAAGATCTAAATGTTGTATGTGACAAACTTATTAGTGCAGAACACTTTTCTCATAACACACGGGATACTGTGAACTATAAGAAATAGTCTGTAAAAACTAGTAGTATAGTATCAGAAATTACAGACGTGTAAGTGTAGAGGCAGTGACTGAGTGTATGCACCCACCTTCTTACATCGCTCACATGTTGCCAAATGCCTCAAACTATTTTTGCCTGATGACTCGCTTGCCAGGGAAATGACAATTTGAGAAACTGTGCCTAAAACCCTCTAATAAACCACACTGTCTCCCACCTATACCATCTGGTGTACTGTTTGCCAGGCCCTTCTAAATCAGGATTTATACTGTCTTGGGAAATGGAGTTGGATATCACTATCTCTGAAGCTGAACTCCACACAATCCTCACCAACTCTCTGGCAAAATCCTCTGGCTTTTCAAGATGTGTCCTGCTTCAGAGGAAACCACTACAAACGCCTGTCCACATGGTTTAAAGAGAACCTTTCATCTAAATTTCACTGTCCCTAATATTAAAGTATATCTTTCCCTAAGTCTATCTATGAAGATACAGACTGCCTTTGCAGTCTGTATCTTATGCCTTACCTACTCTTTCGTATCTGTGTAAGCAAGGCCGGGTGCCGCCATCTTGATGACGTCATTTGCGTTCCACCGTTGGAACGCAAGTTGCGTCATCAAGATGGCGGCGCCTGGCCTTGCTTGCACAGAAACAGAGGATTAGGTAAAGTAGAAGATACAGACTGTAAAGGCAGTCTGTATCTTCATGAAGTCTATTTATGAAGATACAGACTGCCTTTGCAGTCTGTATCTTATGCCTTACCTACTACTTCGTGCCGATGCAGCAGGGCCGGAGCCGCCATCTTGATTACGTCTTTGCGTTCCACCGCTGGAACGCAAGTTACGTCATCAAGATGGCGGCGCCGGCCTTGCTGCACAGAACAGAGGATTAGGTAAAGTAGAAGATACAGACTGTAAAGACAGTCTGTATCTTCATAAATAGACTTCATGAAGATACAGACTGCCTTTACAGTCTTATACTTTACCTAATCCACTTGTTTGGTGTAGCTAGGCCGGGGGGGGGGGGCGCCATCTTGAAGACGTGACTTGCGTTCCAGCGGTGGAACGCAAGTGACGTCATCAAGATGGCGGGCCCCCACCGGCCTTGCTGCCGCTCTGCATGACAGGAGTTTCCGGTCTCGTGCCGGCTCTTTTGAAAAGAGCCGCCGCGAGGCAGGAAAGTAAAACAGAAATATTTAAAAAACGCAGCTTTAAAATTAATTAATTATATTTACAAATATTGTTAAAATTAGGATTTACATCTAATTAGGGAATAAAAAAAAATTCATTTTCGCCCGTGATTGGTTCTCTTTAACCCTTAGGGGACACAGCCAGTTTTCATTTTTGCGTTTTCGTTTTTCCCTCCTCGTGTATATAAGGCCATAGCGCCTGCATTTTTCCACCTAGAGACCCAAATGAGCCCTTATTTTTTGCGCAACTAATTGTACTTTGCTAAGGCAGATGTAATTTTTGCCTAAAATGTGCCGGGAAACCAGAAAAAAATTATATGTGTGGTGAAATTGAAAAAAAAAACGCATTTCTTTTATTTGGGGGAAATGTGTTTTTACGCCATTCGCCCTGGGGTAAAACTGACTTGTTATGCATGTTCCTCAAGTCGTTACGATTAAAACGATATGTAACATGTATAACTTATATTGTATCTGATGGCCTGTATAAAATTCAAACCGTTGTTAACCAATATACGTTCCTTAAAATCGCTCCATTCCCGGGCTTATAGCGTTTTTATCCTTTGGTCTATGGGTCTGTGTGAGGTGTCATTTTTTGCGCCATGATGTGATCTTTCTATCGGTACCTTGATTGCGCATATATGACTTTTTGATCGCTTTTTATTACAATTATTCTGGATTTGATGCGACCAAAAATGCGCAATTTTGCACTTTGGGATTTTTTTGTGCTGACGCCGTTTACCGTGTGAGATCAGGAATGTGATTAATTAATAGTTTGGGCGATTACGCACGCGGCGATAGCAAACATGTTTGTTTATTAATTTATTTATTTATTTTTATTTATAAAATGGGGAAAGGGGGGTGATTCAGACTTTTATTAGGGGAGGGGGTTTTGTGTTATTAAAAATACTTTTTTCTTTTACTTTAGACATATACTAGAAGCCCCCCTGGGGGGCTTCTAGTATATGCACTCTGATCTCTCATAGAGATCCATGCAGTATAGTTATACTGCATGAATCCATGAGATCGGTGTTCTATTACTTTTGGCTGCTGCAGCCAAAAGCAATAGAATGCCGAGCCGGGATCAGCGCCATTACGGAGCAGACCCCGGCCCGGTATGGATGCAGGGATCGCCCCCCCGCAATCGCGCCGCAGGGGGGCGATCCCCCCACTAGACCACCAGGGATGTGTAACCGCAAGTATTTAGAAGCAGCTGTCAACTTTGACAGCTGCTTCTAAGTACTTAATTAGCGGGCACGGCGATCGGACCGCGCCCGCTAATAGCCGCGAGCCCGGGCTACTCGCGGCACCCGGGATCGCGGCAGTTCAGAGGGTGGTCGCCGCGCGACCCCCCTCTGAACTCCCATAGCGGCACGAGGACGTTAAATAACGTCCTGGTGCAGCTATGGGTTAAGACACCAGAGTGGCTATATGCCTATAAATTATCGCCTATGGCCCAATATTTAAAGGGAATCTGTCAGCTCCTGGGCCCTACCTAAGGTGCTAACAGTGTGCTGTAGCTTGCATCCCCCAGTGAGCATGGTAATTTTCCCTGCAGCGGATTATGTACAATCTTATGTCACAGAGCAGTTGTTGGTGCCACACTTGACATGCATCCTCCTCCCTCTTTATAAATAATCAATGCTGCCCGGCCTCCTGCTCCCACAGCTATCAGATTGCAGATCAGTCCTCTGTAGGCAGTTTGTCTGAAAGAAACACTCAGGTATAATTGAATCCCTTCTCCCTAATGTGTTGGAACTGTGGTCTAGGGGTACCTCACCTGTCTAGAGACCAGCCAGCAGTTCATTTTCTGGTTCGAATCCCCTGATGGAAATTAAATAGATGTCTTTTTTTTTTTTTTTCCTCATTATTGTATCATTTTTAAGGTTATGTTCACACACAGTATTTTTGCTCAGTATTTTGCAACCAAAACCAGGAGTTGATTGAGAACACAGAAAGGCTATGTTCTCACACTGTTGAAATTGAGCGGATGGCTGTCATTTAATGGCAAATAGTGGACAATGTTTTAAAATAACAGTAATTATTTGCTATTAAATATGCAGTCATCCACTCAATTTCAACAGTGTGTGAAAAATACTGTGTGTGAACATAGCCTTAAAAATGATACAATAATGAGAAGAAGAAAAAAAGACATCTATTTAATTTCCATCAGGGGATTCGAACCAGAAAATGAACTGCTGGCAGATCTCTAGACAGGTGAGTTACCCCTAGACCACAGCTCCAACACATTGGGGAGAAGAGATTCAATTATACCTGAGTCTTTCAGATGTAAACTGCCTACAGAGGACTGATCTGCAATCTGACAGCTGTGGGAGCAGGAGGCCGGGCAGCATTGATTATTCTTGAAGAGGGAGGAGGATGCATGTCAAGGGTAGCACGAACAACTGCTCTGTGACATAAGATTGTACATAATCCGCTGCACGGAAAATTACCAAAAAGGCACCATGCTCACTTGGGGCTTCCAGCTACAGCACACTTTCACCACCTTAGGTAGGGCCCAGGAGCTGACAGATTCCCTTTAAGATGCATGAAACACAGGTTCTCTCTCACACATCTGGTGTTACTGCCCAGATATAAGGGCTGGAATAGGGTGAGAGAAATCATGACCACAGTAACTAAAACCTCCATTTGGTTATAACGCTTACCCTCAAATGACTTCACTCCCTACAAACGTACCCTAGCCACTCACCTATTAGCAGCGGGCAAGACCTTAATCCCCCTTAAATGGAAACAAACTGATCCCTCGACCCATGTGGAATGGCTGAACAAGATACATCAAATATGCCGTTTTGAAGAGCTCACAAGCTGGGCGGACAGAACCCACAATAGGTTTCTAAAACTAAAAACCATGGCTGGACTCACAATATGCAACATCCATTAACCTCTTAACTTCTAACCAACCCATCCCTCCAGCCCTCAAACACACTAGATAAGGCGCTTGTAATCAGAGGAATGAGCTGGATTAGGGCGCGGTTTGGTCGGACCCTAGTTCTTCTCACCACCACCCACCCCTCTGCTTCTTCTTCTCTTCATCCCCCCAAATCTCTGTCTTTTGGACCAGGAATGTAGGTCCCTAAAGGACTCCCAATGCACTTAACATCTAGGGGCTTAAACTCATATTCTGCTTCAGTTCCACATACTTTATACTTCCCCTCAGTTATCTAGTTTGATAAGGTTACTACTTATAGAGAGGCAGACAAGAAGAGCTGAGACTCCCACACCACCCTCAGAACAACCCAATGTACTTAACATCTAGGGGCTTGAAATCATATTTCCCTTCAGTTCAACATACTTTATACTTCCCCCTCAGTTATCTAGTTTGATAAGGTTACTACTTATAAAGAGGCAGACGAGGAGAGCTGAGACCCCACCCTCAGAACTCTCCTATCTTCCACATCTATGTTATATAAATGTTCTATGTGACAATCTATTGCTATTCCCTGGCTACTATGAAGAGTTAAAGAGTCACTGTCATTTTTTTTTTTTTTTTTTTGCAGAAATCAATAGTCCAGGCGATTGTAAAAAAAACTTTGTAATTGGGTTTATTAGCCAAATATGCCATTATCTGCATTTAAAAAGCCTTTTCCCAGGTCCCCTCCCTCCCTCCTCTTTTCCATCCACTGCAAAAAATCAGGAAATTGTGACTTGTTGCATCAGACGTACCCAGTCTGTTCTAGGGAGAGGGGAGGGGGTAGGAGGGAGTTAGCCGACAGCAGAACACTGAGAACGAAGGATTACAGGCACGGAGCTGGGTGACGCTGTAATCAGAGGTCAGAGAGGTCAGTGGTGACTGTCAGAGGAGATAAAGGGCGATGTATTTGTAGATTAACTCTTTGTTGTCTTGTCTTGGTCTTTTATTTAGCTCTCTCCATAGGAGAACAATGAAGACAGGGGGGAGAGCTTCATACTGCTTTTTCATGATAAAAATGCATTTTTCGGCTAATAAACCTATTTACAAAGTTTCTTAAAATCGCCTGTACTATTGATTTCTGCAAAAAAAATTCACGACAGTGACACTTTAAATATTTCATTAAGTATTCCTCAAGCTGTACATGACTCTTAGAATGTCACTGGTTTGTTGTTACAGCAGTTTTTGTATTCATGTTTTGTTATGCTAACAGAACATAACAGAATAAAAAAAAAATTACAGATGTATTTCAATGCAGAGCTACTTAAAGCTGTGGATAGCTTTCACTGTTTATGTAAGTTATTACGTTCAGGAGATTTTTAACTTGACATTCTCTGTATGTCTATCCTAACTTAAGGCATGGGCCATGGAAACTGGGAAATATCAAGAGGGAAAAGATGAGCCTGACCCCGCTAAATGGAAGGCAAACTTGCGCTGCGCCCTGAACAAGAGCAGAGAGTTCAAACTTTTGTATGATGGCACCAAAGAAACTCCTATGCAACCATTTAAGATCTACCAGCTGTGTGATCTCCCAGGACAAAATGAAGGCACGGGTCAAAACCTATTACATTTATATGTTTAACACAATAATAGTAAATGTTTTACTCACATACATTGTATTACACACATTACATTGCTTTCCATTTTAAAGTGGCCAATTATAACTATGCATATCATATTGATTTTGCAGAGCACTTGGTGGATGACAATGGATGTGATGAAGAGGAAGAGGTAACAATATTGAACTTTACATACCATTCATGGTATTCATTCATACAAATGCATGCAATTTATATTTAAAGGGGTACTCTGGGGAAAAATGTTTAAAAATGTGTCAGAAGGCTATACAAATTCTTGTAAAAAGAGTTTTCTTCCCAGTCTGACACGGTACTCTCTGCTGCCACCTTTTTCCCTGACAGGAACTGTCCAGAGCAGTAGCAGATCCCTATAGAAAATCTTTCTTGCTTCGGACAGTTTCTGTCACAGACAGAGCGAGGTGGCAGACAGAGAGAGCACTGTCAGACTGGAAAGAATACACCACTTCCTGCAGGGAAGTACCGGAAGGATACGTTTTTTTTGTAATTTCTAAATCTGTATAACGTTCAGACACCAGTTGATTTAAACAAAAAAAATTCCATGCAGAGTACCTCTTTAACAGAGACCTGTCAGAACATTCATGGTTTGAATGCATGACTTGCCACCAAGTTGCTTGGTTCCGTTAAATAATCTTTTACGCAGTGCTTTACACAACTTTGATAAAGTGCTGCTGGACTTATAAAGAACCAGTCAGCACAATTATGCTGATATAGATTCCAGCTGTACAGTACAGATCTACTGTGCGCCCCCCCCCCCCCCCCCCCCGCCCCAAGCGCACAAGTCCAGGAGAAGGACGGCAACCAGTCATCTGGGTGGGGAGCACAGAAAGGCCACTAACGGGTCTCCAATGAGCTACTTTTCCACTATCGACCACTCCCTTTTCCTACGATGTAAAGCTACTGCTGCAGAGGCAGCTGGTAGTCTCAGAGAGCTGCACAGTAGATCTATACAATCGTGCTGATTGGTTCCCTTTAAGGAACAACTGTGCCTCCTGCTTTACCCCACCTTTCTCAGCTTGACTGACAATTCTCTCTGTATACAGTAATAAGGAACAACCTGTCAGTCAAGCTGTGCTGGGTAGGACAAGCAAGAGGGTAGCCACCCAATAAACAACTCTTCCTACAGTACTTTAGAGTAAAACATTAAAGCGACTCTGTATGCACCACCCCACCCGACCAAACCACTAGTACCATCTGTTTGATGTGAGTACATCCTTACCAGTCGGGTCTTTTAAAATGCACCTGGTGCATCTCTCTCTCTTAGGAAAATATTAACCCCTTGCCAAAAAATGACGTTCCAGGAACGTCATGTAATGCAGGTAGTTCCTGGAACGTCATGCTGTCCCTGCCTCCCTCCTGCATCCCTAGCTGCAATTGGGCAGCAGGAGGAGGCTATTTCACACAGCCTCCTCCTGCTGCCACTGCCCGGAGGGGAGCAGCTAACCCCATAGATGCCGTGGTCCTTGGGACCGCAGCATCTATGGGGCATCCAGAGGGAGATCTGCTCCCTCCGACCCCCGGGTAACCATAGCAACCCAGACGCTACCCAATGCATGTGGGCTGCTATGGTTGTAACAATCAGGCCCCTGCAGTGAGGCAGGGGTCTGATCGTTTTAATGAGCTGTCAGTGTACTGACAACTCTTCTGTACTGACAGCTCATTCACTCTATAATACAATACAGCACAGATGTGCTGTAATGTATCTAATTTTTGTACAAATTTTGTGTTTTTTACAAAAAAAAACTACTTAGTGTATCAACCAAAGTATACCCCAAACATAAAGAGGAATATATGAGGAAAAAAACAAACTTGAATAACCGCAATAAAGGCATTGCAGAGTTTATTACTACATAAAGAGAGACAGGTCAGATTTGAAAAATACGCCCTGGGCATTAAGGCCAAAACAGGCTGCAGAGACAGGGGGTTAAATAGATTTGAGAGCACTAATATGCTGCAAATTATTAGGTCATTGTTATTACTATATACAAAATATATAGTTATAGCCATGGACATTACTAATATGTATCTCCTCTACGTTTTCAGATCGACCACATGTTCCCAGCGCTGGGTATTAGTGGTAAGTTCAGACATAAATAGGGATTAGTAAGGTTTACAGCTGCATGTTAGCACACGCTGGGAAAGACGGTTTAATAATAGAATTTTTGTAAACTGAATTGCTTTAATGTTAAAGTAAACCTAGCACTAACCTTGCCTATGCCTATGGTTTTATTATGGGCAGATTGGCACTGCAGTTCCAACAACTGGCTGCTTTTCTTAATCCGAGGTCCAGTTCTTGAGTTATAGGCAATAATATGTTTGTGAGGCGGTCTCATCAGGGGTGCTAGGACCACCTCCAGTGCACCAAAGAGGGTAATGGCATACATTGATTGTTTTAACTCAGGAAGAAGAACTCTGTTTAAGAAAAGCAGAAAAGAAAATGTTTGTAATCTGCATTGTGACACTGAGCTGGCCATAAAAAAATCTTAGCACTAGATTCACTTTAATAACTATTTTTCCAATTTCCATCCATAATGTGTCAGGCTGTTGGAACTAACATACACTGTTTCCCCAAAAATTAGACCTCCTCCAAAAATAAGGCATAGTGGAGAATTTACAGGTAGCTTAAATAAGCCCCCCCCAGAAAGTAAGACCCCCGCAGTCAACAGGGTTATGCTGGTTTGTGATGACTACTGTACAGTATACAATAGATATTCTTTTTTTGTAAATTCTTTATAGAAAAATAAGACATCCCCTGAAAACAAGACATGGTGCATCTTTGGGAGTAAAACTTAAAGTGACTCTGTACCCACAATCTGACCCCCCAAACCACTTGTACCTTCAGATAGCTGCTTTTAATCCAAGATCTGTCCTGGGGTCCATTCGGAAGGTGATGCAGTTATTGTCATAAAATATTACTTTTAAAATTGCAGCCCCGTGCCCTACGGGCGTATCTGTCCCCTATCTTTGCACCACCCCCTCCGTCCCTCCTCCCCATTCTCTTCATTATTAGGAATGCCACTGGAACAGATACTTCTGTTTGAACATTGCACAGGTGCCTTAATGATCCAGGCCATGTGCTGTGGTTACACAGGTGGGGAATAGGAAGCAATCTGCCTGGAGCATTCCTAATGATGAGGAGGGTGGGGAGGAGGGACGGAGGGGTGGTGCAAAGTTAGGGCACAGATACGCCCGTAGGGCACGGAGCTGCAATTTTAAAAGTAATATTTTATGACAATAACTGCATCACCTGCCGAACGGACCGCAGGACAGATCTTGGATTAAAAGCAGCTATCTGAAGGTACAAGTGGTTTGGGGGGGTCAGATTGTGGGTACAGAGTCACTTTAATATAAGACACTGTATTATTTTCGGGGAAACACTGTATCCGTGTGTGTAAAAGGCCCCTTCGCATGTATCTTTACCATATATTTTCATGTTGTGGTAGGGCCAGACGAGACAAAAGTGCTGCAGGTTTTCAGCTGCAAATTTGCGTTTAGAGAGGAATATGGAAATGTTCATTATTTTCTGAAGCACAATTTGCCTATTCTGCATTTAATGCAGAGAATCTGTACTAAATTCACAACAGCAAAAACTTTAAAGTGCATGCACTACCTAGATTTTCCTTCACTGATTAGAATCAGATACTAAAAGCTTGTCTTTTATTCTAATCTCCTATTTTCTGGGTGTTTTTTTTTAATTTTTTTCCCCTCTTTATGTACATTGTTATGGGGGCTGCCGTGTTGCCTGAGCTGTATTTAACAGCATTTAGTGACATGCTTTACTCATAGACATAGACAGACTCCCTTGAGATGAATGTGAAACATTACTGAACGTACTCTGTGACCTTTAAGAGTTAACTCCACAGGGAGCTGCTATTGTCTCCTTCTATCTACTGGTGTCACGTGTCACATGTCACTGCAATGCTGTATAGCAGCCTCCTCTTATCACAGACAGAACAGGAAGTCTCTACTTAGTTTTAGCCCCAGTGGCGAGAATGAAAACTGCAAGATTTCAGGATTATTTCATAATATTGATAGCAAAATGGAAAATTAGAAAAAAATTACCAAAAATTCTTTAAAAATATGTTTACCATAAAAGCATTGTTTAAACTGTAGGCCATCCTCTAATGACACATTTCCTTTAATATCACAATTAAAAAACCTCAAGATTGGTCAGTTTCCACACAGATTTTCTGCTGTTTTTTTTACCCAGTGTGTGAATGAAATTTCTAGAATCACAATAGCTACTGTTTTCCAAATTGTAATAATAAATTTGCTGTCATATTTTAATTAGTTTTGCTTTTTCAGATCCACTGCCTTACATCTGGCCTAAATCAGAACCCACTTTTAGCCCATGTGGAAGCCTCCTGCAGCAGAACCTGACCCCTGCAGATTCTGTTGTAAAACCAACTACCTCTGCTGGGTACCCTGGCGTTGAATTGTCTCCCCAAGGCATGGTGCCACAACCTGTAGTTCTTCCTCTTTCAGAACTCGTTCCCGCAGAAAGTATGGAGCCAGCTCAAGATCCAGCACTTCCTATACAAGGGGTAATGACGGCCCCCATTGAACAAGGCATACCAGAGTTGCATATTAGTCCTCAAATGCTGCCATGTGAGTAGAAACATGCAACCACAGTACAAACAACATGGTTGTGTAACCATATTTTCACTGATAATTTATTAGTAATAATTGTAGCATTGGTTTTCTTTTAATTTATGTACATGTTAAATGCCATGGTGTGCATTACATTAACACACCTAGCGTCATACAGCAGGGACTGAATGAGCTGAGAGCTCTTGCACTACGTAGATGTTGGGTGCACAATGTTCAGTTGAGGGTCTTACATGAGCCTGTACAAAAGCATTGCATTTACTGAGACACAGTAAACAAGGAGAGCAGGAGTTTTGTGCATGTGTAGTTTAGACATTTAGCATATTAAGAAGAGATGATTCCTAATTGGCTGTCACTGTACATCGCAGTCTGTTAGTAGTTTTGCATAAGTTTATGCCATCTACTTACTGTACTCTCACTTTGTTGTTGCAGTGACTGACTTAGAAATAAAGTTCTTATATAGAGGGAAGCAAGCAGGAGCGATGATTGTCAGTAACCCTCATGGGTGCCGCCTTTTTTACAGTAACCTTGAGCCAACTCCAGAGCAAGTGGAATTGTTTGGTCCTACAACTTTGGAACAAGTCCGGTTTCCCGGGGCAGCTGATATCGGAAATGAAAAGCAGAAGTTCTACACTAACCATCTTTTGGACGTTATGGATCGAGGACTTATACTTACCCTGCAAGGACAGGATATCTATGCCATCCGATTGTGCCAGTGCAAGGTCTTCTGGTCTGGACCATGTGCAAATAACCTAGGTGGACCCAACCCAATAGAAAGGGAAAAGAGAATCAAAGTATTCAGCCTAGAGACCTTTTTAAATGGTGAGTTTGGTTTCAGTTTGCAAAGTTTTAACAAGTTATTAAAAAATGCAAGTTGGGGGTTAAAAAATAAGTTTTCTATGAACAAGAAGTCGTGCTGTCCCTGGTTTCAACCAATAAACATCTTGCATTGCAGAAAGAAAGCCTGTCTCGACACCTCTCATATAACGTTTGTATATGCCGTTTTTCACCATTTTCACCTTTGATGGCACTTTTTCATAGCCTTAGTTGTAGGAAAATATTATATACTCTAATTATAACAGTTTTTTTTTTAGTGATTGATGAGTTTAAGAGGGGAGGAGAATAGTAAGTGATAAAGAGACTTAGAGATCTAATAAGTTGATTTGAAAATTTCTCATTCATTTGTACTATTGATTTATTTAAAGTTTGTTGAAAGATAAGTGGCCATTAAAGTGTACCTCTCATCATAGAAAACTTAACATTTCATGTAAAAAGTTTTGAACAATCTGGGTCTGAGTGTTTAGACCCGTATTAATTGTGAGAGCGAGCCGGAAGAAGACCACGTTAAGAGTGGTCCTCTCCTGACTTTGTGTCACTTGATGAGTCAGGCTACTAATGTAAGCCTATGGAGTCCAACTCTTTCACTGACACAGAGCAGGGAGTGTGGTGCAGTTAACTTGAGTGGCAATTGTCAGACTTTAGGCCCTTTTACATAGAACGACAATCTGTCGATACAGCAGGTTATCGCTCAGTGTGATAAAGACAATGATCAGCCTAAGAAACTATCATCAGCTGATCGTTGTTGTGTAAACCTGCTTAAAAACTATTGGCTGCTGCCACACATTGCTGCATGTAGAGGTGTGCGGCCAACTGCTTATGACTTATATACTTGCCTATTCTCCCCCAGTGTCCTACAGCCTTTTGCCTGTGTTCTTCGCTCTATGCTGACGCTTCTAGCCCTGTCTCTTTAGTGACAGGCTACTCAGCAAATCACTGGCCGAGACGGGACAGCAATATGGCCAGTGATTAGCTAAGTGGCCTGACACTGAAGAGACGTCAGCAGGGAACACAGGCCAAAGGCTGCTGGACCTGGTATATAGGGAAGTATAATCTTTTATATTTCATGTAAAAAGCAAAGGCTGCATGAACATGGCTAATGGTATATATATACAGTCCTTGCTGCATGATAATCGCTTTCTTGGAAATTTCAGGTCTTACTATGCAGAATGCCCACTGACCTGGTCTTATGTTAGGCGCAAAACTATTTAAGGCATTGGTTCTAATAGGGCTGCTGATATCCACTGTCCAAGGCTCCAGTAGGGACTAGGGTGAGATTTGGAACATCAAAGTAAGAAACTGTTGTGGTATCAAGTCCAACCCCTGATATTTTAATAAAACTAAAACTCCCAGAGCTGTGCACGCTGTGGCTGCTGGAGAGGATGATGACAGAGGGATGCTCAGTGTCCCTCAGTGTCCCCCTTCCATCATCCTCTCCAGCAGCCACAGCCCGCACAGCTCTGGGAGTCGAGTCGTGACATCACCATGTTATCCAGGAAGTGAAGCCTTGATGCAGTAGTAAGTGCAGGGAAAAAAGCACTTTATAAGCATTTCCTGTAATAAGTGTATATTGGGGATTTGTATAACTTTTAGGGGAATACAATACTTCAATAAAATTTTTCGCCAGACTTCTCCTTTAACCCCTTTGGGTGATTTTAGTGCCATTAATGAGCCTCCTTCATGGTGCACAACTGTTTTTCATTCTCCACATTTCAGGGGATGGGATTAGAGCTGGGCTGCCTGTCAGTAGTACACACACAATATTTCCTATGCCTTACTTAGTTTGCCATCACAGTATAGCATCTACTCCTCTGCTATACCATGAATGAGTGCTTGTAAAAATGCAACAAACAGGCTGACAGTGTGCTGAGGGATGATTTACTCAGAACACTACTGTAGGCGACATGTTGGGGGGGAATTACTAATTCCCTGACTTTGCAAGGTGCTATGTGAGCTGAAATAAAAGAAATTGCAGCAGCAAAACTAGGAAGGGGTTACACTAAAGGGAACCTGTCACCCCCTGTGACGGGGTGACAGGCTCTCGACCCTCCGCTACAGCCCCCTATACTCACCTGCTTCTTGATCCGGTCGGGTCACGGAGATATCAACCGATGCAGCCCGCTGAGAGATGAGTCCAACGCTCATAGAGAATGACGGAGCGCTGGACTCTCCGTCATTCTCTATGAGCGTTGGACTCATCTCTCAGCACGCGCGCCGGGCTGCAGCGGCTGAGATCTCCGTGACCCGACCGGATCCAGAAGCGGGATCAGGTGAGTATAGGGGGCTGTAGCGGGGTCGGGAGCCTGTCACCCCAGCACGGGGGGTGACAGGTTCCCTTAAGCACTGAACTGCTGCTGCTGACAAACTAAAGGGAGAGGGGATTACACTGCAGCTCTGTAGATATCATGCAGTAGGTACACTGGTATAAAAGTGGCAACCATAAGGCCAGTGAAGCCTGTCAATGTTTTGCATTATGACTTCTCTACACAGTCATTTTCATGTCTTATTTTATATCATACGTCATGGTGCTTGTTCCAGTAAAACGTGATCTTTTATCACTTGCGGATTGTGCTATTTGGGCAGGGCTTCACGGCTGAAGCGCCACTTGGCCCTGCCTACAATGCCACCGTTGGCCCCGCCTCTCATGATGTCATTGCTGCATAGGCCCAGACCATTGGAAGGGCCGACCTAGAGGGGGTGGGGCCTAGACCTTTAGGCTGTCCTGTTTCAATGGTCAGCGAGGGGCAGACCTATGTTGCGATGACGTCACGAGGGGCGGGGGCAACAGTGTTGTTGTGGGCGGGGCTACGTGGCGCTTTGGTCGTAAAGCCCTGCCCAGATAGCACAATAGTGGCGCTTTGGTCGTGAAGCCCTGCCCAGATAGCCCAATCCACAGATGATAAAAGATCACCTGTGTAGAGAAGTCATAATGCAAAAAGAGTATGACAAAAGTATGTGGACTATGCATCGACAAAATTACAGGGTGCTCAGAAGATGAGAGGAACGTAAATAGTACCAACAAAACTGGAAGGAAAGGCCTGTCATATGTACTCACTGGCACACCAAACAAATAAAGAAGAAAATATGTATCTTTATTTCACATAAATCAAAAAAACAAACATCACACTGGGACATAAGCAGTTAAAAACATCTAAAAAAAAAACAAATACCTCAAGGGGGCCCCACTACATATAGGGAAAAGCCCCCAGGACACTGACAAGCCAAAATGGCAATGACCTTATCTAACCAATGAATCTGATGTGATAACTATGCCCCACTACTGTCAACAATGATTATGAGGTAGAGAAACTACCAAAAGATATGCAAAAACAAGCAAGGGCAGATATAACCAAAATATTACCAAATTGTCAGAAGGTCCATGCAAAAATAATAATAAAAATAATAATTATAATAATAAATAATACAAAAAGGGGGTGACAGTGTCACTTTAAGATGTAAGAAAGCTTAACCCCTAGGCAACCTAGGACGTACCGGTACGTCCTGAGCTATGAAGCGCGCTCCAGAGTGGAGCGCGTTTCATAGCAGGTGGGGGCCGCTGGCGATCGCGCTGCAGCGTGACATTAACTCCTTAAACGGCGCGATCGCGTTTAAGTGTAAGTGACTGGAGTCCCCTGTCACTTACCGATCGGGACCCCCGCAGTGTGACTGCGGGGGTCCCGATCGTTAAAACGGACCGCCGGAGGTCTCTCACCTGCCTCCTTGCGGTCCGATCAGCGCTCTGGTCACTGAGCCTGCACAGGCAGGCTCAATGAGCAGAGCGCCGATAACACTGATCAATGCTATGCCTATGGTCAGTGTATAAAATGATCAGTGTATAAAATAAAAGTAATGTATGTACAAGTCCCCCAAAGGGACTTAAAATGTGTAAAAAAAAAAAAAAAAAAGTTAATCACTAACACACTACCCCAAAACCCCTCCCCCAATAAAAGTTTAAATCACCCCCATTTCCCATTATATAAATAAAACATATAAAAATAAATTAATAAACATAAAAATTAAATAAAATAGCTAATTGTCAAAAAAAGGATTTAATAAAAAAATATATATATAACATTAGAGAATCTGTGTAACCTGCATATGGTTGTGTTCGGAATGACCTATAGAATAATGGTATCATGTCGCTTTTACCATATAGTGCATTACGTAGACACAGGAACCGCCCAAACGTTACCATATTGCATTCTTTTTTACAATTTCACCTATTTATATCTTCATAAATAATAATTTTGGGGTCCCGTCATACATGTAATGGTAAAATGAAAGGCGCCATTACAAAGTACAACTATTCCTGTAACAAACAAACCATTACATGGCCCTGTAAATAGAAAACTGAAAGTGCTAGAGCTCTTAGAAGGGGAGGAGGGAAAAACAAAAGCGCAAAGATCAAAACTTGCGCGGTTCACTGGGTAATTTTGGGCCTGGTCTTTAAAGGGTTAAAGGGGTGGTGCCACGAAGAAATGTTAAATGCAACATGTATTAAACTTACAAGAATTTCTTAAAATGTATTATTTAAGAGATATAGCCTTACTAATTATCCTATGTGCCTGCTTTGTCGGATACCCTGTTGCCCTTGGATAAAGGGAACCTGTCACCCCCCCCCCCAGAGCCCGGCTGACCCTCGGTGGAGACCCTTATACTTACCCCGTGCACGAAGTCCTGCTCCTGAACCCGCTTCCGTTGCTGAGATATCACCGTTGGAAGCCCAGCGTGCGCCCATCAGAGATGAGTCAGACGCTCATAGAGAATGACTGCTCCAATAAAGGAGCGGGTCCAGGAGCGGGACTTCGTGCACAGGGTAAGTATAAGGGTCTCCACCGGGGGTTGGCCGGGCTTTGCCCCGGCACAGGGGGTGACAGGTCCTCTTAAAGGCCCGTTGGGCATCCACTTTCTTGGGTCACACATGCTCAGTTCAAACTCAGTCACATGACCCGTCCCATTATAACAGACAGCTGGTTTTCACTTCACATGCATGCAAGTAAGGGGGTTGTGGCAAAGTGTGTGTGTGTATGTATATATATATAATATTGCGCATCTGATTATACCTTCTTTGCTTCATATTACTTGCCAGCGCCGAAGGATGCATACAGATAATGAATGTTTTTTTGTTTTTGTTTTTTTTTGTCTGCAGAACTCATTGCATGCCAGAAAGGGCAGACTAATGTGCTTCCACCTTATGAGATATTTTTCTGCTTTGGGGAGGAATGGCCAGATCAAAAACCCAAAGAGAAAAAGCTTATTACAGTGCAGGTAATGAATATGTCAGAAAATCTGTGTCAGCATATTATGAACAATTCTGTTTTTTTCCTCAGTTCTTTCTCATAGAATATGAGATAAATAGCTATAAAGGTGATCAGCTGATTTTCACTAAAGGGTCAGACAGTTGTATATGCAGTGAAACCTCTATGAGCTGACTAGAGATGAGCGAACTTTTCAAAAGTTCGTTCCGACCGGACTTCCGGATTTTTTTGAAAAGTTTGGTTCGACCGAATTTCGGATTTCTTCGGATTTCATAGTTTAAAGCATCTATATGATATGGGTGTAGTGTATTTGGTTGAATTTAGCGCTCTACAGTCAGTAACATCATCTTTTCAATATCTCAAAGTCAAATTTTTTTTTTTTTTTTAGACTTTAATATTCACCATTACAGGGTCTATGCAGGAAAAAGGTCACAAATTCAGTGAAGGAGCAGCAGTAGTCATTGGAGGCCAGTGGAGGTCCAGCAATAGTCATTTGAGGCCAGTACAGGAGCAGCAGTAGTCAACACCTATGTCATATACACTCTCGCAAGGGTCCAACTATAGTACTTGTATATCTGTATAGCACTTTTTTTTTTTTAGTGTTTTATTCTACACACATGCACAAGATATATATTTGTGCCTCAGGAAAACACCTATGTCATATACACTCTCGCAAGAGTGACAGTATAGTACTTTGATATCTGTATAGCACGTTTTGGTTCTGTGCACCCTTTGCTTTCCTATGCTTAATCTATCTACCTATCTATCTTTCGCCCTCTCTATTTTTCTCTCTCAATCATATGTTTCTCCTCTCCGCTTCCCTAAAAATCTTTTTGTCTTTGCTTTTGTAGAATATCTTCTCAGTACAGCAGGGTGCAGCAGCAGCGTTTTGTCACTAACGAGGTCTGTGCACTGTTAACAGTCTCCTTCCTCTTTCTGTGCAGACTGCCTCATGTGGTCATGTGACCGCTCCTCTTAAAGCAATACCAACGTCACACAGGGAGTTTGCTAGTGCAACATCCCTGCTGATTGGATGTGTTCCGGGCATCATGGGAAAGTGCTTTTCCCGCCCAGAACACTTCCTGTTTTCTAAAATGGTGGCTGCCATTTTAGAAAGCAAGGAAAAATCTGACCAGACTTGGACTTTTGAAAAAATCTGAACTGGATCCCATACCGGCTGAAGCGGTTCGCTCATCTCTAGAGCTGACCACCCAATTCTGCACAAAAAAAAATTCATTTCTTTATGGGGGTGGTCTAGCCAAACATCAATGTAGAAAATGCAGAATCATGTCTTTTATCATGTGTTTAATGAGACTGCATTCATACAGCAAACAGTATACTGTGTTGTGAACTTATATATGGGAAGTATTGCTCAGCCCTAAAACTATTGTTTGAACTGAATACAGTATACCATAAGTACAGTATCAACTCTATACACTATTCTATTCCATCATTGGTATCAGGAGCTCTTTACACCATTCTATTACATCACTGGTATTACATTCTATTACAGCAGTGACCAGTGACAGTGAAGAGGGGGAGGGGGCATAGATTGTGGCAATGCAGTTCGCCAGCTTCTGTAAGCAGCCAGGACACCCTCCCCTCACTCCTTGTGGCCTTTGTAAACAGCCAGGACACCCCTCTCTTCTCTTTGTTGGCCTCCGTAGGCAGCCGGGACACCATAGGCCTAAGGTCTCTGCTGTCCATGGCTACCATTGGGATTCCGCGGTCACATTATAGAGTTAAAAGTCAGCACTGGAGCGTGACTTCAGTGCTGACAATTGTGGCGGGCCCTGGCTATCACTGACAGCCAGGACCCACCACGGTTGACACAGGCACAGCTTCTCTGTGTCTGTGTCATCCAGAGTACACTAATTACCAGGGAAGTGGGGGGGGGGGTCCCACTGGCTGCTGAAGCCATGAGGCCACTGTGGGTGTAGTTCCTGGACACTGGTGCTGTTTCTTCCTCCTCCCAGCTCAGCTGCACCTCCTCCTTTCGCCCTCTACCCTATTTCTTTCTGCTCGCGTGCTCCCTCCTTCTTCATGGCCCCGTCAGCCCTGTCAGGTAGCAATTTTAACATGTAAGTCCTGCTGCTGGTCTTTTTATGGGAGTCTTCAGCTACAAAATCTGCTCAAAAGTAGTGGTCTTTGGTTGGATCGGGGTGGACTTCTAAAAGAGAGGCATTGTCCATAAGAAATAATGGTTAAAAAATTGATCACAAAGAAGTGTGTGTGTGTGGGGGGGGGGGGATCTTTTCAAAGAAGTGGTCTACTTGGGATGTTTCACTGTATCTCCCTTTACAGCGGCTGCTTTAGGTGAAATGTAGTAGTATATGGTTTCTGTTAGGATGCTTCTTCAGAGCAAGCTATGCTACATGTTTCTAGCTTTGATCTTTGTGTAGGGGACTTCCCTCTATGACCTCATGGATCATTTAGACAGGAATAGTCCTAGTGGGTCAACTCCTTTTACATGAATTTACAATAGCAACTGTTTAATTGTGGTTCAATTTAATAATGTATGCAAAAAAAAAAACTCACAGCACTCTTCAATGTGAACTGGTGCCATTTAATAATGTATATATTTTTTTTGTTACCCTTTAGGTTATTCCTGTAGCTGCCCGCTTACTATATGAAATTTTCACAGGAGAGTCGTCCTGGTCTGCAGATAGTATAAAGCTCCAAATCTCTCATCCAGACCTAAAGGATAAGATGGTGGAGCAATTTAAGGAACTTCATCAGCTATGGCAAAGCCAGCAGACCCAATCTATGGGCCCAAATGCAGGAGTATCTAACCCTGGAGTAAATGTCAGCTCTGGACCCTGGCCCATGCATTCAGGAAGCATGCAGTAATAAGACTGCTAGATGTACAAGAATGTGGTTTGTGAAACTGTGTTTAGCACAGCGACTGAGAATACTGTTACAGAACCACATGAATTCGGTGAAATATACATCATCTACCTTAGAGGATAAGGTAGAAAGCACTGAGAGGCTTATGTGTCTGGTGTAAAAAAGAATGATACAGTTATGTTTCTAGTGCAGAAAATCTCAGGAATAATGTCCCAAACCGTTCTTTGGGGAAAAAAAACTGAACTAGAAAAATGAATGGCCGATAAACCATTGCTCATGGTTTATCCACTCTTTATGATGTTTGTGCAGAATAACATGGCGTTCATATGGCAGCGATCCATGTTCACACTTATGGTGAAACACTGAAGTTCAGTAGTATGCATATATCACTCTAGATAAATATGTAGAATATAGAAGGGAACAGGGATGTGGTTTCCATTTCTGCTTCTTCTAAGCTTGTTGTCTTCTGCTAAGGAAGTTTTGTATATCTAAAAAGAACCTTTCATAGTAGCGAAGGTTTTATTTTTTTAAGTAGAAAAATGTTTGCTTATCTGTCAGCTTTGCCTAATATTGCAGCTCCCAATGCAATAGTAAGAATAGACTGTGGCAAGAGAGGAAAATGTATTTTTTAAATAACATAAATATATATACATACAGTGTAAGGTCCTACACATGAACCTGTATCTCAATAAAGATGCTAATGTTGTATTTAATTATTCTTTACTTCCTGTCTGTGTTGTAGTTTTTATTGATTTAATTAAGCTTTGTCTTTAAGGGAATATGCAACCTTGCATCAATATACACACATATATATATATAATTGTATTTTTTTTTAATAAAGTACGAACCATGAATGTAAGCTGCACTTTTGGGCCGAAAAGGGAAAATTAAAAAATAAAATAAAAATAAATATATGTGTGTATGTATGTATATATATAAATAAATAAATAAATAAAAAAAATATATATATATATATATATATATATATATATATATATATATATATTATTAAAGTAAATAGATCAGATCCGAACAGTCTGGTTGTGGACTGTGTGCAAAAAAAAATAAAAAAAAATCTGGTTAAGCTGAAAAACAATGGCCTGGGATTCATTTTTGTTAAAGCACAGCACATAGTTTTCTGGTCAGTAATTCTAAACAAGATCTCCACCCAAAATATTGTGTGCTCCTCTCATGTAGCCATGGACTCTGTCATAAGCCCAGTTAAGGGGTAGGCATACACTATTGGGACACAGCATAATCATACACAGTTACATGATTTGTAAGGCTGAAAAAAGAAATCCATCCAGAGAGAGAAGCCAATTTTCCTTATATTAGGGAGAAAAATTCCTTCCAGAAATCTTCCTAAATCTGACAATTCTAGTGACTATAACCTGTAATGTTATTGCACTCCAGAAATTCATCCAAGTCCCTTTGGAACTCTGAATTTACTATAACCACAGAATTCTACAATGTCACTGCTTTTACAGAAATGAATACCCTTTTATGTTAATGTAAAAACCTTTACTCCATCCTAAGTATAAATAGATAATTGGAGAGCTCTCTGTACTGCCCTATAGATAGACATACACATAATTAGGTCATCCCTAAGCTATCTTTTATTTTAATATACTCTAATTTCGATCATCATTGTGGGTACTGTAGTCATCCAATTCCATTTACTACACTGGTTGCCAATCTTTTAACCTTCTTCATCTCCACTATATCTATCTTGTACACTGGTGCCTCAAACTGTACACAATATTCTATGTGTGATCTGACTAATGATTTGTACTATGGTAGAACTCTTTGTCATGTGCATTAATGCTTATTTTAATGCTTTGCCAAAAGCTGCAGTTACATTTACAACTAAAACTTCTAAGTCCTTTTCCATGTCAGTGTTAGTTAATGGGGAAAACGCACTAGGAAAGTAATCCTAACCTGCATTTTCCAACCATATGTACATAACCTTACATTTATCAGTGCTGAACCTCATCTGCCACATCTCAGCCAAAGCTCTCAACTTATCCAGGTCCATGTGTAACAGTGATCTATCCTCTACTGGTTAACTGCTTTAAAGTTTAGGATCATCTGCAAAAATTGACACTTTACTGTGCAAGCCCCCTACAAGGTCAATAAACATATTATATAAATGAGTATAGTGCCCAAAACCAACCCCTAAAGCGGCCCATTAGTAACCGTGATCCAATTAGAGTATGTACCAATTGAAGGAGAAGTCTGGCAAAATTTTATATTTAAGTATTGTAATGCCCCCAAAAAGTTATACAAATCCCCGATAAACACTTATTACGGGAAATACTTATAAAGTGCTTTTTTCCCTGCACTTACTACTGTATCAAGGCTTCACTTGTTGGATAAAATGGTGATGTCACGACCCGACTCCCAGAGCTGTGCGGGCTGTTGGAGGGGATGACGGCAGAGGGATGCTCAGTGTCCCTCCAGTGCCCTGTGCCCCTCCTTTAGCCTAATCATTGT
Organism: Dendropsophus ebraccatus; assembly: GCF_027789765.1. Classification (NCBI taxonomy): domain Eukaryota; kingdom Metazoa; phylum Chordata; class Amphibia; order Anura; family Hylidae; genus Dendropsophus; species Dendropsophus ebraccatus. The sequence continues at coordinate 136,159,587 of NC_091454.1, forward strand.
GATTCCTTGCTGTATTTAAGTATGGTCTGTGTCATGAGCATACTATGTTTGTCCTGAATCTGACGAAGGGGCGCCATAGCCCTGAAACGTGTTATTGTTGGACTGAATAAATCGTGTTTTATGTGAACATCGGTTTCTAATACGTTGTTTGGTGGTGAGCGCAATCTCCAGGTCATTTTTTGTCATTTTTGGCACCATTTGGTTTTACCTGTGTCCCTCAGTGTCCCCGTGTCATCATCCCCTCCAGCAGCCACAGCCCGCATAGCTCTGGGAGTCGGGTCGTGACATCACCATGTTATCCAGGAAGTGAAGCCTTGATGCAGCGGTAAGTGCAGGGAAAAAAAGCACTTTATGGGTACAAACACACACACTGTATACGCAGCAAATACGCAGCAGATCTGCAGCAGATTTGGTGCTGTGTTCAGTTATTTAGATCTAATCTGCTGCGTATCGCAGCAGTAAATACGCTGCGTATACGGTGTGTGTGTTTGTACCCTATATGTGTATATTAGTGATTTGTATAACTTTTAGAGGGGTAATACAATACTTTAATAAAAATGTTTGCCAGACTTCTTATTTTAATTACCACTTCTATCACTATCACTTCTAGCCAGTTGCCCACTTACACACATTTCCCCCCATTTCGTTTTATGGACCAACCATTTATGTTGCACAGTATCAAATTCTTTGGAAAAATCAGGGTATATAACATCCAGCTGCTCTGGTCCAGTCTTGAGCTTACCTCCTAATGCTGTGTTTACACGAAGCAATAATTCGCCCAATAGATCGTTTAACGATTTTGAAGCAACGATTTGGTTTTTATAACTATCAGCGTTTAGACGAATAAATCGTTAGAAAAAATCATTAGAAAAATTGTTAATGCGATCGTTTTTAAGATCGCTTAAGCCCATCTTTTACATAGGGTGAATCTTTGAAAGACCGTTTACACGAATTTTTAGCGAACAATGAACGACGATTTGAGAACATGTTGAAAGCTCAAAATGAACGATTTTTCGCTCATCGCTTGATCGTTTGCTGTGTTTACACGGAATGATTATCGCTCAAATGCGATTGTTATTGCGAAAATTTGAACGATAATCATTCCGTGTAAATGCCATCTCCCACCTCACAATTTGTCTATTTTGTCTTTTTTTTTCCCCCAGGCAGCGCTGCACGTCATCATAGGTTAGGTGACATGTAATGGAGGGTCTACCTTATCCCTCTGCATTTTACCTGCCATATATTTATTCTCTGTGAATACAGTTATGAAAAAGGTTTAATAATGTTTCACTCGTCACTCTATAATTCTGCCTCCATTATCTTTTAAAGGGCTGACCCTTTAGTTTTAACTTTTTTACCATTTATATAATCTGAGAAAAAAAAATTTCCCTATAGCTCTTTGAGGCTGCTGTCACACGCGGCAGATTTCTTTGGAAAACTGTAGTTTTTCAAAGTCAAAATTGGATCCTGCAGTAAGCAGAAGTCCTTTTTAGTTTTGGCTAAAAAACTGCAGTGGCAGCTGTCCAAAAATTACTGCTGTTTGTGTCAGCAACCTAATGCTTCTTTGCTGCCACGTAAAAGCTTTTTTTTATTATTTATTGCACCCTTTACATTTTTCTTCAACCATATTGTCTTTCCCTTCCTAACCCTTTTACTCCCATAAGGTATGTACCACTCACAGTGAAAATGTAAAATAAGACTACAGACAATAAATGGGATATTTTTTAAGAAGACATTATCCCAGTCTATCAGAGGACAGCTGTTGGCAACACATCCCCTATTACATAGGAAGATGAACAGCAGACAGGTTAGAATTGATGCAGACAGACGACAAGCGAGTATCTGCTTGTTCATCTGCCGCTCACTTTCCTTTATAAAGTTTCAGTTTCCCAGTTTATATTGGATAGAGTACCATTGTAGGCAGGAGAACCTGCGTTACAGATTTTGGGGTGCGATTTCTCCCCTGTTCCTCGTGAAATTGAGAAATTTCAAACTAAACCAACATATTATTGGAAAAATTTGAGTTTTTTTATTTTTACAGTCTAATTTTGAATACTTTCCTGTAATTCCTGTGGGGTCAAAATTCTCACCACACCCCCAAGATGAATTTTTTGAGGGATTTACTTTCCAAAATGTGGTGACTTATGGGGGGATTTTATTCCGCTGGCACTACAGGGGCGCTGCAAACGCACCTGTTGCTCAGAAACCTTTTCAGCAAAATCTGCATTGGAAAAGCTCATTGGCGCTCCTTCCCTTCTGAGCCCGGCTGTGTGCCCATACAGTGGTTTACGCCCACATATTGGGTACCTTTTTACTCAGGAGAAACTGCTTTACAAATTTTGGGGTGCTTTTTCACTCATGTTCCTTTTCAAAATGAGAAACTTTAATCTAAACGTATATATTATTGGAACATTTAGATTTTTCATTTTTTTACGGCCTAATGGTTAATACTTTCCTCAAGCTCCTGTAAGGTCAAAATGCTCAGTATACCCCTAGATTAATTATTTAAGGTGTGCAGTTTCCAAAATGCTTATAGGGGTTTCCAGGATACCAGACTTCTAAATCCATTTTAAAAAAGAACTGGTCCCTAAAAAAAAAATCAGTTTTGGAAACTTTGCTGATAAATTTCTTAGCCCTGTTACACCCTAAAAAGTAAAATATATTTACCAAATTATGCCAGAATAAAGAGGACATATTGGTAATGTGACTTAGTAACTAATTTATGTGCTATGACTTCCTTTTTTTAGAAGCAGAGATTTTCAAAGTTCATAAAATGCAAATTTTTCATGATATTTTGTTTTTCACAAAAAACACACAAAATAGTGACCAAATTTTGCCACTAACAAAGTACCATATGTGACGAAAAAACAATCTCAGAATCGCTAGCATACGTTAAAGCATCACTGAGCTATAAGAGCATAAAGTGAGACAGGTCAGATTTTGAAAAATGATCCTGGTCATTAAGGACCAAACTAGCTGCAGTACTAAGGGGTTAAAGGGGTTGTCCAGCAAAAATCTTTTTCTTTCAAATCAACTGTTGTCAAAAAGTTATATAGATTTGTAATTTACTTCTATTAAAAAAATCTCAAGTCTTCCCATACTTATTAGCTGCTGTATGTCATGCAGGAAATGTTGTTGTATTTTCAGTCTGACACAGTGCATCTCTGGCCGAGACAGGAACTGTCCAGAGCAGGAGAGGTTTTCTATGAGGATTCATAGAAAACCGAGACAGTTTCCATCTCGGCCAAAGATGTCAGCAGAGAGCACTGTCAGACTGAAAATAAAAATACACTGCAGGACATACAGCAGCTAATAAATATGGGAAGAGTTGAGATTTTTTAATAGAAGTAAATTACAAATCTATATAACTTTCTGATATCAGTTGATTTAAAAGAAAAAGATTTTTGCTGGATAACCCCTTTAATACAGTAGGAGAAGGAAGTTTTACCCATTAAATTTGCCTTTCCATGAGGGTTACATATGAGGGCCACCAGTCATCATTGTTTTAAGAACACAAGTGTAGTCCCAAAGAGATAATCATAGATGATTGTGTCCCCACTTGTAGGTAACAAACATGAAAAAAAAATCCTTGAAGTAGCAATAAGAGTAGAAGAACACTACGGACTCAAGTGTCAAAGAGATATTTATTCAGTGTAAGTATTTATGTTAGGGCTGGGTGATATGGCCAAAAAATAAAATCTTGACTTTAAAAAAATTCAGACAATTCTTGATTTGATGTTCTATAGTACTAGCAGCTGTACTTGAATGAGCTGCAAAATTAGTATTTCAGCACCACAAGATTATCATGCCCCTGCCCTCCCCACATGCTGTAAAACAAAGCTGAACTTACCAGAAATCCAGGTCCAGTCTCCTGAAGGCAGATTTTAGACTTGTTCTGGTTGAAAAAAAAAACAGACTAAACACAAAGTCCAGTACAGAGTTACAGCTCAATGTATCAGTCACATGACTGCCTTCTCTGTGAGTGCAGATGAACTGGGATACACAGGACTTCCTGTGTTTAGACTCTGAGGGAAAAAAAAATGTAAATTGCAAACTTGCTTTATATCACATCTACTGTTGATTTAGATTTTGAAATATACAATTACAGGTAAACTTTAAGATAACTGTAAGTTGCTGGTAACCATATTATTTCATTGTGCTTTTGAGAGACTATGGGCTCCCTCAGAGCTAGGGGCATCTGGCCCCTGTAATAATCTGCCATTGCTGACCTCCACACAGGGCAGGAGCCAGAGAAGAGGCGTAAAACAGTCTTCTCTGTTAACTCTTTTAGTACTGCAGAATATTTTATACTGCAGTTATGTAATACTGTACATGACTTTTATTCTGCAATACACAACGAGTTAGTAGCTGAGCAGACCCCTTACTTTTATGCCTCTTCTATAGCTCCTGCACTTTAACAAGGTCAGGTTGGAGTTCGGCAGTGTAGATACTGTAAGACATGAATATATTTTCTACAGCATGTAAGTGATGCACAGTATAATTACTCTGCATTATTGAAAGGGTTAACAGCAGGAGACACTATGGGGGAGATTTATCAAACATGATGTAATGTGAAACTGGCTCAGTTGCCCCTAGCAACCAATCAGATTCCGCCTCTCATTTCTCACAGACGTTAAAAAAAATGAAAGGTGGATTGGTTGCTAGGGGCAACTGAGCCAGTTTCACTTTACACCATGTTTGATAAATCTCCCCCTATATGTATGGCTTACGTGATGTGAATACCAACACTTTCAGTACCTCCTCAGCACTTCTCATGAGGGAACTGACTGGAAACGCGGCTAGGTACTGAGCTGTAACTAATTAAAATAATGACGCAGAATGCTGCTAGGGGGCGGGACTAACACACTGAAGTTCCGGAATCTGAAGCAGTGTGGCGGACTCCATTTTTAAAGTAAGCAAAATTGAATTCACGATTTTTGGAAAAAATTTAATTGTGAGGCCCTTTAAAGGCGATTTAATTTGATGAATCAAAAGTCAAGCAAGCTAATTTCTGCTGAGAAATGATGCAGTAAATGCATATATGTCAGGTGGCACTCTTAGATTAGATTTTGTATCTGCTGCCGCTGTTGCAAGCAATCTGGCTTCTCCACTGATCAACCGACGCGTTTCCCCTTTAGGATAGCTAGGCTTATCAGGGATGTTTGTAGATTCTCAGCCGTGCCAAAGGTCATGATATTACCTCTATTGAGTGCTGGAAGGTCACAAGCACATTTAGAAACCTCTGTAGATATAGAGTTATGATGACAATTTGGTAAGCAGCGTTGTCCTGGCCTTAAATATAGGTGTGTTGCAGGTCCAAGCGACGTGTCACAGATATTAGATGTGTGAATAAATATCTCATTGACATTTGAGCCCGTAGGGACAAAAAAAAAAAAGTACAACAGCAATCTGCAGGTGAAGGGGGTTACCTTACATACTCCCCCTGGCGTACACACAATAAAAACCTGGTCTATAGAAAAATGAGGATCTTGAGGAGCAAACCATTTGATCAAACAGCGTGTACCATGTACCATGAGAGTATTCCCCTCAAAGCTAAAAAATGAAATGCTTCCAAACCTAGCTAGCCTTACTCACCAAGTCCCCCTGAATATTTTGAGCTGTCCCCTATCTTTCTAGCTGCCGCAGTTCCTGAGTTACAAGTTTTTCTAGAAACCGATCTAAATCGCACCAGCCAGTAAACTACATTTCCCATCATGCAGTGCATCTCCCTCATTGGTCCATGATATAACAGAGTTGAGGCAGGGGGTCGGAGATAAGTTGAAAGAGTGTTCAGCCAGTGGCTAAAGTCCAGGCGGCAGTCGGGGCACTTCTTCTGGTGGCTGAGGTTCAGGGGGGCTATTGGGTGGCCGGTGGCTGTACTTGGGGGGGCTTTGGGGAAGCTGTCTGGACACTGCTGAACAGATAGCTTTTTTCATTTTTAAAAAGGCCTCTAAAAATGAAACCTAGAATCTGACTGGTTGCTATGGGCAACTATTTCCCTTTCCCTCTGCAGAAGTTCTGATAAATCACCCCCATAGTTCCTTTTTTTATATAGCTCCAACCTACTCTGCAGTGCTGTAAAGATATTGTAATCACTCATATTGGTCCCTGTCCTCAATGGGGCTCACAATGTTTTGGAGTGTGTGATATAATCCAAGCTGAAATTGGAGGACATACATGCTGCTGTTATCCCAGTACCCAAACACTACAAAGCAACATGGCTACCTCATGCTGCCCTTACTGCTGCAGTTTCTACTGGGCTCATATGTTAGCTCCTCCTACAGGGGTGGGCTAAATCAGTGTGGATGCATAACCCCGCCCACCTGTTGACTCGCTGTTTCCTCACTGGCAGGAACAGGAAACAGAAAGGGAACGTGACATCACAGAAAGTAAACACAGGCAGAGTGGTCATGTGACAGAGCCTGAGAACACAATAAGCTCTCTAAATAAAAAAAAAATTAATTGAAAGTAAAATATACAGAACCCACAGAGATCAATGCAATGCTAGTTTATTGGATAACCCCGGACAATCTCTTTAAGGCCATTTCTGTACTGGTCCTGAAGGTGTTAAACACAGAGCAGTTATTTACAGCTCATGGCAGTTTCTGTAGCCCTTGGCTTGGTCTGTGACCAAGCCAATATAGGCCTTATTGCCAAAACTGTTATTTTTCCTTCCACATAGCCATATGAAGGCTTTCTTTTTTGTTGGTCAAGTTGTTTTTTTATAATGGCACCATTGTTCTGTATTGTGTGGCTGTACTTCCTGGTTGAGCAGTTCTACAGGTTTCAGAATGCATCGCTTTTCCTCAGCTGTTCACCACAGACCTCCACCCTGCCCATTCCCCGGCCAAAACTTTTGCAGAATATCTAGGCTGTGTTCACACATTGCAGTTTCATTGGGTTACTGAATTATTTGTAGTACTTTATCATTTCATTGTGTTCCCACCCCCACAGCACAGCACAGTTACTACCTGTAACATCACACAGCACGCTGTATATAAAGAACTTTTTTCTTACTTAATTATATATTTTTTCTTTTCATTTCCACGCACATATTATGATTAAGCATCTTTTGTCTTTAAAGGGGTACTCCGGTCGGGGGTATTTTTACCAATGGCCGGGGAGGGGGTGGTTATAAACGGCACAGGTGACTTACCTGGCAGCTCAGCCATTCAGCAGCCGAGGCGGGACTCTGCAATCCGGGACCCGTCGCTGGAACCGGGGAGGTAAGTCACCTGCAGCGTTTATAACCACCCCCTCCCTGGCCATTGGTAAAAAAAAATACCCCCGGACCGGAGTACCCCTTTAATGTTAAAGTGAATGTACCATCAGGCCCAGGCTGAAGCACTGGAGGCAGGCCGACCCACCTCCAGTGGGAGAAAACCCTTGCCCCTCTATGATGCAGCTCCATTAGAATCAATGGAGTCGTATCATAGAGGGGCGGGGGGTTCCTCCCACTGGAGGTGGGTCGGCCTGCCTCCAGAGCTTCAGCCTGGACCTGATGGTACATTCACTTTAAGCCCCACAGTAAGGACTTAATCCGATATTATCGTACATGGGATATACTGTTTATGCCATGTTTTTTGTCCAAGTGGGATCGGCAGTGGCGGCTCTGATCCTCTGTGCCGTTTAGCATCATGTAATTCACTGATTTTTAACCAGTGTGCCATGGCACACTAGTGTACCGCGACACATGGTCGGGTGTGCCGCGGGGAAAGTTCCCCAAACTATGGTGCCCCTGTGAAACAGGAGAAAACAATGGAGGAGAGAAACCTGGGGATGGGGGAGAAGCAGGGGGGAGAGAAACCTGGGGATGGGGGAGAGAAATAGCGGAGAGAAGCAGGGGGGAGAGAAGTTTGGTGGAGAGAAGCAGGGGGGAGAGAAGTTTGGTGGAGAGAAGCAGGGGGGAGAGAAGTATGGTGGAGAGAAGCAGGGGGGAGAGAAGTATGGTGGAGAGAAGCAGGGGGGAGAGAAGTATGGTGGAGAGAAGCAGGGGGGAGAGAAGTATGGTGGAGAGAAGCAGGGGGGAGAAGTATGGTGGAGAGAAGCACAGGAGAGAAGCAGGGGGGAGAAGTATGGTGGAGAGAAGCACAGGAGAGAAGCAGGGGGGGAGAAGTATGGTGGAGAGAAGCAGGGGGGAGAAGTATGGTGGAGAGAAGCACAGGAGAGAAGTAGGGGGGAGAAGTATGGTGGAGAGAAGCATGGGGGGTAGAAGAAAATAGGCCCAGGTTTCACACTGAGTGAGTATAAATACATTTAGAATCTATATTAACTATATGTATAATATGTACTGTTTTAGTGTCATTTTGTGCCATTTTGGTTGGTGGTGTGCCCCGGGATTTTTTAAGTATAAAAAGTGTGCCGCGGCTCAAAAAAGGTTGAAAATCACTGATGTAATTGAGTTACTGCATCATTTTTGTGAAGACACTGCAGTACTACATTGAAACTCAAACAGGTGAGAACATAGTCCTAATTTCACTGCAGAGTTTTGCACAGTGAAGTTGCAGCAGCTGCTTCTGGCCGGTCAGAGATGGAGAATCACTCAGGGGATCCAGCCAAGCCTCCTGTGACATCATGTCCTGCCCCCTGTCTGCATCATCAGCAAACACACACAATGTGAGACAGAAGCATGGAATAATTGTCTCCTAAGGTGGCAGAGCAGTGGGAGCAGGAGACAATGTGAATTGGCACAGAGGCCAGCTTTCTTCACTTCCTGGATTTCTATCAGCTACCAGTGTGGCAGAACCGCACAGATATGGTAATACATTATATAGACACATCTATATAACTTTTAATAGAAAACAAGTTTTCCTTATGTGGAGTTCGCCTTTAACTTATTTTGACTGCTTTAAAAAAAAATAAAAAATAAAAAAATTATTTGTTGTGATTTTTTGCGCCATGATCTGTACTTTCCATTGGTAGTTTGCTTGCATATATGTGACTTTTTGATCATTTTATTACAATTTTCTGCGGATTTGATGTGACCATAGTTTAATAGTTTGGGCAATTCCGCATACAGTGATACTCAATATCTTTATTTTATTTATTTTAATAAATTTTTAAAACCACACAGTAATCTGAAGTCCTCATGGGGTTCTTCTATAACCACAGGACTGACCTCTCATAAATATGAATGCAGTACATGTGTACTGCATTGATCCATGAGATTAGGGCTCGATTACAATGGGCTGCATGAGCCCATAGCAATCGAGTGCCGAGCCACGACCAGCGACATTGTAGTGCTGACCAAGAGCCTAGAAAGAAGCATCGGACGAAGCGCAATACATCCACTAGACCACCATGTATCAGAATTTATAAGCATTTAAATACAGCTGTCAGTTTTTGACAGCTGCATTTAAGTGTCTAATTAGCCAGGCGCAGCAATTGTCCTCCGCCCGCCAATAGCTTCAGTCCCTGGCTACTGATCTCCCCAAAGGACGTAATGATGTACAGGTACGTTATCGATCCTTAAGGGGTTAAGGATGTTCCATGAACTAATGAACATGCAATTACTGACAGATGCCTGGTTCCTAGAGATGAGTGAACCTTGTCCGAACCAGAGCATGCAGCATTTGATTACCGGTGGCTGAAGAGGTTGGATGCAGTCCTAAGGCTGCAAAGACTGAGCCTGAGCATACTCGAGGTTACTCATCTCTACTGGTTACCTAAATGATTAACGGACATGTCATGCAAGTAATTTAACAAAGTAGCATCATTTTTAAAGAATAGGGCTGACTTGCTTGGCGATCTCTGTACCCAGTTCTCAGCAGAGTGGGATAGATTTAACTTTGGGGAAAAAAGGGCATGTCTACTCACCTCTCACGCTTGGGTAATGTCACTGTTGGGCTGTCTTTACAATATAGGGGGTTGTTCAGCATCGGGGTACTGGCTTGGCTGTTAATTGCATAGTTTCCTTAAAGGGGTACTCCAGGCCGGGGGGTATTTTGGTGGATCGCCGGGGAGGGAGTGGAAATTGAAGCCAGGGGTCCCTTACCTCCCCCGTTCCAGCACCCGTATCGCGCCGCCCAGGACTACAGTCCTGCGGCCGCTTCCTGGTCAGAGCTGCCGCATGAGACGTGACGTCTCAAGGTAGCACTGCCATTCAGCGGCCGAGGCAGGACTCCAGAGTCCCAAGGCAGGACTCCGCTACGGCCACTGATTGGTAGAGCTGCCTTGAGATGTCACGTCTCATGCGGCAGCTCTGACCAGGAAGCGTCCGGGAGTACCGTGTGGCGCAATCTGGGCACCGGCTCTGGAAGGGGGAGGTAAGTGACCCCCGGCTTTAATCTCCCCCCCCCCCCCCCCAAGCGATCCACCAAAATACCCCCCGGTCTCGAGTACCCCTTTAACTAAACAGAAGCACTGAACTGTTACCACTAATACGGCAGATGAGAAGACCACTGAAGCACATATTTTGTCACACACAATAAACTTCATTTTTGTAAGTTTTATTTGCACTTTTTCTTTTCACAGAAAGTTTAGCTGCATATTTTTTTTGCATTCACGCAAATTTTATTTCCGCCAACTGATGATCTCATCTGACGGCTTGCTTTTTTTTTTTCTTTTTTTTTCTTATCCATTGCAATTTTTTTTAGTATTTTCCTGTATTTTTATTTTATTTTAAAACAAGTCCATCAAGGAAAGCTCTAAACCCTCCTAACCCCACCTTCTTCTCCCCCCCCAATCCCTCCAATAATGCATATGTAGCACTTGGGCACACAACATTGCCTGGAGAACCCCTTCACCCCGAATATTAGGACAATGTGGCACTGTGGGGGATTGGGACATCAGTACACTTCTGGCACGGTTTGCTCATCGAGGTTCTTATCACTGTGGAAGATTCTTACAGAATCCACAGCTCTACAGGGAACATTTGCCTCCGACCAGAAGTGAAGGGGTTTAACATTTTCCCAGTTCTTTACATTATCTTCAGCACACGTTACATAGGGACGCCATCCACAAAGCTTTCTTGGTCTGTCTTTTCCCTTGCTTTGCGTCCCCCATTTGGCATCACACACTATGGGGTATAGAAGCCAATCCACAATGGTTCTCTGTTCGGAAGGTGCCGTCTTAGTGGCCTGGGTAACCTGACTTCACTGAAAAGGAGCAAGAAAAATACACCGTGATACATAAAGAAAAGGCTATTAAATGATGATTGTATATCAATTGAACAGCCATTCACATAAAGAACAGGAAGGAAAAAAGAGATATGCAATAAGTAATTTATTTACAGGAATCTCCCAATGTCATAAGACTGTCATTGTGTACTGGATGACTTGTACCCTGCATGTAACTTGTAATTCCACTTTCGTTAATAGTTGCATTTCTCATAAGCAGTAACAATTCAGAAACACTTTTCTTAGAACTCTGCACTGTGCTCCTCTGTTACTCCAAGATATTTAGAGCTAAACTTGACAATTGGGTGTTCCATCGAGTATGTCCCTACAAGTGGCTATGCTGTGTGCAAACAAGACACAGACACGCCACTTTGCAAGGGAAAGTCCAGCTCCCTTTCCAGGTGTGGGGAAGGGGCGGGGCTACGTTACAATCCTCATCATGTGCATGCAAACCAAGCCTACACATGATATCCTAAAGCTGCACAGTGTTTTTGCAATACTGAAGATACTGTGCAGCTATTTGACATCGGGCCCAGGCGTAGTTTCGTACAAAAGCAATGATCAAGAATTAGATCATACCCACACCATGGGATCTAAGAAAGTAAATGCCGACAAAAGGCGGCTTCAGCTGTCTTCTGCTCGCTAGACAACTTCTTTAATGGAAGCATGTGCTCTAGGTTCACACTCTGTCATTGAGGCACAGACTACAGTAATTATGCAGAGTTCAAAAGAGTTCTCTAGGCAAAGAGGAACCAGAAAAGTGGGCTGGCTAAGTATGTTGTTTTTATTTCCATGCCCTAAGAAACATATGACATACATGAAAAAAATCCTCTGCAATCCTCCCAATGTAGCTTCATATTGGCTTCCAACTGGAGCTACAGGTTATAGCAGACAACTGTACAATATTCTCTGCCACATGTTTTCTCTTTTAAACTATAAATAAATAACAGGCTAAGATTTCCACAATACATCACCTAGTTGAAAAAATGAATCTGGGACACACAACAATCTTAACTTACCGTGACAGACAGGCTGGGTGACGTAGGAGCACAGCTATCGGAATAACCTGGTGAAATCTCTCAGCGCCCAACACACCTGTTTACATTCCTCAGCACTGGAGCAAACACAAGGGAAAGTCAGTATAGTTACTAGGTGCACACTGTAGCCCCTGCCCCAATGTGGATAATGCCAAAAACAAATAAAAATAGAGGCAAGAAAATGAATTATGCTCTGCTCCAGTACATTAGTATCCCAGGCTGTGTTTTTACCTGGTGTTCTTACGAACAGGGTTTCTAATAAATGTATAATTACACTGGTGTCTGTATTCAGCTTGGTGTTTCTGGCACCTGTACATCTTTGCGTAAAGCGACTATGTTCCCACAATCTGCTGCCCCTGTGTCAAATTGGCATGGCCTAGAGTGTCTGTGCCCAAGCTTGCGACACCCCTCCGTCCCTACTCCCCACCTTCTTCATCATTAGGAATGCCCCTGGGCAGGATTTCTCCTAATCATTACCTGTCTGAACACTGCACATGTACCTTAATAATCCAGCACATGTGCACCACTTAGGCAAGTGATGAATAGGAGAAATCCTGCCCAGGGGTGTTGCTATTGGTTAAGAGGGTGGGAAAGAGGAATGGAGGGGCATCGCAAACCTTGGGCACGGGTACTCTAGGCCACGCCAATTTGACACAGGGCTGCAAGTTTAAATTTTTTTTTTTTTTTAGACCAATGACTGCATCACCTGACGAACGGCCACCAGGACAGATCTTGGATTGAAAGCAGCTGACAATACAAGAGGTTTTTTTTTTTTTGGGGGGGGGGGGGGGGGGTAGTTTGTGGGTACAGAGAAGCTTTAAAGTGTAACTAATTTAAAACATTTTTGCATAAATAGTAAAAGCGATTTTAAGAAACTCTATTAAGTTTTATTAGGCAAAAAATCCTCTTTCTGTACTCAAAAAGCTGTTTTGCAGCCTTCCACCTTCTTATCAAAGTCGTTTATATTACAGAGGAGCAAAGTGAAGGCTGGATTGTGGTGTCCATTATAACCTGTTTAGGGACCAGGGATGAATGAGCAGGAACAGCAGATGCATAGTTTGCAGACTGCCTAGGCACATAAAATGCTGGATTCACAGGTCAGAAAGGTCAGTGCAGATCTTGGAAAGTGGTGAGATAAGATTGCAGGATGATGCGCTGTGGAGGGCTGCTATTTCTCCCCTCCGTGCTCACTCATCCTCCCTGGCTTCTCCCCCATCCATAGACCATAAAGGACACAGAAATCCTGCTTCTTCTGCAGTCAGGGGAGAGGTAGGAAACCAGCTTTTTGAGTACAGAAGGAAACTCTTTTACTTAATAACAACTATTATAGAGTTGTACTATTGATATTTATTGATTTCTGCAAAGTGACATTTAAATGACAGTCACACTTTAACACCTGGTGACCATAGCAGCTAGTAATCTGTCTCACCTTGTGACTTGCTTATGGAAGTCTGTTAACTGTTTATGAGTCACTGTGATAGCACCCCCTGACATCTCCTTTGGTAAACTCTTCAACGATGTTTCCAGCCATCTACAAAATGTCTAAAAGGAATAAAAAAAAAATTCACATATTTATCATCAGGTTTAGAAAATGCGAAGCATAGAACCATTACCAAAAATAAATATCCGGAAAAAAAAAAAAGAAACTTGCTCAGTTAGTAAACACTTATATTACAAACTTTTGCCACAAGTCCATCTATAACTTACATTGAAATGCTATATTAACAAATAACTCTCCACACTGATCAAATTAACTTATTCTAGAACTAGTGGACAATCTGAGCAACTAGATTCAGAGTGTGTGTGTTCTTTACCGGCCTATCAAAAATCATGATCTCCCAGACGACTTCAGCCACATCAGGCAAGGTGTAAGGTGGGAGGCAGAAACAGCATGCATGTAGAATCTGACTGATCAGCTGCTGTCCGAACTGGCCCAGCACCTGCTGGATCAGGTCCTTCCGTACCTCAAAGTTTTCTTCATGCTGTGTATGGAGAAAGACAACACAAAATTTTAAAAGGAAAGTTTCCTTGAATGTAAATAAAGCTAAATGTTTGTATGATTTAAAAAAAAACAAAAAAAAAAAAAACCAAGACTAGTATTTCCATTCCCAAAGATCTGTTTCATGTCAGTGAAAAATTCTTGTTTAGGCATTGTACACACTTTATTGCTATACATTTGTATTTTTTTTAAAAGGAAATTTATCACCAACATTTTAGTGTGTGCAGATAGCTGTGGCCATGCTGAATCCATGGATGCTTTTATTATTAAAATTAAAAAAAACAAAAAACAAATTAGCTAATCAGTTCTTATAGTGCACCGGGGGTGGGCCTGAGCTTGTAGTGCTTCTTTACAGCTGCCTGCTCCCTCATGAATATTCACGAGGAGCCCTGCTGCCGACATGGGTCCTGGCACAATGGTAGGACTTCAGGTGTCCGGGACCTATGTCAGCAGCATAGCATTTTCATGAGCAAGCAAGAAACTGTAGTGTTGCAACTAGGACTCATCAGAATATTTGTTTTTAACCCATTTCTCCCGAATGGCACAGCTGATTTACATAAAAAAGCATCCCTGGGTTCAGTATGGCCACAGCTATGTGCACATGCTTAAAAGGTGTTTTTATGTTATGGTATTGATGGATTCCTTTTAACTGACTTCATTTTATTTTAATTGTCATCAAGTGGCTGGCAAATATAACGCAACTTATAAAAGAGACAGAACTCTTTAATATACATTGGCCCAGATGTATTACAAATCAGACACATTTAGCAGATAGTAACCACTGACAACACATTTTGAGGAAAAGCTGAGCTCAGACTAATAAATCCTAATAAATATGGACTTTACATAAGCTTAATATAAACCTACAAACCACTTGAGAAATTTTAATACATACATATTTTCTTTTCTATTAACAGTTTCTTAAACAATCTGTTATCGTTGCAAAACAGGCATTGCCAAAGTTATATGAACACCCGGACCCTTTTTAGGGAAAAAACAGTTTGCAAACTGTTATGTGTACTTCTACTTAAGTTCTACATATATACACAGCTCTGCTGTACCCACACACGCTGATTTTAATAAAAACAAGTTCCTGCCAGGTAGCAAGTGGAAAAGAACAGTACAGTAATAGTTTGCAGCAGTTCTCTCAGTGAACAGGCACGGGGATATATTAGCTGTCACTTTAAGAGGGAGGCACTTTTAGCAAGATTTTTTTTCTTGCTAAAAAGTGCATCTCATAGTCCATTTTGTACGCTAAAAAAGAAAGAAATATACAGCAAATATGCATTATATAGAAAATATAAGTAAAAAATAAACATCTACATAACTAGCTTAACTTAAATCAATAATACAGTTTGCTTTGTAAGTAAGTGATCTGTTGATAATGCTGGAAATGAATAATAAATGTTAAAGACCCACACTATTGTTAACTGCTTCTCAGACAACTCAGAAACATTCTAAATTAGATTTAATGTCACCTATTTAAAATATTACATGTGCCACATGCTTGACTGCCAATACTTGCTTAATAAGACCTGTCGGCAGACTTGACCAAGGATTACGGTAGTTATAACTACAGCAGTTATGCTTCCACTTCCCCCTTATTTGTATTAAGCGCTCTCCATATTGCGCACAAAGCTATTAGCTACTCCAGCGCCCCCTAGGAGGCAATATTGCCCACTTTGGGGATCACCGTTGTAAAGTTTTATTTCTACTACAGGAAAGAAAAGGTAAAGGAAGCTTAAAGTTTAACATGTATTTTATCTAATGTATAGGCAATAATCCTAGTGCTAATCCTAAACTATATTTAGTGTAAAAGACTAGATCTGATCACACCCTTGGCACTAATTGTAAGTTTCCCAAAAAGCCTTAAATTATCAGCATGATTACTGAAGCCACAAACTTTTTTTGATGGAAGCTAAATTTGACAGGAAAAAAAAACAAAACATCCAGCACATGGTAACACACTGTGAAGACTTACATCATTTGCCACCCCAGCATGGACAAGGTCACGGAGAAACTTCATGACACTACAATTGGCATCTCGATGGTCTAGTGCAGTGGCAGCAATAGCCCACTGCAAAACATGCACCAGCACCTGACTGCGCAGCAGGACAATAGGACACCGCTGTATGAACCTAAGGGAGCATATACACAAGATGACCTGGTGAGTGCAAAATAACATTTAGACTGCCTTCATAGTGGCGGTCCAATCCCCAGAATGCCTGGAGATTCTAGTCTTTAGGAAATGTTACCCCCTCTCTATTCGGCTGGGATTCATTCCCACTTTTAATTCAAGTAAGACAAAGAGGACAATTGTTATGCTGAATACAGAGTAAAGTTCCTTAATCCATATGGTGACATTAAAGTTTGAAAGGAAACAATTGATGGTTGGTAATAGGTGGTGAAAGGAAGATGTTACATAGTATTACCTTGTTAAGAGGCGAAACATGTCATCTACTGTATCTGGGTGATTACGAAGCCCATTTGGTTGGTCAAGTAGTTGAAAGGTGGGCACACACAGAGCCTGGTATTACACAAAGCAAATATAAGGAAAGTTCACAGATCAGGGCATAAATATCAACATGGTACACAAAAGAAAAACCTCACCTGCAGCATATCAAGTAACCCTTGCTGACACCCTTCTTCCATTCCATACTCATCTACCAGAATGCTGCCTAGGTAGAGGAAGCATGAGTGTTGATGGATCTGGTACACATTTACCATCTAGTAAGAAAATACAAAATTAACATAATTTAGGTAAAGCATATATGCAAACTACTGCACATGAAGTGACTGAACATGAAACTGCGAAGTCAACAGCATAAACAATCTGATTCTGTAATCTTACACACACACACACACACTATAATATATATATATATATATATATATATATATATATATATATATATATATATAAATATACACACATACATACATACATACATACATACAATACCTAGAAAAACAAAGATATGTGCACCTATTAAAAGCATTAGACAATTCTGGATTAAACTACACCTCCTCTTGAGCACTAGAAAGAAGAGACCCCCTTCTGCCACTATTCCAGACAATGTCATCTTTTAGTTCTGAGATCTCCAAGCTAATAACTGGCATAAAAATTAATTGAAATTTAATGTACACCCCAATTTATTACAAAGTATATAGAACAATGTATATAGTGTGCTCCCTTGCAGCAGCTGTTGGATATCCTATAATACCTGAGTTACAAGAGGTTGCAAGAGAGCAGCTGATCCTTTCCCAACACAGCGCACAGCAAAACGCAGACATCGGCAGCACCGCTCCACAATGCGATTATCTGCACGGTGCTTGTTTAACGTCTCTGACATCACAGGCCATATCTGCGAATAGATGGAATACAATAAGGAAGAGATAAGCACCATGTGCCTCCTCTTTTTCAGGAAACTAGCTTGCATTGCAACAATAAAATAGCATGCACACATTTGGTACTTACTTCTTGGATGACTTTTTGACATGGATGCGTCTGTCCATTTTCCACTGTGGGAGCAGTATGCCTTTATTAAAAAAAAACAAAACCAAAGATAAAACTCCAAGTAACAGTTTCAGTAGAATCCTCTGCCTCAATTTCAAGAAACAAGAATCCACATGTAAATAAATGACTTACCTGAAGATAACTGCCAGTCTATCCAGAAACAGTGTGGGGTCTGAGGATATACCATTGTTAGGATCTTGAGATAGGAGCTATGCAACAGAGGGGAAAAAACAAAAGGCAATTCTTAGTAACTTTTGATATGTTCTCTGATGTAAAAAAAAAAAAAAAAAAAATTACTAATTGCACCAAGCTTCACACCTGAGACCCCCTGTGATCATAAGATATAGCTGGCAGGAGTCAATTAAATACTACTTGTAAGCAACAGTAAGCAAAAAAACAATATACAGTGACTGACAGCCAGTTTGCTTCATTTAGTGTTAGAAGTCTTAGGCTGGGGTTCACATTGAGTTTTTGCAGTCCATTTTTTTCATTAGTTTTCTGCAGAAAACTGATAAAAAAAATGATGTATTGCATTTTGATTAGTTTTTTCATTGACTGCCATTATAAAAAAACAGATCTGTTTTTCTAAAGTACACAAAAAACGTGGTCAACCACCTATATTTTTACTGAGCCAGGTACTTAAATATGTTCTTTTTACCTTTTCTGTTTCTATTTTCTAATAGCAATTTATTTTATTTTGTACATTATTATTAGGGCTGCCACCTTGTCTGAGCTATTTTAACAGAATTTGAGATATGCTTTCCAGCAATCCCCCATGAACCATAGGCAACAAAAGACAGGACCTGTCCCATTGACATAAATGAGAAAGGCCTCCGGGCATGCTCACCAACCTTTATAGAAGCAATTCTACAAAAGGAGGGGGGGGCACAGTGGGAGTAGCAGATATTGTGTGTACCTCTGTGTGTCACTTGTCACTATACTGTCTGCATCCATAAGGAGGGCACTGCTGAGAAACTATCTGTACAGGACACGAAGCCTCAGCTTAGTTTTACGCTTAATGGCCACCAGTTTTCAGGATTATTTTATAACAGAGATAGTAAACGAAGATTTTTTTATATTTATGTTTAACACGAAAAATTCAAAAAGTTCTGTAAAAATAAAAAAAACAAGGATTTTCTTACCTTTTTAAGTGATTCAACCTGGACAGAACACAGCTCACTCAAGCACTCCGAGATCTTATCCAGAGGCAGACGAGTAAGGACTAATGCTGTGCCTACAGAGTACAAAGGCGAGATGGATATGATGAAAATACGTTTTTTTTACCCAAATGTAAATGATGTCCAATACATAATATCTGTATATTCAGTTCATTCTGAAAATGTGACATTTTTTGCAGCAAACTTTTGGCATATGTAATAGTATTCTGATGCACACATTTTTTGATTTTGACGACTCAATTTGCACATACATTTTTTTAGTGAACCTTAGCGCAAAAAAAAAAAGTTTGATTGAATTCAGCAATTTTTTTTGTGAAAGATAGTCATGCCACATAAATCAGTTATTATATGACATTAACTACATGCCTACTTTGGCATAGCGGCTCTGTACCACAATCTGCCCTCCCCAAAACCACTTGTACCATCAGATAGCTGCTTTTAATCCAAGATCTGTCCTGGGGTCCGTTCGGCAGGTGATGCAGTTATTGTCCTAAAAAACTACTTTTACACTTGCAGCCCTGTGTTAAATTGGCATGGCCTAGAGTGTGTGTGCCCAAGCCTTGCACCGTCTCTACGTCCCTCCTTCCCACCCTCCTCATCATTAGGAACGCCACTGGCAGGAGTTTTCCTTTGGTGGATCGGTAAGGCACCTGTGCAGTGTTCACGCAAGGAATAAATAGGAAAAATTCTTCCTGGGGCGTTCCTAATGATGAAAGGTGGGGAGGAGGGACGGGGAGGCGGTGTAAGGCTTGGGCACACACACTCTAGGCCATGACAATTTGACACAGGGCTGCAAGTTTATAAGCTGTTTTTTAGGACAATAACTGAATCACCTGCCAAATGGACCCAGGGCAGATATTGGATTAAAAGCATCTGACGGTACAAGCGGTTTGGGGGGGGGGGGGGGGTCAGATTGTGGGTACACCCTATTACTTTTTTAGTATGTTGCCGGGCTTAGAAGTTAAAATTAAAAAATTCAGATTTTTAAGGGGCCAGTCGCGCTCAGAAGTGGATTTGAGGGGCCTGTATGTAAGAAACACCCATAAATAACCACAAAACTGCACCCATCAAAGTAATCAAAAAAACATTCAGGAAGTTTGTTAACCCAGGAGCCATTGGGTAATGGGCTAGCTCAAAATAGAATTTGCAACTTTGGTAAGAAAAAAACAAAACAAAAAAAACAACAACACATACATATCGTCCGGCACTGAATGGGCAAATTAATTAAACTAATTTGATCAACTAACCCTATGGTGCGTTTACACAGAACGATTATCGTTCAAATTTTCGCAATAACGATCACATTTGAGCGATAATAGGCTTGTGTAAACACAGCGAACAATCAAGCAACGAGCGAGAAATCATTAATTGTGATTTTCAACATGTTCTCAAGTTGTTGTTGGCCGTTCGCTAAAAATTCGCAGATCGGTTTGTGTAAACAGTCTTTCAAAAATTCGCTGTGCGTGAGATGGGCTTAAGCGATCTTAAAAACAATTTTTCTAACGATTTATTCGTCTAAACGCTGATCGTTATAAAAAACCTAACCATTTCTTCAAAATCGGTAAACGATCGATTGGGCGAATTATCGCTCCGTGTAAACGTAGAACTACTGTCTAATGTACAGATGATCTCAAGCCTGAGGTAATAGAAAAGCACCTAGTCCATTCCTAATTACAGGGAAACTAAGAGCAGGTTAGAAATGTTCACACAGGGAAATGGACGCTGAGAATGAAGATAAACTTTAGCTTAATTAATATAAAAAATTGACATTTTAGTGCACAGCCCTCTGTGCACCGATCCACCTGTCTGCATCCTCATGAATACTGGGGTGGCATTCACCATTGCATAGCACCGAATGAATATTCATGAGTAGGTGCAGGCAGTCAGGGCAGATCAGTGCAGGGTACGTTTACACAGACAGATTTCTGAAGCCAAAGCCAGGAACAGACTATTACCAGGAAACAGGTTATAAAGGAAAGACTGAGATTTCTCCTCTTTTGTAATCCATTCCTGGCTTTGGCTTCCAAAATCAATCAGATAAATCTGTCTGTGTAAACCCACCCTGAGGGTCCGGTCCCCAGTGCACCAAATCATCTAATTTATTTAAGAGTTCTGTGCGCTATGGAAACATAATAGCTGTTAGTGTCCTCTTGATAGAATTCACACACCTCACTTGGAACCATAGGATTGGCTCGCCAGCCTGACCACTCAATCTGAAGAACAGTGGGGGCTCGGCTTTATAAAGTACACTTCAGGGGACTTCAGATCCCGGAACTATAAGGGTACGTTCACACCTACAGGATCTGCAGCAGATCTGCAGCAGATTTGATGCTGTGTTCAGTTATTTAAATGAAATCTGCTGCAGAAAATCAGCTGCAGATCCTGTAGGTGTGAACGCACCATAAATGTCAATTTAGCCATATGAATTTCATGCATCATCTATAGTTTTTACCATACTGTGCATGATGACTTTCTCATCAGGTATGCATAAAACTATGTAGAATAAATACAATTGGAATATTACACTCATGTTTCAAATATTTCTTTCTTCAGGGGCGAGCAGCTTAAAATAAACATGAATATACTTGACAGCATAAGGTGATCTTTCATTTTTCATGCCTTAAAGGGGTTTTCTGACATTTAAAAATTTCCCTACCACATGGGATTGCGATAAAAGAAGCCGCCAAGCTATACTCACCAATGTGAACCACATCAAGTCCATTACTGCTACCCTTGTTCTCCCAGCCAGTCTTTGTTCATATGGCTGCAGGGATGAATTGCCGGTATACCCACTGCAACCAATCACTGGTTTTAGTGGGTATACAGGCATGAAACTGCTGCAACCACGTAACCCAAGACCACAGCATAATACTAATCTTTGCTGAACATTTGTGAAATAACTTATCAAAAGGTGAAAAATGGCCCAATAACGTCTAACCTTTTAAAAGTCCCACAGAAGCCTCGGGTGGCAGAGTAAAGGAGTCCAAGGATTTTGCAATCCCCAGCAGTCCAGTAAAGTGCTGTGCCATGTGGTCTCTACACACTGAGCAAATATTCTGAATGGCTTTGGCAGAGGGGGAAGCCAAGGTTGGCTGACACAAGCCTTTCATTAGGTAAGTTAACACAGCATCTACAATGAGAAATGTATTTCAGATGGTTAAAGTCTAAGACATTAAAAAATAGGCATTAATGCAAGCTTTGTAAGAATACTTAGTTATTGGCATTAAAATATAAAACTAGAATAAGCAACCCAAGAACAGACATAGATTTATTATTAAAGTATAAGCTATACAGCAACACAAGGACGTGCATAGATATCATAAACTTTAGGTTCAAAGACTCACCAAGAAACTGAGGGTTTCTGTCAACTACTTCACTCATTTCCCCTACTAGTTCGATGCTGGTATACCGCACAGCAATATGCACTGATTCAGGAAGCCTAACCACACCTTCCAACACCTCTATTAAAGTTGGGTTTCTCTCCCTGTAAGAATAATAAAGAAATTACGCTATGAGGGACAAAGCAGACTAACAAGGAGAATCTAGAAAAAATATATCATCTTTAGGCAAATTCTAAGCTGCACTGCTTTTTTTATTCATTTAAGATTACCTAGCTATTCATCTAAATCAGTGATTTTCAACCTTTTTTGAGCCGCGGCACACTTTTTATACTTAAAAAATCCCGGGGCACACCACCAACCAAAATGGCACAAAATGACACTAAAACAGTACATATTATACATATAGTTAATAATATAGATTCTAAATGTATTTATACTCACTCAGTGTGAAACCTGGGCCTGTTTTCTTCTCCCCCTGTGCTTCTCTCCACCATACTTCTCCCCCCTACTTCTCTCTTGTGCTTCTCTCCACCATACTTCTCCCCCCTGCTTCTCTCCTGTGCTTCTCTTCACCATACTTCTCCCCCCTGCTTCTCTCCTGTGCTTCTTTCCCCCATGCTTCTCTCCTGTGCTTCTCTCCACCATACTTCTCCCCCCTGCTTCTCTTCACCATACTTCTCCCCCCTGCTTCTCTCCTGTGCTTCTTTCCCCCATGCTTCTCTCCTGTGCTTCTTTCCACCATACTTCTCCCCCCTGCTTCTCTCCTGTGCTTCTCTCCTGTGCTTCTTTCCCCCATGCTTCTCTCCTGTGCTTCTTTCCACCATACTTCTCCCCCCTGCTTCTCTCCTGTGCTTCTCTCCCCCATCCCCATGTTTCTCTCCCCCCTGCTTCTCTCCCCTGTTTCTCTCCCATCCCCAGGTTTCTCTCCCCCATTGTTTTCTCCTGTTTCACAGGGGCACCATAGTTTGGGAAACTTTCCCCGCGGCACACCCGAACATGTGTCGCACTGGTTGAAAATCATTGATCTAAATGATGCTGCCTCCCCCCTTCCATTTGTATGTTACTCCACAAGACTTTATTACTAGAGAGGAGCGAACCTCAAGCATGCTCGAGCCCATCCGAACCATATCGTTCGGCATTTGATTAGCGGGGGCTGCTGAAGTTGGATAAAGCCCTAAGGCTATGTGGAAAACATGGATACAGCCAATGACTATATGCATGTTTTCCAGACAACCTTAGAGCTTTATCCAACTTCAGCAGCTAATCAAATGCCGAACGATCGGGTTTGGATGAACTCGAGCATGCTCGAGGTTAGCTCATCTCTATTTATTACCCTTTAAACTGCATGCTAGATTTCATCTATTTTTTTTTATATTTTTCATGCACTGGAATACTTACGGATCTATACTTTTGGCAATGGAAGCCATGATGAACAATACGGCCTCCGTGACTTCCCATGGTGGATTACTGTCTTTTAAGGTAGAATACAACTGTAGATAAAAGCAACACATAGGGAAGGATTTATTTAAGCGATTTGTAAGTGTTTGGGGGTAAGGGGACAGTTATCGGTAATGTACTGGTTGAAGTTTCCTTGTTATTCTTATATTGTTACTTAGTATTAGTGGGGAACAGGGCATATTGTGGTTCTTTTAATGGAAAATATTTATTAAAGGAACCTCTATAGACTCAAAGGTAACACAGGAATTTTCAAGCCTTTCCCCTCCTATCAAGCGAAGCTAAACAAAACCCCTCAGCACTGAGAATAGAAAATAAGGGAACAAGGCCCCATTTCTGACTACAAGGGCAACTAATGAGGACAGTAAAAGGGTGTGGGCAGTAAACACTTAAGGGATGGAGGGCAAGGTTTTGGATTACATAACAGGAAAGTTTGCAAAAATTAGTGCTAGTGGGAAGCACACATTGTCAGTAATTTATATGTAAGACCTTTTGCTCTATGATCACATAAACAATGGCTTCCAGGAATTATACAAACGCACCTGAGCAAAACACTCCACAGAGCCCACCAGAAAGATCAGATCCTTTACCAAGTCAGACACTCTCATACGAAATTCTCCAAAATCATCTGTGTCCTCAGGAACCCCCTCCTGAGAAGAAAAAGCAAAACAAAAATAATTACTTTATAAGGAAGGTAAAGGGATTTTACAGCACTTTCATAGGAAGGTCATTCATAACCTGAAAAATCCATCTACCTGCCAAATAGCAGCAATACTAAAATGTATTTTGTAGTATTGTTTAGCCTGGAGTTGGTCAACCTTTTTTTTGCCAAGGACAACACTGTCATTGTTTTTAAAGTGGAATAACACGTCTGTGACTAAGGTGAATTGTGCAAATAGAATCATGTACTAAACCCTTTGGGAGGTTAACACTATGTATACTTGTTTACATAGCACTGTAGAACTTGTACATCGCACATTCCTGTTTCATTTTCCTGCTACAAAATAATAAAAAAAAAAAAACCTAAACAAAAATACTTTGTGTCACAGTGCTCTGGCAGTCCAGTTTTTTCTCAATTTCCATATATTTCCCGGGCATTGTTTTTGAAAGAATGAGGGTTGTTTATTTAACAGCAATACTGTGAGGTACATACATTTAAAGGAGAAGTCCAGTGAAAATTTTTATTAAATTTTATTATTAAAATATTGTATTGCCCCCCAAAAGTTAAACAAATCCCCAATATACACTTATCACGGGAAATGCTTATAAAGTGCTTTTTTCCCTGCACTTACTACTGCATCAAGGCTTCACTTCCTGGATAAAATGGTGATGTCACGACCCGACTCCCAGAGCTGTGCGGGCTGTGGCTGCTGGAGAGGTTGATGGCAAAGGGATGCTTAATGTCCCTCCAGTGCCCTGTGTCCCCCTCCCATCATCCTCTCCTTCAACCACAGCCTGCACAGCTCTGGGAGTCGGGTTGTGACATTACCATTTTATCCAGGAAGTGAAGCCTTGATGTAGTACTAAGGGTCCTATTCCACAGGCCGAGGAGGGCCCGATCAATGATGTAAACGAGCGGCGATCTGCTAGATCGCCACTCGTTTACTGGGCCCATTCCACGGCCCGATGATCGTTGAGCATGCAAATTAGTTAAATTAGACAAATGTGGGATGTACGTGCCACATTTGTCTAATTTAACTAATTTGCATGCCATGACGTATAGAGCGTGGATTGGTCCATCTTGGCTTTTAATCTCATTGTTTTTCTCATTTTTATATGTGACCATGATTAAACGCGGCAGTGCGAAACGCGTTGGTTTTAATGAATTTTTGTTAATTAAAAGTTATGTTTTAATCTTATCTTCATGATCCGGTAGTGCTGACCTACCTACAACTCACCTATCAGTTCCTCAGCACTCTTTGGCCTACTTACAAATGATTTTACTTCAGAGTTTTGAGAAGGATGGGTTGGAGGTGACAGAGTCCCTTTAAGCATTTGGCCTTTACAATTTGTTTTGCTGGGGAGACCAACCAAAGCTACTACTCTTTGTTTTGATCATGTAAATGCCAAACTCACTACTAACATGAGCATCTAAAAGGGTTAAATGGTAAAGATGAGAGCTCTCTAATCTCAGTGATTGCTTTGGAAGGCTAGCTATCAATCAGATCAAGTTATGCATGTGTCACAATGGGAGGGTGGGAGGAGAACGCTTCTATTTAGCAAACTAATAACACCCCGCATAGGAATGGGAGAAGAGAGATTGCTTACCTCTCCCCGTGCCCGCGATGCACTGCTGGACCGGCTCCAGAACCCCTGCCAGAATGCATCCCCCCATCCCCCCCAAGGTTGTGATGTCACGACTCAAGAGAAAATGCTAGTCCCAGCTGATGGACACCCACTGACTGGCTGAGCAGGCTGTCGATAAACCAGGTTGTGCTGTCAGCAGCTCAGGATATCCCAGAGCTTTGCGGGGGTCCCGGAGCTGCCATGCATTGCTGTTAAGGCACACGGGGAGAGGAGAGTTAACATTGTTTGTCATGTCCCCCTTGTGCCCTGCCATTTATGAAAAAAATTTTTGCTGGACTCCTTTAATTTAAATTAAGGTTGGAGATTCCAAGCTAGATGTTAGTTGTTTGATTGTTGCCTTCATACACCCGGAAAGATAATCGATTAGATTCAAACTTCAAATGTGTGGGATTCTTGTGGGTTATTTATCATGTCTGTGTGAGTCACCATGCAAAGACCAGTGAGCAATTTTTATCACTACTTCTGGAAAACTTATTAGTAATACAGGTTCTATCAATGCGCTCTGTATTATCCATTTGCCCAGCTCCAGCAATCTCCAAAGACATGCAGCAAATGAGCTGCTATGGTTCTATCAAGCATGGCAGGGGCTGAAGTAGCAGCAGAGCAGGTCATGGTTAGCTATCGCAGTCTAGGGTAACGGTTGGGTTATAATGCTTAGTTCAGGTTGCTGGTGGCTCCTTCAGTAACCACCTGGTAGAGCATATGGATGCAAAGGAATGATTCTGTACGCCAAAGACCATACCTGATCGCAGAGAAATAACTTGACATTATGGGGCCTCTTTTCAGCTGCCTTTTCAGGCACGGACATAAAGAGACACCGTTACAGAGGAAGTATGGCTCTTCTTCCAACAAGCTAAACACATACAGGACATGGCAGTACTTAAAGTATAAAATTTTGTCAACAGCAGAGACACTGTCCCATCTCTAGCTCAGCATCATGTGGAGTCCTTTTAGTTGTACATCACATTTAAGGCCATACTTTTGCATGCTGACCACAAATCATCTATGGCTGGCTAAACATACATTGAAAATACAACACATGTAACACCGAACATTTGTCAGACTTTTAAATGGCAATGCATCATGTGTAAAAATAAATGACCTAAAAACAGCACTTACATGATCTGGGTCGAGTTGACAGTGTCGAGCCAAAGCATGCAGAAGCCTCTGTATGTACGGTTTGAAGATGCTGTGGAGCACAGCATCATTTATTTTGTAAAGATGTTCACCCAGTCTATACCAAAAGTTGAATGAGATTTCAACTACCTGCAGGACAAAAAAAAAAAAAGAATGCTAAACCAATTACTTTCACAAAGAGTGATCTATCCAGCCTTTCCTAGATCTAAACCTAAAGGGGGTGGCCATTGTGTTTCACAAATTGGGTAGAAACATTGTTTTGTGCCACTTAATAACTAATAATAACTGGGTGTTATTAAGATCAGTTCTTATAACTACCTGCTAGTGGTACTATCCCTTTGTCAGTACAGTCATCCCCAATGTTGATCCCATCCTATGGCTGCAGGGGAGGGATGTGTGGCCAGACAGGTTTATCAGCAGCTTCCATTGCAATACCCAATATGGGACAA
Organism: Dendropsophus ebraccatus; assembly: GCF_027789765.1. Taxonomy (NCBI): domain Eukaryota; kingdom Metazoa; phylum Chordata; class Amphibia; order Anura; family Hylidae; genus Dendropsophus; species Dendropsophus ebraccatus. The sequence goes on from NC_091454.1 coordinate 136,187,124, forward strand.
CAGCTTATGCAAAGTGTTTAAAGTGTCTGGTCACACACCCCTAAGAGGATACTATTAAGAGTTATCAGTACCAATGCTAAGAACTAGAGTTGAGCGAACCTCGAGCATGCTCGGGCCCATCCGAACCCGAACATTCGGCATTTGATTAGCAGTGGCTGCTGAACTTGGATAAAGCCCTAAGGCTATGTAGAAAACATGGATATAGTCATTGGCTGTATCCATGTTTTCCAGACAACCTTAGAGCTTTATCCAAGTTCAGCAGCCCCCGCTAATCAAATGCCGAACGATCAGGTTCGGGATGGGCTCGAGCATGCTCGAGGTTCGCTCATCTCTACTAAGAACTATATATCAGTAAAGGGCACATACTGGTTCTAACACATTTGTGAAAAGATGCAAAGTGTCCTTTTAATGTTATCACATTATTTAGAACCATGGCCCTACTAAGTTACCAGTCATGAACAGTCAGCTAATGACCACCAAACAGAAAACTATTTAGGTGTTAAGAGGACTATCAGACTGACCATTACAGATTAATTCTGTCAAATTATTAACATAGGCCTGAAATTACATTTATAATGTACGAGCTGTATAAAAGGAATATTCCCATAATATAAAGTGACAACAAATCCCAAAATATGCTAGAACTTTATGAAATCAAGTGAATGGGAGAGCTGCACTTACAGACCACATAATATTCTAAAATTTACTATCCCTTCAGGTGGGAATAATGCAACACTCAGCTGAAGACTACATACATATAACAACGCACCGCATAGTTCATGAGGGAAAACACATGTTGTAAGCGGGCTGGGTGGGTATACAAGGTGTACAATAGGATGCCTGCACACATATCCCTTATTGCCGTCATGGGTACAGGGGGTGATTTATCCTAGTTAGAAAAAGGGAGGATTATAGTCTTTTGTGCTATGGTTGGCAGTATTTCTGAAACTGCAGTTTATGAAGTGGACCTGTGGGACCTGCGGCTCCATCATAGCAGGACATTGGATTTCAGGTGGGAAAACCCTTTTAATACCAGGACTTTCCAGGCTTAACTACCTCATATTGTGGGTGCCCCGCACAAATCAGGAGAAGATCCAACGTTCGTAGGTCACCTAGCTCATGACCTGGAGTAGAAACAATCTTCTCTAGAAAGGTTTCACACAATTCTGTAAACATCCTGCAATAATTCAACACCCTGAAACATAAAATAGGAGACAGACAATTACATAAATAAAATGAATCCAACTAAGACTCCAAAGGTGAAACATGGCTATATTTCCGTGAGCATCTTAAATCAGTATACGTAAACCAAAACCAGAAATGGGTGCTAAACATGGAAGAAATGCAAATCTTCCCTTTCCAGTTTTTCTTTGTAAGGGATACAGCCTGAGAATCCCAATTACAGTGTACAGAAATGCTGGATCTAATTTAAACCCAAATACTAAGTTCCCTTTTCACCCGGGTCCCAGTAATATAACCTAGCCTGAACAGAAGCTACATTCCTGAATGATTGATGTGCTGTGTGTGCTTTGGAAGGATCATGTGGCCTGCTCCTTATGTCATCTGTGCCATGTACATCTAAGGTTCTATCTACTCCTCAGACCCTCAAGACAGTGCAAAGAAAAAGAGGGGGGGGGGTACATTTAATACACTTGACAAGCAACAGACGCAGCAATCTTGTTATAGCCAACACAGAATAAAAATAATAAAGATCACAATTTAGTGGTGACTACCATCTCTGCTGAATAGCTCTTGTAAATATTATATTAGTCACACTCACTCAGTGATCTAAATATGCTGGGTGACATTATAAAAACAGTAAAGTAAAAAAAAAAAATCTACACGACAAGGCAACTAATAATGTTTAAGGGCAAGTTCACACTGAGGAATAAGCGCTGAATTTCAGCGCTGATTCCTCACTGAAAATTCCACCTAAAAATATAGTGCAGAGCCGAATTCCATTAAGTTCAATAGAATTTGCACTCAGCAGTTCACACAGCAGAATTTCCGCAGCGGATCTGCTTTCCGACAGAAAAATTAACATGCGGAATTCCACGAGAACACTTTCCTCACTGATTCCGCAGTGTGATTGAGTGACAGCACTGATGAGAGGAGTATGCACTGCTTGGCTCAGATTAGGTATCAAATTTCATGTGTAACCTTCTTTACATACCACCAAAGTGTCTGACTTATAGCATGTTATATGAAACTTGTGTCATGAGAGTGCATTCACAAGTACAGGATCTGCAGCAGATATCAATGTAACTAAATGACTGAATACAGCATCAAATCTGCTGCAGATCCTGTATGTGTGAATATACCCTTACAGAGAAAATGTATTGTGTGTGCACCATTCATAATTCCTGTCAAATGTTATGAAAGATTATGTCCTTTCACAGCAGCTTAGGCGTACACTTGTTCCTGTTTTCTGACCACATGAAACTGCTGATCACACAAAAGATTAGAGGAGGTCTTTTCTCACTTCCATTCTAAAACGGGATGAATGAGACCTAATGCCATCAGCCAGTATAATATGGAAGCAGACAAATGAACAGGGCTTAAGAATACCCTGAGTCAGCAGGCAGACAACACTAAATCAAACAGATCTTTCCAGGTTATCATTCTTATGTATTAGTTTACATAAAAGACTAAGTGAAACCAAAACACTATCTGAAACGTTAGACATGAATAATCTCATCATGACTGCCATATACTGCAAAAGCAACATTTTTTAGTAACATTTTGTAGCTCAGCTGATACACAGTAGTTCATAGAGATGGGGCTATTACAATGTAATGTACGAATGCAGCATGATGCATGAATTTAAAGTCATGTAAGGCCATTCCTACTGGATGATGCCGATAAGCTAATGGACAACTTTCCCCTTATGTTTACTGCTAGCTGAAATAAGGCTCAGACATGTTAAACACCAACATGTTTAATCCTTTTTACCACACAAGACACAAGTCCTTTAAGTTCACTAGCCGCTTTCATTCTGGCAGTAAATATGTACGCAGGGGGCTTCAATATTCACCACAGATCACTTATTCTGACCAAGTGTTTGGCTAACAGGTTTGAAAGGCAGACTATGCACCAGATAACAAAGAGTGGTCAGCACTCACAACAAAAAAGTCCCTTTAGATGGAATGTGGTGTTCTTATTATGGCTGTATGCCTCTCCACGAGCACGCGAGAAAAAAACATTATCATTGTAGGGCATGGACAGGGAATAGTCCCCCCTTATATTTTGGGTGACGACTTCTTAATTCATGGGTCGTCTTGGGACCTCCTGACAGAGAATAGTCCCCCCTTATATTTTGGGTGACGACTTCTTAATTCATGGGTCGTCTCGGGACCTCCTGACAGAGAGCCATGAATAAGGGCAAGAGAGCCCGAAACGCGTCGGCCTTTTAAACATTATACAATAAAGGTTTAAAAGTAATCAAGCGAGCTGGAGAGTCCTTTCGTGCTTATACCTATGCACCAGATAGTGAATGATTGGCATGCTTGCTATATCAGTGGTCTAGGGGGATAGGACTCAGGGAATTGCCAGGATTGGGCATGACCAATATCATTTATTGGTTTTCCATAAGGGAGGGGAAATGTCAAGCTACATTAGAGTGTTACAGAAGCAGCAGGGTTTTTTTGGCCCTGGCAACAAGCTTGCATGTATACGAACCTTGGCTGATTGTATTCCCGCTGCACAGCGCTATTCAATGTTCCAAACGCCATTCAGGTCCTGCTGGTGCCCAAGTGGCTTTCCCTCTGACTATCCCAATTCTATAATGCTTTTGCAAAGCTGAAAGTCACTGCCCTTTATGCTTCTCCGAGAATTCTTTTAGAGATGCATATAAGACAGTGACTTCTGGTCTCTGTAGACTCAAGACAGTCAGAGAAGTAGTGACATAGCCTCCAGTGGCACCTGAATGGCATTGGAACACAGGAATAACGCTGCACTGCAGGAACGCACTCAGCTTGCTACCGGTGGAGAAATAAAAAACTTCTTTAACCAATCCAGCTCAACTGTACACAGTTTAGCCAATTGTTAATCCAATGTAAATGACCAGATTTAACATAGTATTAAACTGTGTGGCCTTGGATCAAAAATACTCTGATCAGATACACAAAAATTTAGATATGCATGGGATGTATGCAACCTTACACAAAATTATCAAAAAACAAAAGGCTTTGTGAAAACACCCCACAAATAGATGAACAGAAGTTATTTTGTTATTTTAGTTAACAGCATATGTTTTAGCAGATAAAGTACAGAATGAGATAAAAACAGAATGACACCAGAGAAACACTCTGGCATCATTTCCTAGGTCAATGTAAATCTTGTTCACTGTTATCTTCCAATCTTCCACACTTTTTTTTTTTCTTTAAGTAAATCCTATTTATTTTGCCTGTTTGTAGCAGTTCTGTCACAGGGAATGGTTTCTGTTCCTGCTTATTTATTCTGATGTACACTTAATATTTTTAAGGTATATTGCATAGAGATCACCTTGTGACCATTTTACATATTCTTTAGTCTACCCAAATGTTTTCCTTTTATTACCTTCCCATCCTGTTTATACTTGCACCAAATTTTACACACACGACTGAGAACAGCCAACATGTTTTGTTACATTCTAAGTAGGATTTCTTTTTTTTTATCATTCTTTCCATTGTCTTTAATGTAAACTCTGGTTGGGGTTGTACTTTCTTTTATAAATGGTTACTGTCATTAACGGTCACTGCAAGAGAGCCTGGACTATGTACATGCATCCTAAGCCTGTCTAACTGTGGCTGAACATTATATAAACACTTCCCTTTTACCTCTGACCACCCATAAGGCTGTGTTTCAATATGTTTTCGGAATGCGTTCCAATCGAAGTGGAAAGCACGTCCCCCATTCCCCCACCAATAGCCATACAATGTAGAGAGGATTATCACCGAAACATTGCATGGCTATTGAAAGAGAAAAGAGAACCATGATTGGAAAGCAATCCTAACACACATGCGCATCTTATCCCCAGCATTTCACCGCTTAGACAAGAGCAGCTTTCATGATGTACATCCTTCCTTGCTACTTCCAAGGCTACTTTCGAGATATAAATCCTTCCTTGCCTACCCCCCCTCCCCCCTCCATTTAAGGCAGTGCAGAAATGGTTGGTAAAACTACAATAACTGACAACAGACCAACAATCTTCTGTTTTGACAGCAAACTAATTTGCATTTTTAGACAAATAAACATTTTAAACTCAATCTTTTTTTCTGTTTACTTAATCTGGAAAAACCCAGGCCCTTAAAGTAAAACAGTTCTGTCTTATTTCTGATTTGTGCAATTGCTATAAGGTAAAAAAGCTGAATAGACTATTAACTTTATGGATAGGCTATCAATTTTATAAATGTGCAGACCCAATGGCGACACTAAAAGATTGCACTGCCCTGGATAGGTCCCATGTCAGCTGAGTTCCATACTTGAGCCTTATTAACTAGAATATGGCTTGGGCATAGAACTCTGTCAATATGTATCCAGACAAATGCCTTCTTCCATTTCTCCCAAACATGAACCATTTTAAGGCTGTGTTTACACACACAGATAATTAACCGATTTATCCATTATTTCTGAAGCCGAAGCAGAATGGATTTGAAGAGAGGAGAAATCTCAGTATTTCCTTTATGACCTGTTTTCTGTTTATAGTTTGTTCCTGGCTTTGGCTTCAATGAGCTGTCAGATAAATCGGTCAATTGTGTGTAAATGCAGCCTAAGGCACACCTCCAGTTTGACTGCAGAGACATTGGGTTAATGTAAAACTAAAACAAGAGAAAAGTTGCCCATACTAACCAAATTCTAGATATAATTTCTGTAAAAGAAACGGTATTGTTTAAGTTTCTGCTTTAATTTTTTTCTAAGAAGCACACACAGGAAGAACATGGTGAACTTTCTATAACTCCTTCACCAAGTTAACACCCATTCTTCTACTATTTTCCTATGTCTTACTTGTCCATGTCCTCTCGAGCCACTGCCATGTGATAAGCTGGTTCGAGGGTGAGCACTCCTTGGAAGAGCTGTGTTCCCAGGTTCAGGTGGGTCTCAACATTTTCAATAGCATACAGGGCAGAACAGACACAGTCAGAAGCAGCTTCATGCAGATTGGAAGGGGTCTGGTCCTGTTGCTGCAAACACAAAACACCTTATGTAGCCATACAAACAGGCAGCAATAAAAGAGGAAACCTGACATTTTTAAAATGGCTATTGAAATGTATAATGAAAATTTTAACAATGAGTGGAAGCAGTAAGGGGCAAAACTCCTCCTCTACGGCCACCGCCTTAGTGACTATGCAACAATGATTAAAAAAAAGCACTGCAAGTGTAGCAGAGATTGACAGTTATTGCACAGTATTTTGGTCAGTATTTTTCAACCAAAACCAGGAGTGGATTGAAAACACAGGAAGGCTATGTTCTCACACTGTTAAAATTAAGTGAATGGTCGCCATTTAATAGCAATTAATGGCCGTTATTTTAAAAGAACGGCTGTTTTAAAATAGCAGCAATTATTTTTCATTAAATGGTTGCCATCCACTCAATTTTAACAGTGTGTGAGCATAGCCTTTCTGTGTTTTCAATCTACTCCTGCTTTTGGTGGAAAAATACTGACCAAAAATACTGTGTGAGAATATAGCCTAAAAGGTTTATATGAGGGACATTTAGTTCCTTAGCAAAATGGTTTACTGCCAGCAGGCTGTATAAAGCTTTAAAAACAGCAGTACAGAATCCCACACAATAGGAGTTTGTTTAGGTATCTACACAAATTTGACAAATCTTACCAGGACCTGGAAGAGGAGCAGCAAAAGTCGATTGTTTGCCATAAAATTGCTGTCTAGGACGCCCAAATTAAACCAACTGCCCAAACATTTAAATGTTTTTATCAGCGTTTTTTCATTGCCAGAAGATTTCTCTACGCAGTTCATCTAAACGACAAAATGAGAAGACCATTATCATGCAGAACATTTATCTTATATGTATAAGCTGTAACAAGGTTTGCTAACCACTGTCTGAAGTGAGAATAATTTTAAAGACAAAAAAGTAACAATAGTTTAACTATACTGAAGTAGAGAAAGGAAAGATATGTAAACTTCAGGGTCACATAACAAATTATGACTTTGCTGAAGGCCATTTGCAGAGTTTTAAGATTGCATTTTCCCTTGAAATCTGTAGGGCCAAAGAAGCGATGCTGAGCCACAGCATGCATGCCTCTTTCCACCCTGTCTTGACCGCCTGATGTACTGAGCTGAGCCTCCAGGCCGGTACATCAATGAATCAAGGCAGGGAGGGATGGGGAGGAGGCATGCATGCTGTGGCTCAGTTTCGACTCTGTGGCACTTCAGCTATCAAGTAAAAATGAAATGGTCATAACAAATGGTTATCAGCAAAAGGCATAATATGTTTTATCTCCCTATCAACTATCTGCCTGTCTGTAGCTCTGTACCTAGTATGGACCTGACAGATTCCCTTTAATTTCTCCCCCAAAACAAGACTGGATACCAGCATGTCCAGGGTTAGAAAAGGCAAAACAATTTTCTTGAAAAACAGCACCACCTGTCTCCAGTTTGTGCGTGATATTACAAGTCAGCTCCATTCACTGCAAAACCACAACCAAACTGAGGACAAGAGTGGGGCTGTTTCTGGAAGAAAGCAGCCATGGTTTCCTATGTCTGGAGAACTTCTTTAACCCCTTCAAGACAGAGCCCTTTGATGCACAAAAGTCCAGGTCAGATAAATGCAATGTTCCTCCCCACCTTCTAAGAGCCATAGCACTTTTATTTTTACACCTACAGGGCTGGTTGGGGTGTAATTTTTTGCGCCATCATCTCTAGTTTTTCTTAATATCATATTGGTGTAAGAAAAAAATTTTGATAGCTTTTTATTAATTTTTTTGTGATATATAAAATATTAGCAATCCTGGTGCATTTTTTTCCCTTACGTTTGCGCCATTCACCGTGCGGGAACAATAATGTTATATTTGAATAGATCAGACTATTCCGCACGCTACGATATGTAATATGTTTATTTATATTTTTATAATGAACAAGGGGGTCTTTAAAAATGGAACCAATCACGCCAAATATGCCCCTAATGATAAGGAAACATGCTGGTACATCACCCAGCACGCTACCCAAACATGCCCCTGTACCCTCCTTTATTACACCGTAATCTTACTTTTCCGAAGTCCTGTGCTGTATGGTAATAAGCTCTAAGTAGTCAAGGTGGGCTGAACTAGTCACGGTCCTGGGCAGTTTTGAGCACTGTAATCACTTCCAGAGGGACGTGATTCAAAGACCTGTGCTCCGCTGACGTCACCCGGGGCTTGCGTTCCACCTCGGCGGCGCTGCAACGTTTTCAGCACGCCGCGCATGCACAGTATGACAGGGTCTTCTTGCACTGCACTGCGTCTGTGCGGCGCGCTGAAGACATTGCAGCGCAGCAGACGAGAACCGCAGGCCCGGGACGTGGAACGCAAGCCCCATGTGACGTCAGCGGAGCGCAGGTTTTAAATCAAGTCCCTTTTGGCATTATTACAGAGCTCCAAACCGCCCAGGACCTTGCCTAGTTATGCCCAGGACCGTGACTAGTTCAGCCCACCATGACTACTTAGAGCTAATTACCATACAGCGCGGGACTTCGGAAAAGTAAGATTACGGTGTAATCAAGGAGGGCACAGAGGGTACAGGGGCATGTTTGGAAAGTGTGCTGTGTGATGTACAAGCACATTTCCTTATCATTAGGGGCATATTTGGCGTGATTGGTTCCCTTTAAACTTTTATTGGGAGGGGGTTTATAAGGGTTTTTTTAATGCTTTTAAAAACTTTATTACATTTATTTTTTTTTACACTTTAATTCACTGTAAAATATGCAATCATTAGATTGCATATCCTGATCTATGCTATAGCATAGCATAGATTAGTGTTATCGGCAATCTATCTATAGAGCCTGCCTGGGAGCAGACTCTATACATGGATCACCCATCCGACAGGACGGAGGTTAGGAGGTTAGGAGCTTACTCCCGCCTGTCGTACATGCGATCGGGACCCCCGCAGCGTGGCTGCGGGGGTCCAGATCACTCAGTGACAGATGCTTGATCTGTCACTTAGCACCTTAAACGCCACGATCGCTGTAGATCGCGACGTTTAAGGGGTTAATGAGAGTCGGCTGCGGGATCACTGATGTGAGCAAGATCGCTCTCTCTGCAGCGCTCACGCTCACATCAGAAAGCCCCAGTCAGTACAGTAACGTATATATACATTCCTACTGCACTTGGTATGTGCAGTAGGAACGTATATATACAGATTGCTAATGGGAAGAGGTTAAATATTCCCAAAGGCTGGCTATATAATTTACAAAGTGTCAAGCCCTATATTGAAGTGTTTTTATGCTTAAGAGTTGAAATATAGCAGTGAGATGATAACACAAGTAATAAAAAGAATACTGGGTCAACATCAAATACAAAGATCAGAGCTTTATACCAGAAGAGAAACCACAGTGCTGGAGTAGTACGCCAAGTCCTCAATAATCTCAGAACGTCGATTAGCACCGATGCGCAGGGATCGGCTATGCACCTCCTCAGGCAGCACAGTGAGGATCTCAAGGAGAAAGGGTAGTGAGGCGGCGTCATTACTATACCTGTAGATAACATAAGCCTAGTGAGAAACAAGCCATCATAATACAACACAGACAGGCTCATAAAGGGCAGGCTGGGAGTACTTACGTTTCTACAAGTGTTTGCACACAGCCTTTCCAAGAAGCCATCTGCAGGGCAAGATCTGCTATTGCTAAAGCCAGCTAAAAGACAAAAATCATTTGACTTCTTATCACTAGAATCTGCACACTTCCAAAGTACTTTTCAGAATAATAATGTGTATATTATATAGCCTACATGGCCAAAACCACATGGACAGCCAAACATAGCGTGCATGTGTATGCTTGCTGTACCACTTTTTCTTAACCATTTGTATTAACATGGCGTTGGTTCCTGAATGCTGTGATAACAGTCCCTGGAGTTGAAAGGAGGTCAGAAAATTATTTTCTATAATAAGGCTCATTGACAGAGTTTGGAAAGACCTTCCTGATCCCAGAGTAGATAAAATAATGCTAATAAAATTAATACTTCTCCCAAAACTGTTGCACTTTTTTTGCATCCCCAATAAGGTTTAAGAAGAGAATGTTTAAAAAAAAAAAACTTCTGGAGGAGAGGGAGGATCCAGATGAAGACAAAGGACATATTGTTAATTGTGACAAAATATCCCACGCTATTATATGCCCTTAACCTTTGGACCACACGTGGTTCCATGGTAGCGGTCAAAAAGTGACCTGTCACTGCACTGTTTTAAATATCCAAAAGTAATGAGAAAGATTTATTCAAATTGCAAATAAAAAGCTGCGCAGTAACCCATGGTTTTACATTTGCATCTCATTGGTTGCCAAATAAAGAAATTTTTTTTCAAATATTGTATTGCTGGCCCAAAAGTTATACAAATAACCAATATACACTTATTACAGGAAATACTTATAAAGTGCTTTTTTCCCTGCACTTACTACTGCACGACCCGACTCCCAGAGCTGTTCGGGCTGTGGTGGCTGGAGAGGATGATGGCAGGGGGATGCTCAGTGTCCCTCCAGTGCCCTGTGTCCCTCAGTGTCCCCCTGCCATCATCCTCTCCAGTAGCCACAACCCACACAGCTCTGGGAGTCGGAGCGTGACATCACCATGTTATCCAGGAAGTGAAGCCTTGATGCAGTAGTAAGCGCAGGAATAAAAGCACTTTATAAGCATTTCCCGTAATAAGTGTATATTGGTGACTTGTATAACTTTTGGGGGGCAATAAAATACTTTAAAAAATTTTCACCAAACTTCTCCTTTAAACATTTCTGCTTCACAACCACACAATGGCTGAGCAGCTTTGGCAGAAAGTAAATGGAGCAACTTTGTTGGAACAATGCCATTCTGTGTCATCTCTATGGAACTTTTTAGGTGCTAGATTTTATGCACTTGTTAGCAATGGGAGTGGCTGAAACAGCAGAACCTGCTAACTAAAAGGGTGTCCACATACTATTAGTCATACAATGTACATACAAGGAAGCATTCTTGGCTGTTCTCATTGAATGCACATTTGAGAGGTCAGATTCTTAATCACTTTGTGCCCATTCTCTCCTAGCAATCTGTATATGGAATGGCCTTTATTATCCACAGGAGCTAAACACCTATAAGAACTTTTCACAGCCGAGTGTTTTTTATCTAGTGTAGGCAATCCCCTGTAAATTAAAAAGTACATTAACACACACTGGACTTGCCCCAAACAGAATAAGTTGACTGATCTGTGAATCTTGCACGCAAAATTTACAAGAAAAATGAGTATGCTCGTTCTTCTTGTGGATGATTTTCCTCTGTAGCATGGACAAAAAAAACCAAACACTTGCTGTATGAAATTGGGGTATGCTAAAACTAATAACTCACCTCAAAAAAATGTCTGCTATAAGGGCTAATGATAGTTTCCAAAGGGGATAGCATGAAATTATTTCACTGACAGTAAGCTAGGCCAATAAAGCAGCACTTGCCTGATAGTTCTCAATCTTGGTTACTAGATTATATACGTAGTAGGTACTAGCCACAGTTTTTTTTACATTTTTAGACCAAAGTGCATGCAAGTGTACCTGAGTTACAATGACAGGTGACATGTCCTTTAAGTTCTGTATATGAGACAACAAGGAGTCCCGCAGGGAAGCATGGGAGTCTGCAGGCAATTCATAAAAAGAGGTCTGAATCTTCACTTTCATGGTTTGCGCTGCAAAGTAGCAAGACTCCACATCCTGGTGAATCTGCAGCAACTGGTCCGAGATCTCCCAAGCATACACCTATGAAAGAGATGGTAAAGAAAGTCAAGCAAAGTGTCCTGTTTGATTCATGCCTTACTGTTACAAACGATAGTAACGTAGTAAATAAGGTCGAAAAAACGACAAGATTCCATCAAGTTCAACCTACAGAAACCCTACTGTGTAGATCCAGAGGAAGGCAAAAACTCTTGAAACAGAAGCCAAATACCCCATATCACAAGGAGAAAAATTCCTTCCTGACTCCAATGGCAATATCTCCTTAGCTACAGCAACAACGGTTTGGTATATACAGAAAATGATACAGAACAATAAAGGTCTTCTAAAAATAAAGCCTTACCATTCTAAAGATCAGACTGTTACAGTAACAACTGAATCCTAGTATGGCAGGTAGCTGGACAAAACCAGCATCCCCAAAACTACTAAAACCAACTATCTAACTTACAACCACCGCTACTGCAATGCATGGGTTCCTATTGAGAACTGTGATGTCTTATAGACTTGATGGAGGGAACCTATGAAAGACTATGAAGTGCAAATCAGAAATTTTTTATAGATTTTTATATTCAAAGACAACATTCACAGAACAAAATGCTGAGGCTGTGTGGCTACAAATTCTTGTGACAGCATTTCCTGTTCTCATTCCTGTCAGGTGCAGCTTTAACATACAGACCTTGTGTGGATAGATGTGTCACTCACAACTACATGCTAACTACCCTGGTTTCTATCAGGTGCAGTGTTGTCACAAGATGTATGGGTTCAGGTCACCATAAGGGGGCGTGTTTTTTATTTGGTAATGCTGCCTCAGATGTGGACCTGTAAATTGTAGTTAACGCACTTTATTCATGTTTCTCTTCTCCTCAGTGTTGGAAATTCTTTCAAATTCTTGCTTACTAAGATATAATAAAAAGTAGATATCCTGTACACAGCCTTGGTGCATGGCCCCAAGTATAGTACCATTCAAAAGTAAGTACAACAGGAAACACAGCTCCTTTCTCCTGAACTGTGGGGGCTGTAGCTGTCCACTTACAAGACATTTAGGTTGTATATTAAAATACTGACAGCAATAGGCTGATATTCTGCTCTGGTGTCATATGTATAAACGTGCATTCATACATACAGGATCTGCTGCAGATCTGATTCTAAAGATATCAAGGTAACTAAATATACACAGCTTTAAAGGGGTTATCCACGGTGCTATAAAAACATGGCCACTTTCTTCCAGAGACAGTCCCACTCTTGTCTCCAGCTGCTCAGTTCCATTGAAGTGAATGGAGCTTAATTGCAAACCGCACCTGAACTGAAGACAAGAGTCGTGTTGTCTCTGAAAGAAAGTGGCCATATTTTTGTAGCACTGGATAACCCCTTTAAATCTGAAGTAAATTGTGTAAATGTACCCAAATATGCTGTAAACAAGCGCTGCTCTGCTAGATGATCGTGCGGCGAGGACTGTACAATCACTAGACTGTAGTCCTTTGCCTTAATCAGCCTATTACATGTGGAAATGTGCGGGCAACGGCAGATTATCTTTTGACAGGTTTAAAGTGATCGATTGGACAAGACACTTGCTTATTCGTCAGATAATCGCTCGCCATATCACACTGTGTGATATCTGCCTGATTTGGCAGATAATCATCACGTGTTAGAGGGCCTTAAGAGGTATCTACCACTATGTCACCACTGAAGGATACTTTGTGAAAATGCCAACATGTAGGCTCGATTTCCTGAAGTGAGCAAGGTATGGGAACTCCCAGAAGTGCCATGGGCTCCACCGTAATGCACTTGAAACAATGGAGACTATGGCACTTCCGAGAGACCCCGTACCTCGCTCCCGCAGGGGACACAGTCTACCTGTTGCAATTTTCACAAACTATCCTGATGTGCCAACATAGTAGTAGGTATCTTATGGGACTCTGGAAGTTAGCCGATATCACCAGGGAAAAAAATAAGTGGCCATACATTTTATCTCAGTAGCTACTGTATGGCAAAAAAATAAATAACTGGCTGCCCAAATAGCCAGGTCCTCCAAGACAGTCAGAAAACGGCTAAATAAGGAACAGCTTATAAACCACAATGGCCTTGTGGTATTATTTATCTGTGTGGTCACTGAGACTGGGCGGGCTGAGTTTCTGGAGATATCTTCCCATGCCCGCATAGAGGGTATGTCCAGGGCTGTATTAACAGCTGCTGCTGCCCTAGGCACTAAACCTGAAGACGCCCCATCTACACGCACCTATTGGCGATACCAGACCTGACCAATACCACCATACCCCCTACCCCCCTGGAAAAGACACCAGATTTACTGGCAAGTCTGAACGGGAGGAGGGAAACTAAAAAAAAAATTAAAACAAAAAAAAATATTTTTTCTGTCCCCTTGCTCCCTGGTGCTGCCCTAGGCACCGGACCATGGGTGCCTAGTGTTAAATACAGCCCTGGGTATGTCCCAGGGAAAAATATGCACCATGTTCCTGTGACACTCCCGTTCCTCTGAAAGTTTGTTTACTAGCTTCAATAACCCATCAGCTCGCTACTTTGTTACTTCCCCAATTATACAGATTATCATCAGTAGTGGGGCAGTGCTATACAAAGAAGCATAGAAGGATTGAATCCTGTTCCCATTTACCTGTATTAGGACAGGGGTAAGTATCTATGAAGTACAGACAGGGATGACAGCACCCTGTGAACTGGGTGGTGCACGTGGGAGGAAAACTTATAGCAAATATAAATCCTGGCACTCACAGCTTCTGGTGAACTGAAAAGTTACAGATGTTACAGGATGTGTTTGAGCTATTGCAGTTGATAAAAGCAATAGCTGAAACATGTCCTGTAACATCTGTAATATTGTGACAAGTCATCCTACAATAAACTTTCAAGTTCATCAGAAGCGATGAGTGCTGGGATTTACCTTTACCATCTAAAAAGTGACCATTTAACCCTCAACTTGGCCAGACACTATGAATAATTTATTGGTGGTGACATATAAAGAAAAAAAGGCATACTTACCTAACCACCACTCCCCCATGGCCCTTAGTCCTTGCAGCCACATCAGAATGAACCAGGTGGACAAGTGATGTGTGATGTCACCAGCTGTGCCCACTTGTGTCATCCATATCACAATTTGGCATGTGTGCTGGGAAAGGTCCCTACTGATCTGACATGCTAGAAGAGTGTCAAATCAATATACAGTGGGGTGGTATACATCAATGGATTCACATCTCTGTAAGGCACGGCATCACAGACGCCAATGGTCAATGCAGATAACATATACTGTATATGGCACTATGGGTGACGTGACACCGAGAAGCCCCTGCCATATCACCAACAGAGGCCCTTAGGGTCCTATTACACCAGCAGATTATCTGACAGATTTTTTTGAGCCAAAGCCAGGAATAGACTATAAAAAGAGAACAGGTAACAAAGGAAAGACTGAGATTTCTTCTCTTTTCAAATCCATTACTGGCTTTGGCCTAACAAAATCTGTTGGTGTAATAGGGCCCTTAGACTATGCCAATGACTATTCACAGGCATCAGCCCCATATAGGCCTCATCAACTACTACTTTCCTCTTCTTACAGCTGGAGGAAGTTCCAGTCCCGGTGACATCTGTTGCCATGACTACTGCTAGGATTGAAATGTCAGCTTTTAGACACTTGTAAAATCTTATGGGGAAAAGAGGGTGGCTGGATATAGCGACTCATATGCCATGTAACTGTACAAGTGACAGCAGCATAAGAGTAAGGTCCTGACAGTACTGCATCTGCTCTCCTGGGCCTGGTGACAACTCTTCTGGTCCTGCCACCAGTCATGGGGGAGCATGGGTTACCCAAGGGACCCACAAGCTTACCAGCCTAGATCCTGAGCAATAGCCATGGAGGCCCCTCAGAGGCTATGGCACTGCCTGGCACAGCTGTAATGATGGCTATGGGAATAAGGAGAAGAGGGCAGGGCCCTGTGCCAGTACATAAAGCTAGAGCGGAGGATGCAGCCCCCTGCAGGGCACACCCGGCTGTCTGCATGGCATCCAGCTCCCCCTGATGCCCTCTGTGCCAGGCGGGGCTCCTGTGCCATTCCCCGCAATGGCCGGTGCCCGGGCAGCCGAGGCCTCCCAGCCATCCTATGCTCCGGCACCGTCTTCTCTCCGCCAGCAGGTCCGGGAGAGGAGCCCCAGAGCTCCCCGCCGCCGTGTCCCCAAGGACTGGCACATGCGGCCTCTCACCGATCTCTGGAGCTCTCCTAGCCATAGCGATGCCCTCTCCTTTCCGCTCGGGTCCGGGTCGTGGTAGAGCGCCTGCACGGCCTGGTAAACGGTCTGCAGGCCCGGCTTCTCCATAGCTCAGCGTGGCCGCTCTGTTTCGTAGTGTCTTACAGCCGCCGCTCCCCAGGACTCATCCTCCTTCTCGGCCGGAACTGTGATTGTGCACCAGCAACGTGTCCGACCAGCAACTCCTCCTCAGCGAGGCGACGTTCCGCCTCCACTCCCGGAGATGGCGGGGAGCGATAGCCGTAGAGCGGTGTAAGCAGCAGCACCAGCGGGGGATCCTCGCCCGTCACACGCAGCCTCCCCACCTCTCCAGCACCTCAGGAAGGCGGCTGCTTCCCGGGCAGGACGTACGTCACCAGCCACTTCCTGTCAGTCCGCCGGACATCTCAGCCCCCCAGCTGGACGGAACTAAGAAAGCGGAAGCGAGTGTTGCCATTGTGTATGGGAGACGATCCCGAGTCACTCCGCACAGGTCGTGTATGTGGGTGTACGAGGGACTCCTCCTGTACTTACTATGGGCTATCCCAGCTAGTGAGGAGATATCACTGGGCATGATCGGGGGGAGTCAGGCCCGGGGCCACCAGAAGGGGCTGTAGCGCTTCGTCACTGTCACTGTTTACATTGCGGCTGCCCCTAGCCACCCTGTGCAGAGGTTGCAGTTCCAAACATGGCCAGGTGGCTGAGAGCGGCGCTGTGCCGGGAACACTCAGAAAGGGACAGCGCTCTACAGCAGCCCTGCATCTCTTCCTTCTCCCAGAGGTCCGACCCCCACAGATCATAGGGTGATGTCATATCCTAGCCTATGCCTTGTCTTTAGGAGATAGGGGAGACCCCTCAAAGGCCAGTTGTACAGTAATACGGATGCATTTCTCATGAATTTGATCATCTCTATTAGTGGAGGAACACTTTAACCCCCTCCCCTCCATAGATAGTGTTGAGCTGATCTGTCAGAATGTTTCAGTTTGGCAGCTGGAAGGCTGGGCATTTGATTACCAGTGGCTGCAGAAATTGGATGCCGCCCTAGGGCTGCCAGGAAACATGGATACAACCTATGGTCATGGCCATGTTTTCCTGGCAGCCCTAGGGTGACATACAATGTCTTCAGCACCCGGTAATCAAATGCCCAGCCTTCCAGCTGCCAAACGGAAACATTTTGACAGATCAGCTCAACACTATCCACAGGGCGGCATCCAACCTCTGCAGCCACAGGTAATCAAATGCAGAAAGTTCAGGTAGAATTTGTTTGGGGTTTGCTCATCTCTAGTGACCACACTAGAGGGATTGTACATAGAGAGGTTTAAAAAAAAAAAAAAAAAAAAAAAACGACCCCTCTGCATTTGATTACTGTTGGGTGAAGAAGTTGGATGCAGGCCTATGGAGTCCTAGAAAACATGGATACAACCTGTGGGGCTGCATCCAACTTTGTCAGCCACCCGTAATCAAATGCAGCATGTCCAGATTGAACTCCAGCATGCTGAAGTGTTGATGTTTCTTTTAAAACACTATACAGTGGTACCTTGGTTTAAGAGTAACTTGGATTAAGATCCGTTTGAAAGAAGAGCTCACAGTTTTCCAAATTGTGACTTGGTTTAAGAGCATCGCTTTGGTTTAAGAGCTCCCTGTATTGGGTAGAAGGGCGAATGGGAGAGGGGCATGGCCTGAATAGCTGGGTTTACAGCACTGTACTCTGACCCAGGAAGTCTCCCTCACCTTCCAAACCATAGCAGATACACTTCAGGCTGGGGCTCACATCAGGGGACAGGACTGTGGAGGCAATATCTCCATAGCTGTAACCCCTCTTTTCCCGGACAGAGAGTGCTGCATGTATGTGCCCACATCTGCCCTGCTCATTCCTTCATGCTCCCTGCAGTCTCTGTCAGTCCTTATGTTTCACATACTCTCTGTTCTTGCTATAATGTGCCTGGACTTACACTCAGCTATACACACTGCTGCTATAATGTGTCTGCACTCACACTCAGCTATACACACTGCTGCTATAATCTGCCTGCACTCACACTCAGCTATACACACTGCTGCTATGATGTGCCTGCACTTACACTCAGCTATACGCACTGCTGCTTTAATGAGCCTGAACTTACACTCAGCTATACACACCGATGTATAGAAAAGTTTCTGTCACTGCTTCCTGCACAGCTCTGTGATTCTCACTTTCTGATTGGTCCATGCTGAACACACCCATTCCCCATAGCTGTCATGTGACCACACAGACCTCTGACAGTAGCCCTGCTTCTCTATTCTAGCCTGTCGTACTACACTAATGCATTATGGGGATCTGCAGCTCCATCCTGTATCTACAAACTGCTGCTGTGTTATCAGGTTTATGCCCTTACTATACATTATACTCCACATGCTGGTTGCTGTACTGTACAGTAACTTATAACATATTCTGCTGTTTCTGAATGTTTGTTTTATTAGTTTTACATGTTTTTCAGAATAAAAAAAATGTTTTTTTTTTAGGTGTGGAACAAATTTTCTGCATTTCAGTAATTTCTAATGGGAAAATTTGCTTTGGTTTAAGAGTGGATTTGGATTACAAGCACAGTCCCGGAACGAATTATGCTCGTAATCCAAGGCACCACTGTATAACTATATACAAAATACTGGTTGGTCTATTGTATAAGATTGTTGGGAACTGTAACTGCTTCACCCTGCTTTTTGTCCTGCTGCTTGGGACCTACACATCTGACTACACAGTGCTCCTGGCTGTGTAAGCTCTCACATCTCTTCCTCTTCCATGACCGCGTCTACATACAGAGATTTATTTGACAGATTTTTGAAGCCAAAGCCAGGAAGAGACTTTAACACAGAGAACAGGTCATAAAGGAAAGACTAAGATTTCTCCTCTTTTCAAATCCATTCCTGGGTTTGGCTTCAATACTCCCAACTCCTCAGGGGAGGGCACTTCACACCGGCTGTACTGTCTTACAGGGGAATCACATACTATTCAGCATTAGGGTCTTCCTGTACAGAGAAGAGAGCAGTGCTAATGCATGAGATCTAGTTAAAGCAGGGGAATCCAGTGGAGACGGACCTCACATCCAGCATTTATTACTGGGGGAATCTCGAATGGGACCAGTTAAACCATGAGCAGGCTGCAAACTGTATATCCGGATAAGAGAAGGAATGAAAATTGAGTGCAACTTTTCTTATTCAAGGTAACGACAAGCCCTATTCACACGCCTATAGAGCATCGGACCTAAAGACTTCAGTGGCCCTGTTCACGCGTCCGTGCCACACACAAAAAAGCACAGGTTGTAGTGCGGACCCACATTTGTACATGTATCACATGTATCGCTCTCTTCAATGTTGTGCTCTGTGAAGCCCTCTGTGATGTACATCATAAGTGCAGTCCACGATCATAAGCTGTATCCATGTTTTCCAGGACTCCCTAGGTCTGCATCCAACTTCTTCAACCACCAATAATCAAATGCACAGTGGGCTCGAAAACCCCAGCAGGCTCCAGATTCGCTCATTAGCACGCTCCGGTTCGGTTTCTCTTCCATATTTTTACACTTCTTTAGTTCCCCTAAGAGGGCTTTAGAAGGCCCCTGACATACATGACACCCAATCGACACTGTAGTTTTGTACAATATCTGTCAGATAACTACCTAGATGCTGTGGTGACTATTGACTGTGGCATCTAGGAGGTTAAAATAGTAGTGTGATCTCTGATTGGACCATTGACAGCAGGTGTCAGCTGTGAAAAAACCTGTACATGTGCATCATACATTGAGAAGGGGCTACTGCCCCTTGACTCTCATTCACCTCTATTATCGCTGAACTGCTGTGCCCAGCACAACCACTACACAATGAACATAGCTGTCTGCTTCCAGTTCTTCCATTCACTGCATGTATGGGGGCTCTGCCTAACAGCTGTTTGCTTAGGTGTCGGGAAAAGCTATCGGCACAGATGCAGAGCACAAGGAAACAGTAACCTTTTAGCATCAATATGTTTATAAATGTATGGTTGTGGATTTTGCTGCAGATTTTGACTACCCTGTTAAATAAATACGCTTGTGCAGATTTCTTACGCAGGATGTCAATGTGATGCTTAAAGGAGAAGTTTTAAAGTACAGTATTGTATTGCCCCCCAAACGTTATACAAATCCCCAATATACACTTATTACAGGAGAAACTTATAAAGTGTGTATTTTCCCTGCACTTCCTACTGCATCAAGGCTTCACTTCCTGGATAAAATGGTGATGTCACGACCCGACTCCCAGAGCTGTGCGGGCTGTGGCTGCAGGAGAGGATGGTGGCAGGGGGACACTGAGGGACACAGGGCACTGGAGGGACACTGAGCATCCCTCTGCCATTATCCTCTCCAGCAGCCACAACCCGCACAGCTCTGGGAGTCGGGTCGTGACATCACCATGTTATCCAGGAAGTAAAGCCTTGATGCAGTAGTAAGTGCAGGGAAAAAAAGCACTTTATAAGCATTTCCCATAATAAGTGTATATTGGGGATTTGTATAACTTTTGGGGACAATACAATACTTTAATGAAAATTTTCACCGGACTTCTTGAAAAACTCATCGTACTGCTGCTACTGTAAACGCTGCACGTTTTGTGCACAGAATATCCACAGCAAATACAGTGAATGTGGCTGTATCCCTGTTTTTCAGGACTCCTTAGGGCTGCATCAACCTCTGGGCAGTCAAATGCCGAGCATTCGGGTTCAGAGAACACTACCGAATCAGAACTCTTGAGGCATGGTTGCTGCTTGAGGATATCTAAATGAGGCCAATCACCTTCAATAGCTGCCATCAGTTATCTCTCCTGTCCTATCCCCATAGACAGGAATGTTCAGCACGGCTGTGTTATTTATGGAGAGGGGAGGGTAAGCTGCAGACAGACTTATTGACTTTTTGTCTGCTGAGACATGACTCTCGTCATCCATGAATTTGAAATTAGGCCGGTGTTGTTCACTGTTGACTGTATTGATGATATTCAAGCAGTATGAGCTTGTTACTGTACCATTCACAAAGTGTAGGGCATTCCTGTATTCACTAGACGCACCTGCCCAAACTGCACCACCAAAGCCAACAGTGACTGATGCATAGCGCTCTCCTTGATGTCTCCAATGTCATTGGTGGCCATCGTTTCTGCTCAGCGTTAATCAACTTTGATTATTGAGCAGCGCTGATGTCCACAGGTCCTTTGTCCAGCATAGTAGGAGAGCATCCAAGGAATAAAATAACACAGTTCACCATTTTTTGGTGCACATTGCACCTATAAAGAAGTGGGCACATATAGAAAATGTGGTGCATCTGTGTGTGCTGTGCACCAGTTCTCCAGTTCTTCAGTATGAGCTTATAGAAAAATTAGGTTTACATGATGCAGAAACAAGCTTGAGTTTTGTATGCCCCAGACAGTGCCATATTTCCAGGTCACCTGCCTTCTCAGTATTATTAGGTATCACAGGTTCTGTATATGCAGGTTGTTCATATATGTTACAAAGTGGCACAAAAGTAAAGATTTAGGGGGAAATTTATCAAACATGGTGTAAAGTGAAACTGGCTCAGTAGCCCCTAGCAACCAATCAGATTCCACTTTTCATTCCTCACAGACTATTTGGAAAATGAAAGGTGGAATCTGATTGGTTGCTAGGGGCAACTGAGACAGTTTCACTTTACACCATTTTTTTTTTTATAAATCTCTCCCTTAGTTTTCATAAAACACAGTTCACACTTTTTTTTTTTAAATTTATTCCCCCAATGGGTCCACTGCTGTTACGCTACCAAATATCATGAGGAACCTTCAGGTGTTGAAATACTACAGTTCCCATTGTGCCTAGTCATAGCCAAAGCTTTTACTGTGAAGGCGTGATGGGAACTGTAGTTTTGTAAAGGTCCTTTGGTCCTTTTTAGTGGCATAAGTAGAAAGGGACGGGCCCCATAACAAACTTTTGATTGGGCCCCCCTTCTTATCCATTCCCTCTGTGGATAATCGCCATTTGTTAGCCCTTTGCCCAGTAGATAGCATATGTGTGTTCCCTGACACACATAGATAGTGTCCCCTATGGTAGGCATCTCCCCTAGTATCCTACCTCCCCCAGTACATAGTTTCCCCCATGGTAGGCATCTCCCTGGTATCCCCCCTGTAGATAGTGTCCCCCATGGTAGGCATCTCCCTGGTATGCCCCCTGTAGTGTTACCCTAAATAGGCATCTCCCCTAGTATCCTACCTCCCCCAGTACATAGTGTCCCCTATGGTAGGCATCTTCCCTTAGTATCCTACCTCCCCCAGTACATAGTGTCCCCTATGGTAGGCATCTCCCTGGTATGCCCCTTGTAGTGTCACCCTAAATAAGCATCTCCCCTAGTATCCTACCTCCCCCAGTACATAGTGTCCCCTATGGTAGGCATCTCCCCTAGTATCCTACCTCCCCCAGTACATAGTTTCCCCCATGGTAGGCATCTCCCTGGTATCCCCCCTGTAGATAGTGTCCCCCATGGTAGGCATCTCCCTGGTATGCCCCCTGTAGTGTTACCCTAAATAGGCATCTCCCCTAGTATCCTACCTCCCCCAGTACATAGTGTCCCCTATGGTAGGCATCTTCCCTTAGTATCCTACCTCCCCCAGTACATAGTGTCCCCTATGGTAGGCATCTCCCTGGTATGCCCCTTGTAGTGTCACCCTAAATAAGCATCTCCCCTAGTATCCTACCTCCCCCAGTACATAGTGTCCCCTATGGTAGGCATCTCCCCTAGTATCCTACCTCCCCCAGTACATAGTGTCCCCTATGGTAGGCATCTCCCCTAGTATCCTACCTCCCCCAGTACATAGTGTCCCCTATGGTAGGCATCTCCCCTAGTATCCTACCTCCCCCAGTACATAGTGTTCCCTATGGTAGGCATTTACCCTAGTATCCTACCTCCCCCAGTACATAGTGTTCCCTATGGTAGGCATTTACCCTAGTATCCTACCTCCCCCAGTACATAGTGTTCCCTATGGTAGGCATCTCCCCTAGTATCCTACCTCCCCCATGGTAGGCATCGCCCTTGGTAGTATGATGAGGGCCCAGTGTATTGCAGGGATGGCCCCCCTGAGGAGACGGGCCCCATAGCAGTCGCTATGGTTGCTGCAGTGGTAGTTACGTCCCTAGTCCTTTTACACACACAGATATCTGACAGATTTTGGAGACCAAAGCCAGGAATGGATATGAAAAGAAGAGACATTTGTCTTTCCTGTATGACCTGTTCTCTGTTTATAGTCTGTTTCTGGCTTTGGTTTAAAAGAATCTGCCAGATAATCTGTGGGATATCTGTGTGCATAAAAGGACCCTAACAGCTGGAGGGCCACAGGTTCCCTATCCCTGCTATATACATCATCCCTATTAGACAGGTTGCTGACATATACAGCAAACATACTGAGACCTCCAAGGATCCCTGAAAACAAGCATGAGGCGATACCTCCTGGAATAGAGGGCACACCCCGGCTACACGGAAGAGAGCGCAGATGTGCTGCCTAACTAACATAGAAATGAATTGAAAACGATAGTTTGGCGCATCGGTGACACGTGACCAGCGTGCTTGTTGCATCACATTACAGCTGCTGCGCCGCCAGCAGGGGGAGCTGCTACTGTATGTTCTGCAACTCTATGATCACTGATAGAAACACGTGACTGTCCGGGCTGACGTAGATATTACAGTACGCTGGGGATTCAGCTGGTGAGTAGACGAAGCACTTTCCGGTGTCCATTCCTGGAGTGAGCGGGCACGCTGCTTCCTATAGTACACCACTATATAGCGAAGCCTAGGCTCTAGCTATCCTGCAGCTGCCCGCTTCTAACGCTACTCCTGTTTCCATAGCGGGATGGACGCCGCCCCCACGTGTTTCTGCTCTGAAGCTGAGTTCTGCTCAGACTGTGGCTCAGTGCTGCCCCCTCCCGGCATTCAGGACACAGTTACCTGCAGGTCGTGCGGTCATCACACCCAGGTGACAGGTGAGCAGAGCAGCCAATCCCAGGGCAGCTAATCCCAGGGCAGCTCTCAGTACCACACACTGATACACAGGGGATGGGCTGCACTACTGTTAGCACTCCGGTGGTTTATGTGTCTTTCATGTGTTGCAGAATTCCTGGGGAAGTACGTGCAGCGCTCGGTGCTCTTCAATAAGCTGGACACCTTAGCGCTGCTAAACGAGGCAGATGAAGCTGGAGCTCTAAAGGGCCCCCTGGTAAGACATGGCTGCTGTAAGGTATTACATAGTGGAGGCAGGGACACAGGTCTGTGTGAAAGTGTCCTGCTCAGAAGCACATGCAGCATTATTGTGTACAGGTATTCCTAAGAGAAAATTCTTCATGCAGAGGTGATCAGATTGGCCGTATAATATAAAAAATCAAAGCACTCCGTCCTGATTACCCGACATTGCCGTTCTCAGGGTATATGCACACTGAGCAATTCTCGAGGAATTGAAGCAGAAAGTTCTCAGGCAGAATTTAAGCCCCCATTGACTTCTATAGGATTCCTCTAGCAGATCTACAGCAGGAAATTCTGCAGTGTGAACAACAGCAGAAAACCCATTGAACACAATGGGACTTTGCTCTGTACATATTTTACGGGAGGAATTTCAAGCTGAAATTCCTCTTTAATTCCTCACCTAATTCCTCGACTTTTCCTCAGTGTGCACATACCCTAACAGTGCCCATGCCCAGTGCTCAGGCTTTCCTTGTGTTGGGACTGGCAGGATCAGGACTGCATCGGCAGCAGGTAAGTAGCTTTTTTATGTTATACTGTGGACACTTGATCATGGGAGAGGGTGGGTGAAAACAATAACATCCACTTACCTTCCTGGCTCCAGCACCAAAGCCTGCAGTCCTCCGCTTCCTGGTGGTAAGAAGGGGCCTTGGACATGACAAGGCAGTACTGCTCAGCCATTCTGCAGCAGAGGTGCGACAGCGGTAATGCACATGGGCATTTTTCTGTGCCCCACCCTGCCCCCAGTTCTGTATATTTTCAAAAAGTCCTGTCTGCATAAAAATAGGACATGCACTTATACAGTCCATATTTGCAAACTAACTTCGGCCATAGAAGTCCTTGAAAAATGTGGATAGCATTCAGATGCTGTCTGTATATGTAGATTGTTTCCCTGGCAATCACTGGGTCTTCCAGGCTTGTGGCATCATTTCAAACATCCCATTATTATTTAGGCACATTTTCCAATTTTTCAAGAGAAAATGCAGACTACGGATGTGCCTTTTTTCCAGTCTGCAAAGCACTTACAGTTGTGTGAAGGAAGCTTTGAACTGCATTTTGTGCTTTACAGGTTTCCATTTTGTGTTTTTTTTTTTAGCAGTTTTCATTCTCTGTTACAGATTTTTAACAATCTAATTCTTCTGTGCTTTAGATTGATAGGCGCTGCAGCCGCTGTGGCTACGAGAAGATGGCCTATTACACAAGGCAGATGCGCTCAGCAGATGAGGGACAGACTGTTTTTTATACGTGTGTGCAGTGTCGGTGCGTACTCTTTGTGTTCTTTGTACAGTACTCACTGTATAGACATTTTTCTGTTCATTTTAACAGGAGCTAAGCTGCAGCAACCAGTCATGTCCACTATGCAGGGAACAAAGCCAACTGCTTCCATTGTTCACAGCACCGACTTGGCAGCCCTGCAGAACAGCAGAGCAGTCACAGTGCTAAGGGTTGGCAGTCATCTCAACTATTGATAGCCAACCCTACACGTACGAAAATTTGCGGACATTACAGACCGGGAAAAAATGTAATGGATTTGTTCCCTGCCCGGCACGATATGTCAGTATCATGCCAGTAACGAGGAGACTCTTTAAATTGCAGAGGCTCTGTAGTGACAGAGCTGCGGTGATTCAAAGTGTTTCCCTGTTTGATAGTGACACATCAAGGCGGGCGGGGAACGAATCCATGACATTCCTTCCCAGTCCGCAAATTTGCGGACTTGTGAATGCTGCCTTCGGATAAATCATCAGTCAGTTTAGCCTGGAAAACCCTTTTAGGCTGTGTTCATACATTTGCATTTTTGATGTGTAATTGCTGCAATTCTTATATTTCCAGGGCTAAAACAGCTGCTCTTGGCCTCTTATGAGGAGTTTACACCAATTTCTGTTTTACACAGTTTGATAAATCTGTACCATTGTGTGAACATAGCCTGGTCAATTAGATCAGTGCTGTATTTCTCTGGGCTGCTACAGCCTAGATCTATAGATTGCCAAGTTGGTATCAGTATCAGTGCGATGCTGGGGCCTGGCCCGGTAAGAGAAAGGGATCCCCCACAAGATACCAGGGATGGGGGACCCGGCGCTGGAACCGGGAAGGTGAGTAGACGTCTTTTCCCTCGGCCACCTCCTCCCCGATCCCAGCAAAAAAGTGGTTATCCAGTGCTACAAAAACATGGCCACTTTCTTCCAGAGACAGTCCCACTCTTGTCTCCAGCTTGGGCAGGGTTTTGCTGCTCAGTTCCATTGAAGTGAATAGAGCTTAATTGCAAATTGCACCTTAACTGGAGACCTTTTCTCTGAATCTAGCTCCACCCACTTCCCATAGGCACGTGATGTCTGTCTTCCTACAAGTGTCCTTTGAGCAACATGGTGGCTCAGTGTCTCACAAGTACAATATTATCAAATAAACTCGTTTTTTTAAATCTTGTATCTGTTGTAGGTCTACAATCCCCAGCACACATGTACATGTTAGGAGTTGTAGTCCTGGGTTACATATACACTACAGTAGCCATCCTACAGGTGGGCGGCGTCTCAATGAGCCAGGATTCTGCTGCACGTTTACCTGAGCAAGAAATAGATATTATAGTGACTGACATGAGGTGAAGCAGCATCTCTCCTCTCCATATTACACACAGCAGCAGCCTCTCTCCTCTCCCTATTACACACAGCAGCCTCTCTCCTCTCCCTATTACACACAGCAGCCTCTCTCCTCTCCATATTACACACAGCAGCAGCCTCTCTCCTCTCCATATTACACACAGCAGCAGCCTCTCTCCTCTCCCTATTACAGCAGCAGCCTCTCTCCTCTCCATATTACACACAGCAGCAGCCTCTCTCCTCTCCCTATTACACACAGCAGCAGCCTCTCTCCTCTCCATATTACACACAGCAGCAGCCTCTCTCCTCTCCCTATTACACACAGCAGCAGCCTCTCTCCTCTCCCTATTACACACAGCAGCAGCCTCTCTCCTCTCCATATTACACACAGCAGCAGCCTCTCTCCTCTCCCTATTACACACAGCAGCAGCCTCTCTCCTCTCCATATTACACACAGCAGCAGCCTCTCTCCTCTCCCTATTACACACAGCAGCAGCCTCTCTCCTCTCCATATTACACACAGCAGCCTCTCTCCTCTCCCTATTACACACAGCAGCAGCCTCTCTCCTCTCCATATTACACACAGCAGCAGCCTCTCTCCTCTCCATATTACACACAGCAGCAGCCTCTCTCCTCTCCATATCACACACAGCAACAGCCTCTCTCCTCTCCCTATTACACACAGCAGCAGCCTCTCTCCTCTCCATATTACACACAGCAGCAGCCTCTCTCCTCTCCATATTACACACAGCAGCAGCCTCTCTCCTCTCCATATTACACACAGCAGCAGCCTCTCTCCTCTCCCTACTACACACAGCAGCCTCTCTCCTCTCCATATCACACACAGCAGCAGCCTCTCTCCTCTCCCTATTACACAGCAGCCTCTCTCCTCTCCATATTACACACAGAAGCAGCCTCTCTCCTCTCCCTATTACACACAGCAGCAGCCTCTCTCCTCACCATATTACACACAGCAGCAGCCTCTCTCCTCTCCATATTACACACAGAAGCAGCCTCTCTCCTCTCCCTATTACACAC
Source organism: Dendropsophus ebraccatus (assembly GCF_027789765.1). Classification (NCBI taxonomy): domain Eukaryota; kingdom Metazoa; phylum Chordata; class Amphibia; order Anura; family Hylidae; genus Dendropsophus; species Dendropsophus ebraccatus. Next base: position 136,215,106 of record NC_091454.1, read on the forward strand.
AGCAGCAGCAGCCTCTCTCCTCTCTATATTACACACAGCAGCAGCTCTGCCCTAACACTGTACTTCTTTACAGTACAATAGTAACAATATAGGGGAAGATTTAGGCTAGGTTCACACTGCGTTTTCAGCATCCATTTTTTGAAAAAAACGGATGCATTTGTGTGCATCCATTTTTGATCCGTTTTTCCATTGACTTCCATTATAAAAAAAAAAAAAACAGATCCAAACGGATGCGTTTTTTTTTTTACGCACAATAAAGTACTGTTGACACTACTTTTTTGACTGTTAAATGGATGCTGAAAATGCAGTGTGAACCTACCCTTAGCAAAGCCTGTGCAGAGGAACAGATGGGCAGTTTTTAAAAAGGCCGCTAAAAATAAAACCTAGAATCTGACTGGTTGCTGCGGGCAACTGTTCCTCTGCACAAGTTTTGATAAATCTCTTTCCGCCATAGTTCTTTTATTTATATAGCTCCAACCTAATCTGCAGTGCTGTAGAGATTGTATACACTCATATTGGTCACTGTCGCCAATGGGGCTCACAATGTTCTGGAGAGTGTGATAAAATCCATGCAGACATTAGGGCACATACATGTAGCTGCTGTTCCAAGTACCCAACACTACAAAGCAACATGGCTAACCTGCCAGCCACAACATAGCTATCAGCTAATGGTTTCCTCCATGCCACGCTGCGCTTACTGCTGCAGATACTACTGGGCTCAGATGTTAGCTCCTCCTACAGGGGTGGGCTAAATCAGTGTGGATGCATAACCCCACCCACCTGATGACTCCCTGTTCCCTCACTGGCAGGAACAGGAAACGGAAAGGGAACGTGACATCACAGGAAGTAAAGAAAACACAGGCAGAGTGGTCATGTGACTAAGCCTGAGAACACAATAAGCACTCTAAATAAACAAATAGGTGTATGTAGAATATACACCTACAGTCGGTGCAGTGCTGGTTTATTGAAAAATTCCGGACAACGCCTTTAACTGCATTGCAAAAGTGCAGCAAATTGTGGTAAGAATTGCAGAGTGTGAACTTAAAGTGACTGTACCACCAGGCTGAAGCACTGGAGGCGGGACGACCCACCCTTAGTGGGAGGAAACCCCAGTCCCTCTATGATAGGGTTCAATTGATTCTAATGGAGTCACGTCATGGAGGGGCTGTAGTTTCTTCCCACTAAGGGTGGGTCGGCCCGCCTCCAGTGCTTTAGCCTGGGCCAGGTGGTACAATCACTTTAAAAGGGTTGGCCACTTTATAGTATAAAAATTGTTCAGTGTAGTATTAGTTATATATTAGTTATAGTATTAGTAACTGTGCTCACAGCTCTTTTTGACAGCAGCTCCCTGTGTTACCCCATAGAGTTAGTCAGACTCCCCCCCCCCCCCCCCCCCCCCTTAGGCTGTGCTGCCCTGTATAAAATGGCTGACATACCATCAGGTACACCATAAATTATTTTTTATTTTATTTTTTTTTTTTGAAACGTTGCCCGGATCCCGAGCTTTTGTCGTGCACTGGCCAGGCTCTGTGCACTGGAGCCCCCAGTGTGATGATATCCCCTTCCCTCTGTTACGCGGCTCTCGTTAGAATCAATGAAGGCGCGTCACAGAAGGTCACATTCGGCGTGCGTGCATAGAGTCGAGCCAGTACATGGCAAAAGAAAGACTCCAAGCACGGGAACCTGATGGTGCATTCACTTTAAAAGCATCTTCAGAAGCATCAAAAAGCCATTGTCTTCTTCCTAGTGCCCTGTGTAGATATTTCACACTGAGAATGAAATTCACTAGAAAATTACATATCCTCAGTGGGAGTGATTAAAATTCAGAAATAAACAAGAAGTGTATTTATTTGCATAGTGGGATAGCGTGTATGTGTTTGTAACAGTAAAAGTTGCCTAGTTATGAACAAGGTGTGTGGCACGCTGAAACGCGTCATCTACAGTTACATTTCCTGTATTTGTGATGGTTTCGCAATAAAAGAATTTGTGGTTGCTATCTCCTGTTTGGGTGCTGGATCATTTTTTGGAGTTGGTTTGTGACCCTTGTTCCGTGTTTTCTGTGCTCCGCTTGTGGAGACAAAGCTGGTGAACTGAGTACTACAAACTGTAGTAAATGTACTGTCATGTATTTAGTAAATATTTTCTACCTTCCACCCCCTCCCGATTCTGGCTCATGACAAAGATGACTGTGAAGCCTGAAAGTGACGTAGTGGAACATGTGAAAGGCGCATGTGCAAAAAAAACTATTGCATGCTGTGCAATCTCTGCTGAGAGCCTGAACGGTGACAGGGTAAACATTAGAAGGATGTATTCATTTTTATACTCTCGTTCATTTGGCTAATAGCACATCAACACCTATATGAATAATACTGTACCCAGATTCATATTAGTTATCTAATCACTTTTTCCCCCTCTTTTACAGTTTTCAGGAGAAAGAAGATTCTTGATGATGCAATTTCAATATTAAAGTCAAATTCTATTTCAGTTGTTTTGTAATAATAAAGCATTATATTTCATTTACACTTTTTCTATTATTGGCTTTATACAGTACATCAGTGTTTAGCTGTAGAGAAAGTGTGTGTGTGTGTGTGTGTGTCTCTTGGTTACCATTTGCAGTGTAAACCACCCCACCACGATAAGGTGGTCCCATGCCAGGATGGACCTACACTGTACTAGCCTCTCCATGGCATATAATAAGCCTATGCTTTGGGCATGCAGGATCCATTCTATAATGGCAAAAGTAATTGTGCTGCATACTATAGATCTACTGTGCAGCTCCCTGAAGCTACCAGCGGTAGCTTTACATTAGGGAAGTCGGTAGAGGGGTAGCAACTAATCATGTGTGTGGGGATGATTGACAGGCAGAGAGACCGCTAATGGGTCTCACTTCCTGTCAGTCATCCCCGCAGAGCGGAGGGTCCCCCATCCAGATGACGTGTTGCCGCCTCTCTGCTGGCCTTGCGCACCCAAATAACACTCCTTTTTCACCTCCATATAAAGCTACTGCTGCAGATGCAGCTGGTATGCTCGGGGAACTGGATAGTAGATCTATACTGTGCAGCTGGGAATCATATCTGCACAAGCGTGCTTATTGGTTCTCTTTAGGGTGCGTTTACACAGAGATTTATCTGACAGATTTTGGAAGCCAAAGCCAGAAATGGATTTGAACAAAGGATAAATCTCAGTCCTTCCTTTGACTTGTTCTCTGTTTATAGTTTTTTCCTGGTTTTGGCTTCAAAGATCTGACAGATAAATCTCTCTGTGTAAACGCACAAATAAGGCTGTGAATTTATCAATCACAGCAAACTAATGAAAGAAAACTTGTTCATTGTCTGATTGCAGCCATTAAAATCATTCCTAGGCCCTTAGGTTTTTTTTGCAATAAACAGAGAGAATTATTACCATCTCTTGCATTGTGCCAGTTGTGAAACATATCATTTGGGGATGTGTCAGATAGTCCAAAATCTTCATGATAATTGATAGCATGTTGGTAAGGAGTGAATGCTGACAAGATCTTTAAAGGGAACACAATCAGAAAATGGCTTATTGTTTAGAACACGCTTTATGTTAAATAAATTTAAAAAAAAAATCTGTCATCATCCTAATGAAAGAAAATCCAGTGAATCATGGAGTTTTCACTCAGGCCCCTGGGCCTCATAATAAGATGACACTCATTGTTCTGTAGAGTTAACTTGTGAGCAATCATGTAAATATCAAAGACTGGATAGTAACACTTTTATTACAGAGCTAAGAGCAGATGAAAAAAAAAATATGGTAGGTCACAATAAAGCTTCTTTATCCAAGTATATGATAATCAGCCATAACATTAGGGAAATCTTTTTTTAATCAATTTTTTTTATTAAAGATTTTCTTTGGAAAACCAAGGTTTCCCCACTTTTCATCATACACCAAAAAATACAAAAAGTACGGTGAGAACTTTGGCGTGAAATGGTAACATATACACATAATCATTACCAAACAGAGTATGTATTATAATTGTTCACATCCATCCGTCATGGAATATCCTGTTCGCAGAAGTGCAAATGTCCCAGGTCTCTAAGGGTACTATTACACGGAACGATAATCGGCCGAATTGGCCCGATTCGGCCGATTATCGCTCCGTGTAATAAATGCAACGATCAGCCGATGACAACGATCATCGGCTGATCGTTGATATAGGTTAGACCCTATTTTCGTCGGGCGTCGACCGCGCACCGCTGCATGTAATAGCGGTGTGTGGCCGGCGACTAACGATATACATTACCCATCCACATTCCAGGGCTGCTCCTGCCATCCGCTTCTCCCGGGGTCCCGTTACAGGTATTATCGGGCCCTGCTCGGCCCGTGTAATACCACCCTAAGTATAACTTGTAAGTATACCACAAAGAGCTACAACCAGTAGCTTCAAAACAAAAAAGAAAAAATACACAACAAAAAAGGGAAAAAGGTCCTTGGGCCACAGGGAAAGACATTGAGTAATCTCGGTCATCAAAAAGATTTGTCTCCAACCTCAACCATTTGTCGGGGGAGATTAGACAGCCACATCATTCCCTACCCGCAATGGTGCATCCCATTCCAGAGAGGGTTAATGAGTTGTGGATGATCTGAAAGATTTGTCTGGCATTTCTACAACATTCCCATAGTATTCTGCTTGGCAACCCCGGAGTATCCACCCACCTACCCCAGATGCGTTCAAATTTAGCTGTACATTTTCTCTTGAGATATACACTCCTTTCCGACCTGATTAAAGAATTAATTTTGTTTATAAATTCGGGAATCTTTGGAGGTTCAGGTTGGATCCATCGAAGGCAATTACCTTACGAGCCTGATAGAGGATTCTCTGTCCATCTCTTCCATATTGGGAAAACATTAGGGAAATCTACTTAATATTCGGTACATCCTCCTTGTGTTGCCATTAGTGAGTGAATTTCCAGTAATAAGGAAGCAAAGCATTTTATTTCTGCAATCCGCTCATCAGCCTGTTGCCCTTTGACTGCCGCCCTGTACTGCTCCTACCGGGTGCTGGGAAAAGCTGGATCCAGTCCTGGGAGAGTGGGAGTTTTTCAGGACTGAATCCAGCTTTCCCCAGCACCTGGGGAGGAGCGGCAGTCCGTTAAAAGGCAGCAGGCTGATGAGCGGATTGCAGAGATAAAGCGCTTCACTTCCGTATTACTGTACTGTGAAAAATAAAAGTGGATCATGGAACACCTGGTTGCATCAGGGGCAGGCATACACTTTTTTATGTTCACATACAAAAAAAGTTAAATTTTTAGTATATATCAGCAGAATGGTATGCTGCTACATATTGCAAGTTCGATGGACCGAATATAGTCTAATAGTGACTGTTTCACCCATTTCAAAGCATATACAACTTTTTGCAGAACCCTAAAGCAGGGCTGCTTGCATTTTGAGCCTCCCAAAAACAGTATACAAATAGAAATGGCCAGAACAACTCTACAAGAGAATACGGCTACTGCGGCTTCTCTCTCTGAACAAAGGGGTCACCCGAGATTTTTCCTGAACCCTATCACCACAGACATCATCTGTTGGTGGCTGTTCAGGGGGTCTTGAACGATGGACTGATGTTCGAATCGGCCGTGTGCAGTTACATTTTTTGCGCACCTCTAATTTTACATTTCCCCCGTTATCCACTGCTGGATTTATCAAGAGGCACATGCTTCTGGATAAATCCAGTGCAGTGGAGGTTGCTGCGCACCAGGTGAAGGTCTGTTTTTGGCCTATTCCAGGACAACACATTTGATAAATTAGCTGTGCCCCTTCTCCACCTATATGGTGCACAAACATGAAAATTAGAATGCACAGTTTATGCACATGGGGGGCTATGTGCAGACCTTGATTTTGTAATGTGATTGGACTCTTAAGGGTTAATAAACTCATGGCAACTTTCTACAAGAAACAGCACCTCTCCTTGTCCTCAGTTTGGGTGTGGGTTTTGCAGTTCTGTTCCTTTGACGTAAATGGAGCTAAATTTTAATACCATACACAACCTGGGGTGGGGTGGTATGCTATTTTTGCTGAAAAGCTGTATAACCTCTTCAGAAAGTTCAGCAATCTGTACCTTATAGGTTCCTCTGTGGTGTGGGCTGGTCTTCACTTTCCTTGTGCATTAAGAAACCCTGGATGACCAGGGACCTCTTACAGATTCACAATTTGTCCCTCCTCGGACCTCTCTTTGTAGGTGCTAAGCATTGCATGCTGGGAACACTCCATAAGACCTGCCGTTTTGGAAATGTGTACCAGTCATCTAGCCATCACATTTTGGTCATTATGAAATCCCGTTGGAGCCTTATGCTTGTCCATTTTTGTTTTTCTATTTCCAGTACATTATCTTCAAGGAACTGTTCACTTGCTGCTAATAAATGTCGCAGATGCCATTTTCATAAGATAATTCTATTCACTTGTCACTGTTTTTAGTTCAATGTTTGAATGTAGTGACATGTTGCAGTTGTGTGCAGTGTAGCCACAAAGCTTGCATGTGTTAAAGGGGTTGTCCGGCGATAAAAAATTATTCACAGAATAACACACATTACAAAGTTATACAACTTTGTAATGTATGTTATGTCTGTGAATGGCCCCCTTCCCCGTGTCCCACCACCCCCACCCGTGTACCCGGAAGTGTGGTGCGCTATACATTACCTGTCACGTGCCGACCACGGTCTCCGATCCTCAGCAGTGACGTCTTCTTCGGGAGGCCAGCGGATCTTCCCGAGTGCTGGCCGCCCTCTGCAGTGTCATCCGAAGCTCAGCCGCTATTGGCTGAGCATAACTGTGCTCAGCCAATCGCGGCTGAGCAGCTGATGACGTGGCCGCGTCATCAGCCGCTCAGCCGCGATTGGCTGAGCACAGTTATGCTCAGCCAATCGCGGCTGAGCTTCGGATGACGCTGCAGAGGGCGGCCGGCACTCGGGAAGATCCGCCGGACTCACGAAGAAGACGTCACTGCTGACGATCGGAGACCGTGGACGACACGACATGCGGTGAGTATAATGCACCACACTTCCGGGTCTAGCGTGGGTGGGGGGAAACACGGGGAAGGGGGCCATTCACAGACATAACATACATTACAAAGTTGTATAACTTTGTAATGTGTGTTATTCTGTGAATAATTTTTTATCGCCGGACAACCCCTTTAAGGTTGTCATGATTTTATCTTGTGAAGCCATTACAATATGGTGCTTACCTTCTAAACACATTCCTCAAATCTTATGTATATAAACACTAATGCTATGCAAGTAACTCTTTCCATACCTCAGCCAGTGAAGTACTGCCAAAAGCCATTGTAGAGGAACCCCCCCCAGGATATATTCTATATATATATATATATATATATATATATATATATATATATATATATATAAACCATTAGTGCATTAGTGTTAATTCAGAACAGACAGTCAATATAACAGCACTCTGGAGATGCGTCTCTTTCACATGTTTCACCAAGTTGTTAACAGGTGAAGAATGTACCTGTAAAAATCATGCAACCAATAATCACATTGAACAACCTGGCAATTTGTGGTTAAACACATGCACTTTGGCCTGCAAGACACTTCTGCAACACGTTAACTAAGGCTGGGTTCACACTACGTTTTTGCAATCCTTTTTTTTCATCTGTTTTTTTGCAAAAAACTGATGAAAAAAATGGATGCATTTGTGTGCATCCGTTTTGATCCGTTTTTTTTTTTTTTATAATGGAATTCAATGGAAAAATGGATCAAAACGGATGCACACACACATCTGTTTTTTTGCAAAAAACGGATGAAAAAAAACGGATTGCAAAAATGTAGTGTGAACCCAGTCTAATGGTGCGTTTACACAGACAGATTTATCTGATAGATCTTTAAAGGGGAACTCCGGATAAGAAAAACTTGTTTTCTATTAAAAGTACATTAAAAGTTAAATATATGTGTCTATACAATGTATTAACATATCTGTGCAGTTCTGCCACACTGGTAGCTGATAGAAATCCAGGAAGTGAAAAAATATGGCCTCTGTGCGGATCCACATTGTCTCCTGCTCCTTCTGCTCTCCCACCTTAGGAGACAAATCTTCCAGGCCTCTGTCTCACATTGTGTGTGTTTGCTAGGCACACGCTGATGATGCAGAGAAGGGTCAGGGCGTGATTCACCATCAGACTGGCCAGAAGCAGGTGTTTCAGCTTCGCTGATTGTACAAAAGTCTACAGAGAAATTAGGGCTGTGTTCACACATGTTGGAGTGTCATTGCAGTACTGCAGCATCTGCACAAAAATGATGCAATAACACAATTAGATAATGCTAAACAGCACAGAGGATAAGAGCCAACACTGCCAATCCCATCTGCACATAAAACAAGGCATAAACAGTATATCCCATGTAAGATAACACCGGATAAAGTCCTTTTTGTGGGAATCAACTTCAAAGATAAAAGATGCTTGATCATAATATGTGCGTGGAGATGAAAAGAAAAAAAAATTAAAATTTAATGTAAAAAGTTCTTTGCTTTATTCCAATATCAGCATTACAGGTAGAGAATATAGCGCTGTGCGTGTGGGACTGCACTGTAAGTACTGTAAATAATTCAGTAACACAATGAAACTGCAATGTGTGAACACAGCCTAGATGTTCTGCAACAGTTTTGGGCGGGGAATAGGCAAGGTGGGGGACTGTGATGGAACAGCTGAGGGAAAGCATTGCATTCTGGAACCTGTAGTACTGAGTACATCTGCTCAACCAGGAAATACAGAAACACAAAACAGAACAAACCCCCCAAAACAAATGGATTTTTGGTAGTTTCAAAACTGGGATAGATAGATAAGTATTGTTATATGCTTCTGCAGAAGTTTCAATTTTTTTTTACTTCTACCTGGAGTTCCCCTTTAAAGCCAAAGCCAGGAACAGACTATAAACAGGGAACACGTCATAAAGGAAAGACTGAGATTTCTCCTCTTTTCAAATCCATTCCTGGCTTTGGCTTCAAAGATCTGTCAGATAAATCTGTCTGTGTAAACGCACCATTAGTCTAACAATTTAACCGTCTCAATTCCTTTACATGTTATTTCCCTGTGGCCAGGGGCGTAGCTAATGTCTCCTGGGCCCTGGTGCGAGAGATCTACGTGGGCCCCCCCCTTCACAACCAAGTAATGCTATTGGTATATATATATATATACACACGCCAAGACAGATATTACCAATAACACCAGCATAAAGGAAGAGAAAATATTATCACCATACATATTACCGCCATACTGTAACTGACCAAATCCTGTATACTGAGACCAATATTACCAGTATATAGGAAGGAAATATTACTGCCACACCACAACCATCACCACCATATTGTTACCGACCAAATCCTGTATACTAAGACCAATAAAACACAGTACCAGATAACAAGTAACAAATAATTCCACCGCATACTGACTAACACCGCCTCATACCGACTAACACTACCACATACTGAATAACACAGCTACATACTGACTAACACCAACGCTGCTACTAATACCACCACCACATACTAACACCACCGCTGCTACTGAATAACATCCATTGTACACAGATCACTATAACCTCATCCAGTCATTTAGAGGCTAACGCAGCTCTACACAGGCTCTATACACCATATACATTATAGTGCAGTTACATCAGGTGACTCACAGGGGACGTCTTCTTTGATCGGAGTTCTTCCCTTTTCATCTTCTTCTCCATCTGCCCTGGGCCATTATGAGACCTTCTCTGAGCCACGAATCCACAGAATCTGCCAGACAGACATATTAGGCTCCTCACACTGGCACCATCCTCATCTCTCTACACACTGAACATCTGTATTGGCCCCTGTACGCCCTCATTTAGTAGGTAGGCTGACTGTATGTGACCCCCCTTATAGTATATGCCCGCCACTGTGCAGACTCCTTATAGATGCCCCCCCATGTTGCCCCCCTTATAGATGGCCCCCTCTCCCCCTATGTTGCCCCCCCTTATAGATAGTCCCCTCTCCCCCCCTTTATAGATGCCCCCCCTTATAGATGGCCCCCTCCCCCCCCTTATAGATGGCCCCCTCTTCTCCCCCCCTCTCTCCCACCCCCTATAGATGGCCCTCTCTCCCCCTCCCTCCTATCGATGGCCCCCTCTCTACCCCCCTCCTTATAGATGGCCCCCTCTCTACCCCCCTCCTTATAGATGGCCCCCTCTCTTCCCCCCATCTTTATAGATGGCCCCCTCTCCCCTTCCTCATATAGATGGCCCCCTCTCCCTTTCCTCCTATAGATGGCCCCCTCTCCCTTTCCTCCTATAGATGGCCCCCTCTCCCTTTCCTCCTATAGATGGCCCCCTCTGCCTTTCCTTCTATAGATAGCCCCCCTCAACCCCCCCTCCTATAGATGGCCCCCTCAAACACCCTGCTCCTATAGATGACCCCCCTCAAACACCCCACCTCCTATTGTTGGCCCCCCTCAAACACCCCTCCTATAGGTAGCCCCCCTCAACCCCCCCTCCTATAGATGGCCCCCCAAACCCCCCCTCCTATAGATGGCCCCCCAAACCCCCCCTCCTATAGATGGCCCCCCAACCCCCCCCCCCCTCCTCCTATAGATGGCCCCCCTCAAACCCCCCTCCTATAGATGGCCCCCCTCAACCCCCCCCCCCCCCCATGGCCCCTGCAGGCAAATAAAAAAAAAAAAAAAACACACTCACCTAACCCGTTCCCCTGTCGATTCTCTCCTTCAGACTCCGTCTGCCCCCGGGTGATGCGCGGCTGCCAGGGGTGTCGCGTCCTATCCCCGGCAGCGCGCGCATCATAGAGTTTCTCTGTGGCTGTGATGTCCTGCACAGGGAGCGTCTCTAACGTGCGCTCCCTGTGCAGGACGTCACAGCCACAGGGAACTCTATGATGCGCGCACTTCCGGGGATAGGATGCAACAACCCCAGCAGCCGTGCATCAGCCGGGGGCAGACGGAGTCGGCCTTTTGTGACCACAAGCAAAGCAATGCTTGCTGTCACAAGAGTGGCTGATGGGGGGGCCCTACGGGCCCCCCTGTGGCGGGCCGGGTTGCAGCTGCGACCGCTGCGACCCTGGTAGTTACGCCACTGGCTGGAGGCTCTCTGACTAAGGGCCGGTTCACACTGAGCAAACACGGCGCAATTCCACTGCGGAGAGCTCCGTGCTCAGTGTGCTGCTTTGAGTGAATGGGAGAGCGCGCGCTCATCTGCTTCCTCTCCTCTCCGCTCAAAGAATGAACATTTTAGTTCTTTGAGATGAGAGCGGCGGCAGCGGCCGAGCGCACGCCCTCTCCATTCACTTACAGCAGCACACTGAGCACGGCGGGATTTCGCGGCGGAAATTTCCGCCACGGAATTCCGACGATCTTGCTCAGTGTGAACTAACTTCAGAGGGTGCCTGCAATAACTACTGTTCTGATTAATTGCATATCTATGTGACCATTTCCTTACAGACGAGACTATGAGCCCTATTACACGGGACGATTATCCTGCAAAAAAATCGTTATATTGTTCGAATTTCAACGATAATTGTCCTGTGTAATTGCAGGCAACGATCAAAAAATCGTTCGTATGTCGTTGATCGTTGATTTAGATCTGAACCTAAAATTATCGTTAATATTTCGCTGTAATTCCACATTCGTTCGCTCAAGTTCCGCATTTGTTCACTAATCGTTCAGTGTAATTGCACATTGTTCATTGTTTTGCTGGGATCAGAAGGAGTAATCAATTATAGTAACGCTCACAATAACAATCATAGTAACGATCTTAACTAACGACCATTGTTCTGTGTAATATGGTGAACGATTTCAGGTTAACCATAAACAATCTCGTTTGCGATCGTTTATTGTTAGTCGTTAATCGTTAAAAATCCCTCCGTGTAATAGGACCCTATCATGGCCTGGTCTGGGAAAGAATGGAGTTAACTTTAACCCCCCTGATTGCCGGGGTGTCACCCTTTCTTAGATCCGCCGCTCCATTCCTGAGTTACGGCCTTCTAATGGATCAGATCTGACCATCAATATACAAAGAAAGCCGTACATTATAGTTTTTCTTGCAGCCCAGCCCAGTGAGGCAGGGGTTAAGGCTATTAAAGGGGTTATCCAGTGCTACAAAAACATGGGCACTTTTTTTCAGAGACAACACGACTCTTGTCTTCAGTTCAGGTGCGGTTTGCAATAAAGCTCCATTGACTTCAATGGAACTGAGCAGCAAAACCCCACCCAAGCTGGAGACAAGAGTGGTGCTGTCTCTGCAGGAAAGTGGCCATGTTTTTGTAGCGTTGGATAACCCCTTTAACCCCATTCCTCTCCATGTCAGGCTGGGCCAGGCTGCAGGGACATTATTAACAGTGACAGCTACAGAGCTATCTCATGAGATTGCTCTGTAGTTCAAGAGCGCATAGGATGCCTAAAAATTGCTATAGCGCCTCACAGAGGCAATAAGAATAATGACATATATTTACAGTTATGCAATGGCACTTAAGGCCATTGCATTACTGTAAAGTATAAATCTGGTGATGGGTTCTCTTCAAGCTTTCTAATGGTAAGAGTCTCTTTGTTGCCCATAGCAACCAATCACAGCTCAGCTTTCATATTCCCAGAGCAATGTGAGAAATGAAAGCTGAGCTGTGATTGGTTGCTATGGGCCGCTTACTATAAGACAGCACAATACATTTCCCTTAGTCGCCCATAGCAACCAATCAGAGATCCCCTTTTTCTTTACCAAAGCAAATTAAAATGTGAAAGCTGAGCTGTGATTGGTTACTATCTGGAAAAAAGGACACTGCATGATAAATCTACCGAGACCCCCGCCCACCGGGTGTTTTTGTCTGGTGGCCGGCAGAAAAAACAGGCAGAGTATATTCATACAGCCAGTAGGAGAGAGAAGAGTTGGAGGAGGAGAGTGACCAGCAGGGGGCGCTCCTGTGTTCCGTCCATGTTTGTTGTAGTTCTCCTTTCCTCCTCACCTCACACAATAACGGTGTGTACTGCCGGGCGGCCATCTTTAGGGAAGCCAAGCTGACAGGTACAGTGTATAGTGTATAGTGTTTATAGTGTCTCACACTGTAATTTTTACACACTTGGGACACCATACTCCAATGTATTTTTGCTTCAAACCAATATATAAAGTGATGGTGTATACTAAATTCCCCCCATGTCTATTTCCTAACAACAATAAATACACAGTTTTGTCAAATAAAACATTTATTTCGTATTTTAAATAATTCTCTGCCGGCGGTGGGGATGCCCCTCGGAGCGTGGTGTGGCGGTGGTGGTGGGGAAGCCACGGAGCAGCTCCTGGGATATCATGGTGATGCATCTCCTTAGCTCCTCTGTGCTGGTGAAGCATCTCAGTATGAGTCTGGTGGTGGTCATACAGCCGATCAGCATCCTGCAGGTCATGTTGATCCAGCTTAATGTCTCACTGGCGGTTATGAGCCAGGACCACCTATTGAAGAGGCTAGTCACCCACGAGAGAAGCTGAATAGTTGTGGCTATCCAGACAAGCTTCTCGCTGACACTGCCCATCAAATTTAGCAGCTCACCGGTGGTAGTGGGGGGGATCCAGCTGGTAACAGTTGTCCAGATGTCCAGGGAGCTGCTGCAGGTGAGGGTGGTCGTCCAGATGATCAAGTCGCTGGTGGTGGTGATCCAGGACATTATATCATTGGTGGTGGTGACCCAACTCAGCTGCTCAAGAATGGCAGTGATCCAGGTGAGCAGGTGGCTATCAGTGAAAATCCAGCTCAGCAGGCGGCTGGTGGTGGACACCCAACTGAGCACATCACTGATAGCGGTGATCCAGCTAACCAGGGCAAAGAAGGTGCTTTCCATGCTGTGCAGATGGCTGGTGATCGAGATCAGGCTGATCGGGTCTCCAGTGGTCACATTCTGGTATAGCAGCTCTTCAGTGGTGGTGTTTGGACCCTGTAGATTGCTGGTGCTGGAGCTGGGCCTCTGCAAACTTCTGGTAGTAAAGTTGGGACACTGCAGGTTGGTGATGCTAGAGCTCAACCTGGGCAGATCTCTGATCGTAGCATTTGGCCACTGCAGGTCCCTGGTGGCTTTGTCCCAGCTGAGCGGGTCACTGATGGAATTGCCCCAGCTCAGCGGGTTGATCAAGGGTTCAATCAAGGTGAGCGGGTGTCTGGTGGAGAGACAGCCCACCAAGATTGGAACCACATAGCACAGGAGGTTGCCAAAAATGGCAAGACTCCTGTCAATCCTCTCCTCTCTATCCATAGATTGATGAAAATCAAAAACACTAGAAATAAACTGTCAGTATACACAGGCAGAACGCACAGGTAGTACAGGCAGTGTGATCGCTAGTGAGTTCCTAAGAACAGAGAATCTGGGGCTCTGCACCTTCTTTTCTAGGGCCCTGGGATGACATCACCAATTATGTCACTTACTTATTGTCACTTCTTGTCGGGTTCTGATGTGATATCATGGGTGTGCCCTGACACGATGTTGCCAAGCAACAGTGCAGACACTTTGCCAGTGATTCCCCTTGTCTGCAAGTGAAGTGAAAACCAACTGCCAGTACTAATGTGACAGATCACGTGACTGTGATTGAACTGAGCATATGCGATACAAGAAAGAGGATGCCTGGCAGGCTGTTACCTAGGGTATCAGGCTCTGAGGCTAAGCAGCACATGGGGGATTACAGAGTCTATATCTCTGAAACGCTACATTTTAAGTAATGCTTGTACATTGGGAATGTGTTTCATTTAACATAATGCATCACTATAGACATGATTTGGACAAAACCTCTTTAAATGAGTGGAGAGTGATCTCAGTGAGTAAGCACACTCAATTTGTATAATAGGTCAGGAAGGGTTAGTATTAGGCTCTGTTCCTACATTGCTTTTATGGAGAAAAAAATAACCCAATGTGGTTTACAACAGCATTTTTTTTTTTTTTATATAAAATGGTCAACAAGGGGTGTTTTTATTTCAATAAACAATTACCCCAGTACCCACCGCCATAGGGGTACTGGTATAAGCCCGGTACTATCCATCCCAAAGCAATGACACACCTGGCCCTTCTCACCCTAGGCTGCTGCTATATTTTTTGTTTTCGTGTTTTTTTTACCTGGCTGGTTATGGAAAGAGGGGTGGTGGGGACTACAATCTTTTCTTAATTATGTTTAAAAAAAAAAATAATAAAGCTCAAGTTTTTAAGCAAATATGCTACCACCACATGGAAGAGTACCCACAGGGGTGTGTTCCCACATTGCACAAAACTTATCTCCACGCCCCCGGGGCCATCGCTTTGGGGCGTCAGCATAAACTCCAGTTGCAGGCCTGAAGCAGGGCCCCTTGGTGCTACAGAAAGTTTGGACACCCTCCAAATGTGTATGGATACCCAGAGGTAAACAGCAATGTTGTACGGATCACCTATGGTGTCCAGCAAATGGGACTAAGCATACAGCAGTCCCTGCTCATGTACATACTTTCTGATACGGTAGGGCACCACAGAAAATATTAACAGGAGTCCCTGTCCATGTGCACTGACTAGCAGGGATGCTGGAGGCCTGGAAGCTGAGTACACTCACTGGTATATTCACTGGGATCGACTTCTACCAAATCCATATTAGACAATGAAACCAAATAAAATCTAAATTGACCCTAAAGAAATTTTAGGAGATTCACTCATCTTTACCCCTGTCCTATGAATCAGGCCAATTGGATGATAACAGAAATAGATGAGTTGAGCAGGGGTGGACCTGTAAAGAGTATGGCCTGTGCAGGGGTGGGCTTGTGCAGAGGTGGGCCTGTAAAGGGGTGGGCCTGTGAAGGGTCTGGTCTGTGCAGAGGTGGGCCTGTGCAGGGGTGGGCGTGTGAAGGGTCTGGCCTGTACAGTGGTGGGCGTGTGAAGGGTCTGGCCTGTGCAGGGGTGGGCCTGTGCAGTGGTGGGCGTGTGAAGGGTCTGGCCTGTGCAGGGGTGGGCGTGTGAAGGGTCTGGCCTGTGCAGGGGTGGGTCTGTGAAGGGTCTGGCCTGTGCAGTGGTGGGCGTGTGAAGGGTCTGGCCTGCGCAGTGGTGGGTGTGTGAAGGGTCTGGCCTGTGCAGTGGTGGGTGTGTGAAGGGTCTGGCCTGTGCAGAGTCTGGCCTGTGCAGAGGTGGGCCTGTGCAGGGGTGGGCGTGTGAAGGGTCTGGCCTGTGCAGGGGTGGGCCTGTGCAGGGTTGGGTGTGTGAAGGGTCTGGCCTGTGCAGGGGTGGGCCTGCGCAGTGGTGGGTGTGTGAAGGGTCTGGCCTGTGCAGTGGTGGGTGTGTGAAGGGTCTGGCCTGTGCAGAGGTGGGCCTGTGCAGGGGTGGGCGTGTGAAGGGTCTGGCCTGTGCAGAGTCTGGCCTGTGCAGAGGTGGGCCTATGCAGAGGTGGGCCTGTGCAGGGGTGGGTGTGTGAAGGGTCTGGCCTGTGCAGAGGTGGGCCTGTGCAGGGGTGGGCCTGTGCAGGAGTGGGCCTGTGAAGGGTCTGGCCTGTGCAGGAGTGGGCCTGTGAAGGGTCTGGCCTGTGCAGGAGTGGGCCTGTGCAGGGGTGGGCGTGTGAAGGGTCTGGCCTGTGCAGGGGTGGGCCTGTGAAGGGTCTGGCCTGTGCAGGAGTGGGCCTGTGCAGGGGTGGGCGTGTGAAGGGTCTGGCCTGTGCAGGGGTGGGCCTGTGGGTGAAGCTGGAACCATTTATGGTCAACGCTTTTGTAGTAATCGGTGGGTGTGTGAAGGGTCTGGCCTGTGCAGTGGTGGGTGTGTGAAGGGTCTGGCCTGTGCAGAGTCTGGCCTGTGCAGAGTCTGGCCTGTGCAGGGGTGGGCGTGTGAAGGGTCTGGCCTGTGCAGGGGTGGGCCTGTGCAGGGGTGGGTGTGTGAAGGGTCTGGCCTGTGCAGGGGTGGGTGTGTGAAGGGTCTGGCCTGTGCAGTGGTGGGTGTGTGAAGGGTCTGGCCTGTGCAGGGGTGGGCGTGTGAAGGGTCTGGCCTGTGCAGAGTCTGGCCTGTGCAGAGGTGGGCCTGTGCAGGGGTGGGTGTGTGAAGGGTCTGGCCTGTGCAGAGGTGGGCCTGTGCAGGGGTGGGCCTGTGCAGGAGTGGGCCTGTGAAGGGTCTGGCCTGTGCAGGAGTGGGCCTGTGAAGGGTCTGGCCTGTGCAGAGGTGGGCGTGTGCAGGGGTGGGCCTGTGCAGGAGTGGGCCTGTGAAGGGTCTGGCCTGTGCAGGAGTGGGCCTGTGAAGGGTCTGGCCTGTGCAGAGGTGGGCCTGTGCAGGGGTGGGCCTGTGCAGGAGTGGGCCTGTGAAGGGTCTGGCCTGTGCAGGAGTGGGCCTGTGAAGGGTCTGGCCTGTGCAGGGGTGGGCCTGTGGGTGAAGCTGGAACCATTTATGGTCAACCCTTTTGTAGTAAATCTGAGAATGCTGATCGTAAGGGATATAGCTCATTATTTTATTAGAACTAGTTTGATTGAGCATGGAGAGAAGAGCATAGCTGAGTGCTTCCCTCCTTCTAGTGCACTCAAAAGTTCTGACTTCTCTATATATTAACTATATATATTCATTATTATTATTATTATTTTTTTTAAAGTGACAGGTACACTTTAACAAAATTTGCGGAAAGGTAAGGGTGGCTACATCTGTAAGGAAAGGAGACAGCTCTAAAGATTAGTTTGCATCTTTCACATGCCTACGCTATGAGAGATAAAACAAAAAGAGGGGCGCCTCCTGGTGCAATAAGATAAGGTGGGGATGGTGTGGTGCGGATGCAAGCACAATGAACTCAAGCTTGAAAAAGGCCTGTGATACATTAGACGGGCCGAAACGCGTTGCCTTTTCCAATAAATACCTTACGGAGTCACGCTCGTACTAATTTCTTGCACACTACGGCACCTCTCCCTGGAACGCCTACCTGCGCTCTCCCATCAAGTGGGTCTTCATGGTCCTGCTGTTCCCTTGTGGTTCACCATCCTGTATGCCTACGCTATGACATCCAGCACTATAACATCTGCCGTCTTTACCAACACGGCAGACTGCTAATAGCCAGGGCCGGCCTTAAGGTAGATGGCGCCCTGTGCAAAACTTTTTTCGGCGCCCCCCCCCCCCCCCCCATGGTGACATAAAGCTCCTACAGCCTCACACTCCTCCAGACGACATCCAACACCCATCACCCGACCCTCCCAGCCATACACACAACTACTACCTCCCCCAGCCATACACACAACTACTACCTCCCCCAGCCATACACACAGCTACTACCTCCCCCAGCCATACACACAGCTACTACCTCCCCCAGCCATACACACAACTACTACCTCCCCCAGCCATACACACAGCTACTACCTCCCCCAGTCATACACACAACTACTACCTCCCCCAGCCATACTCACAACTACTACCTCCC
Organism: Dendropsophus ebraccatus; assembly: GCF_027789765.1. NCBI lineage: Eukaryota > Metazoa > Chordata > Amphibia > Anura > Hylidae > Dendropsophus > Dendropsophus ebraccatus. The sequence continues at coordinate 136,233,477 of NC_091454.1, forward strand.
CCAGCCATACACACAGCTACTACCTCCCCCAGTCATACACACAGCTACTACTTCCCCCAACCATACACAGCTACTACCTCCCCCAGCCATACACACAACTACTACTCACCCAGCCACACACAACTACTACCCCCGTCAGCGATACACACAACTATTACCCTCGCCAGCCATACACACAACTATTACCCTCGCCAGCCATACACACAACTACTACCCCCACCAGCTATACACACAACTACTACCCCCACCAGCCACATACACAACTACTACCCCCACCATCCATACACACAACTACTACTCACCCAGCCACACACAACTACTACCCCCGTCAGCGATACACACAACTATTACCCTCGCCAGCCATACACACAACTATTACCCTCGCCAGCCATACACACAACTACTACCCCCACCAGCTATACACACAACTACTACCCCCACCAGCCACATACACAACTACTACCCCCACCATCCATACACACAACTACTACTTACCCAGCCATACACACAACTACTACCTTCCCCAGCCATGTAGTAGTTGTGTGTATGGCTGGAGGGGGAAGTAGTATCCAGTACACACACATGCACACCTACACATTATATAGTACACACATATACAATGTCACACATATTTAAACACACATTATTCATATATAAACCTCCAGTACACACACACCTACACATTGACTATACATTATATAACAGTACACACACTATGTACATTCTATATACATATACTTGCACTTACATACATCTAGCTGGCAGCTGGTTGTGGATAATGCAGCAGCTGCTGACAGGACTGGGCGCCTCATGCTGCTGCTGACTTCCTGCTCTCTCCTCTTGTCCCGACTACCCAGCAGTGTAATATAACACCAGCTGCACCAGGACAGAAGAGCTTCCCTGTATAGGACCTGGGGGAAGGAGGGGAAGGGGCGGCTGTGCTAGGAGCAGTTACAGCAGGGCTCACTCTCAGATGGCAGAGGCTGCTGCCGTATGTTCCTGAATCTGACCCACAGGGACCACGGCAGCTGTGGGGGGATACTGGAGCAGGGCAGCCAGCTAGTGGGACAGCGCTCGGGCAGAGAAACAGCTGCCCTGACTGTGCACAGACCAGGGGCATAGGCAATGTCTCTTGGGCCCTGGTGCAAGAGGTCAACTTGGGTCCTTTCCTCGACCAAGCGATGCTATTGGGGGTATATATATATATATATATATATATATATATATATATATATATACATACACACACGCTATACTGTTACTGACCAAATCCTGTATACTGAGACCAATATTACCAGTATATAGGGGGGAAATATTACCGCCACACCACAACCACTACCATCACCACCATATTGTTGCTGACCAAATCCTGTATACTGAGACCAATAAAACACAGTACCAAATTACAAGTAAAAAATAATTCCACCACTACTGACTAACATCACCACATACTGACTAACACCACCGCCACTACTGAATAATCCACTGTACACAGATCACTATCACCTTATACAGTCATATAGAGGTAGACCCAGCCCTACACAGGCTCTGTACACCATATACATCAGCAGTTACATCAGGTGACTCACAGGGGACTCTCTGATTACAGTTGTTCCTCATTCATTTTCTTCTTTTTTTCTTTCTCCATCTGCCCTGGGCCGTTATGAGAACTTCTCCGAGCCACGAATCCACAGAATCTGCCAGAGAAATATATTAGGCTCCTCGCTCTGTCACCATCCTTATCAAACTGCACATCTGTATTGGCCCCTTTACCCCCTCATTTAGTGGGTAGGCTGACTGTATGTGATGCCCTTGTAGTATATACCCCCCCCCCTCTGTGTAGCTTCCTTATAGATGGCCCCTTGTTCAGTCTTCCCTATATATGGCCCTATGTGCATCTCCTTGAGAACCCCCCTCTGTGTAGTCCCCCTATAGTATATGCCCTCCATGCTGTCCTCTCTTACAGGTGCCCCCACCATATAGATTGCCCCCATCTGTTGTCTCCCCCCTTATAGATTGCCTTCTGTTGTCTCCCCCCTTATAGATTACCCCCCAATTGATTGCCCCCTTCTGTTGTTTCCCCCTTATAGATTGCCCCTTCTGTTGCCCCCCTTATAGATTGCCCCTTCAGTTGTCTCCCCCTTATAGATTGCCCCCATCTGTTGTCCCCCACTTATAGATTGCCCACTTCTGTTGTCTCCCCCCATCAGTTGTCCCCCACTTATAGATTCCCCCCTTCTGTTGTCTCCCCCCTTGCGCAGGTTAAAAAAAAACAAAGCACATAACTCACCTGACACCTCGCTCCCCAGACGCGGCTCCCGTCTTCTGTATCACCCCCGGCCGATGCGCGCTCCCTGAGCATGTCCTGGCACTGCACGCTCCAGTGACCTCACGAGCGCCAGGGCCGGTACTTCCTCCCTGTGCCGGAAGTACAAAGACGCCGGCTGACGCTGAGGTCACTGATGCGTGCTCTCCTGGGGAATCGCGCGCATCAGCTGTAGGCGTACTGTCCTATCAAGCTTGTGACCGCAAGGTCACAAGCTTAATAGTACAGTATGCGGCGCCTAGGTGGAGGCAGGGGGGAGCCCGGGAGGAACCACCTCAGGAGGAGGGCGCCGGGCAGCCAGCTAGAGAAGCGCTCGGGCAGAAAGACAGCTGCACAGCTGTCTCTCTGCCTTAGCGCCCCCCTGCTGGCCGGGGGTGATGCGCCCTGTGCAAGCGCACAGGTCGCACACCCCAAAGGCCGGCCCTGCTAATATCTATAGTGATGTTATTATGTAACTGTATATATGGTGCCAAAAACAATCATGCAGCACTAAAGGCTTTTATGGCAAGTAGCGGCATTCGTGCCCTTTTACCCAGACATCCCGTCTGCCATGTATGATATTAAATAGCAGAACAGTATAATCTCCTATGGGAGGATGTTACACAAGACTGACAGGCTGGAGGGATCCTTCCTTATTATACTAGGCTCGTAAATTGCTGCAGATGTTTCTGACATATTTTCAGAGTTTGTATATTGCCATAGAGCAGCTAATGCCCATCAGATCCGAGCCAAATGCCGGGAAATAGGTAGCGGCCTTGGCACAACCATAAATTTCATCCCAGCTTATATCAGTAGGGAAACTACATCTGTCTCTATGAGAAAGAGATTCATTTAAAGGGGAATCCCAACAATAAACTTCTATAAAAGGTTCCTCAACTGGCGAACCCGGACCGCGGCGGCAAGCTGTCCGGACCCCGGCTTCGGCGCTGCTCCTTGCACAGTAACTATCTATGAGCGCTCGTAACGAGCGCTCATAGATACCGAGCGGTTGCACTGACAGGGAGGAAGCCATTGGCTCCCTCCCTGTCAGTCACCTCTCACTGGCCGCAGCAGTCACAAGAGGCTGCGCTCCCCCTCTGGTGTCGGTGCCGAGTGACGTTCCTGCGCCAGCGGGGAGTGTGGCCTCTAGTGACCGCTGCAGTGCGGCCACAGGAAGAAGAGAAGAGGACGCGCAGGACTTAGGTGAGTATAAGTGATTTGTTTTTTTTATGCTATATGGGAGGAGGAGGGGGGAGCGCACAGGGGGGGGGGCTATATACAGGGGGAGAGAGCACAGGGGGGCTATATACAGGGGGAGAGAGCACAGGGGGGCTATATATACTACAGGGGGAGAGTGCACAGGGGGAATATATACTACTGTGGGAGAGCGCGCAGGGGCTATATACTACTGGGGGACAGCACACAGGGGGCTATATACTACAGGGGGAGCTATATGCTACTAATGCAGTCACCCCCTGTGTACCTAATTTTAAAGGGCCGGTGAGAGAGAGAGAAAATGCCAGTTTTCCCGCTAATAAGCAGCAATTCTGTATGTAAATAGTTCAACAACGTTTGTGGAAAGTAACAAAACAAGTTTCCTACTGAGGTTCACCTCGGACCTTCACCTGACAATAGACCCCTGTAAGTGGACCTTCACTAAAAGTTGTTGAGAACCCCTGGACTATAAGGACGTTGGGTGGTTGCTGCCCAGTGCTAGTGCGATAGATGGTTGGTCCTTATAAGAGGTTTTGGGGAGTGCACTTGGTCATTGCCACCACTCTCCATAGACTACAGGCATTGATCTTCTTCTTCTACTTTGTCCCCACGGTGGCTCACCGACCTTGTAAAGACCATCTTGCAGCCACTTGTTCTGAAATAGATTTGCAGAACATACAAAGCTTTGTAAGCCACTATCATGAAGCCCTCTGCGTGATGCAATTACTGTTTCTAACAAATAAAGGCGTTCCACTCTGGCTGCAATAACAAGTTATAACATTGAGCTTGGGGAGCCTTCCATACATAGAACTAATAGTGTAGCATGGATGCAGATGCACTGGAACCTGGCCTTTTATTCACAGCTGGTATCCAAAGTGCGGGGAACACTAAAGGGACTAAATGCTCCAGTTGCCAGCACACATTTCTCAGTTGCCAAGGTAACCTAGGGACCAGGATTTGTCCAACCTTTTACATATACTTCTGATTTAACTGTATCACTGCTTTAGGTCCTCCATCCATACACACAGTGATAGAGAGCAGACCAGCAGTGGCTGATGTGCAGAGTGCAGACGTTATGTTTTTTTCCTTGAGGGCTTCTGGCATTTATGATAGTGAGAATGCTGCGGTCTGCTCAGTTATGGTTGACATAAATACTGTAAAATCTGACAACCCCTTAAAGGCCCTTTTTCGCTACTCAACGTGCTGCAGATATCGAGCACCAATCTCTGTATTCCCTGGATCGTTCATGCAGCCATTTACATTCATTGTTATCAGTCGGACATCAGCTGTTTGGACGTTTACTTGTTTGTCTGCTGATTGCTGGGCTGGTTGTTAGGAAACCTCAATTGGCCAATTTAAAGTGTAACTATCATTTAAATGTCTTTTTTCAGAAACCAATGAATATCACTAGTATAAGCAATTTTAAGAAACTCTGTAATAGGTTTTATTAAGCAAAAGAGTTTCAGGCCCTATTCCACGGGCCGACTGTGAGGAGCAAACGAGGGTTGTCAGCGCTCATTTGCTCCTCGTTCCCCGGTGGCGAGCAGGTGAGTGCGGGAGGGCCGCGGGGAGCTGCGGGGGGGGGGGGGGGGGCTGCCCAGCTGATGGCTAGATCGTCCGGGCAGCCCATGGAGGATAGTGGTGGTCTGCTGCCGTCGCTCCTTTTCCACGGAGCGACGGCAGCAGATCGCTGCCATCACAGTTGTTTCTTTTTCAACATGGTTGAAAGATAAATGACTGCAACGATCAGCCAACATAAACGATGTCGGCTGATCGTTGCCTTATATTCCACGGGACGATTATCGGGCGAATACGACCAATAATTATAATCGTTCCGTTGAATAGGGCCTTTCCTTCTGCACTTAAAAAGTTGTTTTCCTACCTTCCCCCTCACTTCAGAAGAAGCAGGATTACTGTGTCCATAATGCTCTATGAAAAGGGGAGGGGTTGAGTGAGCACGGAGAGGAGAAAAGGCAGTCCTGCAAAACATGACCAGATAAGCACAGACCTTTCTGACCTTTGAATCCAGCATTTTATGTGCCCAGGCAGTCTTTACACTGTACAGCTGATTCTCTGCTCTCCCTGCTCACTCATCTGCCTCTGCCTACCTTCTGTAGGTTAAACTTGACGGACCTCTTACTATGTTACTGAAAGCTGAAACCACATCTGTCATAGCTATTTTGACTTTGTTAGAGTCATAAAAATCTGTTGTTTAAAATCCAGATTTAATGTTAAACATATTTTTTTAAAATTTTCACTAAAGTTTTTTTCAAATTTTTCATTTTACTATGTATAACTAGGAATGAGTAAATTCACAGTACTATTAGCGTTTCGCTGGGCTCGGCAGTCTGATTTTCTGCCAGCTGCCTTTGACCTCTGTGACGCTCAATGCCGGTGCCTGGATCCAGCTTTTCCAGGCACCCAGAGGGGAGCAGCGTGGAGTTCAAAGGTAGCCAGCTCAGAAGGCAATGACCGAACCTAGCGAAACATCCCTAATTATAACTTTTTCCAGAGATTGCAGTTTTCATTTTCCGATTAGGCTTAAAACTAAGTTGGGACATCCTGTCCGTTATAAGTAGGAGTCTGCTGGAAAGTAATCTTTACAGCATAAGGTTGGGTTCATACTGAGGAATTCGCACGGATAATGTCTGCGAAATTCCGCTGTCTGTCCGCCTTTCCGCCGGCTCCATAGAATGGTGTATTCCGCTATCCGCCGAAAGAAGTGACATGTCGACCCCGGCCGTCATCTTGGGTCGACAACGTCATCTTCAGGAGGCTGGCCCACTACTGCTCTAGCCGTCTCTCATGCCGGCCCCCCTCTGCCACGTCATCAGCTGCTTAGCCGCGATTGTAATTATGCTCAGCCAATCACGGCTGAGCAGCTGATGACGCAGCAGAGGGGGGCCAGCATGAGGGACGGCAGGAGCGATCCGGGGTTGACAGCAATTGAGTAAGTATACTGCACCCCACTTTCGGGAGTGGGGGGACAAGGGAAAGGGGGCCATTCACTTAAATAACACACTTTACAAAGTTGTTTAACTTTGTAATGTGTGTTTTTAGTGAATAAATGTTAAATGTCGCACTACCCCTTTAAATAAAGATTTTTTCATGATGTGCTACCGTTTTGTGCATATGCTTTTTCTCTAAAGTCTTAAAGTGAAAGGTGACAACAGTAGAGTACAAAGGCCATAGTAACTCTGCTTCCACCTCCCTGTAAATTGACCTTTCCACAGGTGCAGCATGCTTACAAGTGAGTTTCATATATAGAATATGTTCTGAAGATGTTAATTCTGTCTATGTCCATTAGGCTTGCTGTAAAGCATGTCAATAAATGCAGTGAAAACAGCTCAGGCAAGATGGCTGCCCCTATCAATGATAAATCTTACTTTTTCTGAATATGTAAATGAGGCTGTTCAGTGCTCTCAGTTCACAGCTTTACCCGCCAGCTCCTGCAACAAGTCTCCGTACATTCATAACGTCCCTTTGCAGTGATGTCACTCTCTGCAACCGCTTACTGCAGAGCGATGGTATGAATATTCATAACGAGGCGTGCTGCGGGAACCAGAGGGCAGGCGGAGAGGTACATTGAATTCTACAGGGCCACCCCCAGTGCACTGTACCTTCTCATTTACATATAAGGAAAAAGTAAGCATTATCATTAACGGATTAGCAGACCTTGCTATATGGTATGGTCGCACTCCCTGTCCCTAACCCCTTAATTTACCCATATACAGACAATAGTTGTCAGCTGAATGTTTATCCAAAGCTATTCTTTGTGATTCCCTATTAAACATGAATGCTTGGCTTGGCCAAATGTTCGAGTGTCTTGAGTATAGAGAGGAGGGTTAAGTCAGACTTTTCTTTTTTTTCTGGCTTATCTCTCTAAAAACAAAAGGATAGCACAGTTAAAATTCAATACACCTGATCCATCTTTTCCCCAATATAATTGGTCTGGGGAGTGTCAGGAGGACTCCATACACATTAGACAGTTGGCCAGTCCAGATTACTTTTTTCTAATGTATATGGGGACCTTTAGTGATCAGCCTATTTTAGGTCTTAAAGGGGTGATCCAGGATTAGCAAAAAGGGACAGCTACTTTCTTGCAAAAATACTACTGCCCCTGTCGCCAGGACGTGTGTGGTATTGCTATTCAGCTCCATTCACCTTAATGGAACTGAACTGCAAAACCACACCCAAAGTGAGGACAAGAGTGGTGTTTTTGGAAGACAGCAGACATATATTTCTTTTCCTGGACAACAGCCTTAAATGGAGACAGAATGCTGCCTGCAGCCACAAGAATGACTGGCATGATAGTGTTAGGCTGCATTCCCACGTTCCGTGATCATGTACCGGGTTCCTCCCGCGCCCGGACAGCATCTGTAATTAGATTCTGGGAGTGGGGGAGACTGTATTCATAAGTGCCCCGCTGTAGTAACAGCACCGCGCGGCTGATTCATTACAGCACGGCGCTTATGAATACAGTCTCCCCCGCTCCCAGCATCTAATTACAGATGCTGTCCGGCCGCGGGGGGAATCCGGTACATGCATTCCACGTCTGTGATCCGTCAGGATCACGGAACGTGGGACTGCAGCCTTAGGGTCCTATTCCATGGGCCGAGGAGGGCCCGATCAACAATGTAAACGAGCGGCGATCTGCTAGATCGCCGCTCGTTTACTGGGCCTATTCCACGGCCCGATGATCGTTGAGCGAGCGCTGCAAGGACATCGTTATCGATGTCCTTGCAGCCCTTGCAGCATCATACATTACCTGGCTGCAGGGCTTGTCCTCCGCTTCGTCTCCTCCCCGGGTCACCCGCGCTCTATCTTCTGAATGGCCGGCCATTCAGAAGATAGAGCGCGCGGGACCCGGGGATGAAGACAGCGCAGAGAAGAAGCCCTGCAGCCAGGTAATTTATGATGATGCTGCTGTTTCTTCTCAAGTCGTCGGTCGCCCGCCACGCACCGCTATTCAACCGTAGCGATGCGCGGTGGGGGAACGATGATTTAAGGTCTGGCCCTAAATGAACGATCAGCCGATGACACGATCATCAGCTGATCGTTCTCTCTATTTCACCAAACGATAATTGGCTGAATCGGGCCAAATGGGGCCGATCCGGCCGATTATCGTTACTGTGGAATAGGGACCTTAGAGTTCAGTCTGTGTGTGTGAACTCGGCTGGAAGAATCAGACGACGCCCGATTTCTCTCTGACCTGTTCACACTTCTTGCTCTGCTGCCAGGGAGCCGACACCCAATCTCATGCCTTTCTCCTGACTCCTCTCTGGTGCTCGTGAGGTTAAGCCTTCAGGTGTTGCATTCTCCTGAGGCTGGGTCCTGTCTGAGTACAGGGGAGGGCTCTCTGGCTGCTATTGGTGTCTCATGCTGCTGTCAGACTCCTTGCTCCTATCAGGGGCTGGGGCGGGAGCTCTGGTAGCATTTAAGCTGGTGATTTACACCTTGTAGTTGCCAGTGTATGTTCGGTCTCAAGCGTATCTTATTGTTCTGCTTGCTATTTGACATTTGGACTTGAACTTCGCATTTGCCTCATCCTCTGTACTGCGTTACCTCTTGTGTTTGACCTTGGACCGGACTCTGTTTACCCCTTGTTTGCTGATTTGGATTTTGACGTGACCTCCTGTTGCTGACTTGGACTGCATGACCTGTTTGTATATACCTGTCTGTATGTACTGTCTACCTCCCCGTATCCCTAGGTAAGCTAGGGACTGTCGCCCAGTTGCTGCCCTAGGGGTTAGCCTAGGGGGGCAAGCAGGTAGGGACAGGGGTTGCGGGTCTACACAAGGGACTTCCATCTTCCCGGGCTCCTCTCTCTGTATTTAACTATAAGGGCTGATTAGGTGCCCTTATAGTTAAAAGCATAGGCACAGCAACCAGCAGCTGAGTGCACCCCCCCCCCATTATGCCTTTCTGTGGCTGCAGCCTATAAATGACACACAGTCACATGCTGCAGCACAAAAAGGGTTAACAGCAGAAAACTATATGCTTCACCACATCAGCTCCTGCTCTGATGACCTCCGACCTCTACACCAACCAGAGTCTTTCACTATTTTCCTACTTGCTGGCAGCCTTGGAACAGAGGTTGGGGGTTGTCCGTACAGGAGGATAAAGCATTTAGTTTCCTGCTTCTAACTTTCAAAATCTAAATAAATCAACAGTAGCAAGTTTGCAATTTACATTATTATTTATTAATTTTTTTAGTTATCATGGAAAACACGGCACTTCCTGTTCTCTGACTTTTTTTTTTTTCTCAAGAAACAGTCAGAAAACAGGAAGTCTTGTGTATCCCAGGCCATCTGATCGTTTAAGAGAGAAGGCAGTCATGTGATTGACGGACACACCGAGCCTTGACTCTCTGTACTGGCCAAATTCCTGGGTTTAGTCTGCTTTTTTTTTTTTTCTACCAGCACAAGTCAGAAAATCTGCCTTCAGGAGACTGGACCTGGATTTCTGGTAAGTATAGCTTTGTTTTACAGCATAATAACTACAAAAAATGAATGTATATTGCAAACTTACTTTATATCCCATCTACTGTTGATTTAGATTTTGAAAGTTATTTTGAAAGTTATAACGACAGGTACACTTTAAAGCGGAACTATCAGGTTTGGGCCAAGCAGCAGTTAACCACTGTCTGCAGTGGTGTTCTCTTATTTCTCCGCATTCCTGTATTGTGGAGCTTTTGTTTAATAGAAGATATGCTAAGCGCTGTTTTAGGAACATTCTGGGCATTGCCCGTCTGCCCAGAGCACCCCCCTCAGCCCGCCTATTCCATCCTGCCCTTTATGCATATTTATACATTAATGCTGCTTGTTACTGCGCATATGCAGGAAGCAGTCCGTAACAGGCCGGACCATGCGGACAGAGGGGGCGCCCAGAATGCTCCTAAGCCAGCGATTAGCTTCTCTGCTATTATACAAAATATCCACAATACAGAAACGCAGAGCTATAACAAGAACACCACTACGGACATAAGGTAACAGCTGCTGGAGAATATCAGCAGGTTTATTGGCCCGAACCTGCTGATAGTTCCACTTTAAATACTTTGTGTCACAGGCTTCAGCAAAGAAAGGGTAAAGGGTCTTGCACACAGTCCCATCCTGCATATTTTGTAATCAGAAGACAGGAGACAAAAATCGCCTTTTTTGATTTTTGCAAAAGTCCTCAGCCCTTTGAGGCCGAGCTAATACAAAATGAATTTGATTAAACTAGTGTGTGTGTGTTAGGGGAGGGGGGGGGGGGTCTAAAATTATTATGGGATCTTGTCTGAATTCATTTAAAGTTCTGGCTTCGGGTATAAATTAACATAGAAGTCTAGTCTGATGCCTGAGTTTAGGGGTCTAGGGTTTAATATAAGCAAAGGTCTACATTGTGTCTGGTCTAAATTTACTTGTGTTTCTATAGAAACTGGGGCTGCAGAAAAAAATAGTTTATTAGTAAACCAACATAGAGGTATCTTCGGCACTACTCCCTTCTCTGGTCCTAATTAGCAGATATCTGGAACACTTGCTGACCCAAAACGCAGTGACGCTCACTTGTTGACCGTTGGTGCTCAACAGTTTCATTCAATAGAAACAATGTAGAAATGAATTGTGGCACTCACCAATGATATTGCAAATTCAATAGACCAAGAGGAAGCGCATGAACTAGCGTGAAACGGTCCATTGCCTTTCTTTTTTACATCCTTAATGACCATTATGGATTAAAGAATTGAATTTGCAATATCATCGGTGAGTGCCACAATTCATTTCTACATTGTTTCTAAAAAATATTTTATGCCTTCCACTTAACATGAACCATAAACTTATTTGCTGTTTTTGTGGGTCTTAACATTAACATACCATATTTGTATTGTTTAAAATGCTTTTGTATCTCAACCATTAAAGGGAAAATAACAGCAGGTTAAAAGACTGTTATGTTTCCATAGTGCTTGGGATGATGAAATAATTTTCTTACTTTGATCCTTAGCACCGTTTCTGCTAAATCTTGACTAGAGATGAGCGAACCTGGAGCATGCTCTTGTCGATCCGAACCCGAACTTTCGGCATTTGATTAGCGGTGGCTGCTGAAGTTGGATAAAGCCCTAAGGCTATGTGGAAAACATGGATATAGTCATTGGCTGTATCCATGTTTTCCAGACAACCTTAGAGCTTTATCCAAGTTCAGCAGCCCCAGCTAATCAAATACTAAACGTTCGGGTTCGGATCGACCCGAACCCGGTTCGCTCATCTCTAATCTTGACTTTAATCAATGTGTAAATTCGGTGGTTCGGTGCACTGGCGGGGGTGGGGATTACCCGCCTCTCCTCATAAATATTCATCCAGCATTCTGCAGTGGCTAATGTTAATAAATAAAAAGAGCCAGCACAAGGCACCTCTTCTCCACATGAGACAATAAGGACAACACTTGTTTACATGCAATTTTTTGGCAGATACAACCAATTGACGATATTCACAGAAAAGTTGCATGTTTATGGTGGACTATGTAACCCCTAGACGATCTAGGGCGTACAGGTACGCCCTGGCCGCCTGTCACCAGACGACCCAAATTGTACCAGTATGCCCTGAGTTGCGAATCTGCTATGAAGCACGCTTAGAGGTGAATCATGCAAAGCATGCTGAAGCCAGTACTATTAGTGATAATGCTATGTTAATTTTCTAATATCTGCAATAAAGTTTAAGGAAGAACAGCAAACTTTAGCTTGATTGGGTCTGTCTGAACCCAAGTGTGCGGCATTTGTTTAGCAGTGGCTGCAGAAGTTGGATGCAGCCCTAAGGCTGCCTGGAGAACATGGATACAATATTTTTGCACAGTATTTTGCAACCAAAACCAGGAGTGGATTGAAAACACAGAAAGGCTATGTTCACACACTGCTCAAAAATTGACTGGATGGCCGTAATTTAATAGCAAATAATTGCTGTTATTTTAAAACAAGGGCCGTTATTTTCCATTAAATAACGGCCATCCACTCAATTTTAACTGTGTGGGTGAACATGGCCTTTCTGTGTTTTCAATCCACTTCTGGTTTTGGTTGCAAATTGCTGAGCAAAAATACTGTGTGGGAACATAGCCTAAGGCTGCGTCCATGTTTCCCAGGACTTCCTAAGGTTTTATCCAACTTCTTTAAACACCGCTAATCAAATTTCACACACTTGGGTTTAATGGACCAGAGTTGCACTCAACTCTAAAAAACGGCCATTTGTGCACATACTGTAAAAAACAAATACATTTTTTTAGAATGTATACACAATTGTTTTTTCATAGACTGTAATGCAGCACATTATTTGCTGTATACAACTTCTTCAGCCACTAGTAAACAAATGCCATATGCTCGTATTCAAACAAAGCCAAGTGTGCTCAAGGTCCGCTCATCTATAATTATTACATTAAAAATACCTGTGCTTTATATCTATTTTACTGATGAATTTAGCTTTTATTTTACTGTGTAAACATAGTGTAAAGGGCTAGAAACATAGAAGGTCGTCAACAGAAGAAGACCACTGGGTCCATCTAGTCTGCCCTTTTAGTATTTCACATCATTAGACAATTATGGCATAACCTGTGGAATTTTAACCTACCTGCAGAAAGAGGGTTCCCCCTACCCTGGCCCAGCTGGTGTGGCAGCCGCTGACAACTGCATCCAGGCAGGGAGTGAATAATGTGTCTGTGCATGTTTGTGGCTTCCCTAATTCATTCTATCAGGGTTATGGAAACATCCAAGTTGGGGAGCTGTGGACATGGCATGAATGTCTATAATGGTTAGACCCTTTTAAGACCTTTTTCCATGTAATTTTATTTTTACTGGATATCTCAATCCTTAGGCCTTCCTGTAGGGCGGGCTCCAGGCTTTTGCAGGCTCTTGGGTGACAGGCCCCTCATCCATCCACTATGCACCCATCATCCACACACTATGCACAATCACTTGAGACACCACTAACATACACAAACACACATTATTAACACAGACACTGCCACACACTTTACTGATACAGACACTGCCACACACTTTACTGACACAGACACTGCCACACACTTTACTGACACAGACAGTTACCGACTGACACACACAGAACTTACAGCTCTTTCTTCTTCCTCTCAGCCGGCCAATCTCCACACTGTAATATTGAGGACCTGCGGTTCATGTGATCAGGTCCTTCACCACCCCCTTTGCAGGATGCTGACAGGTCCTGCTCCTTCTCTGTCTTCTGATGTACATCCCGCTCACCCTGCACTACAGTGAGCGGGCTGAACATTAGAGCACCGGCCCCTCTCCCCCTCTCTGGGTCCATAGAAGCGCTGTACCTGGCACATGCCCAGGTAAGCCCGGTGCTGACGCCAGCCATGCATTCCTGTATGAACACAGCTTCATTTACCAAATTTTTATTCATTTACAGAATGTGATTGTTAACTCTGAAAAAAACTCTATAAACCAGATATAGAAGGGTATAGACTTATGTAGCAAGGATATTATAGATTTATTGTCATTTTTTAAATGGAATTTTCCTAAAAAATATCTCTTTATATATTGACTTTTTTAATTGCAAGGTCACATTAAAAATGGAGAAAGGATCTGCATAATTTATACCAATTCCAATCTTTAAATCACAATAATAATAATAATAATCATAATCATAATACAGCCCTTTCCAATCCATTTCTTCCATATAAGTCGATCTATAAAACCTAACCTGTTTTGGTATTTTATATAAGACTTTCTAAAGTTATAACTCTACAATTATACCATTTTTGTTTTTGGTTGGGCTTACACATAGTATACTGCTCAGTATTTGTATCCAAAATCAGGCATGAAATTGACACAATGAAAACTATAATGATATAAAAACACTTGCACCTTTTTCTGTGTTCTCCTGGTTTTGGCTAAAAATTCTACTACTAGGTAAAATAATAATAAAAGAACAAAACCCAGCCTTATGGTCCAAAATACTGATCAGAGTGCACCTGTGTGAATGAGGCCATAATATACATTAAAACTATTTGTTTATAGCTCTAAAATATCAAACATATATCATATCAAATCCCGGTAAAAAAATGTATAATCTTTTATCAGACACAAGCCATATTTACAAAAATGGTATGTGGACATTTTGGTGTGAGCATTATATATTTTTGTGCACCTCCGAAAAAAAACATTCATTTAGGTATAGAACCAAGATGGTGCCAATAACAATAAAATAAGCCTCTGCACTAAATGTTCCATGAGTATGACAGGTGTACATGAGGTAAGCTTGCTTTTGTTCAGATATACCTGTTAGAGCAAACAACATGTAATATCAAAGATGAGACGGTTTATTCTTCTGCAATATTGATCAGTTGTTATTAAGTGTCCAGTGTTGTCGTCGTTGGTTCACACTGACAACTTGGGCAACAAGAAAACCCAAATTTGTTAGCAGATTACTATATAAATGCAGAGAGAATGTTGTGTGACTACGATGCATTTGGAAAGTCTTCGGACACTTTTACTTTTTCACATTTTATGTTGCAGCCGTGTGCTTAAATATGGGTTTGGAAAGACTTTACAAGGTCTCATAGCTGATAATGCATATTAGAATTAAAATCAAGCCATGAGGAGGAACTAACTGCCTGTAGAGTTTAGAGATGGAATTGTGTGGAGGCACAGATCTAAAAAAGAGGTTGCCACCTCACCAAGCTAAGTAATTAGGACCTTGGTAAGAGGTGACCAAGAACTCAATGGTCATTCTGGTTGATGACCAAAGAGCACTCCACCATCTGGGCTTCATGGCTGAGTCGCTCTCCTCGCTAAATTATACATGAAAGCCTGCCTTGTTTGGCATTTGCAGACAAGCGCCTAAAGGTCTCTCAGACTGTGAGAAACACAATTTTCTGGTCTAATTAAACCAATGACCCTAAGCACACAACCAAGACAAAGCAGAAGTGGCTTAGGGACACCTCTGTTAGTGTTCCTGAGTGCCCTGAACCCAATTGAACATCTAGACAGAGCTTGAAAAAAACTGCTAAGTAGAATGGCAGAAAAACCCAAAATCCAGATGTGCAAACCTTGTTGATCATCCACAAAAAGATTGGAGGCTGTAATCACTGCCAAAGTGCTTCAACTAAGTACTGAGTAAATCATCTGAATGTTCATATCAATGCAATATATCAGTTTTTCCTTTCCCAAAAAATTAACATTGTTTAATACCCTTTTTTCACTTTGTTGTTATGAGGTACTGAGTGCAGAATTATGGGGATATTTTTTTAAATATTAGCACAAGGCTGCAGCATAACAACATGTGGAAAAATGAAAGGGCCAGAAGACTTTCTAAATGCATTGTATACCAAATTATCCAAAAGGCAATTCTACAAATCCATTATCAGGTGTACTATTGTTACTGTTTCAAAAAAGAGTCTTTTCTTTTAAAGATGGTACATTTTTAATGATTAAATATATAAAATATGTATTGTGAAATCTAAATACATCTTTTCTTGATTCTCTAGAATCAAAAACACTCCCATATATAGATGTCAGTTCTGACAACAACCACATCTGCCCAATATATGTGCATCATATGTGATATGTCTGCCTGACTCAGAGAACAATAACGGGGTGCTTTTCAATGTTTTTCTCTTGATACTGTATTTCTCTATTTAATTTACAAGTCAATTGTGTCACTGCAAACACTCAAAGCATCAATTGGTCCAAAAACATTTATCAAGTCATCTCTCAGACTACATCCTGACTGAGTTGTAGTATCCAATGACTCTTGGGATGGTGGAGCCAATGCATGGTATACCGCTTTTGATTTGCAACCTGACTCCTGCTTTCCATCAAGGTTGCAAGTTGAGGGACCAACATTTTCAGGACTGGAACAAAGCACCAAGGATGATCCATCCAATGACATTTTACACACCGAGCTAGTGGTGCTCTGCTCTCCTCTCCATGCTCCTGGAGAGGAGGAAGCTGGAGTGTCATGCCTAGTGCTTGGTATAGGTGGTATTATCGGTAGTCCTGACTCAATCTCCATGCAAGATGAAGTTCGATATAGTCCCCTATCAGAGGCCTTTTCTTTAAAGACACAGTCTTCCATTTGTGTGGAACTCTTTATTGTGAGAGACAAGCTACTAGACAACGCTGTGCCATGAAAGAGACTCTTGGGTATCAAAGATTCACTAAAAAGCGCCTCATCAATGCTACGTCTGAGGTTGATTGGAGATGGGGGGCGAAAATCAACAGTTGAGTCACTGTCTATTTGGACACTAATATATGATGGTGTGTTGGAACCATGGGGAAGGCTTAAACCTTGAACCTCAAGGCTTTTGTTGCTGTGGTAAATTAAGCTCAGGTCCTCTCCATGACTTAAACGTTTTTCCACTAGAGTGTAGAGTGGGAAGAATTCTGAGTCACTCCGAGCAATGGTATCACAGACAAGTAGCTTTTCATGTTGAGAAGAAGCCCACTGATGATTGGTTTGTAAAATGGGCGCTTTCATTGTAACATGCCCAGGGGACAGTCTGAATATCTGTGTCCAGCAATTGGTTCTTCCAATCTCATTGGCACAAAAAATAGGGTAGGCTCCTATGAGTGCTAGAGGTAAACAGATTCCAACTTCACAGAGACTTGAGCTTAACTGGAAAGCCCACCAAGGCCAAGGGCCAAAGACAATGGAACCACCGTAACCCAAAGCATACAGTACAGCATACAACTGTAAGCCAGCATTTAAAATACCAAAACAGGCAGATAAAAGAACAACATGGGTTGCTCTGCACCAGTCTTTCAGGTTTGCAAAAGGACATCCACTGATATACTCTGTAGGGGGAGCAGAACTTTTGAGGTCATAGATTTGGGTGCTTTGGGATCTTGCAATGCAACAAAAGATCAAAAAAGAGAAAGACAGAACTACAGTTAATACAACATAAATTCCTCTAGAAACTAGTAGAAGGAAAGGGAATAGCTGTAACAGATCAACAACTACAACTGCTCCTCCTGCACATACAAAGTGAAGAAATGCTGCAGAAGCTAGGATGCAGAGCCGTGGAAAGCTTGGAGATGAGTGCTGAAGACGGCATCTTGAACATAGCAAGAGGAGTGAAATACTGAAGCTTGATGTCATACAGGGGAAAGCTAGGTCATGCAGAAGCAGAGCAGTAAAAGTCGGGAGGCGATCCTGGTGGCCATAGGCATCATAAAATAGGGAGAAGGCTCGACTGCTACCTAATGCTATCAACAGTATGTGTAAAAGTGAGAAATAAAAACCACCTGAGGGGCATCTAAACACAAGACAGATAACAGACAGTAAAGCGAGTAAGGCCACTGATCCATACAGCCCAACTGAGCCATATACCAGGGCTTCCCAAGCAACACCCCACTCAGCCACAGAGGTATTCCAATCAGCATGCAATGTAATAAAGATGGGCGGAGAAGAGAGAAGTGGGAAAAGTCCATGGAGAGTGGGGTCTACTTCATGAGGAGTGGGCCTCTGAGTCATGCTGAAATCACATTTTTCAGAACTCGAGTAACTGCAATCCCAAGAAGCAGGATCTGTTGGAGATGTTGAGCCATGTGAAATAAAACCAGTATCTGCAAAACAAAAGCAGAAAAAAGGAGAATTGGTAAAATGTATATTAAATATAAATTATGTCTGTATTTTTCTAACTTTAAGTATAAGATCCTCAGAATACAATAAACCCAGTGTGTGTTTGCTGACCACTGATTCCTGTAATGATCCTACCCCCAGCTCATTGAAGGCCATCGTTCTATCAGTGCCAAGATTGTTAAAGTGAATGTACCATCAGCACAGTCTCTTCAAGTTTTGCACATAGATAGAATGGCGCTGCCACGGAGGAAGCCGTTGCCGCGGTCCTTTTTTGAACTGCGGCCCAGTTCCTGCGTACGGCTCAGTTCTATTTCCAGGCACTGGACCGGGGGTGAAGCACTGGAGGTGGACCAGCCTGCCCCCAGTGGGGAGAAATCAATGGAGCTGCATCATAGAGGACCGGAGGTTTCCTTCCACTGGGGGCAGGCTGACCTGCCTCCAGTGCTTCAGCCCTGGCTGGTGCCCGTGAATAGAATGGCGATGTACACGGGAACCAGGCCGTGGTTCAAAAGAACAGCAGCATCGGCTTACCTGCGCCAACGCCATTCTATTCATGTGCAAAACTTAAAGCTGAACTCCTCTTTTGACTGTGGTACTGTGTTTTTCAGCTTCCCCACAGCATGTCTTTAAAGAGAATCTGTCAACTGCATTAACATTCCAAACTTCTGAGACTATTAACTGTTAGTCAAGGAGACACACAATACCTTTCATTATATCTGTCTGTGCTTCTAGAATGTAGAAAAATGCTTTTATTCTGTAGTACAATGAGTCAAAAGGGCTATCCTGAGCTTCTAACATGCAGCAAGCTGTAACAGCTCTATAGGGTCCATTTTCATGGCCTGATGTGCACCCATCAGCAAGATTGGCGCATTTGTAGTGGCTTTACACAACACGATAATTCAGAGAGAGATGTGCGGCGAATTTGATGTCATACACGAGCCAATGTAAAAGGGTCTCCATGCCCCCTCCCATACCTAAGCCTTAGCTTCCAGGTGTCAACCAAGCAGGTTGGGGTGATAGAGGAGGTATTATAGCTCGCAGCAGGAGCTTGGGAAATCCTCTGACTCTTTGCACCATAGAATAATGCATTTTTCTACATTCTAGAAGCACAGTTGGATCAGGCCCGCTTCTGCCATGAGGTGGAATGAGCTTTCCGCCTCAGGCGGCAGAATTTGCGGTCCGGCAGGGGGCGGCATTATGTCCCCCCTGCTGTCATTTTTGTTAAGTATCACTGGTCCGGGGGGGATGCCGGCTATCACTCGGGGCGGCCGCCTGAGGTTTGCCTCAGGCGGCAGAAACCCTTGAATCGGCCCTGAGTTGGATATATGAAAGGTAGAAGGCATCTCCTTGTCCTAATAGCATTTTCAGATCTTCTCGATATTATTTCTAGATTTCTAGATTATTGCAGAATATGATGATGTCCTGTTCTAGGTACATCATTTCCCTCACACTGTTGTGTCTCATCACTGCTCTCAGGAAGTTAAGAGAGGGTAGTTTGCTCTCAAGATAAATCCACATTTTTTCCTGAGCAAACACTATAACTAATGAAGACTTAAAGGAGAAGTCCGGCCAAAATTAATTTTTGATATGTTGTTACTTATGAAAAGTTATACAAATTTCTAATGTACATTAATTATGGGAAATGCACATATACTGCTATTTCCCTTAATTTAGTAGATCAGGAAGTGTTAGAATTATCTCTGAAGAAGTGACGTCACGACCCAGGGTGTAATTCCTATGGAGTGTCCAGCAGGGGGCGCTCTCTATATAGAAGTCTATGGGACTTTATTGTTTCTATGGGTTTCTATGTAATGTAATGTAGTGTACAGTGCTTTATTGAATGAATACATCTATGGAATACTTTGGGGAGCAAGTGTCCTTGCTCCCCAAAGTATTGCATAAATGTATTCATTCAATACATTCAATACACAGTAAGCCCGCCGATCCGCCGCATTTCCGCCGCATTCCCGCCGATCCGCCACACGCTGATCCGCCGCATTCCCGCCGATCCGGACCATATACATTGAACTACAGCTCCCATCATCTGCTTCTAGTATGAACAGGTGATGGGAGCTGTAGTTGGGTAAGGGATATGACATGCCGCCGGGCGCAGGGGGGAGCCGCTCAGTACACAGCAGCTCTCCCCCCTCCTCCTTCCGGGATAACTTCCGCCTATAGCACTGCTGACTCCCTGCCTGGCCGCCGCTCTCCGCTCTCATATACCGGCTCCCGGCATCAGCGGGGACACCAGGATGCATCGGGAGCCGGTATGTATGGGGGGGAGAGCGGCGGCCAGGCAGGGAGTCAGCAGTGCTATAGGCGGAAGTTATCCCGGAAGGAGGAGGGGGGAGAGCTCCTGTGTACTGAGCGGCTCCCCCCTGCGCCCGGCGGCATGTCATATCCCTTACCCAGCTACAGCTCCCATCACCTGTTCATACTAGAAGCAGATGATGGGAGCTGTAGTTCAATGTATATGGTCCGGATCGGCGGGAATGCGGCGGAAATGCGGCGGATCGGCGGGCTTACTGTGTATTGAATGTATTGAATGAATACATTTATGCAATACTTTGGGGAGCAAGGACACTTGCTCCCCAAAGTATTCCATAGATGTATTCATTCAATAAAGCACTGTACACTACATTACATTACATAGAAACCCATAGAAACAATAAAGTCCCATAGACTTCTATATAGAGAGCGCCCCCTGCTGGACACTCCATAGGAATTACACCCTGGGTCGTGACGTCACTTCTTCAGAGATAATTCTAACACTTCCTGATCTACTAAATTAAGGGAAATAGCAGTATATGTGCATTTCCCATAATTAATGTACATTAGAAATTTGTATAACTTTTCATAAGTAACAACATATCAAAAATTAATTTTGGCCGGACTTCTCCTTTAAGGAAAAATCTCTTGGTTCACTGCAGTTTGTACCAAACAGTAAGACAATCCCAGAGGGTCTTACTGACAATCCTCCTACCCTGCCACATTTTATATTAAAACTGCTGCGTTTATGGTCTAGAATACTGCTGAATTGTCCGGATTTCCCACATGAAAACCCAGTTTTCTGCTAAATGCTCCTTTATGTCTTGCAGTTCCAATGTTCCATGGCAAAGCATAATGTTCCGCTCCAGGAAGATATATAATGCCCCGTGAATTTGTGGGCACAATTAGAGAAATAAGCAATCTGAAATACTGTGTATATTTTAGGGAGGGTCTCTCCCTTTTCCATGTATCCAGGAAGAATTTATATATGGACTGTACTTGGCTTACATGTATACATTTTTACTAAGAATACAAGATAATAATACTTGGAGATCTATTTTACTGGCTCTGGTCCCAAGCCGAGACCATGACTCAGCTTAGAAAGGCTCTAATTTTAGAGATCTTAAAAACATGTCAAAAGTTTTGATCTGTCTGGGTCTTAGTGTTCAGACCCGTACCAATCAAGAGAACGAGAGATGAGAGAACAGCACTGCAGCTTTGCTCCATAGCTCCATCATAAGTCTGTCTCTTTATTTTTAATTCACAGTGGAGAGTGGACGTGCTGCAGCGTGTCTTCTCCTCGTTCTCCCGATCGGTAGGGGTCTGAACACAGACCTTGACCGATAAAAACTTTTGACATGTGTCTATAACATGTCAAAATTTTACTTTATAACAACAGTGATACTTTAACTTGCCCCATACCCCGGGCATGACTCTCCCTGCCCCCATAAGGCAAGATGAATAAGGGCTGTGTTAAGGGCCTTTAACAATTACTGGCCAGGAGCATTGCAAGAAAAGCTCTTGCAGCTGATAAACGACCCATGTAAAAGTGACAGTGATCAGCTGAGGACCAGGAAAACGTCCAATCCTTTGCTGATCATTGGTTTAGAACATGCTTCAAAATTTATCGTCATCGACTGCACATCTCTCTGTGTAAACAGGGGATGTAAGGCTGATAATGATAAAGGCAAACTGACCTCGTGGATAAAAATATATCCGTCCTCTCAGATTCCAGAGCAGTGCCTACTTACCTAGAGATCACACAGCATTGCATACTTACCTAGTGCGTTGCTGCTGTCATCTGTCATCCGATTCTCCCATTCAGCTGCTGCATCTTCAGGCTTCCACCTCATCCAGAATGATTGACAGCTGAAGGAGGTCTGAAGACACAGTAGCTGGATGGGAGAGCCAGAGAAGAGGATGCTGGATGACAGAAGCAGTGCATTAAGTAAGTATGCACTACTGTGTGATCTAGAAACTGATATAAGTATATTCATGCTGCATGAACAATACGATACATGGATAGTTTGTGCAGCCTGGCAACTTGATTTGTCATGCCATGCTCTGCAAACAAGTGCTAATAATGCTGACTGGTGCCCATTTACAGCCATCCAAGGCCGAAAAATCTTAATGTTTAGTCTCCTTCTCCTAGTTCTGAGCTGCTGCTTTCTGCTGACACAGAAAAACTGTAAGTAAGCTCTTCTCTCAGTCTCCCCCTTCACCCCCTCCCTTCTAAGATGGCTGATGTAAACAAGTCTCTTTTTGCAATTTTGTATGAAATTTGTAATGCAGGGTAGATTAATCACAGTGAGTTCATCAGCAACCTGACCTCAGTTTAACCCTCCCAGTATTAAAAATAGGCTACAAAGTTGAGGGGGGGAGGGGAAGGCTGAGAGAAAGGCTCACACAGATTTTTAAGTTTGCAATAGCTTAGAACCAGGGAAAGGAGACTGATTACGTTATAACAAGTATGGAAGGAATTGTTAGTCTCACTATGGACAGCAACATATCAAAAGTTATGTTTGAGCAGAATACCCCTTTAATGCATTTCTTCAATCCTTCTTGGATTGTAAAGGGAATAGTACAAAGGAAACACTTATACTTTCCTTATGTTTTCTGAGCTTTTGCTGAAAAAAATCAAGGCTGCGCTATGTGAATAAGGCCTAACTGAATAATCTGGAATCACTTATAAATCACTATATGACAATGCAGAGTGGAATAATTTTTTTGTCTTGTTTATTTATCTTTTTCTTATGTCTTTAAAGCAATGTATGACAGGTAAAAGCCAGTCCTATGATAACAACATATGGACAGCTTGTTCTACCTGTCTACAATGAAGATTATTTTTATATGTCAGTATTCTTCTCCCATACTTCTTTCAAGTGAAGAGAGAAAAAACATACCAGATTGCACTGCTGTGATCTGTCTCCAGGAAAACTCACTCGTACAATAGATCAACATAAAAGAAAAAAGTAATAATTTGATTCTCTTCCCAGAGAGACTAAGAAAATCTTGTTATCAAACAAGGCAAACTCCAATTTCCTGTGTTAGCAAAACCCTGTCAATGTGGATAGCAAATGTGAGGCTATGATCACACACTATTAAAATGACAGCCGTGGTTATTAAATAACAACCGTTATGTGACATTAAATGATGGGCGTCCAATAAAAACGGCCATAATTTTAAAAGACAGTAAAGGTGGTCAAGCGCTATTTGGTAAGAATTCATTTATTTGAATAAAAACACATAAAATACATCCAAATATTGGTGTCCTACAAAATTATACTTCTTATGTGTATCACATACAATATAAGGTTACAAACCCACTTGGCGGGTCTGCAGCGAGTCTCCATGCTGCGTTTTTGCAGCGAGACTCGCTGCAGATCCCGGCCCTATACTTTTAATGGCAGACAAACACGCAGCAGGGATGTACATCCCTGCTGCGAGTTTGTCTGCAGCCCACCCCATTAACCCCCGGCCGCCGGAGCTGATACTTCACCTGATCCCGGCTCCGGCGGTTCCCGATGTCTTCAGCAAGCCGGAGCGGGGACCAGGTGAAGTATATGCTCCAGCCAGCCCCCCGCAGCCCCGGCCGCCCGATCGCCCCCCCCCCCCCGCAGCCCCGGCCGCCCGATCGCCCCCCCCCGCAGCCCCGGCCACCCGATCGCCCCCCCGCAGCCCCGGCCGCCCGATCCCCCCCCCACGCAGCCCCGGCCGCCCGATCGCCCCCCCGCAGCACCGATCGCACGCCCCCCCCCCCCCCGCAGCACCGATCGCACGCCCCCCCGATCGAGCGGCCGGGGCTGCAGGGGGGCGTGCGATCGGTGCTGCGGGGGGGGGATCGGGGGGGCGGGGCTGCGGGGGGGCGATCGGGCGGCCGGGGCGGCGGGGGGGCGATCGGGCGGCCGGGGCTGCGGGCGGCTGGCTGGAGCATATACTTCACCTGGTCCCCGCTCCGGCTTGCTGAAGTAATCGGGAACCGCCGGAGCCGGGATCAGGTGAAGTATCAGCTCCGGCGGCCGGGGGGTTAATGGGGCGGGCTGCAGACAAACTCGCAGCAGGGATGTACATCCCTGCTGCGTGTTTGTCTGCCATTGAAAGTATAGGGCCGGGATCTGCAGCGAGTCTCGCTGCAAAAACGCAGCATGGAGACTCGCTGCAGACCCGCCAAGTGGGTTTGTAACCTAATAAGCATTGATAACATACAGAAACACTCAAAATGACTGCAAGGCCTTGCAAGCTTTCTACACTACAAGAACTATTTCCTGCTGGATTTCTACTAAACCGTTTCAGGACAATGCTAAAAAAAATTGCTGGAAACTAAAAGTGAGGATTACTAGATGTCTTGTTTAATTCTATTATTCATTTATGGTTTAGTGTAAGAACTTTGATGAGTAGATGACATGTCGTTCATACAAATAAAGTAATCCTCCAGAATTGTTTTATTTATTTTAATGTCTGGAAGTCCATCAATAAATGGCAGCTTCCCTTGCTTGTTGTGATGTTGTCAGTGCAGCTTCCTTCATCCACCACTAGGTGGATCTTACTGAATTTATGGTGCTCCCATTAAGTTTAATGCTATAGGTTAAACCAGAAATTTTCTCTCTATCTGACATGAAATGAGAATAAACTTCTTGTTTTAGGTCAATTAGCATTACCAAAATAATTTATATTTGCCAAATGCTACAATAAGTAGAGAGACACAAGTTTAGGGTATTTCTATTACTGTCTGCATAGTCAAAACTTTACATACACTAAGATTACTGTGCCTTTAAACAAGTTGGGACAGCCCATATGATGATGATGATAATGATGTCATGTTTTTGGAAGCTTCTGATCTGAGTTAATAAAAAAAAAAAAATCTGTGGATATATTTTAAGGCACACCTGAAACACACTGCTTCTTTATGTAACACCATGGGAAAGTCTAAAGAAATCAGAAAAGATATCAGGAAGAGAACTGTGGATTTGCATGTCTGGATCATCCTTGGGTAAAATATCTAGATACCTGAAGATGCCTTGTTCATCTGTACCAAAAATTATACTGAAGTACAAACAAAATGGGAATGTTCAGCCATCATACAGCTCCTGAAGCAGATGGGTTCTGGCTCCCAGAGATTACTGTGCTTTGGTATGGAATGTGTATATCAACCAGGAACAAAAGCAAAAGACCTTGTCAAGATGCTGGCTAAAGCTAGTAAGAGTGTCACTATTCACAGTTAGGGCCCTTTTCCACCGGACGATTATCGTTTGCATAATTGTTAACGATCTCAAACCACCGCTATTGCGAAAGACCTGAAAACGTTCACTCATTTCCATGGAACGATAATCGTTACTTATGATCGTAATTGTTGATCGTTTTTCTTCGCTATTTATTCGCTATTGCGTTCGTATCTATTGTGAACGACTGAACGATGTCTTATTCAATGCGAACAGTTTGCGAACGTTTTGCGAACGAGCAACGATAAAAATAGGTCCAGGTCTTATAAAGCGATCAACGATTTCTCGTTCGGTCGTTAATCGTTAACTGCATTTCAAGCGAACGATTATCGTTTAGATTCGAACGATTTAACGATAATCTGAACGATAATCGTCCGGTGGAATAGGGCCCTTACTGTATCGACATGGGCTAAATTGTCTCTCTGCCAGGAAGAAGCCATTACTCCAAGAGAAACATAAAGCCACAATAATGTTTGCAAATGCACATGGACAAAGACCTTAAAGGGAACCAATCAGCCAATTTGAGCTGATATGGTTCCCTTAAGCATTGTATAAAGCACCTGGAGCGGCTCCTGTACGTACCGGCCGCGGCCGCAGCAGGTGCTTTATAACGGAGAAAATGACTTTTATTCCCCGGCTCGTGACTAGATACGAGCGGGGAAGTAGTCATGGTGGGCGGCTCCCCGCTCGTATCTAGTCACTGTGCTCTGCCTGTCAGCGCGCTCGGCGGGATGATTGACAGGCAGAGAGGCCAGTAACGGACCTCTCTTCCCGTCAATCAGCCAGGGAATAAAAGTCATTTTCTTCGTTATAAAGCACCTGCTGCGGCCGGTACGTGCCGGGGCTGCTCCAGGTGCTTTATACAATGCTCAAGGGAACCATATCAGCTCAAACGGGCTGATTGGTTCCCTTTAACTTTTGGAGACAAGTCCTGTGGTCTAACAAAGCGGAAATTAAACTGCCTGGCCTATAATTGTTATGTTTGCAGGAAAAAGGAAGAAGCTTGCAAGCCTAAGAACATCATCCCAACTGTGAAACACGGGGGTGGCAGCATCATGTTGTGGGGTTGTTTTGCTTCCAGAGGGACTGGTGCACTTCACAAAATAGATGGCATCATGAGGAAAGAACATCATGCGGCAATACTGAAGCAACATCTCAAGACATCACCTAGTAAGTTAAAGCTTGTGCGCAAATGGACAATGACCTAAAGCATACTGCCAGACTGGTTACAAAGTGGTTTAAGGATAACTAAATCAATGTTTTGGAGAGGCCATCACAAAGCCCTGATCACAACCATATTGAAAATTTATGGTAAAAGCTGAAAAGGCAAGTAAGAGCAAGGCAGCCTACAAACATGGCTCAGAAACACCAGTTCTGTCTAGAGAAATGGGCCCAAATTATTACTAACTATTGTGAGAAGCTAGTGGAAGGAAATCCGAGAAGTTTGACCCAAGTCATAAAGTTTAAGGGCAATGGTACCAAATCCTAAGTATGTAAACTTTTGAATTTTCAGAGAGTAATAAAAATGCCTTTAAAGATTCTGTCTCTCTCATTATTCTGGCATGTGGCAAATATGAATAATTTTGGTAATCCTAATTGACCTAAAAAGGGAAAAGTTTATTCAGATTTCATGTCAGATAGTGAAAAAAAACATAAAAATGTGTCTTTCTATATAGTGTATGTAAAGTTATGGGATCAACTGTAGCTGTATAGATGCATGGAAAACTGATGGCAGAAAAAGTCCATCTAGTCTGTCCTTTTAGAATTTCCTTTCTTATCATCTTAGGATAATATATGTTTATCCCAGGCAGGTTTACATTCTGTTATTGTAGATTTATCTACCACATCTGCTGAAAGTTTGTTCCAAGCATCTACTACTCTTTCAGTAAAGTAATGTTTTGTTACGTTGATTCTGATCTTTCCCCTAACTAACCTCTCACTGTGTCCTCTTGTTATTGAGTTCAATTTTTTTTTAAAATCCTTAAAGGAGACCGGTCACCCCCCGTGCCGGGGTGACAGGCTCCCGGACCCCATTACAGCCCCCTATACTCACCTGATCCCGCCGGGTCCCGCTACCTGAGCCGGTCGGGTCACAGAGATATCAGCTCCCGAAGCCCGGCGCGGGCGCTGACAGGAGAGTCCGATGCTCATAGGGAATGACGGAGCATCAGACTCCCTATTAATTCTCTATGAGCGTCGGACTCTCCTGTCAGCGGGCACGCCGGGCTTCGGGAGCTGATATCTCCGTGACCCAACCGGATCCAAAAGCGGGACCCGGCGAGTATAGGGGGCTGTAACGGGGGGTCGGGAGCCTGTCACCCCGGCACGGGGGGGGGTGACAGATCCTCTTTAAAGGGAACCTGTCAGTCGGAATGCAAAGCAGTAGAGATGAGTCCGACGTCTATAGAAAATGGCTGGAGAAGTCATTTTCTATGGACGTTGGACTCATCTCTACTGTTTTGCATAACGCGCACCCTCAGCTTTGGGCCGTGTTTTAATCCGCCCAGGGACCGGGTCCAGGAGCGGGACTTCCAGGGAAGTTTAAGTATACTGGGCTCCACCGCGGGGTCAAGCAGGCTTCGCCACGGCATCCCGGCTGACAGGTCCTCTTTAAGTCTTTCCTGATATGTTTTATGTCTTTCGTAGCCCATCTATGGACCCGTTCTATTTATCTCATCTTGTATCCAAGTTTGAAGTGCCCAACAGGGTACTAGAGTCTCCTTTCAATTGCAAAGTTTTCCCCATTCATTTAGTTAATGCTAGTATAAAGTCTGCATTTAGTAGGTGCTAACATTATAGTGATCATTTACCCATTTGGCATTAGTGCTCCCCAGTGGCGCCCTCCAGTGGTAGCTGCAGACTGCAACAACTATTTATTTATATTATTATTATTATTATTATTATTATTATTATTATTATTATTATTATTATTATTATTATTATTCATTTATTATTTATCAAGCCAAAAGTAGCAGAGCTTCTGTATCCACATATATTATAAACCAGTGTTTCTCAACTCCAGTCCTTAAGATCCACCAACAGATCATGTTTTGCAGATATCCCATACAACAAACAGCTGTGGCAGTTACTGGTGCACTGACTAAAATTATATCACCTGTGAAATCCTCAAAACATGACCTGTCGGTGGGTCCTGAGGACTGGAGTTGAGAAACACTGTTATAGAAATAGAAATCTGGACATATAAAAATGAATAGTGGAAAATAGGTAAAGAACTGGCTGAGTTCTCCAATGATTTCTGTGTATGCCTCTGATTCTTGCTGCACCTAGACTTTTTTGTTGCACAGCATTCTCAGACGATAAAACAGTGAATTTCCCAACTATATTCATTTGTCACACAATAATACATCCCTTTCTACTGAAAAAAGATAAAAGACATGGAGGGAAAAAAAAACATCCTGCAGCAGTTGCTATAGTAGCTGTTATGTAACAAAAGTCTGTGCCTAGCCTTACAAACCTGTGTGCAAAGGCACGAAAAATACCATTACCAATGATGATCCTCCTTTTCCTATTGCAGTGTAATGAATGTGCCAGACGCAGCTTTATATCATTACTTTGTACAGGCCACTAACCACAGCCTTTACTACTCTTTGTCATTTCTGCAGAGCTGGCAATCCTCCAGTGACGTCATACCACCTATTATAAAGGCTCAATGCCTTAAAGAAGTGTTGCCTGCTTGTGATCCAAGGGCCATATGTTTAATAAAAATGTTAAAATTCCACAGAGCTGCTTGCCTCTATTCTTCTCTTCCCTCCCAATAACTACCCTGGAGTTCTAGGTTGGGACCTTCTATAGAAAACCCACCTGTTCCAGAATGACATGTACTGCAGGAAATGTCTCAAAACATTGTTAGGGTGCCTTCACACCTACCGGATTCGCAGCAGATCTCACTTCTGCGGATTCGCAGCGAGATCAGCTGCGGATCCAGTATCAATTCACCCCTATGATAGCACATACTCACAGCGGGATTGACATCCCGCTGTGATTATGTGCTTTAACCCCCCGCTGTCCGCAGCCCCGCCGCATCCCCCATCCCCAGCCGCATCAGCCTATCCTGACCGCATCCAGCAGCCCGCATTCCCCCATCCCCAGCCGCATCCCCCATCCCCAGCCACATCCCCCCATCCTCCCATCCCCGGCCGCATCCAGCAGCCCGCATCCCCCATCCCCAGCCGCATCCCCCCATCCTCCCATCCCCGGCCGCATCCAGCAGCCCGCATCCCCCCATCCCCGGCCACATCTCCCCATCCTCCCATCCCCGGCCGCATCCTGCAGCCCGCCGCCGAGAGCATACAATACCTGCTCGGCGGCGCGCCTGCAGTGAGGCTGCCGGCTCCGGGCCCGCTCAGATCAGCTATGCTATCATAGGGGTGAATGGTACCGGGTCAGCAGCGGTTCTCGCTACGAATCCGCAGAAGTGAGACCCGCTGCGGATCCGGTAGGTGTGAAGGCACCCTTAAAGGGTTTTTATTTTCAGTTACATATAGGACAGGACATCAATACCTGATTGTCAGGGTGCCAACACTTGGCAACACACTGATCAGATAGCTATCAGAGCCGCCACGGCTTAATCTACAGTGTGAATGAAGCTGGAAGCAGATAAACTGAACAGGAGCTGAGCTGCAGTAACCCGGCATGGCCACTACTATGGGGAAAATGGAGCTAACTGCGCCTATATCTGTTTATGTTGTAATTCCAACCACCCAAGTGCTGAGTACCAAGGCAGCAAACATTCATGTAGGAGGGTCCTAAATATACACTTAAAATATCTTTTTCTGTAACAATGTATGTAGCTATCAATAATATTACATGGCCACACTGGCCACTTTATCTTGACTACTTTGAAAGATAACTTTCAACACAAACGGGGTGGAGGTGGACTTTATCATTTGAAGTTTTCACCCCGTTTTTAGCTTGTGCTTTGAGGTTTTTACTAGTTAAAATAGATTATATTATCATGCAATAACACTTTTTTGTTGCGTGGTTTTTTTACACTTTTTTTTAAAGAGTCGCACATACAAATGTGTCTAAAAAGTCCATAGCAAAAAAAGTTGCAAAATTTACCAGAAATTCACAAAAAAAGCTTGCTATCTTCCATCCTTTGAGTCTAGTTTGCATGTACAACATTCATATTTTATCATCAGTAAATATACTATAAGCATTCATTAGATTTGACCTTTAATCCTATATATAAATACAAAGCTTTTATTTCCTCTATAGTATAATAAAAGAGTTTCTGAAATCTGAGCCTTTATTGGTTATGGAAATATATACAAGTGCACCCTGCTGTTCTGTGTGACTGGCTGCATACAGAAAGGAAGAATAACCTTCATCTAATCAGACAGCTTGCTTAATTTCCAGGCCACCCAGCCGGCTGATGGCAGCCCTCGATAATCTCCAGTAAATGGTCATCTCATCGCTCACACGGAGAGCAGATTCATCAGCCAGACGTAAGATGACAGCCTTGTCACGGACTGAATATCAATGTTACCTACTAACCTATTTCCCAAAACCTAGGCAATTCCCAGTGCCTCTGCTCTGTGCCTCTATATTACTGTTGGGGCCTACTTTCATTGCTTACCACACTCTCCTGACTTAATTGGTAAAAGAATTCAATGAATCTAAAGAGACGTAAGATAGAGAGAGTGTTCTGGGAAATAAGAGAAATGTAAGAAATTAATGACTAAAATATATAACATCTACAGTCGAGGAAGCAAGTCTAATTTTAGCAACTAATATCTAGCCACCAAATTACAGCTTGCAGCTGGTGGTGCAGTTGCAGATGAATGTTAAGAATTAACTGGAAAAAAGCTGGATATTATAGCATCTACTACTTAGGAAGGTGTCTGGGCAAGGGGAACTACCTTTACAATCTCATTGGGTCAACTTCCCATAGAAACATGCAAAATATGCCTGTAATGCTATGAAACCTCTGTCTGTTTTGGGCAACCATACAGAACCCAGCAAATTCTGTGGACTGGTCTATTTCTAAATAATTGGACAGGATGCAAAGCCAGAGTAAATGCAAAACCAGACTGCAAAAACTGCAAAGACTGCAGTGTGAACCCAGCCTTAGGCCAAAGAGGTTTGACAGTGTATATCAAGGTGTACACCTGCTGAGCCCATTGGGGGGGGGGGGGGGAGCTTTATCAACTATATAGACTGTCTGTAAACAGTTGGTTTAGCGGAAATGTAATACTTTTTAAAAAATGTAGGCGGCCTATGCCAACTTCGAAGAATGCCTTTTCCGTTACAACCACATATATCTTGTAAAGCTAATTTACTATGTGCCACTCCTCCACATTTGTCACAAATTTGTCTCATAATTTTATCCCAGCATAAAACAAATGAGTATGTGGTGAGTAGAGATGAGCAAACCACAACAAGCTCAGGTTCATCAGAACCCTAGCATGTGGCATATGATTGCTGGTGGCTCAAGAAGATGGATGCAGCCGTAAGGCCGCATTCACACGTTCCGTGTTCTGAACTCCATAGATCTGCATTCTGATGAGCCTGAACTTGCTCAGGGTTCGTTCATTTCTACTAAGACAGCCATGACAGAAAACCTACTGTCCTTCTGTGAACGCTCGCCTCCCTCTCCTCTCAGCTCCCTATGGTAGCCTATGATCCTGAGACAACTCTTCTCCTCCTGTCCTACTGTGCTCAGACATATCAAATGTAATCTCCGCCTGTAGCTGTACAGCTCAGGGTTAGGAGCTGTCTAAAGTTACAGTAAGAAGACCCTCACACTCACTATGGAGGTAGTGTCATGAACATACATCCATGAACAGAGCGAGAGCTAATGCAAGGTTTTATAAATATGGTTATAGATTTGCATCCTGTGGCTCTCCAGGGGTTAAGAACCTATAAAGCTCAGTATGCCATAAAGCTTATCATGGCATTATAAAACTTGTAGTTTCACAAATATGCACATTACTAGTAAAATATGTAAAAAAAAACAACACAAACACATAAATAATGCATGGGAGCAGAGAAAGCACAATGAATACAGACTATAATAATTGCCTGGTGATAACATCCTTTAGGGAACTTTAGCATTATGGCTTCCATTTATAGCAAGGTCATGGCACCTACATTTGGGTTATGGCTTCTGCATATAGTGGGGCCATCACAGCTTTTTAAACAGACCCCACTGACTTATAGTGGGGTCCGAAAAATTGTTTGTTGGGATTCCAACAGTTTTTGATGGCAAGAATAGTGCTGCAGACTACAAAAAAAAAAATAAAATGAAGGAAACCCAGACCAACCTTACAGCACTTAATGTGAACAAAGTCGGGTGCATGCAGGACATATAGGCTCTTTCTTGCACAAAAGTAAATGGAGTGCAGCCAAATGCATGCATTAGAAAAAACACAGCTAAATGCAGAGTGTGAATGTGCCCTTACCAATAACTAACACTTCTGATATTGTATAACATGATTTACATCCCCTATATGAATCATCTCAGCAGTGACATTAGTGAATATTCCCTGCTATACAGGATTAAACTAGAAGACTTTTTCCTATTCTTCTTTACACATCACTCATTTACCAGGTTCCCTGCACTAATATCACTATACAATATCTTAGTTTTCTTTCATACATGTCCAAGTCCAGTTATCTACAGACCACTCACCAAACTCCTGCTGCCCCAGACAGCACACAGCAGCCTCTCCTGCAACCAGTGCAAACCCTTTGACTGTCATTATTTGTCACTGTCAGTACCCTAAAGCCCTCGGCCAACAGCTGCACCACATCATGTGACGCTCATGGCACTCCAGTTATGCTGCCTCATTTCTACCTAACTATACACTTCTTTTTGGCACCCTGTTGTGTAATAAAGAGACTTAATTCCAAATTCCACATTTGTTACTCTATGAAAAGCAGAATATTCTGTCTAGGTCTATTGCTTAACTGCTGGATATTGTACAAGTTGTCAATATGCTCCGCTACTTGGCCCCTGTAGTGGAATCTATTAGGAAACCTCGGCACAGATTGAGTGAGAAGAACAGGGAAGGGTGGGAGAGAAACAGTAACCGAGAGGGAAATCAGACACAACTGAGGACCAGGGAATGCGACACAGATGAGCAGGAAGGGAGATGATTTCTTACAGACTAAGATCACTGAAGAAGAGGGGGAAATGAGACACATATCTCCATCTGGGTCACCATGTTTGAATGATCAGCTAAATATAATCTCGATCCAGTCATTCTAGCCCCAGATCCATGTCTTCCTCCAGAAAAAAACTACTTCGCCAAGTTCAAATGTGTCTGGTATGACCAAATTTCCATCAGTAGAAAACAAATTGCACCAATAAATAACCATGTGATCGATAAAACTTTATGAGACATCAGCACATACTTCAACCTGTGTAGTTATTGTGGAAGGTTTCATTCAACTACTGCATTGTGCAGGGATGCCAACCTGGGAGAGCTGCTTTGAAAGTGACAGGGTGGCATGATAAATGGGCAAGGCCTAATACATATAGCATTGCATAGTGCTGTATCTGCCACACTACACCAATATAATACTTTTATACAGTGCTCACATTTATCATCACATACAACATAGTCTCCATTTATACACTCTCTATATATATCAATCTGTAGGACAGATGCTGTAGTCCCTGCCTAAATAACTCCACGCTGCCAGATTAGAAAATCTTTTTATTAAAAGAATAGCACCAGGAGATATTTAGACCCCGTGAACGAACATGGATTGACGACAAAAACCCAATGGTACCAGCGTTTTTTTGGGTCAGAGGTGCCTTCAGATTCACTTTAAACTAGATGCACCTGATTTATCAAGCAAAAAAAAAGCTGGTGCATTTTTATTTAGCCTGTCTAGTCTAACTTTACAGTGCTAGGGATGAGCGAACCGGCCGAGGTTCGGGTTCATATGAACCTGAACTCTCGGCTTCTGATTCCCGCTGTCTGCCCGCTCCGTTGAGAGGGTGGATACAACTTTGAGGATGGCATGGAAAACTGGGATATAGCCATAGCCAAAGGCTGTATCCCAGTTTTCCAGGCGGTCCTCCCGCTGTATCCACCCTCTCCACGGAGCGGGCAGACAGCGGGAATCAGAAGCCGAGTGTTCAGGTTCATACGAACCCAAACCTCGGCCGGTTCGCTCATCTTTAGTGCTTACCTATTCATGGGTCGTATTACATCTTCATCTACATGTAGAATGGTGCTGGGCTAGAGAGCCTATTACAGCTCAGTAATTGTTATGAGTCCCTTAGCTGCAATCAGGTGAACAGCCAAGCCAGCAAATGTTCTCTAGTCCGATTACACACAGCAATATGGACCTGTTCAACTGGAAATTGTTCCATGTAATAAGGCCGTCAGACAATATTTGTGAATCTGGGCCTTTGTTTATAGGAAAACCAGGGGAGTTGTCAGGTTGGTATACGCAAAAGAAGAGTTATTATAATAGATGCTCTGCCAAAATCTGACTGCGGGATCAATGATACCTAATGGAGAGATGTGATTTCCTTCACGAACAGATTTGTCTCCACTTAGCCCACAAACAGTAAGGCAGATAGCAGACAATCGATTAATGTCAGCCACATCACTGTTCAATTAATCAAATATACAAGAAAACCTAGAGTTCATTTTGTTGAAATGTAATATTTATTGTTACATTGATAAAGGGTTCACATTAAGGCTATGTTCACACTACGTAAAAGTACGGCCATTGTTGCCATCGGCAACAACGGCCGTACTTTTTGCGGGGTGGAACAATGCCTTATTTTCAATGGGACATGTCAGTTTTCTGCGGCCGCAATTCAATGAATTGCGGCCGTAGGAAACCCTGTCAGTTCACACAGTGATGCGAACGGCTCCGGCCGCTTGCTTCACTGTGGGCTATGGGAAGCTCTGATGCGGGCGCGCACTGATGCACTGAGAGCTCTGCGGCCGGAAAGATCATCCGGATGATCCGTGCAGAGACCGTCCGGTCTCTCACGTTGTGTGAACATAGACTAAAGATGAACGCGGCCAAGTACTGAGATATCCTGGATGAAAACCTCTTCTAGAGTGCTCTGGACCTCAGACTGGGCCGAAGGTTCATCTTTCAACAAGACAATCACACTAAAATAACAAAGCAGTGGCTTCAGAACAGCTCTGTGACCATTCTTGAATGGCCCAGCCAGAGCCCTGACCTAAACCCAATTGATCATCTCTGGAGAGACTTGAAAATGGCGTCCACCAACATTTACCATCCAACCTGAGAGAACTGGAGAGAATCTGCAAGGAAGAATGGCAGAGGATCACCAAATCCAGGTGTGAAAAACTTGTTGCATCATTCCCAAGACAACTTATGGCTTTACTGGCTCAAAAGGGAGATGGCTTCTACTCGGTAATAAGCAAAGGGTCTGAAAACTTATGACCATGTGATATTTTAATTGCTCTTGTTTAATAAATTTGCAAAAACATCTACATTTGTTTTCTGTCAAGATGGGGTGTAGAGTGTAAATTAATGAACTTTGTTTGTACATACCAAATGAAATGAAATGAAACAAAGCGTGAAAAATTTAAAGGGGTCTGAATACTTTCCGTACCCACTGTATGTTGACCACGATCTCATGGCAGATACTGATGATGGTCACTGGTAATATGCATAGCTATGGGTCTCTGAGGCAACTGTTCCACACCCAGCAAGTTCCATGCACCTATTAATCCTCCAGAAGGAGCTGCATCTCTCCATGAACCGTGAAGAGCTTGCGGCAATGCATAGTATTAACTGGTGCCAGAAAGTTAGATGGATTTGTAATTTACTTCTATATAAAAATGTCATGTTTTTTGTAGTTATCAGCTTCTGCATGTCCTGCAGGAAGTGCTGTATTAGTTTCAGTTTGACAGAGTGCTCTCTGCTGCCACCTCTGTCCATGTTGGGAACTGTCCAGAGCAGTAGCAAATCCTCATAGAAAACCTCTCCTGCTTTGGATAATTCCTGACACAGACAGAGGTGGCAGCAGAGAGCACTGTGTCAGTCTGGAAAAAAAACGCCACGTCCTGCAGGACATACAGCAGCTGATAAGTAATGGGAGTAAAATACAAATTTATATAACTTTCTGACACCAGTTGATTTGAAAGAAAATAAATTTTGCTGAAGAACCTTTTTAAGACATAACATGTTGATTATTAAAAAAAACACACAGGCACATACATGTACCTTTGTAATTATTGCCCTGTTTTATCTGGTGTGTAACATGAAATAGCTCTTTGCAAATAGTTTTGATTAAAAATATCCTAGTGTTTTGTCAACCGCAGACTCACGTGTCTCTGAGGTAACAGACTGCAAACAATCCCTGTGTAATCAGATCCTGCAGTCACACTACCGTCCATCCATTGCCTTTCTTGCTAACATACATTTGGTACCATGGCAAGTAAAAGCTGGAATGCATTTGAACTATAAAAAAGGTGTATATACCGTACTCTTTTCTGGAACACTAAACAAAGATAATACATCAAAAATAACAAAAAAAAAAAACCTGTACAATTTTTCCCTTTATCTTCTCATTTTCTTTGATCCTAATTTGTCTCATATTACATTGATTTCCTGTTTACATGTATCATTCATATATAGGTTTATATCCTTCAGCTTTTACCAAATGCATTGCTATATTTCTTTATTTCCATCTAAAATATTTAATTACAAAGATGATGATGATGTTGGTTATAAAGTAACCGAGGAAGATAATTGGGGGAATGTATGAATGCGTTCTCCAGAAAACTGGTGCAAAAAGTTTGAGATTTTTACACAAATAAGCAATTGCTCAAAAATGAGTTTTTGCACAGCCCTTTGCTTTAATCAGTCTTTGTGCACACATCTCTTATTACACAGAGAGTTGGGCGGCCAATGGAAGATTATTTTTGACATGCTAAAATACAGCGATTAGCCGATGAGCCAGTGTTTGCTTACTAATCGGCTGATCGCTTACTCCATTACACAGGGAGATACTGTATCTGCCTGATTTGTCAGATAATCTCTCCTTGCAATCCATGCAGTGTTAAAAGAGAACTACAGGTAGAGGTTAAAAAAAGAAAAACTTCTGCAGAAGCATATAGCATTACTTACCTATCTATTCCAGTTTTGAAACTACCAAAAATCCTGGTTGAGCAGTTGCACACAGTACTACAGGTTCCAGAATGCAATGCTTTGCCTCATCTGTCCATCACAGTTCACCGCCCTGCCCATTCCCCGACCAAAGCTGTTGCAGAACATCTAGGCTGTGTTCACACATTGCAGTTTCATTGTGTTACTGAATTATTTGCAGTAATTTGATTTCATTGTGGTCCCACCCACACAGCACGCTGTATTCTCTACCTGTAACACCACACAGCACACTGTATTCTCTACCTGTAACACCACACAGCACGCTGTATTCTCTACCTGTAACACCACACAGCACACTGTATTCTCTACCTGTAACACCACACAGCACGCTGTATTCTCTACCTGTAACACCACACAGCACACTGTATTCTCTACCTGTAACACCACACAGCACGCTGTATTCTCTACCTGTAACACCACACAGCACACTGTATTCTCTACCTGTAACACCACACAGCACACTGTATTCTCTACCTGTAACACCA
This sequence comes from Dendropsophus ebraccatus, assembly GCF_027789765.1. Lineage (NCBI taxonomy): Eukaryota > Metazoa > Chordata > Amphibia > Anura > Hylidae > Dendropsophus > Dendropsophus ebraccatus. The sequence continues at coordinate 136,271,689 of NC_091454.1, forward strand.
CACAGCACACTGTATTCTCTACCTGTAACACCACACAGCACACTGTATTCTCTACCTGTAACATCACACAACATGGTGTATTCTCTACCTGTAACACCACACAGCATGGTGTATTCTCTACCTGTAACACCACACAACACGGTGTATTCTCTACCTGTAACACCACACAGCACGCTGTATTCTCTACCTGTAACACCACACAACACACTGTATCCTCTACCTGTAACACAACACAACACGGTGTATTCTCCACCTGTAACACCACACAGCACGCTGTATTCTCTACCTGTAACACCACACAGCACACTGTATTCTCTACCTGTAACGCCACACAGCACGCTGTATTCTCTACCTGTAACACCAAACAGCACGCTGTATTCTCTACCTGTAACACCACACAGCATGCTGTATTCTGTACCTGTAACACAGCACACTGTATTCTCTACCTGTAACGCCATATGGCACTCTGTATTCTCTACCTGTAACACCACACAGCACGCTGTATTCTGTACCTGTAACACCACACAGCACGCTGTATTCTCTACCTGTAACGCCATATGGCACGCTGTATTCTCTACCTGTAACACCACACAGCACGCTGTATTCTCTACCTGTAACACCACACAGCACGCTGTATTCTCTACCTGTAACACCACACAGCACACTGTATTCTCTACCTGTAACGCCATATGGCACGCTGTATTCTCTACCTGTAACACCACACAGCACGCTGTATTCTCTACCTGTAACCCCACACAGCACGCTGTATTCTCTACCTGTAACACCACACAGCACGCTGTATTCTCTACCTGTAACCCCACACAGCACTCCGTATTCTCTACCTGTAACGCTGATATTGGATTGGCCGAGCATAACTGTGCTCAGCAAACACACACAATGTTAGACAGAGGCATGGAAGATTTGTCTCCTAAGGGGGGGAGAGCAGAAAGAGCAGGAGACAATGTGGATTTGCACAGAGGCCATTTTTTTTCACTTCCTGGATTTCTACCAGTTGGCAGTGTGCCTAACGGCACACATACAGTAATACATTATAGAGACATATATATTTAACTTTTAATGTACTTTTAATAGAAAACAAGTTTTTCTAATCCGGAGTTCCCCTTTAAAGGCTATATTTGAAACTGTCTTTCATTTTTTCCCATGCGTTTGTGGGGGGTTTTGGGCATTTTTTCTGGTGGTTTTGACTTTATGTGTGAATGATCTTTTTTGTGGTTTCAGCATTTTTGTGTGCTGAACTTTTTTAACTCTGCCATCACATGACCTAGTTGCTGGACCACAAAAGGTGACAATAATGCCAGAAAAAAAAAAATGAAACAACCAGAACAATCCCACTGAAGTCCATGGTAGAAAAAATGCCACAGCTGGCAAAAAAAAAAAAGCCTGCTGCATTTTGGAAAAACTGCCAAAGAACCTCAAAAACACCAGAGAGTAGAGCAAAACGCCACACCAAAAAAACGCCACGTGCATAAACTTCCATTGACTTCCAGCTAACATCTGTCTGCTGGTGTCTTTGCAACAAACAAACAAAAAAAAAAACGCCATGATGCCTTAGAGGGCTCGATGTGTGGGGTAAATTGACACTCTCAAATTGGCACTCTCTTAGGGTCCTATTACACGGAGCGATTTTTAACTATTAACGACTAACAATAAACGATCGCAAATGAGATTGTTTATCATTAACCTGAAATCGTTCACCATATTACACAGAACGATAGTCGTTAGTTACGATCATTACTACGATCGTTATTGCGGTCGTTACTGTGATAGTTTACTCCTTCTGATCCCAGCAAAACAATCAACAATGTGCAATTACGCTGAACAATTAGTGAAAAATGCGGAACTTGAGCGAACGAATGTGGAATTACAGCAATACAGATACAGCTATATCTGTACAGCTCTTGCTTTATAGGGGTGCTCGGCGTCAGTGTATAGAAAATAATAAAGAACCTCTTCACACTCCCCTGGTGTCCTCCTGCCTTGTCTCTCGGTCTCCCACTGACACTTCCAAACCCATCTGCAGTTACAGCCCGCTCAATGAATCACTCGCCACAGTGCTATCCTGTCTCTATTGGTGATTGGATGAGCAGGCTGTCACTAATGGTGTGTGAGATGGTGAGAGATTTATTTGACAGATTATTGGAGCCAAAGCCAGGAATGGATCTGAGAAGAGGAGAAATCTAAGTCTTTGCTTTATGACCTGTTCTTTCTTTATAGTCTGTTCCTGGCTTTGGCTTCAAAATTCTGTCAGATAAATCTCTCTGTGTAAACACATCATTAGTGACAGACTCAGACCCAGAGACAAGACAAGAGGACACCAGGGCTTGCTAGCTTCTTTATTATTTTCTCTATACAGATGTCGTACCCCTTTAATCAGCTGTTGGCCACACTTCACCTACTAGGGCCATTTCACATGGAGTAAGACTGGTAGAATTCCACGGCAGAACTCTCTGCAACAGAATTCCGCCAGCCTCCGTGTCATACTGGCAGTCTATGGGAGGCTTGCGCGCCTCCTCTCTCCGCGCCTCTCTGCTCGGAAGAATTGACATGTCAATTCTTCCGTACGGAGAGAGGAGGCGCGAGCCCTCCCATAGACTGCCAGTATGACAGGATTCTCCGACACAGAATTCCGACAGTTTTACTCCGTGTGAACTGGCCTTTACATGGAGCAATGATTTTTAAACTTGTAGACAGACAACGATCAGCCGACGAGCTGCTTGGCTGATCATTGTCATTATTACACAGGACGATATCTGCCTGAGTTGGCAGATAATTGATCTGTGATCTGTGCGTTTACACAGGCAGATTTATCTGACCAGTGGCGGAACTACCGCCGTAGCGGCCGCTACGGGGCCCCGCCGTATCGGGGGCCCGTGGCGCGGGCCCCCAGAGCTCACATAGCCTGTAGCACCCGGCGGCCGAGCAGGCCTCCCGGGTGCTACAGCTGTTTGGGGTCCAGGTAGTGGCCACGAAGGGGGGCCCGCGGGGCCCTCCCGATCAATCACTCTTGTGACCGCAAGCATTGTTTTGCTTGCGGTCACAAGAGTCCGGCTCCGTGTCGCGTCTTATCCCCGGCAGCCGCGCATCCCAGAACTCCCTGCGCGTCTTGGGCCCTGACTTCCGGTTCCGGCGCGCAGGGAGCTCTGGGATGCGCGCGCTGCCAGGGATAAGACGCGACACCCCCGGCAGCCGCGCAGCAGCCGGGGACAGACCAGGAGGAGTGAGGATCGACGTGGGAGCGCGTTGTCAGGTGAGTTAAGTTTTGTTTTGTTTTTTATTAGCCTGCAGGGTGGGGGGAAGGAGGGGGGCATCTATGAGGGTGGGGGGAAAGAGGGGGGCATCTATGAGGGTGGGGGGAAAGAGGGGGGCATCTATGAGGGTGGGGGGAAAGAGGGGGGCATCTATGAGGGTGGGGGGAAAGAGGGGGGCATCTATGAGGGTGGGGGGAAAGAAGGGGGCATCTATGAGGGTGGGGGGAAGGAGGGGGGCATCTATGAGGGTGGGGGGAAGGAGGGGGGCATCTATGCGGGTGGGGGGAAAGAGGGGGGCATCTATGCGGGTGGGGGGAAAGAGGGGGGCATCTATGAGGGTGGGGGGAAAGGGGACCATCTACGAGGGTGGGGGGGGAAGAGGGGGCATCTATGAGGGTGGGGGGGAAGAGGGGGCATCTTTGAGGGTGGGGGGGAAGAGGGGCATCTATGAGGGTGGGGGGGAAGAGGGGGCATCTATGAGGGTGAGGGGGAAGAGGGGGGCATCTATAAGGAGGGCAACATGGGGGGAAAGGGGCCATCTATTTGGGGGGGCAACATAGGGGGAGAGGGAATACACAGAGGGGGGCATATATTATTAGGGGGTCACAGAGTCAGGGCTACCCACTAAATGAGGGTGTAAAGGGGACAGTACAGATGTGCAGTGTGTATAGAGATGAGGATGGTGCCAGAGTGAGGAGTCTAATATGTCTGTCTGGCAGATTCTGTGGATTCGTGGCTCGGAGAAGTTCTCATAACAGCCCAGGACGGATGGAGAAGATGAAAAGGAAAGAACTCCGATCAGAAAAGACTTCCCCTGTGAGTCACCTGATATAACTGCACTGTAATGTATATGGTGTATAGAACCTGTGTAGAGCTGGGGCCACCTCTATATGACTGGATGAGGTCATTTAGTATACTGGATTTGGTCAGTAACAATATGGTGGTGATGGTTGTGGTGTGGCAGTAATGTTTCCTTCCTATATACTGGTATTACTGGTAATATTGGTCTCAGTATACAGGATTTGGTCGGTAACAGTATGGCGGTAATATGTACGGTGATAATACTTTCTCTCCCAATATGCTGGTGTTATTGGTAATATCTGTCTTGGTGCATATATATATATATATATATATATATATATATATATATATATATATACATACACACACACACACACACACCAATAGCATCACTTGGTCATGAAAGGAGGGGGGGGGCAAGTTGGCCTCTTGCACCAGGGCCCAGGAGACATTAGCTACGCCCCTGGGTCCAGGGTTGTCCCGGGGATTTCCAGGCAGCACAGGTGACAGGCTCGGAGTGGCTTGGCGTCCGCCGGGGGCCAGGGTAAGTACTTCTGGCGCAGGGACTTCAAGCACTAACAAGCGCTCCTATGTACAGGCTAGGGGCGGACGCTGAGCTCACTGGTACCGGTGCTTCCAGGGATGCTGCCCCCCTTGCCACCGTATTGCTGTCCCGGCAGCACAGGTACCGGTGAGCTCAGCGTCCGCCCCCAGCCTGTACTTCCGGCACAGGAGCACTTATTAGAGATGCACCCTGCGCCGGAAGTACTTGCCCCGGCGGACACTGAGCCACTCTGAGCCCGACACCTGTGCTGCCTGGGAATCCCCAGGACGCCCCCCCGGGAGAAGAGGAGAAGACAGCCGACGGGGGAGTTAGGTGAGTTGTGTTTTTTTTTATTTTCTATCTGCTTTGCAAAGGGGGATAATACAGGGTGGGGCCATCTATGGGGGATATACAGGGGGCCATCTATGGGGAATATACAGGGGGGCCATCTATGGGGGATATACAGGGGGGCCATCTATGGGGGATATACAGGGGGGACATCTATGGGGGATATACAGGGGGCCATCTATGGGGGATATACAGGGGGGCCATCTATGGGGGATATACAAGGGGGCCATCTAAGGGGGATATACAGGGGGGCCATCTATGGGGGATATACAGGGGGGACATCTATGGGGGATATACAGGAGGGCCATCTATTAGGGATATACAGGGGGCCATCTATGGGGGATATACAGGGGGGTATATATAGGGGGATAATACAGGGGGCCATCTATGGGGGATACACAGGGGGGACATCTATGGGGGATATACAGGGGGGGCCATCTATGGGGGATAATACAGGGGCCATCTACGGGCGATATACAGGGGGGACATCTATTGGGAATATACAGGGGGCCATCTATGGGGGATATACAGGGGGGGCATCTATGGGGGATATACAGGGGGCCATCTATGGGGGATATACAGGGGGCCATCTATGGGGGATATACAGGGGGCCATCTATGGGGGATATACAGGGGGCCATCTATGGGGGATAATACAGGGGTGCCAATCTATGGTGGATTATACAGGGAGGTATACATAGGGGTATAATACAGGGGGCCATCTATAGGGGGACACCATGAGGGGGCATTTATAAGGGGACCAAATGAGAGGGCATCTATAGGGGGACAACATGGGGGACCATCTTTAAGGGGGATGGAAAACACGGGGGGTAATTTATAAGGGGCCAACAAGGGTGGCATTGGTAAGGGGGAATACACAGAGGGGCATATACTATAAGGGGATCACATAGTGTCAGGGCTATCCACTAAACAAGGGGGTAAAGGGGCCAATACAGATGTGCAGTTTGTATAGAGATGAGGATGGTGCCATAGTGAGGAGCCTAATATGTTTCTCTGGCAGATTCTGTGGATTCGTGGCTCAGAGAAGTTCTAATGGCCCAGGAAGGATGAAGAAGAAAATGAAGGAAACAACTCCGATCAGAGAAGACGTCCCCTGTGAGTCACTTAATATAACTGTACTGTAATTTATATGGTGTACAGAACCTGTGTAGAGCTGAGTGTGTTGATGGCGTAGTGGTCGATTGAGGGGGTGGGGGCCCCAATCAAAAGTTTGCTATGGGGCCCAGCCATTTCTAGTTACGCCCCTGTATCTGACAGAAGTGATGCATCGCGTGTAGTGCTGAAAAATCAGATCAAACATTGTAGCATCACTTAATCACTGTTTGGCAGCAACTTTAGCCTTGGTTTACCTGTTGTGGATATATAATGCATTGAAGTGACATCTATTGCAGCACACATAAATTCACCTGTATTTACCATGAAGGTAAACATTGGCCCACGCCCTCTTTTTTTTAACAAATCTGGTTCCTGTCCACTGTCTACTGTTTATTTACTGTGTCTACTGTTAAATGTGTCTGTGTTTGCTCTAGAGCAATTGAGCTCCATTCTTTCCACCTTCCCCCCAGGAAACTATTCAGACCATTCCTTACTTAACTCCACAGGGCATAATTTCACCCAGGGATGGTCAGCGCCCCCCACCCCAGCCCCTCAATGGTTCATTTGCCCCCAGGACTTAAAAACACTGCAGTCCTTTCATTCCTGCTTACATAATACCCATCTGCAGATAACTCTGTCCATACTACCTGCACTGGCCCCTTCCATTCATTTTAATAACATGAGTTCCCATATGTCTGTGTCATTATCAGACTGTATTGGTTAGGAAAGATCAATGGGTCATAGGTCTTTTCGGCATGTGTCACTGTGTTGGCAGTGACAGATTGACAAAGGATTGGACCCTTCTGTCCCTTAATTACTGAGTCAGAACTGTATTATGGTGCCATAAATGTGATTACTATATGCAAAATGTATCTGCTGACAGACTAATCTCATTGTGAGTTTATTTTCAGCTGCTCTAAACTATTGCATCCTAATAATCAGGATAATTCAACTTTCAGCATCTTCTGCTGTGTGCATGATCCTGGATGTACTGAGAATACATCATGGCTGGGGCAGTGACGGCTGAGCTCTGTGATAACAGCCTAAATGGACCCTCTTATTGTCGTACTACTGGAATGCATACATATTACTGGGGTACTTCACACAACTGCGAGGCTTTCAAATACATCAAATCTTGGCTATGCCGATAGTTTTGTCCTATCACAATTTTGGCACTAGATCTACTACAGAGACATTGCATTTATACATACATCCATGTATCTGTCTATAAATGAATTACTAGATTATCACTGTAACTTTATTACTGTATTACTGTATTACGTCATTTAACTATGATCCACCATACGGCTGCATTCACACATTTCGTGTTCCCCACAGAACACGGACGTGGAATGCCTGTAACAGACTTTTCCCCCTGCCCGGGCAGCATCTGTGATAACATGCTGGGAGCGGGAGAACTGTACAGATATGTGCTGCACTGTAATGACAGCGCTGTGTGGCTGCTTTATTGATCGTGTCATCGGCTGATCGTTCATTTAGGGCCAGACCTAAAATCATTGTTCCCCCACGGCGCATCGCTACGGCTGAATAGCGGTGCGCGGCGGGCAACCGACGATTTGACAGCAGCAGCAGCATACATTACCTGTCCAGGCTTCTTCTCCGTGCTGTCTTCATCCCAGGGTCCCACGCGCTCTATCTTCTGAATGGCCGGTCAGCTGACGGAGCGCTCAGCCAATCACAGGCCGGGACCGCCGCGGCCTGTGATTGGCTACGTGTGGCCTGTCAGCTGACCGGCCATTCTGAGGATAGAGCGCGCGGGACCCTGGGATGAAGACAGCACGGAGAAGCCTGGACAGGTAATGTATTACTGCTGCTGCAAGGGCTGCAAGGAGATCGGTAACAATCTCCTTGCAGCCCTTGCTCAACGATCATCGGGCTGTGGAATAGGCCCAGTAAACATCGTTGATCGGGCCCTTGGAATAGTACCCTAAGGGTTCTCCCAGAATCCTTGTATTCCAGCTGTGGTAGGTAGTGCACCTGTGTCCTAGTCAGAACCCCTACTGATCGCATAATAATGGCATATATTGCTGATGGACTTTACATTTTGAAATCCCGGATAATGCCTTTAGGCCATGTTCACACTGGATAAGAACAGCTGCCATTGTTTGACACGGCCATGTCAAACAACAGTCACTGTCTTTTATGTTCGCCTGGCCAATACTGCAGTATCAGCCGGATGAACATCATTTGATTTTAATTGGAATACAGGCACATTCAGGTTTTTCAGCACACCGATTTACCAATGACCATAGCTGAAAGTACGTCCAGGAGCCATACTCTACACTATAAGCACAGCCTATTCTAAATAGACCGGTCAATTATTTTCTGCGGCTGCAGAGAACAGCGGCCGTAGTGTATACAGGGTGTATACACTATGGCCATTGTCCTATTAATTTCGGTGTTATTAAGCACTGTTAATAAACAACAGCCGTTGTTGCAACTGGCAACAACGGTCCTTGTTTTACTACAAAATACAGTGTATGAACTTGGCCCTATTAGGGATAAAAACTGCAGACTTTGGAAATCAGGCCTCTCCAGTAGCCAGTTTAAGTTTTTCAGAGGCCCATCAGTAAGAGTTTTGATGCATTTTAATAGAAACAGACAAAAAAATATATGGGCTTAAAGCAATTTTCTAGCCACATATTCTATCTGGCTCATGGGCTTTACCCAGTGCTGCTTTAAAACCAAATGGGCAACCTTTTGCCAAATCATGGGCCCTCCACCTTCTCTAAGAACCAAGATGAATGGGGTCAAGAGAAATGGAATCTGCAGACGGTCACATGCAATTTTTCAAAATATATTAAAACTGCAACAAAAAATATGTGCCACGCAGTGGACAAGTCCAGGCAGGCAGCGAGGCGGCGAATGCAGGGGGCATATTAGTTCAGAAACTATGTCAGCGTACCAATCTCCATTCAAGGAGAAAAGCTCTAATACGTAACACAATTCACCAGAGAAATGACAGATCTAGCTGCTTGACTTCAGAATCAGCATTTTACCACATCAACCGTAAAGGGAATCAGCAGGTCACAGCTTCCTAGCCTGATCCATATAGGAGAGCTTACACAGCGATGCTTCAGTGTTTTTATTAACTAATAGAGATGAGCGAACCTCAAGCATGCTTGAGTCGATCCAAACCCGAACTTTCGGCATTTGATTAGCGGTGGCTGCTGAAGTTGGATAAAGCCCTAAGGCTATGTGGATATCATGGATATAGTCATTGGCTGTATCCATGTTTTCCAGACAACCTTAGAGCTTTATCCAAGTTCAGCAGCCCCAGCTAATCAAATGCCGATCGTTCGGGTTCGGATGGACTCGAACCCGAACCCGGTTCGTTCATCTCTATTAAGTAACCATTTTACCAATATGCAAATCAGACCACTAGGTGCACCCAGGGCAGTACTTTACCCCTTGGTGCACTGCTAAGGCCAACTACCCACTCCTCTCACCATACCCCTAATACATACTAACCCCTCTCTCTGCAGCGGCCATCACTGCACAGGGGCAGCCTCAGGATTTATTAGGAGCATGGTAATTGAATTGAAAGGTTTTCCAGTTGTGTAAGTGGACAACATGCAGTCACATGTATCACTTACTAAAGTACTGTCTATAGCTAATATGTCTCACATCCAGTCACACGACCATGCTCTTGGTGTTCCCATACTCTGAAACTTAGTTATATCTCGGTCCTTATAGTGCAGGATATCACACATCACTAACCCGTTATTACTGGTCCCTCTGACTATCTCACTACCTCCTTGTCCTACCAGGTATTGTGTTTCTTATGCTGGGCAGCAGATTGTGTAGTCAGCAGCAGAGCAGTAGTACAGCTGTGCTGGGTGTGAGGACAGTGAGTAATTACAGCATTACCTTATACCATGTAACAGAGAGGCAGGAAGCATAGAGGCCATGTCTATGAGAGAGGACAGCAACCATGGGCACTGCAGTCTCCATTGCTAATCCCTCTCACACCATCAAAACAATGGTGCTCTACACATTCAGATAATATGAATATTACAAAGTACTTCTGATCTCTGCTATAAAGCAACACATCCAAGAGCAGCACTACTGTCTCAGTAACTGCTAAAAATACAGATGATGAATCATACCTTACAATGTTGTAGTCATCGTAATAGGGTTTATGGAGACTGGAGTTACAGGGTAACTCATTAATGTTTTAGTTATCGGCATACAGAGACCATAATCCAGTCCTATTATGTGGTATGGTATCAAATAGAAGAAAGGGTATCGGTGACACCTCTGCAGGTACTTGTGCCAAGGTGTACACCTAATCTACACGTGATAACCGTCTGTGCTAGTATTACAATTTTATCTACAGGGTGAATTATCCTCTGTAAAATATGGGAGCTGCTCTTATATCTCTTGTGTTACATATATCCATATATCCCATGTCCCTGTTAATTTCAGATGCGGACTTGTCTTATTTGGAAGCGACTCATTTCCGGGGGGGGGGGGGGGGGGGGGGGGGATATATATAAATATCCAAAGGGAAGAGGTTTATATAAAGACCATTTTTGTCAGAAGGTTATTAGATCTAATGTTCTTCTTAGAGGGCTACGATGGTGTTTGGAGGTTACTGAGGTAAATAAGCGCCTGCAGAATTTTCAATGAGACAACAGCAGTAGCAGGAAGGATGCTGGGTAAAATGTTACTACCTGGCCGGAATACAGATGAGCAGAGGGATGGATGCCTGCGCTTCTATGTGTCACTTATGCTGAGCTAAAGCTACAGCATCATAGCAACAGTCGTGTTCCTGCTTATACAGCAGGCTTCATCAGCAGCCATATAACACAGAGAGATAGCTTTTCTGCTCATACAAAACAATGGCAAGATACACAATGCAGTTGGCTTCCTGTGCTGCCCCGCTGCACTGCGATACCAGCTGTGTGAAACAAAAACACAGACTGGCGTCCTATGATCAGGCAGACAGTATATGTAATATTTAATATATACTATGTTGGAGAAAGGAGAACAGTTCTAAAAACCACACAGCATAGTGCTGATCACACATTCAAAGTAGTCATAAGAAGCAATATAATATAATTACAGCACATTTGTACTACAGACACAACCTACACCTATATCATTATATCATGCACTCAGCATAAAGCTGGGCATGTATCAATACCTCAAGTTATCAATCTGAACAGATGTAATGCAGAACTGATGCCAACAACCCACCCATACTCCCCTCTCATAGACCCATTATATACACCTGCAGAGGTCATGTTTGTATAAAATACACATTCTGGAACCTCTCCGACTAATACTACATACACCTCCCCCACTTACACATCACAGTAATAACCACCTCCATTCACACACTGTGCAGAAAAAACATCTGTGTATAGGAACAGGCTGAATAAATAAGGGGGTCAGCTTCCCACTAGACAAGATGCTCAAGGGAATGTTAGGTGGATTGTCCTCAGCTGGTGCGATCAATAGGAAGCTCTGCATATCATTGTGAATTGATTCCCCATGCGTTATTATTAATTATCAAGGTAGACAGCTTTTGCACAAGGATTACAACCCACTTATGTTGCATTAAATTTTATTGCATGGTGAGGAATGTAATCCACAGGGGGACATTTATTAAAGGAGAAGTCCGGCGAAAATTTTCATTAAAGTATTGTATTGCCCCCCAAAAGTTATATAAATCACCAATATACACTTATTACGGGAAATGCTTATAAAGTGCTTTTTCCCTGCATTTACTACTGCATCAAGGCTTCACTTCCTGGATAAAATGGTGATGTCACGACCCGACTACCAGAGCTGGGAGGGCTGTGGCTGCTGGAGAGGATGATGGCAGGGGGGCACTGAGGGACACAGGGCACTGGAGGGACACTGAGCATCCCCCTGCCATCATCCTTTCCAGCACCACAGCCCACACAGCTCTGGGAGTCGGGTCGTGACATCACCATTTTATTCAGGAATTGACATAACCATGTTATCCAGAAAGTGAAGCCTTGATGCAGTAGTAAGTGCAGGGGAAAAAAAACACTTTATGTGCATTTCCCGTAATAAGTGTATATTGAGATTTTGTACAACTTTTGGGAGGTAACACAATACTTTAATAAAAATTTTCGCTGGACTTCTTCTTTAAGGGCTGGTTCACACTGAGCAAACACGGCGTAATTCCGCGGCGGAATCCCGCCGTGCTCAGTGTGCTGCTTTGAGTGAATGGGAGAGCGTGCGCCTGTCCGCTGCCGTCGCTCTCCGCTCAAAGAATGAACATGGTAAATCCAGCAGCACCTCCTGCGCAGGTGTAGATTTTTGCCATGAAGGTATAAATCATGGTAAATCAGGTGCGGGAGGAGGCCACCCCTCCTCCCTGCGACATTACTGCTTGTGGAATAATCTAACCTGCTAATATATGCCCCTATAGCACAGAAATCGCCGAGGAGGATAGTATGTCTCTTACCTTCCTCCCTGATGCCATTAGACGTGTGCGGTGTTAGGAGTACTGCCCACTCCTATCACACTGAAGACTCCCATTTACCACCCACTACCACAGCCAAACTGATAAACATATTTTATCCATCCATCTAATCTGATACCTACAGCATGAACTGAGCAGATAGGCTATGTGAAACATAAGTACTAACAGATGATGTTGATGGTGATAGGGGTCGGCATGATAGAAAATCACGACAGACCCCTTTGTTCAGAGGGAGATGAGCCACAGACAGAGTGCTCTAGCTGAGGCTTATCCCTCCCCTTCCCATAGAGAACACAGGAATGTGTATGGGGAGGACAGGGTTGGCCATCAGTTATTGGAAGAGTATGGGGGCCTTTAAAGAGAGAGCTAATATAGACAGAAGTAGGGGGGGACACCAGCTAGGAAATGCCCATCATACCAGGGCTAATGTGGAGTCCTACCCTATAATAATAATAATAATAATAATAAATAATAAAAGTTATTTTTATTATTACCGTATATATGTTAAATAGAGATGAGCGAACCTCGAGCATGCTTGAGTCCATCCGAACCTGAAAGTTCGGCATTTGATTAGCGGGGGCTGCTGAACTTGGATAAAGCCCTAAAGCTATGTGGAAAACATGGATACAGCCAATGACTATATCCATGTTTTCCACATAGCTTTAGGGCTTTATGCCTAGTACCATTACAGTACTACTACATGATAGACTATTATTACCCAAAATTGAAAATGAGTCTGGGTGTAGTGCAGATGAGCATATGAAAATGGCAACTACTACTCACTTCCCCTACTCTGATCCTCTATTATTATAATCCATTGTCAAGAGTCTTTGAAAGGAATGAGAAAAGTATTGGGTGGAGTTATCCTTGTAGCAGATAAATGTATTGTTCAAGGATTATATTATAAATCATCACATTTTAGTAGAGATGGGTGCATGCAATTCAACATGCCCTTCCATAAAATGGAGAGTGTCTCCTAACAAAACCTCTTTTCTATTCTAACACTGAAAGCGCACAACAAAGTAATTCATTCCTTTCTCTTTAATATAACAAAATGTCTCTTACCAGTGATGTTTATAGTGATTGTTGATGCTATGATAGATATTTCCTCATAAGGTTGATGGACATCTGTCTCTACCAAGTCTTCTAAGATGTCAGGAATCACATCAGATGTCATAAATGGTGCATCTTCAGTGGTTGTTGCTTCACCCAAAGTAATGTCCCTAGTGGGCACTTGGGAAGACATCATTACAATGGGTATACCTTCAGGTTCCTGAAAATCAGTAACTGCTTGCTCGCTTACATCCCATATATATGGCAGTGAAGGGTCTGCAGACTTGTCAGTCTGGGGTCCAGTGCTACTTAAAACTGTTGTATGTACAGGCAGTTCATCTTCAATTTCGAGTAATGGGGATAACGTTTTTTCCACTGAGGTCTCTGCTTCATAAATGGGTTCTGTTAGGGAATTCACACCGGTAGTAAAGACAGGTATAAAGGGAAACTCTGAAGAGATTTCAGGCCATGGAGATGCTGATCCGAACGAATCTGTCACAAGAGATACCGATGGAGGTTCTACAATAGCAACCTCTGTCACCTGTATGTCTGTTAGCTCATAACTGGGAGTGACGGTCTGCACATATTCGTCTCTTTCCTGTTTTTTTTCATGTAGAGACATATTAGTCATATTAGTCTGAAGCTGGTCTGATTCTACAACTGGTATATTAAAAGTGGGAACATGTAACGTGTCCGTGTCCGTGTGGCTTTCATCAGAAAATGTAGCTTCGTTATCAAGGGTCCATGCAGGTGTCACTGAAAAAGAGTATTCCGTCACTGGTGCAAGACTAACTTGGGGGACACTATGGGATACAATCAATTCTTCATCTGCCAGTGAAAAGTTTTCAGTTAGCGCTTCTCCCTGGAGACTTATCGGTATGCATGTCAGTAAGACAATACTTATTGATGTCCAGTATGACACACCCATGATGTGCCTCCTTGTGACAACATCTACCAGACAAACACAATGTCACCGTGGCTTTTCTTTTATTTGGCAGCAGAAACTAGAAGGCAAAAAAAAAAATTTAAGAGCAATACATTGGAACATACAGAATAAAATAATTTGTTGACAACAACCACTAACACTGACGGAGCTCAAAACAAAAGGGCGGATGTCTGTCAACAAGGTGCACGTGTAAACCTAACCACTACCTTACAGCTGGATATTATCCAAGCTATACCTTCAGTAAATGTGCAGATATTTTGCATAATTTATACTGATCCTACATTTGATAATACTTGGCGGATCCCAAGGATTATCAAATTCTAATGATAAGTATGAGATAAGACGAAAACAAGGATCAGCATGTTGGATTTTCCCTTGGTTAAAATGTTGTTCCCCAGGACAGAAGCATTACCTAAGTTGTCTGGCAGCTGTTTTTGTCCTCTCTCTGAGCAATAAACATACACAGGTGTGCAGGTTAGGGGGGATCTATGGGACATAGCTGTGCGTGTCACATAAAGAGCCTATAATTGGCTTAAAGGGGTTATCCAGCGCTATAAAAACATCGCCACTTTTGCACCACTCTCATGGCCAGTTTGGGTGGGGAATTTAAACTCAGTTTTATTGAAGTAAATGGAGCTTAATTGCAAACCACACCTGAACTAGAGACAAGAGTGGGGCAAAAGCGGCCATGTTTTTGTAGCACTGGATAACCCCTTTAACACTGATAAGTGTATATGCCAAATGTATCCATACACCTTTATTCAACCAACAGAAGCCAAAATATGGTCCTTTCAGCCTCTGTCAGGACAGTATCAATTTTAAAATTAACCCTTTTTAAAGAGGAGGGATACATTCTAGTCTTAATCAGAAGTATATGTCGGGAAATGTTGCCGTCATATACCTCCGATGTAGACTCCTAACATGACTATAGCCTAATATGAATGGCTGTGTGTGGCCTGGTATTTTTTGTTAGTCAGAGGCGTGCTCACAGGTTTTTTTAGCATTGTCAGCTCCAATCTCTGCTTGTTCACGGTCTTCAGGTACAATAATGCTTTGTGACCAAAATATATCAGCTGCTCAAATCTCTTCTCTGTTCTGATAGTCTGTTACACTGTTTGTTCACCCACAGTAAACAGATGTAAGGCCTGATTCACACATCCGTAGTCCTGCCAGCAGCTGTGGACCTGCAGCTATGGACAGGGCTACGGATGTGCACCCACAGTCGTCCACATTAGCACAACCCGTTAATGCATGGGGTGTGTGTATGGAGCCATAGTTATGAATAAGTCCTTTTTTTGTCCACACATGCGGACAGAATATGCAGAAAGTGGCCTTAAATCTGGTGAGGGGTTGAATATATAAGACTTCATCTTATATTCATCTTTCAACCAATATTTCAGTATGCTCAGTATGAATAAGGCCTAAAGAGCATTGGATTTGAACTCGGAATTGTAAGCCTTATCTGGACATTATCATGTTGGTGAGGCAATGGACTGCAGGTGCTATCTACATGCACTCTGGGGATCAGAAGAGAATTCCAGTGTTATCTCACTGGAGACTCAATGACCAGGTCACCAGATTTCTGCAGGCAAGGATGTGTCTGAGCAAAATCTGCATTCCTTCATTCCTTCTGAAGTTTACATACGTTCTGGATATGCACATTATTTATACATGTGAATATACTGTTTAATGTTTTATGGTATTGTGTACATGAAAAATATAGGTATTTGACCCAAAATTCATAGCTTATTTATAACCTTCAATGAACTTGACAGGTATAACAAGCTTCCTGTGTCTCTAGGACCAAAGTTAAACAATGTATTTATAGGCATTTTTCCTATGAAATGGCTTTTGATGTAGAATAACCTATTGTCACTACTGCTTTATTAGGAGGCTTCTTTTAGTTTTTATAAGCGACTTTCTGATTCTAATTGAACAGACTGATTCCTATAAGGGATAAAACTTATTTCCTTTCTTTTTTATGATGGGATAAAAGGTCAGGTCTTTACTATGCTTTTTATGTTTTCTATGTTTGTATTATATTACGGTATCTAAAGAAACAGGTTACACCAGTAGATATGCAGGTATACAGAAAAATATAACATAATCCCATATAAAGTGTAGAGTGCTATTCTGGCTCAAATTCCCTATACGTCTTTTCTTTTTTTTTGGCAGTCTTAGAGACATATTGTATTTGCTATGCAGTGTATTTTATCTCTTACAATACAGTGATGCTTTATGGTGTGCAAATCTTTTATTCATTGTGATGCACCTTCCTTCTGCCCTGCGTTCTGACTTCTTTCATTTGCACCTGTTATCGTACCCCACTGTTGCACTTCTTACGTGTAGTCATTGTTGAGCAATATCTAACGCTTCCTGATAATAAATGCTATTTGGAAGTTATGCGTCATGGATAGCAATTTCTAAAAATCGGCAATTGAGAACATAAGACATGTACCATTATCATTATGTATTATATTCCTCTGTATTGTATTAAGTGAAAAACATTAAGGAACATCTTTTGATCAAAGACCCTAGCTGAACCATCCCAGTTGAGAGATGAAGTCAATTGTGTGGAACATATTTAACTGATAAATAATGGAATAGTACACTTGTTTGCGTTAATGTTTTATGTGACTCTTGGTGTATGACATCCACGGTGGGTGAAAGCATGCCTCATGTATGGTGTCATGCTGCCTACCTATTACATACAATGTAACACAAAACAAATTGCTGTGTGGGTTGCAGTTCTCCATCAGTGCTATGATTCATACTCATTTGAATTCGGTTTATGAAAAGCACAATGACGAAAAATATTTAATGTATAACATAGGCGAAGGAGGTGGATGTGGAACGTTCTTTTACGACTGTGCTTGTATGAGACCTGGATCTGCTCTGCAAATTATCAGTGAACAGCGCTCAATAACCTTTTAGCTCACTATCTGAGCAATAAATATAACTGGTAGTCATTAAGTTTTTCACTTACATCCAGATTTGCCATCAGTATTAGTAAAAGGTATTTCTTTGTATTATCTCACTTGCTTTTAAAGCTGCTGTATTTCACAGAGTTTCAGTGTCTGGTATATTTGTTCTTTTTTTATTAAAGGGAACCAATCACTTCCCTGAGGGAGTTGGCCCCGGTACCTTACAGCTGCCAGGCACAGCTCTCTGACGCTTTGCTTGGCAGTCTCCGATGGGGTGGCAATTTCAAAATCTTGATCCTCTGACAATCTTTAATCATCTGTCCCAGTGCCCAGTAACTAAGCACGAGGGTGGAGCCGCAGTGGCATGTAATTACGTTGCCTCCACCCTCCTCATGCCTATGCAACGTCCCAGAGCGGGAGTCCACTGCTATTGTAGAAGCACGCAAAGATCTGTACTATGTGTTATATGCTCTGAGGCTGAATACCATAGAATACTGCTCCCGCCACTAGATGTCACTGTGATTTGCACTTTATGTTTCCACGGCTGAAGGTAAACTACAATAGGGTTAACTGATGTCTCTATTGATTGTATGACTCATGCCACTGTCTGCTGGTTTTTTGCTTTGACTAATCCCTGAGCTAGCAACCTTAGCAGTTACTGACCTATCACTAAGGGTTATTTGGTCCCCTTGTCAAATTAGATTCCCCCTGAGAAGCCTTATATATAGTGGGGTGGGGCTAGTTGTCAGTGGGTTCAGATCGGTTTAGTAGGGATTATTGATTATTGCAGAGAACCTACTGAGGAGATTCTTCCAGGCCCTGGCCTGAGGCCAGAACCCTGTTGTGGGACGATTCTTTATGACTGGCTAGAGCACCTTCAGGGGGGACTGCCCTGAAAACCTGGACTAAAACCTATTCACACTGGGATGCTACCTCTGCTATACAAGTGTATTGAGGTATCGTATAAGCCAGTAAAGCTAAGTGCAAAGGCCGAGTCTCTACTGCCAACACGCTAGGTTCCTAAGGGGTACCCCCAATGACTAGCTCTCCCACTAGGTGGACGTGTAATCCC
Source organism: Dendropsophus ebraccatus (assembly GCF_027789765.1). NCBI lineage: Eukaryota > Metazoa > Chordata > Amphibia > Anura > Hylidae > Dendropsophus > Dendropsophus ebraccatus. The sequence continues at coordinate 136,290,245 of NC_091454.1, forward strand.
TAATTGTGTGTCAGTCAGTGGCCACAGGATAGCTCAGGCGAATGTTCATTCCTGTGGAAACAGAACTCTCTTCTAACAGCCTCAGCTGAGTACCCTGAGTCTGAATAGATCCCCCGGTCTGCAGCCTACAACTACAACTACATTTTAAGTTATTCTTGTCAAGGTCTAATCTACTTCAAGTGTCAATAGTATACAGAAACTCTTATCTATTCTTCTAGCAGCGGCCACGCTGTGCCTGAACCTAGGAACTCTTAATTTCTCTTGTCTCCCAGCAAAGCCAGCTGTTTATTATACAAGTCAAAAACCTGTAAAGGAATTGTTTATTGCCCTAACGGGACCTTCTGCAAAATAAAAATAAATATATATATATATATATATATATATATATATATATATATATATATACCTGTACTGCACTACAAAGTTTTCTCCAGTAAAGACTTTAACTGTTTAAGTGCATGGGACTTAGGGGGAGATTTATGAAAGGGTATAAATATATATTGCAACCAATCACAGCTCAGCTTTTAGCTCTGGTAAAATATAAGAGGAGCTGTGATTGGTTGATGTGGCCAGTTTACACCAGGTGTATTTTTACACCCTTTCATAAATCTCCCCCTTAGCGTTTACTGCGACACCTGCACTACACCAGTTCTATTACAAAAAGCTGTGTTTTAGTGTATCCAAGAGTTGGCAAACATACCACTCCTGGCCACTGTGACAAGTGCCTCATTTGGTACTACAACAACCAGCGCAGTAGCATAACACCTGGCCCCCCTGGTTCGCTGCACCTAGTTAACCAGGCAGAAAGACAATTAAAGGTCAAAATTTTGAAATTGCCACCTCACAGGAGACTGCCGGGCATAGCATCAGAGAGCTGTGCCCAGCAGCTGTAAGGTAATGGGGTTAACTCACTCACCCTTGTGGATGTGATTGGTTCCCTTTAAAACAGATCCTAAATAATTCTAAGATTTTCTTCAATGTTTGCTTTGTTCATTTGAACATTGATATTTGGCAAAACTGAATCCCAGCCTTGAAATGAAAGTCCAACTTTTTTCCAGTAATTAAAACACATTACAAAGTTATATAACTGTGTAATATGCATCAGTCACCTATCTGCCCCCCTTCCCTATCTTTTCTCCCCCCCCCCCTCAACCCGCCACCAGAAAGTGAAGTAAACTCATTCTTACCTAATGACTGTTGACCCCAGGCTTTTCTGTGGCAGCCATTTTGTGACAATTACATCATCAAGAGGGAAGCTAGTCTAAGCCCTGTTAGGCCAGCCTCCCTTTGTCAGATGACCGAGGTTGCTCAGCTCTGATTGGCTGAACAAGCTGTAAGCCATCTAACAGTTCTACAGAGTCAGTTAGACATCACAGGAGACAAAGTGCATTATGGGAAAGCCCAAACCAGGAAGTGAAGAAAAAATGAAGACACCAACTGGAGCTTCAGTTTTTTTTATCAGCTCCGGAGTTGTCCTTTAAATATCCATAGAATATCAGACCACTTGAGCATGAAATGCACAAGCAGAGATGCACACTACTCTGTTGTTATGTTTCCATAGTTAATGGAACGCTGAGAATGAAGACAATTTTCTTTACCTTACCATTTTCAGAAATGATTACTTTATTTAATAGTCTGGTTAATAGATTGTTCAGTCATCACTTATTAAAGGTGTATGACCATCTCTAAAGACCAAGAGAGCAATGATATAGTGGTTACATAACTACCTTGCCTCAAATTGCCTGTGTCATCTGTGAGCAGATTTCCTAGTGTGCCATATGAGATGCAGTTTATCTTCAGCTCTTCAGCTTCTAGAAGGAAATCTATTACAAAGATAGTAGATACATTGTGCATCCTATATGAAACTCTTGATAGCTTAAAGCGTAACTGTCATTTCAGGGTAATTTTTCTGAAAACAATAAATATCAACAGTACAAGCGATTTTAAGAAACTCTGTAATAGGTTTTATTTACTAATAGAGTTTCCTTCTGGACTGAAAAAGCAATCTCCCATTCTTCCCCCTTACATCAAATGAAGCAGGATTTCTGTGTCCATTATGTGGCTATGGAGAGGGGAGGGGCTGTTAGGAGTGACTGAGCACAGAGCAGTCCTGCACAGCACAACACCCTGCAATCTTCTCTCAGTAAGTTCATAGATAAGCACTGACCTTTCTGACCCCAGAATCCTGCGGTTTAGGTGCCCAGAGAGTCTACAAACAGCTGACCTTCATGTCACCTCTTCCTGCTCCCTCATCTCCCTCGGCCCCTCCCCCTTCATAGGCTTACAATGGAGAGAGCAGAGCCCGTCTTCACTGGCTTCTCTGTAATGAAGACGTGTTTGCCTGATAATGCACAGATAAGAAGTCAGGGGGGGAGGCTGGGAGATTGCTTCTTGAGTACAGAAGGAGGCTTTTTTGGCTGATGAAACCTATTACAGAGTTTCTTAAAATCGCTTATACTACTGATTTCTGCAATAAAAAAAAAAACATGACAGTTACGCTTTAAATTAGGGGACAGAGGTTCTGTATCAGTGACTGGAAGTGCAATAATGAGACTTTGCCCCTCTGTGTCTACAAAGCCGCAGAGCCAGATGAATTGTGGGAAATGTAGGCTGCATTACAAGAACCATATGAAAAGGGAAATAGGAATCAATTTTTGCGTCACGATAATGAGTTATAGTGGGACCAAAAATTAAAACAACAAAACAGTATGTATCATCACATAAATGCCACCTTTGGTTTGTACAGGGAGCAGAAAATGTATTCATTTTTCTCACTCTACACTCCTCCACTCCTGGCTTTATCTTGTCATGGAAGTATACTTTGCAAGATAAAGGGGGGGGGGGGGGTACCATAGTGTGATTACTTCATGTGAAAAAACCTCACCCACATGCGATGGCCTATAGGTGCACAATGTTGTTGCAACATAGTGTGGTCACTGGCCCGCACACAATGGTTATCATCATATGGTATCTAGCCCCTTGTCTCAGAATGTATAGTTTAATGACATGACCAAATTAGAAGTGGAGTGCCATTCCCCAAAATGCTTGCAGTTTTTTGCATTATATACATTTTAAAATGTTGGACTTGGCTATCTCCACAAGCCCCCATGAATCGAGCAGCGGTCATAAATGTACATTTCTTGCTCCATTCAGCCAGGAGAGTTGGGGTCCTGGAGATAGTGGGAGGAGTTCCAGATATTTAACATCCCCCATATTTACTTAGTTATCCCGTATAATTTCTATTCATGGGAAAACCCTTTAAAAAGAAATGTGTCATCAGCGAATGGCCTATATTGTTTAAAGGACAAGTCCGGCCAAAAGTATTTTTTAATATGTTATTACATAAGAAAAGTTAGACAAATTCCTAATATACACTTATTATGGGAAATGCACATATACTGCTTTTTTCCTCAATTTAGTAGATCATGCAGACTTCAATTTCTCTTAAAAAAAATGTGACGTCACGAACCGAACCAGAGCACGGCTGGGTGTAATTCCTATGAAGCTACCAGCAGGGGGCACAGTATATGGAGAATTTACATTGTAATTGGGTTGCAGTCATCCATAGCAGCTTTTGCACTCACCGGGTGGCAGAAAAAGGCTCCCCGGCACCAGTCCAACCTGCACCGGCTCCCTTAGCCCCGCAAAGGACCCCCCACACCCGTCCATCACACTGGCTGCCCTCCCCTAGCCTCATTCATGCCGCTGGCCGCCCTCCCCTAGCCACATCCATGCTGCTGGCCGCACCCGACCATGTCACCGGCCGCCCCCGCACCCATCCATGCTGCTGGCCGCCACCCCCGCACCTGTCCATGCCTCCGGCCTCCCTCCTCGCTCCTGTGTCCGGCGTCTCTCTCCCCCGCAGCAGTGAATGGCTATGTGCGGCTAAAGAGAGACAGCGGGGACCACGGTATAGCAGCGCTCTCCCCGCTGTACACAGGACACATAGTCATTCACTGCTGCGGGAGAGAGATAGGGGGAGAGAGACGCCGGACACAGGACCGGGCAGCAGGGTGAGTGATTGCAGCGGGAGAGAGCGGGGGGCGGCCGGTGACATGGTCGGGTGCGGGGGCTACCAGCAGCATGGACGGGTGCGGGGGACGGCCGGTGACATGGACGGGTGCGGGGAGGGGGGGGCGGCCAGCAGCATGGCTGGGTGCGGGGGGCGGCCGGTGACATGGACGGGTGCGGGGGGCGGCCAGCAGCATGGATGTGGCTAGAGGAGGGTGGCCAGCAGCATGGATGTGGCTAGGGGAGGGCGGCCAGCAGCATGGACGGGTGCGGGAGGGCTAGGGGAGGTTGGCCAGTGTGATGGACGGGTGTGGGGGGTCCTTTGGGGGGCTAGGGGAGCCGGTGCAGGTTGGACTGGTGCCAGGGAGCCTCTTTCTGCCACCCGGTGAGTGTAAAAGCTGCTATGGATGACTGCAACCCAATTACAATGTAAATTCTCCATATACTGCGCCCCCTGCTGGTAGCTTCATAGGAATTACACCCAGCCCTGCTCTGGTTCGGTTTGTGATGTCACATTTTTTTTTAGAGAAATTGAAGTCTGCATGATCTACTAAATTGAGGAAAAAAGCAGTATATGGGCATTTCCTATAATAAGTGTATATTAGGAATTCATCTAACTTTCCTTATGTAATAACATATAAAAAAATTTTGGCTGGACTTCTCCTTTAAGTCAAGTTTTTATGTTAAAGTTATTTTTTAGTTCTTAAGAAAGGTCCGCAATAAAGATGTGTGGAGAATTAATGGACATTCCTGATCCACTGGAAATTCTGTGGAGAAAGGATATGCAAAATAGCTCTCACACCACACAGGCAAAGTGGTGTCCCTTCAAGTCAGTGTTTTGCTCCATCCAGGAGTCTTAGAACATTTACTGAGGATCTATGCTAAGCCAAAGAATTTCTCAAAAAGTAAAGACTTCTCCTTTTGGAGAGTTTGTTTGGCTAGGCATAGATCCCCAGTCAATGTTCTAAGACTCAAAAGACTCAGTGACTTAAAGTGTCACTGTTGTTATAACTTCCTAAATCAACTGTAGATGTGTTATACAGCAAGTTTGCAATGTACTTTCATTATTTTTTTTTAGTTATCATGGAAAACATGGCACTTCCTGTTTTCTGACTTTTTTCCCCTCAAAAAACAGGAAACAGTCAGAAAACTGGAAGTCATCTGGCTGTTAACTGGTAACTGGCCATTCTGGGCAATAATTGTTTGGTGTACAAGCGCATGTTGAAAGACCATGATCAGCCAACGTGCAAGATGTAACAGCCTGATCATGAACAGAAGTGCCCTGATTCCCATGGTGAGGTGTCTGTTGGTTGTCACATCCAGGTAGAGGCCAAACAAAAAGGTTGTAAGGATTATGGGAACAGTCAAGCACCATGTACTGCCCTCTTCCAGTTCTCTATATAACTCACTATATAACTGAATAGCAATAACAGAAAAAGCATATTTAGCTTGGCTACTTTATTACAATAACTCCCTTTTACTTTTATGAATAGGACTTAAGATATAGGCTGTAAGGAACCATCACCTAAGTGGGTGCTATTTAGAGATGAGCGAATTTACAGTACAAAAGTAGCAAATCGATTTGTTAGCTGGGCAATCTGCTTATCAGCCTGCTGCTTTTGAAATCCATGCTGCTCCATGCAGCTCCACCCCGGGTGCCTGGAAAAGCTGGATTTAGTCCTGGGAAACTTCTTCCAGGACTGGATCCAGCTTTTCCAGGCACCTGGGATGGAGCGGCACAGACTTTAAAGGCAGCTGGCTCATAAGCAGATTGCCCAGCTAATGAAGCAATTTGTTTTGTTTGTACTGTAAATTTGCTCATTTCTACTGCTATTATTGACCAGACCCCAAAAGTGGCTATTGGGATTTAGGAGAATAGCTGGCTTTTTACCACTAAACAGCCCTAAGTTGTCAATCTTTCCTTTGCCTGTGGCTTTACCTGTTTCAGAGTGTTGGGAAAATGAAACATAAACCTTGTAACAGTTCCAATTGTGCCCCATAGATTGTGGGGATAGTGGTGCAACTCTATGAATGGGGAGATTTATCAAACATGGTGTAGTGTGAAACTGTCTCAGTTGCCCCTAACAACCAATCAGATTCCACCTTTCATTTTCCAAAGAGTCTGTGAGGAATGAAAAGTGGAATCTGATTGGTTGCTAGGGGCAACTGAGCCAGTTTCACTTTACACCATGTTTGATAAATCTCCCCCTATGTATCTATAGGGTCCAATGCTGGTAACACTTTGGTTTAATATGGCCGCATCCTGTGATAAACACTAAAATAACATGGATTCTTTCTTTTGCAATACCAGTTTTAAATTCCATTCACTGATATGTTTGTAATACGTCCAGGCAAAGGTAGTGACCACATAGTGGATTCAGAACTACAAGTAATATGTAGTCTCTACAGGTAACGACATGGATGGTTGCTACTCTGGGCTTCATTCTCAGCAGTAAGTTTTCCTACCTTCTAAACCTTTTGGAATATTATATTTGAAATTTTGGGGTCCATGAGTTGGGATCACCAACAATAGACATAGATAGTCTTCATATCATTGCAGTAATGGTTGTATATGTGAATTTTGTGGGAACTTATTAAAATTATTGGGTTAGAGTGGACATTCCTCATCAAAGTGGAAGGAGCTGTATATTGCATGACCTTCACAGGTAATATAGCAGCAAGGAAGAAAGTGCTACTATTACCCTCTGAGGAAACCAATGGACCTGCTTAGGATGAACAGGTCCAATATCCATATCCGCCTTCATATGTGATACTTTTTGGGAACTTGCTGTACCACAAAATGCAAACACTGGAGTGGTCTTATGGCTCCTACAGTCTACAGTAATTTGTCCACCCTATAGTGGTCCGCTAATATATGTACCATCTTATGAGAGCTATGATATGAGCGGTATCATAATTTCTGTTTTCAGACCGTCTACCTACCCTCTGGTCATCATTTCCATGTACTGAAGAGCTATATATAAGTGAGAATGCTGAGCCTTAGTAAACTGCAGCATTTTACTCCACCATAATGATAGTAAATGACATAATCTAATGCATGTGCAAGAGTCGTATAAGGATACAATGTAAACTATCAGATAGACAATATTCTATCCACATGCCAGCATATCAAATGGCTAAATATACATAGTATAAAATGCACATAGAAGATACCAGCAATGCTGTGTGTAGAAATAGCGATTATTGTCTTGCATCAGGGCAGAAGCGTTCATATCTAATGAAGTAAATATGTGCAGTAACACAGGCGATATTCCACGCGCATGGTCATGTATGGAAAAGCCAGCATTACTATGCTGAATTTATTTTACGATCATTTACGATTTATCGGATTATCAAGTCCAGATTATAGCAATTGATCAAATGTTTTGATTATATTTATTAATGATTTAAAGGATTTGATCAGCTCAGATTATTGGGTTGTGCAGAATGAATGGCTATCGTGGACAATTGTCAGCATGGGATGCATTGCCTGAGAGATCATTCTGTCTATGAGCAGCTGATGTCTTCAGTATGTGAAGCAGAGTAAAGAGCGCAGTGTGAGACACAGACAGCCCGCTCACTAGTAGCGACCACACACACAACTAAGGCATCTGCATACTAGGCACTTGTAATACAATGGTGAGCACCGAAGACGTATAAACAGTGTATATACACAGCTGTATGGCAGAATTTGAAGCAGCTATGGAAAACGGAGAGCGCTTTTTTTTTTTATAAAGCAATATATACATATATAGGTATAGCATCTGGGCGATGTGGGTAAGTCGTATATAATGTACAATGATGTAAAGCAAGTAAAGTATACTTATTCTCATAAACCCCCATGTATTTAAGGAGAAAGGGGGCATCACTTACCCGTCCACATCCATGCTGATCCCCTCAGTGTGCTGAGCCCGCTCTCTCCACCACATCCCACCTCATCTCTTCTCAGTAATGCTTTCCATTACCAAACCAGCCCCATCTCTGAGCTTCTCCCTCCCCCATCCCACCTCACAGCCATTCCCCTCCTCCTCCTCCTCTCTGTCAGTATATCCCTCTAGTTCCCCTCCCGGTCACTGTCTCCTCTGCCTATCGTGTTGCAGATAGTGTATCCATGTGTATTGTCACATATGTGGCACTGTACTGTACCTGCCGGCTGTGCACAGGTTACAGCATCAGGGGGGTAGCTATAGGGAGGCAGAGGTGGAGGCGACCTTGATAGACATAATGCCTCCAGACTCAGGCTGGCAGCTCAGTGCAATGTCACATATACTGGAGGCATGTCATTGGACCACAGGTCTCCTTCACAATATGGTTTGCCTGCTGAGGAGTTTTCTATTTAGAAACATCATAGAAGATTGTTGTCAGGAAGTCTCATCTTATAATGTTTCCTTTATCATTGTAAGATGGCTATATGTTTATGGGCTATGACTGGTCGCTATTGGCAACAGATTTTCTTACAGAGACATCTGATAAATGGAGTCCACTGTTGTATGAGCTTTATTCTTTCTTCCAGTATGGGGGACCTGGGCTATCTCTATCTATCTATCTATCTATCTATCTGCGTTACTGCTGGTGCACTGATAACCCCTGACCTCTGCATGGAGCTCTGTACATTTTCCTTTCCTACTTGATTGCCAGCTGGAGAACAGAGGTCAGAGGTTATCAGTGCAGTAAAGCAGAGATCTCAGTCTTCTGCTTGTTAACCTTTTTTTTGTGTTGCAGCATGTAAGTACACATTGGGTCACTTACTCACTGCAGTACATAAGGGGTTAAGAAGAAGAACACAAGCTCTTACCTTCTCCTCCGGGCCTCCCTCCTGCACGGGCCCCATAGCAACTGCCTACCCTGCCTCTATGGTAGCTATGCCACTCTATATTAGGTATACATAGGTAATCTTAGGTACACCATGACATAGCTGGGGCAGGAGCCTTTGGCTTCAATAGACAGAAATAGTGATTGGGTCTATTTCTTGAACGTTTGCTTTTTTGTGGGCAAAAAATAATACAATTAGGTAATGGACAGGACTGTGCTAGTATCTTGACTTATACCCCAGATGTCATCCTAAAACATTATGGAAATGCATCTTATTCTTTATGGGTGATATTTGCTCAGATCAGTGTGTTGTGGACCTGGTTGCTTCATATGGATGCACCAGATATGGTGATATGGTGCATGTTTGGGATATGTTCAACAGCTTCCCCATGTTGCCAAAGTCACAGCAACATTAGGTAGCTATTGGACCTTGCATGCGGATGCGGTTTTGTCCGGACACAATTACCACTACGTGCTACCAATCCCTTTCATTTCAGAAATACCTTTTAAGGAAATAGGTGAAGGTAGGTAGGACCTTTTCTGCTCTCTAGATAACTGCTTTAAATAATTGAAAACAAGACTCTGGCAAATAAAATCCAGCATGCTTTATCCGTTTCTCTGCAACATCATCTGTCAGAAAGGGTTGAAGAGTCCCTGTACTTACTATTTGGCCTAAATCAGTGGGATAAGGTTCTTTTCGACTAAGCGATTTTTGGCCGTCAGTGGCCACAAATGAGCACTGATCAGCGAGATCAGTGCTTGCTCTCAGTGCATTTACATTGTATTGTTTGTGCGGTCATTTAATTTCATTGCTTTGGGCCGCAGATCCCTTTTCAGCCATCAAGTGGGTGTTTTCCCGCTCCTGGACTCGAGCGAATTAGAACGATAATCGTACGTGTAAACGCAGCGAACGATCAAACGACGAACGATACATCGCTCATTTTGATCTTTCAACATGTTATCAAATCATCGTTTGTCGTTCGCAAAAAATTAGCAAATCGTTCCGTGTGAACAGTCGTTCGCCGATTTAACCAATGTGTGAGATAGGCTTAAGCGTTCGCAAAACAATCGCAAAACAAATTTTCCGTACGATATATCGTACCGTATAAACGCTGATCATTATGAAAAAAAAAATCGTTACTCCGACATCATTAATCGTACGATCGGGCCAATTATCGTTCCGTGTAAACGCACCATTACACTGACCAATTATTGGCTTGTTGATGATAATCATCTCGTGTAAAAGGGCCCTTACCTATTTTTTTGGTGTGTATATATATATATATATATATATATATATATATGCATGGTGGCTTTAAGGCTTTTGTTTCAAAACAGTGTTCAAGAAAAGTAATACAGCATCTCTGTCTTCTCTTGTGCCATAAGAGCCTTTAGGACCCCAGGTACTGCAGCCATGTTTCACTGTAATTCCTTCATCCCACATAGCTACATCACTGCTTGAATCTACAGGTACATCCTGATTTCATTTCCTTTTCCAATCTATCTGTAATGTCTGTGCTGGTGTTATCTACTACTGGATCTCACCTACATTTATATGCATGCTCCCCCTCCACCAGTATTAAGTGTGCTTTGATGTGCGTGACCTTTGTTGGAATAAGGTGATTCTCTACCTGTGAAATACCTGAAAGGGGAAGTTGCCTGCTTTGTGTTTATATGTGTTTGATGCTTGGGGCTCACACCGTGGCTTGTGGATTAGCAAAGTGGTGGGCAGGTCTGCTCACCAGCAAATGTGTTATTTGCACTTATAAAACAAATAAAACAAAGACTGTTCTGGTAAAAAGTGTTTGTTTGCCCATAGCAATCAGGCTAATTTCTTTACTTGTTTCCATATACAAGAGGACAATTTGTATGCATTTGTGACAGTGAATCTGTAACAAAAGTGCTTGCACAGTTTAGGGGAAAGATAAACACTGCACCCTTTAAAATAGTATTCTGATTCCTACTAGTGGCGATTTTTCAAGTGAATCAGTAAGAGGACCCCGCCATGGTCTTACCAACTAATCCAAACTACTAGGTTATGACCATGGCCTGAGTATGTATTTAGACTCACCATGCTGTGATGGAGAGATAAATACCAAGCGATAATACCGCAAAACGTTGAGGGGGATTTTCAGTGTCACGGTCAAGCTGCACATATGGGTGATTGTGAGTTGTTGCATATTACATATGCTTCCCATTGCAAACAGGCTGTTACCTTTGCCTAATCTGAGGCACGGCTTTTGATATATGTAATATGGGGGAACATGTATACATCACACCATGATCTAAATGTATTATCTATGTGAATATTAAGATTAAGAGTGCTGCTTACCTGTGCACTGAAGTCTAGTTTTTCTTCCTATTTGTATTCTTATGTGATATGGTTTTTAATGAATAATTGTATATTTTAAGGGTAACTGGCCTCATTTATTTGTATAGTATACAATTTTAGGCTATGTTCACACTACGTATATGTCCGGCCGCATATTTTACGCGGCTGGACATATACATGTGAAACATATACATGTGATTTACGTAAGTTGCGGCCGGCTACGTACAGTCCGCAAACTTACGCCCGTAGTCTACTTACGCTTCCCGAGCGCCGTACGTAGCGATCTGACAGCGGTCTTTTACTTGGATATCTTCGGCTAGCCCCGGACACCTCACAGAACCTTTTGGATCAGCAAATCAAAGTGCAAAAATGAAGAAATCACCACTCTGTACAGGACCGCATGTTACGCTACAGGCGTAAGTTACAGCATTTCCGTCCTGTAACAATGGTCTGGTTCATACGGCGCCGCATACGATCCGGGCGTAAGTTCTTACGTAGTGTGAACTATGCAGCCGTACATCGTATACTTTCCATTGTACGCAAACTACGTAAATCTCCGGCCGCTTATTCACGGAACACGCTACTTACGTAGTGTGAACATAGCCTTAAGGTAGAGGCAATTATGTTGTATACAGAGTAACTGGAAATAACTCAGTACTTCAAATATTGTTTACAGTAAACATATATCCAAGTGGAATTAAGGTGGAATTTTTCATGTTCACACATGGAAGTAACAGGAAAACATGGCAAAACAAAATACAATACAATACACTGCAAGCAGTGGTGTAGCTATAGGGGTCGCCATGGCGACCGGGCCCCTACGCTAGGGGGGCCCGCACGGCCCCCCCTTGCCACTTGTGACAGTGTCACTTTAAGCATCCCGAGAAGCTGCGGCCGCGCAGCTTCTCGGGATGCACAGATCGCTTTGATGTTCCGCCCGCACATTGAGCGGGCAGAACATTAAAGCGATCAGAATACAGGAGAAGGACCTGTCAGCGTCCTCCTCCTGTATTCTCTCCCATAGGCTGCCGGCACTTCATACCAGCAGCCTATGGGAGGCCGGGCCGTGACCTCTCCGGCAGGCGTGATGATGTGACGTCATCACGTCTGCCGGAAGTCCCGTCCCTGCGAGCCCGAAGAGGAGGAGGAGAGCTGCTGCCTGCACAGTGCGGATTAGGTGAGTAGGATGTTTTTTTTTTTTAGGGGCACCTCTGGGGGCATTATTAGTATATGGGGGCACCTCTGGAGGCATTATTAGTATATGGGGGCACCTCTGGGGGCATTATTATTGTATGGGGGCACCTCTGGGGGCATTATTAGTTCTTGGGGGCACCTCTGGGGGCATTATTATTGTATGGGGGCACCTCTGGGGGCATTATTAGTTCTTGGGGGCACCTCTGGGGGCATTATTATTGTATGGGGGCACCTCTGGGGGCATTATTAGTATATGGGGGCACCTCTGGGGGCATTATTAGTATATGGGGGCACCTCTGGGGGCATTATTAGTTCTTGGGGGCACCTCTGGGGGCATTATTATTGTATGGGGGCACCTCTGGGGGCACTATTAGCTCATGTGGGCACCTCTGGGGGCATCATTATTGTATGGGGGCACCTCTGGGGGCATTATTAGTATATGGGGGCACCTCTGGGGGCATTATTATTGTATGGGGGCACCTCTGGGGGCATTATTAGTATATGGGGGCACCTCTGGGGGCATTATTAGTATATGGGGGCACCTCTGGGGGCATTATTAGTATATGGGGGCACCTCTGGGGGCATTATTAGTTCTTGGGGGCACCTCTGGGGGCATTATTATTGTATGGGGGCACCTCTGGGGGCATTATTAGTTCTTGGGGGCACCTCTGGGGGCACTATTAGCTCATGTGGGCACCTCTGGGGGCATCATTATTGTATGGGGGCACCTCTTGGGGCATTATTAGTATATGGGGGCACCTCTGGGGCATTATTATTGTATGGGGGCACCTCTGGGGGCATTATTAGTTCATGGGGGCAACTCTGTGGGCGTTATTAGTTCATGGAGGCACCTCTGGGGGCATTATTAGCTCATGGGGGCACCTCTGGGGGCATTATTAGTTGATGGGGGCAACTAGTCTGGGGGCATTATTAGCTCATGGGGGCACCTCTGGGGGCATTATTAGTATATGGGGGCACCTCTGGGGTCATTATTAGTTCATGGGGGCACCTCTGGGGGCACTATTAGCTCATGGGGGCACCTCTGGGGGCATTATTAGTTCATGGGGGCACCTCTGGGGCACTATTAGCTCATGGGGGCACCTCTGGGGGCGTTATTAGTTCATAGGGGGCAACTCTGGGGGCATTATTAGTTCATGGGGGCACCTCTGGAGGCATTATTAGTTCATGGGTGCACCTCTGGGGGCATTATTAGTTCATGGGGGCACCTCTGGGGGCATTTTTAGCTCATGGGGGCCACCTCTGGGGGCATTATTAGCTCATGGGGGCACCTCTGGGGGCATTATTAGCTCATGGGGGCACCTCTGGGGGCATTATTAGTTGATGGGGGCACCTCTGGGGGCATTATTAGTTCATGGGGGCACCTCTGGGGGCATTATTAGTCCATGGGGGCACCTCTGGGGGCATTAGCTCATGAGGGCACCTCTGGGGGCATTATTAGCTCATGAGGGCACCTCTGGGGCCATTATTTGTTCATGGGGGCACCTCTGGGGGCATAATTAGCTCATGAGGGCACCTCTGGGGGCATTATTATTGTATGGGGGCACCTCTGGGGGCATTATTAGCTCATGGGGGCACAGCAGGGAATCCTACATACAGGGGGCATCCCACATTCCTACTCACTTTACTGCACATTACACCAAACAGTGCAGTTACTATGGGAGCCTACAGGAGGGAGGAAGGGAAGGAAGTTGCTAGAAATGTGCGGAGCCTAAATTGTTTGTCTCGCAGGTTCTAAGGGGATGAAACGTATCTGGAAGGAATCATCATGGAGGACTGGGCCGGATGAAGAGGAAAAGGGAAAGTGACGCCTCAGATCAAAGAAGACATCACCGGTGAGTCACTGTATGACGGTTTTCTTATTTTGTAGAACATCATTTAGTAGGGGTGCCCCGAGGTGGAAAAGGTTGGGAAGCACTGCGCTAATCTGTCCCGCTGCGCCCGCTGGCACATGCTGTCATCTGATTGGGCCTCTTACCTAATCAGATGACAGCAAGTACCAGCGCCCCCTCCTCCAGACATCTGCCTTGGCGGCCCAAGCTATGTCCTATGGCCGTATCTTTACCGCGTTGAGCTCCAGCTTGTGCTGCATCTACATTATCTGTACTCAGAGATATCACTGTGTTATCTGTGGTGTTACATAGGACTGCAGGGGACATCTACTACATGATCTGTACTCAGAGATATCACTGTGTTATCTGTGGTGTTACATAGGACTGCAGGTGACATCTACTACATTATCTGTACTCAGAGATATCACTGCGTTATCTGTGGTGTTACATAGGACTGCAGATGACTACTACATTATCTGTACTCAGAGGGATATCACTGTTATCTGTGGTGTTACATAGGACTGCAGGTGATATCAGGTGACTTCTCCAGGTTGCAGAAGTTCAAACTTCATCATGCCCTGCTGACAGTTTATAATGGGAGTTGTAGTTTTGCAGCATGTGGATCTTCAGGTTGCAGCACTACAACCCCCATCGTTTCCAACTGGCAGTTCATGATGAGAGTTGTAGTTTTTTAGCTGTAGAGTCAAAGATTGGAATACAATGATTAGACAATGACACAGTACAGTCCATTAATTATAGGGGGCAGTAGTGCAGTACATGAGGTGGAGGCAGTGACAATGCATTAGAACATTAGAATGCATGTCCTAAATCTAAATTTCATTTACATTCATTATTTATTTTTTAGTTATCATAGAAAACACAGTACTTCCTGTTTTCTGACTTTTTTTTTCTCCTTCAAAAACACAATAAACAGTCAGAAAACAGGAAGTCCTGTCTATCCCAGGCCATCTTAGCGCTCACAGAGAAAAGGCAGTCATGTGACTGATGGACACATTGAGCTGTGACTCTCTGTACTGGTCGGAATTCCTGTATTCAGGCTCTTTTTTCAACCAAAAAATCTGCCTTCAGGAGACTGGACCTGGATTTCTGGTAAGTTCAGCTTTGTGTTACAGCATGATAACAACAACAAAAAATGTATATTGCAAACGTGCTTTATTTAACGGAAGGTATTCAGGTATTCAGCATGTTCCTGCAGCTGATACCGCAATGGTGCCCGCAATTCAAATAACCATTCAGTAAAGTTCCTGTGGCCGTCATGGCAGTGTCGGCTGCAGGAACATGTAAAAATGCCTCCGGTGCTGCGCTGTAATACAACAGGCATTGTATTATAGTGTGTAAACATAGCCTTAAACTCAACTAACTCTATGCTTTACAAACACATGCACACACTCACTTACAGCAGGGATGTTGACAGTCCATAAATTCTTGCATAGCCCCTACAAACTGGGGACTTTTTCCAGTGTCCATAAAAAAATATATGCGGCAATGGCTTTCTTTTGACGTTGTACACATTTTTTTATTGTTGTATTTATCATCATTTCATTATGCACAATCTCAGGTCTCCTACTGTAATGAAGAGTCAAAGTGTTGTTTGTGCCACACTCTGGCCGCCTCACCACTCCTTCCTTTTCCCTCCTCTTCCCTCCTCTTCATGAAAAATCAAAGCTGTCCGGCCTGCCTGCTTGCTGTCAGCCTGTGTCTCTGATTGCAGATCAGTTCTCTGTAGGCAGTTTATGTCTGAAAGAAACACTCAGATATAGTTAAATCCGTATACGCAGCAGATCTGCAGCAGATTTGATGGTGCAGATTTGATGCTGTGTTCAGTTATCTAGTTCTAATCTGCTGCGTATTTGTTGCGTATTTGCTGCGTATCGCAGCAGTAAATACGCTGCGTATACGGTGTGTGTGTTTATACCCTAAACCTGAATGTGCTGGGGCTATGGTCTAGGAATAACTCACCTGTCTAGACACCTGCCAGCAAATTATTCTTTGGTTCAAATGCCCTGATGGAAATGAAATATATGTCTTTATTTTTTTTCCTCATTATTGTATAATTTTAAGGCTATGTTCACACGCAGTATTTTTGCTCAGTATTTTGGTCAGTATTTTACATCCAAAACCAGGAGTGGGTAGAAAACACAGAAAGGCTATGTTCACATGCTGTTGAAATTGAGTGGATGGCTGTCATTTAATGTTGTTGTTTTAAAAAAATGACAAATGTTTGCCATTAAATTGCGGCCATCCACTCAATTTCAACAGGGGTTTGAACCAAATAAACTGCTGGCAGGTCTCTGGAAAGGTGAGTTACCCCTAGACCACAGCTCCAACACATTTGGGCTCAGAGATTCAACTATATCTGAGTGTTTCTTTCAGATATAAACTGCGTACAAAGGACTGATCTGCAATCAGAGACACTGGCTGACAGGTGAGCAAGCAGAAAGCCGGGCAGCATTGATTATTCATGAAGAGGGAGTGGTGAGGTGTGCCAGAGTGCAGCACAAACAACTCCTGTTTGACTCTTCATTACAGTAGGAGACCATAGATTATGCATAATCTACTGCACTGACAAATTACCAAAAGGTACCATGCTCACTAGGGGACTGCCAGCTACAGCACACTGTCAGTACCTTAGGTAGGGCATGGGAGCTAACAGATTCCCTTTAACATGTACCACCTACAAACATTATTGCAGACCAGGTACAACCCTAACGGCAATAGTATTCTGCATATCAACAGGACCCTTTCATGCTAGTTAAAGAGGGATGTATCATCTGCACAATTCTTTTGAGCAGGTGGTACTTTGTATGGGCTGTGCAAACTTTTTCGGTTGTTGCGCAAAAAATATCATTAGGCGCACGTGCCTTGATAATTGCCTTGATAATTTTTGTCTACTTTTGCCTAGAACAGCATGTGCAATTTTTCCCCTAAAATTAAAAAAAACTCTAATATTTAATCTGAAACCAGACATGTCATATGTAGTGTAAATTATAGAAATGTAGCTAGCTTGCATGGAAAAAATTCACCACAGCCAAAACCTCTGTATTAACCCCCCCCCCCCCCCAAAAAAAAAAATGCTTTTGCCTCTAAATTAACCAGGTATTTACCCGAATGATCATTTGTGGGATGTGCTGAAATAACAAGCCTGACATTTACTTCTCCATGTTAGGATATAATACATTTTATGTTACCACATTTTAGTTTAATTTAACACATCTTATGCCATAACCCCCTCCTTAAATTCCTCACAAACCTCATTTAGGTCTAGCTGAATAACAATATGGTTGTGGTTACACCTCAATAAGCATTTTATTTATAGATTTTAACAAAGCTAGATAGAAGGCCTGGGAAAACAGTGAGCACAGATGAGAGACTGGTGAATGGGGTGACTTCAACCTCTGCCCCACACTGATTCCCTCTATTAACCACTCCCTGTGCACACCCAATCTGCAAAATCATTGCATCCCTCTATTCACAAGTACTGGGATGAGGTCATTGCTTAGGGAGGAAGAACACACATGGGGGTTTGAAAAAAAAAAAAAAAAAAAACCCACAACTTCTAATAAGCCTTTAAATATAATGCAATGCAGATTCCACAATGTGCCAGTGGCCATTTTATATACTTTCAGTTTCATTTAAAATGTGGGCCTTGGCTTTAGTATTACATGCCTTTAGGTATTCCAACCTTTAACATCACCTATTCTAGAAATAGATCCTATTAGATAGGAAGGGGTCTCGCTACCAAGTCTACAGGATTCTGCTTGGATTTAGCAGCTCCATATAGAATAAAATTAACATTACCACATTGTAAAGTGCAGAAAAGTGAACTTTGCTTTGTATTACATTTTATGGTAAAATTAACTATGCTAGTCACAGCAATTCTCTGTGAAAAAACCCTGCTTACATTGATTTCAATGAGCAAAGGGGAAACCATACGTACAAGGAGTGACATGTCTCTTTTTTTCTGCGCAGTTACTCTCTGAAGTCATTGGTAACCTCAGGACTGGACTCCCCCATATCCTGCCGGTGGCTCAGGGTCAGCAGTGGTGCAGCACTTCACACTGGTTTTGCCCGTGTGAACACACCCTAAAGTTTTACAGTTTACAACTTTTACCACTTGTTAGTGCAGCGAGCCGGGGTAATGGGAAGAGAGTGAGGGGGATGAGGAGAGGATGATGGTGATGGTAGTCTCTCCTGGTAGTGCGGCGCTGAGCTCCTCTGTGAGGGGATGCACTGAGGGCTGCAGGGGGAGAGTGTGCTATACCTGCAGGATGGCTGGAACTTGTCACGGTCACAGGTGGGCACGAGGGCTTCTGCGGGTACAGGGGGACTCTCTGGCGCTTCCCGGGTATCTCTCTCTCTTCTGTGGCTGCTGCAGCGGTTTCTGTAGGGGGGCTGCACCCGTGTGTAAGGTGGTCGGTGGTGTGGACTTGTAGTTCCCCCGGGGGCCAACCCCAAAATACTGCTGCCTGGTAATATGGCCCTTGATGGTGGTGTGGTGCAGGTGGACCAGACAACAGGGAGACAAGGAGGGAGGCAGTGTAACAACAACTCCTTTACTGTAAGACTTGCAGGTGTTATACAGTCCTTTAGCATACAGTGGTGAATACTGGCGGCTTTGACTGGGTTACTGTACTGATGGAGAGCCTGGTGGTGTGTGGAATGCTGATGGGCGCTGTGACCCTGTGGATCTCTTCCCCCAATGGTGCTTGAGTCTGCTTTTTCCCTCCCTGTCTGCTAGGGAGCTTCCTGCTTCCGTTACTGGGCCGGGCCTTAGGCCACAACTTTCGGGTCCCAGAGGTATCCAGGGGTCCTAGTCAATCTTACCCCCCAAATTTCAGGAAGATGGGTACAGAGGCCTCAGTTATCTCTGCTACCCAGTATGCTCAAGTCCTTTTGCTTAGGGGTTCTGCCCTTAGGATTCCCACTAGAGAAATACCTTGTATCTCTGTAAATACTTCTGAAGAACTCTCCTCTGGTTCAGTCTTTCCTCCTTTATCTCCTTCCCCTTCTTTAGTAACAGGCAGGCTTAACTGGCCTGCTTGCAGAACAACCACTAGCTGCACTGTATAGTGGCTGTACACACTGAGCACTGAGCTCTGACTTGCCAGTCTGCACACTGACTGGACTACACTGAACTGAACACCACTTCCTGTCACAGCTAGGTCTTGTGAGGAGACTGCTCCTCCCCCTTCTAGCAACTTCCTATGGGATTAATACACTATCTCTACACTGCCTAGAGCAGTTCCCACTAGGGACAGTAGGTGTCGCTGTTGTGTGTTGTGCAGTGTAAAGTATGTAACCCATCTCTGCCTGCCAGTTACTGGTACAGAGAAATACACAGAATAGTTGCACATAAAACATGTTAACTCCTAAAATAGACAATAAACTGCTTGTAGACAGGTGCCATCCTCAGCCCAGCCACAGGAACCATGCTCTGGTATACTACATTAGGTCTCATGCAGAAACTATTGCAGATAAGTAATACAGTGACCCTAGTTGTCTATCTGACTTGTACAGATACATGGAAGGATTAATGATAAGAACAGGGCGTAGCTAATGTCTCTTGGGCCCTGGTGCAAGAGGTCAACTTGGGCCCCCCCTTACCACATGCTGACTAACACCACTGCTGCTACTGATTAACACTACCACATACTGACTAACACCACCGCTGCTACTGAATAAAATCCTCTGTACATAGACCAATATCACTTCATACAGTCATATAGAGGTGGACGCACTGTACACAGGCTCTATACACCATATATATTACAGTGCAGTTATATCAAGTGACTCACAGGGGACGTCTTCATCTTCTCCATCTGCCCTGGGCCGTTATGAGAACTTCTCCGAACCACAAATCCACAGGAAGATATTAGGCTCCTTTGCACCTCACCATCCTCATCTCTCTACACAATGCACATCTGTATTGGCCCCTTTACACCCTCATTTAGTACACTATGTGATCACCCTTATAGTACATATCCCTCTATTGTATACACCCCCCGTGTATTCCACGTTATAGATGGCCACCAATGTTTTGCCCTTATAGATGGCCCCCCATGTTATCCCCCATATAGATGGCCCCCCACGTAATCCCCCATATATATGGCCCCCCATTTTATCCCCCATCATCATACTACTACCCCTTTCATCCTCCTGCTATCCCTACTATCCCTCTATTGTATACACCCCCCGTGTATTCCACGTTATAGATGGCCACCAATGTTTTGCCCTTATAGATGGCCCCCCATGTTATCCCCCATATAGATGGCCCCCCACGTAATCCCCCATATATATGGCCCCCCATTTTATCCCCCATCATCATACTACTACCCCTTTCATCCTCCTGCCCCTCCATCATCATACTACAACCACCTCCATCATAATACTACTACCCCTTCATCCTCCTGCCCTTTCATCATCATACCACTACACCCCTCATCATACTCTTGTTCCTTCATCATATCATTACAACCCTCATCATCCTCTTGTTCCTTCATCATCATACCACTACACCTCCCCATCATCCTCTTGTTCCATCATCATACCTCTACACCCCCAGCCTTAGGGTAGATGGCGCCCTGTGCGAAACCGTCTTCTGGCGCCCCCCCCCCCCAGGACACCATAATAATAAAAAAAAAATAATAATAATATATATATATATATATATATATATATATATATATATATATATATATATATATATAGTGGTGCCTTGGATTACGAGCATAATTCGTTCTGGGTCCGCGCTTGTAATCCAAATCCACTCTTAAACCAAAGCAAATTTTCCCATAAGAAATCATAGAAATGGAGACAATTGGTTCCACACCCCAAAATTAATGATTTATTATTCTGAATAACATGTAAAACAAATGAAACAAGCATTTAGAAAGAGCAGAATATGTGATAATATAAGTTACTGTACAGTAATGGAGAGGATGGGAAACACAAGGGCGGACAGAGACTGCAGGGAGCATGAAGGAATGAGCTGGGCAGATGTGGGCACATACATGCAGCACTCTCTGTCCGAGGAGAGAGGGGTTACAGCTATGAAGAGATTACCTCCACAGTCCTGTCCCCTGATGCAAGCCCCAGCCTGAGGTGGATCTGTTATGATTTGGAAGGTGAGGGAGATTTCCTGGGTCAGAGTACAGGGCTCTAGACCCTGCTATGCAGACCATGCCCCTCCCCCACTCCCTCTCCCACCCAGTAAAGGGAGCTCTTAAACCAAAGCAATGCTCTTAAACCAAGTCACAATTTTGAAAAACTGTGAGCTCTTAAACCAAAATGCTCTTAAACCAAGTTACTCTTAAACCAAGGTACCACTGTGTATATATATATATATATATATATATATATATATATATATATATATATATATATATACACATACAGGGACGGAGCTGCTGCTGTCCTTGTGGCTGTGCTGTTTCTGCAACAAAGTAGCTGTCCTTTTCCAATTTTAGACAACCCTATTAAAGGAGTTATCCAGGATCGAAAAAAACATGGCTACTATCTTTCATAAACTGCTCCATCCCAGTCCTCAGGTTGTGTGTGGTATTACAACCCAGTTCCATTGCTGTGCATAGAGACAAACTGTAATACCACATACAACTAAAAAATAATAATACATTAACATACAACAATACTCAATACTAGACTCACAGGGGGCGTTTTCTCTGTATGAATGGCAGGTGATGTTTTTGCAGGCCCTTTTTCTTTTCTTCTTGTTTAGACCATCATGGAGACTTTTCCTGGTGACACCTCGGCTCCGCAGAATCTGCCAGAGAAACATATTAGGCTCCTCTCTAATGCAGCACCATCCTCATCGCCATACAAATCCTCATCTGTATCACTTCACACAGTAACAGAGACCACTCTGTGCCCCCATATAAGCAGTGTGTCCAATACATGCCCCCAAATAGTAGTCGCCCCCCCTCTGTGCCTCCATATAAGCAGTGTGTCCAATACATGCCCCCAAATAGTAGTCGGCCCCCCTCTGTGCCTCCATATAAGCAGTATGCCTAATACATGCCCCCAAATAGTAGTCAGGCTGCGCTGTGCCCCCATATAAGCAGTATGCCCAATACATGCCTCCAAATAGTAGTCAGGCCCCCTCTGTGCCCCCATATAAGCAGCATGCCGAATACATGCCTCCAAATAGTAGTCAGGCAGCTCTGTGCCCCCATATAAGCAGTATGCCGAATACATGCCTCCAAATAGTAGTCAGGCTGCTCTGTGCCCCCATATAAGCAGTATGCCCAATACATGCCTCCAAATAGTAGTCAGGCTGCTCTGTGCCCCCATATAAGCAGTATGCCCAATACATGCCTCCAAATAGTAGTCAGGCCCCCTCTGTGCCCCCATATAAGCAGTATGCCCAATACATGCCTCCAAATAGTAGTCAGGCTGCTCTGTGCCCCCATATAAGCAGTATGCCCAATACATGCCTCCAAATAGTAGTAAGGCTGCTCTGTGCCCCCATATAAGCAGTATGCCCAATACATGCCTCCAAATAGTAGTCAGGCCCCCTCTGTGCCCCCATATAAGCAGCATGCCGAATACATGCCTCCAAATAGTAGTCAGGCAGCTCTGTGCCCCCATATAAGCAGTATGCCGAATACATGCCTCCAAATAGTAGTCAGGCTGCTCTGTGCCCCCATATAAGCAGTATGCCCAATACATGCCTCCAAATAGTAGTCAGGCCCCCTCTGTGCCCCCATATAAGCAGTATGCCCAATACATGCCTCCAAATAGTAGTCAGGCTGCTCTGTGCCCCCATATAAGCAGTATGCCCAATACATGCCTCCAAATAGTAGTCAGGCTGCTCTGTGCCCCCATATAAGCAGTATGCCCAATACATGCCTCCAAATAGTAGTCAGGCCCCCTCTGTGCCCCCATATAATGCACAAGCGCACTTATTTGTCACTTGAGCACCAGAATGTCAGAGGAAGAGCGAACTCCTGAGATAGATCATAGAGAGAGGGAATTGGCAGTATTGGAGAAGGAAAGAAGGGCAGGGAAAAGATGGAAATAAGAGGAAATTTGGGGAAAGATGTAAAATGGCGGTTAGCCATTAAAAAAAATAGGAGAGAGATGAGAGTAGGGGGATGAGGAGGGTGGGCAGGGAGCTGTACAGAGAGGAGATGGGGGTAGCTGTAGATAGGTAGGTGTAGGTAGCTGTAGGTAGATAGTTATAGGTAGGTATCTGTAGGTAGTTGTGGGTAGCTGTAGGTAGTTATAGGTAGCTGTAGGTAGTTATAGGTAGCTGTAAGAAGATAGCTGTAGGTAGCTGTAGGAAGGTAGTTATAGGTAGCTGTAGGTAGGCAGCTGTAGGTAGCTGCAGGTAGGTAGTTATCGGTAGCTGTAGGTAGATAGCTATAGATAGGTAGCTGTAGGTAGGTGTGGGTATCTGTAGGTAGTTAGTTATAGGTAGCTGTAGGTAGTTGTGGGTAGCTGCAGGTAGGTAGTTATAGGTAGGTAGTTGTAGGTAGTTAGTTATAGGTAGTTGTAGGTAGTTAGTTATAGGTAGTTGTAGGTAGTTAGTTGTAGGTAGGTAGTTAGTTATAGGTAGTTGTGGGTAGCTGTAGTGGCAGTCGCTACGCCACTGGATAAGAACACTCTCACTTAAGGCCCTATTACACAAAATGATTATCAGCTGTATACAGACGATTATTGTCTTGTGTAATAGAAGGCAACGATCAGCTGACATGAACGATGCAATGATCTGCTGCCGTCACTCTGCAGACCGCTGCTATTTGCTATGGGCTGCCCGGACGATCTAGCGATCACCTGGGCAGCCCCCCCTGCACTCACCCTCTTGCTGCCGCTGTGTGTGATAGCGGTGGCAGTGAGCGGGACACAAGGAGCAAGCGAGCGCTGACAGGGGGCGCGTTTGCTCCTCTCAGTCGCAATAGGGGCGACTAATAGGGGCTTTAGACAGCTCTGGAATTCAACTTTGAAAGCACTTATCTAGAGTGTTTTAGCCCATTCTAATTCAGAGCTGTAATCATAAAGGGTGGGTTCACATCAAGGAATTCTCGCGGATAAACTCCGCAGAATTCCGCCGGCTGTACGCTCTAACAGACGTGCACCTTTCCGCCGGCTCCTTAGACACCATTCTATGAGCCGGCTGATTCCGCATTCCGCTGAAAGAACTGACATGTCAATTCTTTTGGTGGAATGCGGAATCAGCCGGCAGATAGAATGGTGTCTAGGAGCTGGCAGAAAGGTGCGAGAATTCCTCAATGTGAACCCACCCTAATTCTGCAAGCTACTGAGCTCAATTCATGCTAAAGGTTATGTGCACACTATGGAATTTGGGCAGAAATTTCAAGCAGAGTCAGCGATTCTATAGAGCTCAGATCAGGTAGCAGCTACAGTAAATTATGGTGTTGATGCAAATCCTTAATATATTCCTTCCAGTGTCTTCAGGGTTCTCTTTACCCTTAACATCTGTACTTCACATAATCCTGAAGACAGGAAATAGGTATCTTGTTGTATCTACTGTCACCTAGTGTTAAGCCATATTAATGCAAGGACACAGATATATTATCATTAGAGATGAGCGAACCGGGTTCGGGTTCGATCCGAACCCGAACGTTTGGTATTTGATTAGCTGGGGCTGCTGAACTTGGATAAAGCTCTAAGGTTTTCTGGAAAACATGGATACAGCCAGTGACTATATCCATGATTTCCACATAGCCTTAGAGCTTTATCCAAGTTCAGCAGCCACCGCTAATCAAATGCCGAAAGTTCGGGTTTGGATGGACTCGAGCATGCTCGAGGTCCGCTCATCTCTAATTATCATGCATTGGCTGTGGTGTAGAACAATCTGACATTGGTGACCTATATTAATAATTGGCAATCAATTCAAATTGTCCTGGAAAACTTCTTTTAGGGTACGTTCCCACGTACCGACTGGCAGCGGAAATTTCGATGAGAGTTTTGCAGCGAGATCCGCTACGAATCAAGGTCTTGGCAGACCCATGTCAATACATACTCGAAGCGGTCTGACAGACCGCTGCGAGTATGTAATGCAGCTGCTCCCTTAACTCCTTCTGCTACCGCTCGGCTCCCGCACTGTCTGTTTAAACATTACCTCTCTCCTTGCCGCACGGGGTCCCGGCGTCCTGCTCTCCTGCCCAGCCAATCAGTGGCTGCAGCTAGGCAACACACTGATTGGCTGGGTGGGAGAGCAGGACGCCGGGAACCCGTGCGGCAAGGAGAGAGGTAATGTTTAAACAGACAGTGCGGGAGCCGAGCGGTAGCAGAAGGGGTTAAGGGGGCAGCTGCATTACATACTCGCAGCCAGGGCCGTCTTACCCATTGGGCAGGGTAGGCGGCTGCCCGGGGGCCCTTGCGTCCTAGGGGGCCCCTGCCGGCTGTGAGATATTCCCTGTCCCCGGTCCCCAAGCAAGCTCCCTTGTAGGTATTGTGCCTGTGCTGCCGTCAGCCGCTCCCCCCTCTCCCCCGGCCGACGTGACATCTTCCTTGTCCCTGGTCTGCACGGCGCAAGCTCCCTTGTAGGTGCTGTGCAGTGCCTGTGCTCTGAGTCCTGCCGTCAGCTGCATTCCCCCCCACCCCGTGCGTGGTCCTCAGGCGCAGGCCAGCAGAAGAGAGAGGAGTCTGTGAACGCTGTACGCAGCAGCTGAGACTCCTCCTTCACTTATTAACTGAGGCGGACAACGTTAATACGTGGTCTCAGCCCATGAGGATGGCCGCCGAAGTACTGTGCAGTAAACTGGGAAACGTGGTGAATATATTACATGCCCCAGATACAATATATTGGACATTTTGCTGTCCCTCTGCATATAAGCCCTGTTGTCTCCCTGTATACTGTATAATACAATATACAGGGAAACAACAAGGCTTATATATAGAGAAGGGCAAAACAACATGTCTCACATAGACAGAGGGGCAACAACATGACTATTATATTATATATGAACCATGTTGTTTCCCTGTATATTGTATTATACAGTATACAGGGAAACAACATGGTTCTTATATATAATAGTCATGGTGTTGCCCCTCTGTATATATGAGACATGTTGTTTTGCCCTTCTCTATATATAAGCCGTCAATTCGCACCTCTGCCCAGGGGCCCATAATGCTGTTAAGCCGGCCCTGCTCCTAGCAGTCTGAGTATGTAGTACTGGGACCTGCCAGGACCTTGACTCGTAGCGGATCTCACTGCAAAACTCGCAGCGAGATTTTCGCAGAGGAGTAAGGTAAGACACATTCCCTCCTCAGCAGCCCTGGTGCTATAGGGGCATTTGCAATGGCAATGGAGATTGGAATGGAGGTGATGAGACCTTTGTGAGGGAACATTATGCTGAACCTAGCCCCTGGATTAAGTGGTTCAAGAAACGCGTTGGAACAAAGAATTAAAGTCTGAAGGGAAGTACAAAAAATCTTTTGGAAAAAACTTTCTAGATTTTTTAAAAATATATCTAACAGAACTAACAAAGCATGATGCTTGAGCTCACAGAAAGTAATGATATATGCAAAGTGAAATTTATTTATGAACGATAAAAGAATAATGTGAAAGTCTGTACTGCCGTGATCAAGGGGGTGTGCTTCCCGGAAACATGATAACGTTTTTATCTTTTGTAACTTTTTATATGCCTCATAATAAAGACAACAAACTTTTTTTTGAGCGCTGTGGATCTTCTCCTTTTTACTATAAAAGAATAAAGTAAAGAAGCACCTTAAAATTGCTATGCACATTACACTATTGCGGAAAAAGTGCATGATATAAGAGTGAGGAGTGCAATATAATAAAAAAAACCTGCAATTTTTCCTAATAGTGCAATATGAACTATTAAATATTTTTGTACGGTGTTTTGGTGATGGTGATTGTAATGGAAAAATTATAACACAAAGAGGGAAATTTCTGATTCAAGGACTGAGTAAAGTGTTTTATAATTAAGGTAAATAAAAGTAATATTTTAAAGTTTTCCTTTAATAACTTATATAGCCCCTGGATTATGTTGTGGGGTGCATAATGTATGGGAGCAGAGCCCTTCTAGTCTTCAATCCAGGTACAATAATAGGTCAGCATTACATTGATTTGTTCTTTAACCCCTTAAGGACAGAGCCTGAAATGGCCTTAATGACAGAGACAAATTTTATGAATATGACCAGTGTCACTTTATTCATTAATAACTTCGGGATGCTTTTACCTATCCGGCTGATTCTGAGATTGTTTTCTCGTGACATATTGTACTTTACATTTCTGGTAAATTGGAGTCGATAATCATAACAAATCTTTATGAAAAAAACCCAAATAATGTGAAAAAATGTGAAAAACTGCATTTTTCCAACTTTGAAACTTCTTTGCGTATACAGAAAGTGGTTATACCACATAAATTATATATTAAATAGCATTAGCAACATGTCTACTTTATGTTGGCGGCATTTATTAAACGATCTTTAATTTTTTTTAGACAATAGGAAGCTTAAAACATAAGCAGCAAATTTCCAAATTTTCAGTAAAATTTCAAAATCAGATATTTTTAGGGACCTGTTCAGGTTTAGGCTCGGTTCACACGTTGTAAGAGTGCGGCTGTATGTGCGGCTGTAATTGTGCGGCGGTATTTTTGATGGTTCGTGTGTATGCTGGGAAGTATAGGATATGCGGCTGCACAGTGCACACTATCTCTGAATCTACGGCCCTATCGTAAACGGACCCGTAAAAAATGAACAAGACCATTGTTTGCGGCTGGACATGCGGCCGTGGATTGACAGGCGGTCCGTACGGAGTACTTCAAAAATAGCCGGCAATGATGCCGAATGCCGATGCCTCTAATAGTTAATATATTAAATTAATCAAAGACATTTTATTTGTAATCAAGACACTTTCGTTGATCAATAATTTATTTCTAACGAATCCATCATTTTGCAATTAAATATACTGTTAAAAAAAATAGATATATAAATAAATGTATATTTATCTATATATTTATTTTTTGACAGTATATTGAATTGCACAATGATGGATTCGTTAGAATTAAATTATTGACCAACGAAACTGAATTTATTTCCAAGAAAATGTGTTTTATTCATTAAATATTAATTAGTACAGGAAGCTCTATAAGCCGTGAATTCATATGCCGGCAATAGAGCATTCTGTACTAATCATCACTTTACTTTAATGAAAACATCAAATGTTTCTTCTAATTATGTTATGACAATAATATTATTAGAAGAAACATTTAGAATTATATGTGCGCTCAGCTGATTGGCTGTTCGGCTGAGCGCACATATAATAAGCCGGTCCGCAGCACAGTGACTTCATTGTGCTGCGGACCAGCGAAGAGGACACATCGGGGTGAGTATAGAGCTCTCCCCACCCCCTCCCTGGCACTGCACCCCTCCCAGCAAGGAAGGGGGGGGTCAGTTAACCCCTTCCTTGCTGGGATGGGTGCAGTCTGACATCAGTCTGGCCCCCCGGGGGTTAAGGGGGATGCAATACATCCTCCCTTAACCCCTTGGGGGTCAGACTGTAAGCAGCGATCTGTAAAGATGCTGCATACTGTAAGGAGCACAACACCGCTCACAATGATGGGTGTTGTGCTCCTGTTTGTGTTTTTTTTGTGTGTTTCTCCCTTTTTGTTTTTCAGATATCGGTATCCTGGGGATTACGTCGGATTCCATGGACTACGTCGATGACCAGCGGTTGTTCTTTGAATTTTTTAAATAAAATGGTCAATGAGGGGTGTGGGGGTGTTTTTATTTGAATAAAAAATTTTTTAATCTTGTGTCTTGTCTTTATTTCTTTACTTTTTAGACTTAGTAGTGGAAGCCGTCTAATAGACGGAATCCATTACTAAGTTGGGGCCTAGTGTTAGCCGGTATAAAATGGCTAACACTAACCCCCTATTATTACCCCAGTACCCAATGCCACCAGGGGTACTGGGAAGAGCCGGGTGCCAGTGGTCCCGGAGCGTCAAAATTGGCGCTCCTGGACCGGGCGGCAGCAGGCTGGTAAGATTTAGGCTGGGGAGGGCCTAAACCAATGGCTCTTCCCACCCTGGTGTTACCAGGCTGCTGTCGTTTGGTTTTTAACCCGGCTGGTTATAAAAATAGGGGGGACCCTATGCGTTTTTTTTTAATTATTTATTTATTTAAAAAAAAAACGCATAGGGTCCCCCCTATTTTTATAACCAGCCGGGTTAAAAACCAAACGACAGCAGCCTGGTAACACCAGGGTGGGAAGAGCCATTGGTTTAGGCCCTCCCCAGCCTAAATATTACCAGCCTGCTGCCGCCCGGTCCAGGAGCGCCAATTTTGACGCTCCGGGACCACTGGCACCCGGCTCTTCCCAGTACCCCTGGTGGCATTGGGTACTGGGGTAATAATAGGGGGTTAGTGTTAGCCATTTTATACCGGCTAACACTAGGCCCCAACTTAGTAATGGATTCCGTCTATTAGACGGCTTCCACTACTAAGTCTAAAAAGTAAAGAAATAAAGACAAGACACAAGTTTAAAAAATTTTTTATTCAAATAAAAACACCCCCACACCCCTCATTGACCATTTTATTTAAAAAATTCAAAGAACAACCGCTGGTCATCGACGTAGTCCATGGAATCCGACGTAATCCCCAGGATACCGATATCTGAAAAACAAAAAGGGAGAAACACACAAAAAAAACACAAACAGGAGCACAACACCCATCATTGTGAGCGGTGTTGTGCTCCTTACAGTATGCAGCATCTTTACAGATCGCTGCTTACAGTCTGACCCCCAAGGGGTTAAGGGAGGATGTATTGCATCCCCCTTAACCCCCGGGGGGCCAGACTGATGTCAGACTGCACCCATCCCAGCAAGGAAGGGGTTAACTGACCCCCCTTCCTTGCTGGGAGGGGTGCAGTGCTGGGGAGGGGGTGGGGAGAGCTCTATACTCACCCCGATGTGTCCTCTTCGCTGGTCCGCAGCACAATGAAGTCACTGTACTACGGACCGGCTCATTATATGTGCGCTCAGCCGAACAGCCAATCAGCTGAGCGCACATATAATTCTAAATGTTTCTTCTAATAATGTTATTGTCACAACATAATTAGAAGAAACATTTGATGTTTTGAGTAAAGTAAAGTGATGATTAGTACAGAATGCTCTATTACCGGCAATATGAATTAACGGCTTAATGGAGCTTCCTGTAATAATTAATATTTAATTAAGAAAACACATTTTCGTTTAAATAAATACAGTTTCTTTGTTCAATAATTTAATTCTAACGAATCCATCATTGTGCAATTCAATATACTGTCAAAAAATAAATATATATATAAATATACATTTATTTATATATATATTTATTTTAACAGTATATTTAATTGCAAAATGATGGAATCGTTTACATTTAATTATTGAACAATAAAAGGGACTTTATTAGACAGAAAATGTGTTTTATTAATTCAATATATTAACCATGAGAGACATCGGCTATAGTGCAGAGGATCGCAAACCCCGGTAATAGCGATTCATGTAAACTGTGTTGCCTGCTTTCCCAGATGCATCCAGAGGTGTTTGCATCACTTTCTTAACATTTTATTTGTTATTTTTAGTTGAACCAGATTTCCAAGTAAATGACCGTATGTTTTGAGCCGCATGTCTATTTTTTCCCACGGCAGTAGTTTCACCCGCACATTTACAGCCGCATAAAAAATACAGCCGCACAGTTACAGCGTGTGAATCCAGCCTAATAAAGTGTATTTGAGGGGCCTGTATGTTAGAAAGCCCCACAAAGCACCCCATTTCAGAAACTGCACCCCCAACACTCTGCAAAAGCATATCCAGAAAGTGTTTTAACCCTTTAGGGGAGTCACAGAAATAAAAGCTAAGTGTGTAAGAAATTTGAAAATTTTAATTTTCTGTGCAGAGATTTTATTGTAATCCAATATTTTTCATAATTATAAACCTATTACCAGAGAAATGCACCCCAATAATTATTGTCCTATTTCTGCAGTTTATAGAAATACCCCATATGTGGCCCTATTGCGCTATTTGACGCAACCACAAGCCTCAGATACAAAGGAGCGCCTAGTGAATTTCAATGCCTCCGTTATATTTGGTCATTTCTGACTGTACCACTTCAGGTTGGCAGAGGCTCTGTGGTGCCAAAACCTAAAAAACACCCCTAAAGGGACACCATTTAGAAAACTACACCCCTCAAGGAATGTAACAAGGGGTGCGGTGAGCATTTGGACCCCACAGGTGCTTCACAGATTTTCCGAACAATATGGCGTGAAAAAAGAAAAATTTATTTTTTACACTGAAAAGTTGTTCTAGCCTTCAATTTTTCATTTTCTTAAAGGGATAAGAGGAAAAAAAAGACACAAAATGTGTAGAGCAGTTTCTCCCGAGTACAGAAATACCCCACATGTGGCGATAAAGTGCCAAGCAGGCGCAGGACGAGCCTCCAAAGGGAAGGAGCGCCAATTGGCTTTTGGAAGCTGAATTTCACTGGAAAGGATTTCAAGGGCCATGTCGCATTTACAGAGCCCTCGTGCTGCCAAGACACTGGAAACCCCCCACAAGTGACCCCATTCTGGAAACTACACCCCTCAAGGAATCTAACAAGGGGCACAGTGAGCATATGGACCCCACTGGTGACGGGCACAAATGTGGAACAATGTGACGTAAAAGTAAAAAATTTCATTTTTTCACTTTCATGGCACAAATGTGCCTGTCATCAAGGGGTCCATATCCTCACTGCACCCCTTGTTAGATTCCTTGAGGGGTGCAGTTTCCATAATGGGGTCACTTGTGGGGGGTTTCCAGTGTTTTGGCAGCACGAGGGCTCTGTAAATGCGACATGGCGTTCATCATCCATTCTAGCCAAATCCAACCTCCAAAATCCAAATGGCGCTCCTTCCCTTCGGAGGCTTGCCCTGCGCCCACATGGCGCTTTATGTCCACATGTGGGGTATTTACGGACTCGGGGGAAATTGCTCTACACATATTGTGTGTTTTTTTCTCTTTTAACCCCTTGTGAAAATGATAAATTCAAGGCTAAACCAACATTATAGTGTAAAAAATGTAATATTTCATTTTCACGCCACATTGTTCCACATTTGTGCCCGTCACCAGTGGGGTCCATATGCTCACTACACCCCTTGTTACATTCCTTGAGGGGTGTAGTTTCCATAATGGGGTCACTTGTGGGGGGTTTCAACTGTCTTGGCAACACAGAGGCCTTTTGAATGCAACATGGCCCCTTAAAATCCATTCCATCCAAATCCAGCCTTCAAAAACGAAATGGCGCTCCTTCCCTTCGGAGGCTTACCCTGCACCCGCATGGCGCTTTATGTCCACATGTGGGGTATTTCCGTACTCAGGGGAAATTGCTCTACACATTTAGTGTTTTTTTTTATCTTTTAGCCCCTTGTGAAAATGAAAAAATCATGACAAGATTAATGATTTAGAGTAAAAATTTTACAAAAATTACACTAAATGTTGGTCTAGCCTTGATTTTTTCCATTTCCACAAGGGGTTAAAAAATAAAATTAACACAAAACGTGTAGGGTAGTTTCCCCTGAGTACGAAAATACCCCACTTGTGGGCATAATGTGCCATATGGGCACAGGGAAAGCCACCAAAGGGACAGAGCGCCATTTAGAGGCTGGAATGGAGGATGGAGGCCATGTCGCAATTACAAAGCTCCTGTGCTGCCAGGTCAGTAGAAACCCCCCACAAGTGACCCCATTCTGGAAACTACACCCCATAAGGAATCTAACAAGGGGTGCAGTGAGGATATGGACCCCACTGGTGACAGGCACTTACGTAGAACATGTGCCGAGAAAATAAAAAATACAATTTTTTTCATTTTCACGTCCCAAATGTGGCCGTCACCAGGGGGCCATATCCCCGCTGCCCCCCTTGTTAGATTCCTTATGGGGTGTAGTTTCCAGAATGGGGTCACTTGTGGGGGGTTTCTACTGTCCTGGCCGCACAGAGGCTTTGTAATTGCATCATAGCATCCTCTAATGGGAATGGCGGCCATACCTACTTAGCTGGGGAAAAGGGACAATTCTAATTTATTTGGGGGTATTGGGCCAATTATTAGTTTATAAGGTTGGAAATGACAGGTGTCCATCAAATTCAACCTGTGTTGATCCAGAGGAAGGCAAAAACCCCTCGTGAGGCAGACGACAGTAGCCTCATCACAGGGGAAAATTCCTTCCTGACTCCATAATGGCGATCAGAATAATCCCTGGATCAACGTGACCCCTGAAATAGGAATAAGGGACAGAATTTAGATAATGTAGAACTCCAGTGACGTGTAGTACGTCTTGGAGCAATCCAGTATGCAGAGGCCGGGGGGATCAGGACAGGTGTCACACTGGAAAATGGTGTCCTTTCTGATCCCCCTGTTACGCCACACTCCGCACTTCTTCTGGGGTCTCCTGTTCTCCAGTGTGGGGGACGTCACCTGGAAAATGTTGTCCTGGTGCGATACGGGGTCCTTCATATCCAGAAGCGCTGGGTCCGCTCCATGGCTGCTAAATATTAGGGCTCTATTACGGCTTCTGATATGTTCGGATCGTGCCGCAAGCTACAGTAGCTGGGGCAGCGAGGGACCAGAAGAGGGGGCGCTGGTATAAAAGTTATCCCCGTACGGGTGGTGACCTTTATCCAGCAGTGGGAAGATCAGTTCCCGGACGATCTTCCCACTTGTTCCGAGGATGGGGGGGGAGGGGGCATCTGGGGGCTGCATTCGGGTGTCCCTTCCTACATACACTCTAAGGCTGGGTTCACACTATGTATATTTGAGGCTGTATTTGTGAGGCTGTATAGCAACCAAAACCAGGAGTGGATTGAAAACACAGAAAGGCTCTGTTCACATAATGTTGTAATTGAGTGGATGGCCATCATTTAATGGCAAATATTTGCTGTTATTTTAAAACAACGGCTGTGGTATTGAAATAATGGCCGTTATTTACTGTTATATGGCGGCCATCCACTCAATTTCAACATTGTGTGAACAGATCCTTTCTGTGTTTTCAATCCACTCCTGGTTTTGGTTGCTATGAGGACCTGACATGAGGACCAAATACAGCCTCAAATATACATAGTGTGAACCCAGCCTAAGGGTACGTGCACACTGCGGAATCGCGACAGATAACCTTCGTGCATTCCGCAGTTGGCACCCGCCGGCGGACTGATGCAGGCACACGTCTCCGTCCGTGTCATAGACTCCATTCTATGCACGGGCGGATTCCGCTCTCCGTCCAACGTGTTCATTCTTTGGACGGACGACGGATTCCGCCCGTGCATAGAATGGAGTCTATGACACGGGTGGAGACATGCGCCCGCATCAGTCCGCCGGCGGGGGCAAGCTGCGGAATACACAAAGGGTTATCCTTCGCCATTCCGCAGTGTGCACGTACCCTACATCTGTAAGTGTACCCTGAGGTACGCTCACAGAGTTTGGAGAATTTCACACCATACCGTGATCTTATTGGGACGGTACTGGCGGAAAAGACGTGTCTGGGGGGGCAGCGTACGCTACGCTACCCCCAGATACGTCATTGGATGATGAGGATGAATGGAGGAAAGAAGGATCCCCCCATTCATCCTCACTGGCTGTTTCCGTGTCGGAGGCAATAATAACGTATCCCTCTCACGCCGAAAACACCCTGGGGGCCATCTTTATACGGGGACTAGTATATGGGGTATGTAGTGGTGTAGTGTCAAACTTTATTCAATGTAGTGTGGTGTAATGTAGTGTTTTTTACGTGTTTTTTTTACAGTAAGTATAAAAAAAAAACCTACGCCAACAAAGGAGTTGCTGATAAATGCCGCACTTATGTGCGGCACTTATTAGCAGACTGTGGCAGTAGAATATAGAAAAAAAACACCCTACGCCAAAAAGGAGGAGTTGCTGATTAGCAGCGCACTTTCGTGCGATGCTGATCAACACTCAGGGGCGATACGGTGCGGAAAATAGAAGAAAAAAAAATTTGGAAAAAAAAAAAAAACTTTTTCTATATTCTGAATATCCCTGTAGCTGCTGATAAGTGTATTACACATATCAGCCGCTAGGGGGCAGCAGAGCGCAAAATCCGGAAAATGACGAGGCTGGAGCCGAAAATAGCCGAAAGAAGACGACGGGGAACGGCGGAAAGACCCGAAGACCGAACGGAATGACGGAGGACGCCGCGAACCCGGAAGACGCCGATCAGGAGCCCGGGACAGGTGAGTAATGTACAAATACCTGCTCTGGACCCCTCCGCTACCTAGCTGAGGGGTCCAGGGCAGGTATTTATTATTTTGTGGGACTCTGATTGCCATGCCGTGGCACGGTGACCACCATTACTTTTTACAGTATTGGCGGTCGGTGCCGTCCTTGGACAGCACCGACCGCCATTTTTTTCCGGGTCATCGGGTCACCGATGACCCGGAAAGGTTCCGATCGCCGCTATTGGCTGATCTGAATTGATCAGCCTATAGCGGCGATCGTAAGCACGGGGGGTGTTAACAGGGCCGGCGTCAGCACCCGGCTAAGTAGGGCAAATGCCGGGGCCCCCAGCTCCTCTAGGGGCCCACTCCCGTTTGTTACTACATTTTTTTTTGTTAGTAAAAAAGAAAAAAAAGTGTAGTAACAAAGAGGACTGGGCCCCTAGAGGCCGCATGTGACAGATAGGGGCCACGCCGAACCATACTGGGGCCCCCGAGCACCTGTCTTCCATCACAAATCTTCCCTACAGCCGAGTAGGAAAGAGGACCTTTGAGTCTGAAGGACCTTTGATGATGTCACGGGTCATGTGATCGGACACATGACCTGAGGGCAGCAGGTAGGCTCTGCAAACTAAGTGTCCTGTATGTGCTGGTTCTTCTACTTGTTTTCTGTATAGAGGTCCTGCTGTAATATATCTATATCTATTACAGCAGGATATATATATATATATATATATCTATATATATATATATATATATATATATATATATATATATATATATATATTACAGCAGGACCTCTATACAGAAAACAACTAGATATCTGTATCTATCTATCTATCTATTTTCCTATCTCCTATCTATCATATGAACATGGTGAGACCTCTAGTTCTCCTATATTCAGGCCCTGCAGTGATATACAGTGTGTGTGTGTGTGTATATATATATATATATATATATATATATATATACACACTGTATATCACTGCAGGGCCTGTATATAGGAGAACTAGAGGTCTCACCATGTTCATATGATAGATAGGAGATAGGAAAATAGATAGATAGATAGATACAGATATCTAGTTGTTTTCTGTATAGAGGTCCTGCTGTAATATATATATATCTATTACAGCAGGATATAGATATATATATATATAGATAGATAGATAGATAGATATAATATATATTACAGCAGGACCTCTATACACAAAACAACTAGATATCTGTATCTATCTATCTATCTCCTATCTATTTCCCTATCTCCTATCTATCATATGAACATGGTGAGACCTCTAATTCTCCTATATACAGGCCCTGCAGTGATATACAGTGTGTGTGTGTGTGTGTGTGTGTGTGTGTGTGTGTGTATATATATATATATATATATATATATATATATATATACACACACACTGTATATCACTGCAGGGCCTGTATATAGGAGAACTAGAGGTCTCACCATGTTCATATTATAAATAAATATATATATATATATATATATATATATATATATATATATATAATGCTGGTGCTGCTAGTTCTCTAGTATACAGCTCCTGCTCTGTGTGTGTGTGTGTATGTATATACACACACACAAACACACACAGAAGGAGCTGTATACTAGAGAACTAGCAGCACCAGCATGATATATATATATAATCCTGTGACTGGGTCTGACTCCTCCAGAGTCCTGACTACTGCAGAGATCAGGAGATACAGGAGGAGAAAGATATGCAGCAGCCGCATGTTTCTTCTGCTGCAAATCTTTCCTCGCCTGTCTCTCCATGATTTGCTCCTCAAAGGGGCCCGCCGAGGCTCTGTCGCCCAAGGGCCCACAAAAAGCTGGAGCCGGCCCTGGGTGTTAACCACCCCCCGTGCCGAGAAGCTATGATGGCCTGCTATGATTTATAGCAGGCCATCTTCCCCGACCGCTGTGTGTGAACACGCAGCGATCGGGGAAACATCGGGCGTAAATTTACGCCCTGATGCGCTAAGTACCAGGGCGCGAGGGCGTAAGTTTACGCCCGATGTCGTTAAGGGGTTAAGCCAGTGAATGCCTTCTCAACATAGAAACTGTGACACAAAGAAGATCAAGCAGTAAAGTTATGGTGCACAGCAAGATTGCAATTGAGGCTGGGAAGTGTCCATAATTTCATGTTTATAGTTTTTTTTCTTTTTTTCCTTGGTGTAGCATTCTTGTTATTATTGTTGTCTTGTGCCTCATAAATGTTCATGTAACCATGGAAGACCCTTTACCATTGCAGCTGGCACAGGTCCATAACAGGAAATGCCCAAAGCAGGAAAGGTTTTCTATGGGGATTTGCAACTGGAGGTGGCAGCAGAGAGCACTGTGTCAGCCTGAAAAGAAAACAACACTTCCTGCAGGTTATACAGCAGTGTATGAAAAATACTGGAATGCTGATGTCAGACTAACACAGACACAACCAGACAGTGGGCCCTATCTGAACCACCCACTGTCCCTGCCTAATTGCCTCAGCCGACCCTAGGCGGTCGCGGACAACCACGGAGACGTTCCCTGCGCTATATACGTGATACACAAAACAATACGGACAGACGAACACAATAAGGAATAGTAAACCAGGCCGGGTCAAACCACACGGGCAACGCTGTACAAAATCAGTAATCCAAAAGAGTAGTCACAAGTCAGGCAGGAGGTCAGAAAAACGAGTCGAGCAGTAGGAGGGATAGGACGGGGAGCGTAGGAATATACAAGGGAGAGCTGGGACCAGGAATACACCTAATTAGCCAGCGCTGGGACTCAGTCTGTGCTTAGCTTTTATGCTGACCAAGAGCCCAGTCTGGATCCTTATTGGACCGGCGCTCTGATCTTCCAGGTACAGACAGGCAGAGAAACCTGTCAATCACAGCAACAACACAGGTGTAAAATAAAGACCAGGAGCTTCTCAGCTTAACTCCTGCATAGCCAGAAGCTGAGAAGCAATCGGGTGTGGCACACAAAGGAAAAACACCAGGTCCAGTTCACACAGGCTACTGCAGATTCCTGACAGCTGAACTTGAGATTTTTAAATCAAAGTAATTTATAAATCTTTACAACTTTCTGACACCAGTTAATTTTAAAGATTTTTTTTCCTGCCAGAGTCCCCCTTTGATAGGAAAATAATGAAGGAATATTCCCATTTTACGCTGGATTCACATGGAGTATTTTGGTCTGTATTTGGTCTAATTTTAGATTGGAACTTTCACAAATATTTGTATTGTAGTTTTCACTCTGTGTCAGCTCTGCTTCTGGTTTATGGTAAATACTGACACAATATAGCCCAAAATACCATATATGAATCGAGCCTTCCTGTGTGTCCACAAAGGGCAGATATGCTTCAAATTTTCCATCTGGATTTTGAGTGAAAAATCAACAGTTTATCACAGTACCAACAATGTGGGTAAGATTTGTCTTCTTTTTAGTTTCTACTAGAGACTCCACTGTGGCGAATATGCAACAACGAAAAATATGCAACAACAACAGGTTTAACAGGTCAAAGAGTACAGTGACTACGTTCAGATTATTACGTTCAGATGTGTGATTGTGTCACTGAGGCTGTTGGATTCAGTGAAGAGGGAGGTTGTTCATCAGTAAGGGCTCATTCCCACATTCCATGAGACACGGCTGACATGGATTGGTAAGCCCTGTAGTGGAGTCTTTCCCTCTGTCATTATTCACGTTCCCTGCTCCCAACATCATCATTTTTGGCAGATAATCTGTCAGATAATCTTTCTGTGTAAATGGACCCTGATATGGCCCTAAGGGCCCTTTTACACAGAAAGATTATCTGACAGATTATCTGCCAAAGATTTGAAGCCAAAGCCAGGACTGGATTTTAAAAGAGGAGAAATCTCAGTGTTTCCTTTATGACCTGATCTCTGTTTATAATCTGTTCCTGGTTTTGGCTTCAAATCTTTGGCAGATAATCTGTCAGATAATCTTTCTGTGTAAAAGGGCCCTAAGGCTATGTCCACACTGCGTCAAAGCCTCCGTTTGCAATTTTTGTTCAGCAATGACAAAGAGTTTAATGGACTGCTGCACCAACAGGCATTAAAGGGGCCTGACAAACCATTGTGACTTTATAGGGAACCAATCAGCCCATTTGGGCTGATATGGTTTCCTGGATCGCTGTATAAAGCTCCTGTAGAGCTCGCGACACGTATCGCCTACGTCTGCAGCAGCTTTATATCAGGGAAAATTAAGTTTAATCCCTCGACGTGCGGCAGGTAGTTACCAGGGCGGTGCAGCCGCAAGCTGTACAGGATCTTTAGGTAGTGCTGCAGGGAACCAAATCAGCCCAATTGGGCTGATTGGTTCCTTTTAATACAGTCTGTCAGGTTTTCTGTTAATGTCTATCAATTTACTAGAGTCTAAGGGCCCTTTTACACAGGAAGATTATCTAAAAGATTATCTGCCAAAGATTTGAAGCCAAAACCAGGAACAGACTATAAAGAGAGATCAGGTCATACATGAAAGCCTGAGATTTCTCCTCTTTTCAATTCCTGTCCTGGCTTTGGCTTCAAATCTTTGGCAGATAATCTTTCTGTGTAAAAGGGCCCTAATGCAGGGATGGGGAATCAGCGGTCCTCCAGCTGTTGCAAATCTACAATTCCTATCAAGCCTGGACAGTAAAAAAACAAAGCTGTGTCTGCCCAGAAATGATGGGAATTTTAGTTCTACAACAGCTGAAGATTCCCTATCTCTGATCTAACAGAACCAAAATCACTGCATGCAAAACAGACTCAACAGCGGCAGAAACTTTGAACAGAATCTCTGACGCTGTGTGGAGTGTGGCCTTACAGTAGGCTGCTGGGTGTTATCTGTCTTTATCTGGAATTTGGGTCCAGAATTTAGGAGTGAACAAAGAGCTTGGGTGGTAAGGGCATACACATACTCCATCCTGGGTTATCACCTGCCTGGATGCTGACATTTCTAGGTGTGGCTGTGTGTTTGGACTTTAGCTGGAGAACTGAACAGGCCACATGTTGTGTAACTGGGCAAGCTGTGCAGACTGGTGAGAACACTCTGGCGGATTGGGAACTTATTTGCTGTTTTACATGAGAACCTTTATGTTTTCTTTGTGTAACTGTTGTTGTGCTGCTAAAAAAATTAGC
This sequence comes from Dendropsophus ebraccatus, assembly GCF_027789765.1. Classification (NCBI taxonomy): domain Eukaryota; kingdom Metazoa; phylum Chordata; class Amphibia; order Anura; family Hylidae; genus Dendropsophus; species Dendropsophus ebraccatus. The sequence continues at coordinate 136,330,786 of NC_091454.1, forward strand.
TTCGAAAAACCAAGCCAGAAACTTGCCTGAGCAGTGTATTATTTGTTACCAAGGTAAAACCCCCACCATGGGTCTAAACCCAAAAGGATACACCAATAGAAATGAGCGAATTTACAGTAATAAGGAAGTGGAGCACTTTATTATCTCTGCAATCCGCTCATCAGCCGACTGCCTTCTAACTGACTGCCGCTCCTCCCTGGGTGCTGGGAAAAGCTGGATCCAGTCCTGGGAAACGGGCTTTGTTTTGTTATTACTGTAAATTCGCTGTTGATATGTTTAGTCAGTGAAATCAATAGGACCAATTTGTGCATGGCTATGCTGGCATCACATTTTCCGATTTTACTGACAAATTAGTTCCTTGAAAAACACAAATCTGGTTTGAATGAGCTTTAAGCTAAAACCAAAATACAGATGAGAATCTAGAAAATGATCTCCCATGGTGTAACCAATTCTAGTGCCAGATAACAGTTAGGCTGCGTTCACACGTAACTGATCCGCAGCGGGTTTTTTAGCTACGGATCCCTGCTCTGTACACCCTATGGGCAGACAAACTCGCAACAGGATGCACATCCCGCTGTGAGTATGTCCACAGCCCGCCCCGTTAACCCCCCTGCCGCTGGAGCCTATACTTCACCAGCTCCCCGCTCCGGGTCTTGTTGCTGATTCGTTACGTGTAATCGTAAAGGGGATTTCCAGGGATAAAAAAAACAAAACAAAACTTTACTCTTCTACCATTTTGGCCTTTAGAGAAATGGAAATAAACTGATACATTTAACCCTTTGGATAAAGCCAATTTTTGCTTTTGCACTTTAGTTTTTTCCTTGTTTTTAAAAGACAATAGCGCATGAATTTTTTCACCTATTGACCCACATGAGCTCTTATTTTTTGCACCACTAATTGTACTTTGCAATGACAGACTAAGGGTAGCTTCACACCTACCGACTCGCAGCGTAAATCTCGCTGCGAGTCTGGCAGGTCCTGGCAGTTCACTGTCACTACATACTCTCTGCGTGTATCTGAACGACCGCTGCGTGTATGTAATTCTGCCGGCCCCTTAACCCCTTCGGCTCCCGCTTGGCTCCTGCTCTGCTGTGTCTGTATATACATTACCTGTCTCCTGCACGGGGTCCCGGCGTCCTGCTCTCCCGCCTGGCCAATAAGTGTGTTGCCCAACCGCGGCCACTGATTGGCTGGGCGGGAGAGCAGGACAGCGGGACCCCGTGAAGCGAGGACAGGTAACGTATATACAGACACAGAGGGGCGGGAGCTGAAGGGGTTAAGGGGCCGGCAGAATTACATACACGCAGCGGTCGTTCAGACTCGCGAGATTTACGCTGCGAGTCGGTAGGTGTGAAGGCACCCTAAAAGCGACTCTGTACCCAAAGTCTGACTCCCCAAACCACTTGTACCTTTGGATAGCAGCTGCTTTTAATCCAAGATCTGTCCTGCTGTCTGTTCGGCAGGTGATGCAGTTATTTTCCTAAAAAACAACTTTTAAACTTACAGCCCCGTGGCAAACGGCCGTGGCCTAGAGTATCTGTGCCCTAATTTTGCACAACCCCTCCATCCCTTCTCCCCACCCTCTTCTTCATTAGGAATGCCACTGAAACATTTTCTCCTGTCTGAACATTGCACAAGTGCCTTAACGATCCAGCCCATGTGCCAGGCTGACACAGCTGAGGAATAGGAGACAATCTGCCTGGAGCATTCCTAATGAAGAGGGTGGGGAGGAGGGACAGAGAGGTTGTGCCAGCCCAATGCATACACAATCTAGGCCACAGCCGTTTGGCACAGGGCTGCAAGTTTAAACGTTGTTTTTTTAGGACAATAACTGCATCACCTGCCGAACGGATCCCAGGACAGATCTTGGATTAAAAGCAGCTATCTGAAGGTACAAGCGGTTAGGGAGGGTCAGATTGTGGGTAAAGAGTCACTTTAATTTTTCCATAAAATATGCTGCAAAACCAGAAAAAAAAAATATTTCCACGGTGAAATTGAAAATAAAACACAATTTTTTTTTGTTTGGGGTAGTTTTGTATTTACGCCATTTGCCCTATGGTAAAACTGACATGTTATCCATATTATTTTAGTCTCCCACTTCCCGTTCAGACTTGCCAGTAAATCCGGTGTCTTTTTAAGTGACGGTGGTGGTGGTGGTGGGGGGTTATTGTGGTATTGGTCAGGTCTAGTGGTGTTATCCAGTAACAATATGGCTGCATTGGTGAGAATTCCTTCAGACAATATGCAGACTACTCTAATCATTAATTCAATGTGGAAATGTGTTAATGTTTTAAGTAGTTAAAATCCATGAAAAATGCTATTCAGACAATATTTCAACATGTAGAGAAATCCAACAGCAGCAGCTGTTAATACGGCCCTGTAGCTATGTTCCTCAAGTTGGTACAATTATAATGATATGTAACTTGTAAAACTTGTATTTTATTAGACAACTTTTAAAAAATTCAAACTTAAAAAAAAGAAAAAAAAAAAGAAATGTTCCTTAACCCCTTAAGGACGGAGCCACTTTTCGTTTTTGCGTTTTCGTTTTTTCCTCCTTGTGTTTAAAAGGCCATAGCACTTGCATTTTTCTACCTAGAAACCCACATGAGCCCTTATTTTTTGCGCCACTAATTGTACTTTGCAATGACAGGCTGAATTTTTGCATAAAGTACACTGCGAAACCAGAAAAAAATTCAATGTGTGGTAAAATTGAACAAAAAAACGCATTTCTTTTATTTGGGGGGTATTTGTTATTACGCCATTCGCCCTGGGGTAAAACTGACTTGTTATGCATGTTTCTTAAGTTGTTACGATTACAACAATATATAACATGCATAACTTTTATTGTATCTGTAGCCTGTAAAAAATTTAAACCATTGTTAACAAATATATGTTCCTTAAAATCGCTCCATTCCCAGGCTTATAGCGCTTTTATCCTTGGGTCTATGGGGCTGTGTGAGGTGTCATTTTTTGCGCCATGATGTGTTCTTTCTATCAATACCTTGATTGCGCATATATGACTTTTTGATCACTTTTTATTAAATTTTTTCTGGATTTCATGCGACCAAAAATGTGCAATTTTGCACTTTGTTTTTTTTTTGCGCTGACGCCGTTTACCGTGCGAGATCAGGAATGTGATAAATTAATAGTTCGGGCGATTACGCGCGCGGCGATAGCAAACATGTTTATTTATTTTTATTTAACACATGGGAAAAGGGGGGTGATTCAAACTTTTATTAGGGGAGGGGGATTTTTATTAACAAAATTTTTTTTTTTTTACACATATACTAGAAGCCCCCCTGGGGGGCTTCTAGTATATGCACTCTGATCTCCTATTGATCTATGCTGTATATAGTTATACTGCTGCAGCCGAAAACAACCAAGTGCCGAGCCGGGGTCAGCGCCATTTTGGCTGAGACCCCGGCAGGTAACAGACAGCGTCCCAGAGGAGTGATCTCTGCCACACACCACTGGAGGGAACCGTGCAGGGAGGGAGAGAGTTGCCTGTGCATCTAATCACTCCCTCCTCCCTCCCTGCTCGGTACTGGACACAGATATACACAGAACTACTCCTCCCATCATCTGCTCATAGTATGAACAGATGATGGGAGTAGTAGTACCAGGGACATCACCAAACAGTCCGAACACCGTCTGATTGCTATACTGTACAGTAACCTATAATATGACATATTCAGCTGTTACTAAATGTTTGTTTAATTAGTTGTACATGTTATTCAGAATAAAAAATCATTATTTGTGGGCTGTGGAACCAATTGTCTACATATCAGTGATTTCTTATGGGAAAACTTGCTTTGGTTTAAGAGTGGATTTAGATTAAAAGCGCTGTCCCGGAATGAATTATGTTGTAATCCAAGGCACCACTGTATATGATCTCTTTTATGATTTTCTGAGGCAGATTAACAAAAGACGGCAATTCTGGCGTCATTTTTAATTTTTTTACAGCATGAACCATGCAATATAAATGATAGTAGCATTTTATAGCTTGGGTCATTATGGACGTGCCAGTACCAAACATATATAGTTTTTTTTATGTTTTATGTAACAATTTACTTTGTATAGAGGATAAACTGTCATTTTATGGTGGGTGGGGGAGGGGTTTGACAGCGGCATTTCGTGGGTTAAACTATCCGAAAGGGACAATTCTTTGCTTCAGGTCCTTACACTGGGAGTCCAGCTCCCACACTGACAGCTGATCTCCTGTGATGCGGACACAGAAGCGCGACATTTACTTATTTCAATATGTCAGTAAAAAGACGTATGTATAGGAATAAGGCCCACTTCTTAGGTCAGTAAAAAGGCGTATTAGCGGTCACTAATGGGTTAATAATACGTTCTCCTGCAATGAGATGGATAGAGTAGTGAGAGAGTGAAGCGCACAGCAGGATGTTTCTCTCTAAGCTACAGATCAGAAGCGGTTTGTGTTAAATGGCAGTAACTGGTAACAAAATGTTGCCTTATAATGTCCTATATGGAATCCCCCAGATATTTCTTCTCCAAAGTGTTATTGCTGTCAGAAAGAGAAACTACCATTTCCGTGAGGGCTGGAGCTGTCATTCAATAAAGTCACATAGGGCAGACCTTCCTGTCCCCAGCCTCAGATGGAAGCCTAAGGGAGCGTCTGCCACTATCCGAGCTGGTGGAGGAGCGCAAACAGTACTATAATGCACTCCCTATGGTCCTGCACTGAATACCCAGAGTAATGACTATAAAGGGCACAGTCCATGGACTGAGAACAGGCAGTGTGCCTCGGTGGAGGATTGGTACTATTAGCAGTACCAGCTCCTCAGGTGTGTGCCTCCCGGGGCTGGTCCCTCAGTACTGCCTGGATGTATACATAGAGCAGCTCTCACATGCACGAGTTGTTCCAGTTGTAGGAGGTTGGGAACTTGCAGACGCTCCCTTAAGGTCTATTCGCCTCTTGTGACCCGGCTTGGGTGGTTGTATTGATGAGGACGATGACTCTGAGCCGGATTGTTTACCGGGCAGTATCCTACCAGCGGACAGTGAGTGAGCCCGGGAGATGGCGGGAGAGGAGGAGTGGAGGGTCGGGGCTGTGTGAGGAGGGGGCCGCGGGAAGGACAGACCGGTGTGAGATGAGTACACTGGAACGGTAGTGTCTAAATCCCATACCGCAAAGGGGCCTGGGATTTAGTCACTACCACACTGGAACTGCTGCGCCCTGCCTGCTGATTCCTCCACAGGAGAGAGTGCCCACAGCCTCTCTATATACACATCTGTAGCTCTATGGTGTGCCGGCTACATAAAGACCTCTCTGAGGAGGCCCAGACGGCCATTAAATGCCAGGCCATGGCCGGCCCGCAGCGCCACAGAGGGCAGAAGTGTATTGTCCTCTATTCAGGATGTGTCCTGGGGTCTGCCGGATGGAAGACTCGAGTTATTTACCTTAGTAGCATCTCTCATAGGGACCTATGTGGAGCTGTCCTAGTCCTACATTAGGTGTATTAGTTGGGGAATTTCCCTGTGGTCAGAGTGTCTGTCCATAATACTCCCAATGTACCTGCAGTCCACTGTCAGGGGCCAGGAGAGTGTCCCTCTGTGTGTGTGTGTGTGTGTGTATATATATATGTATATATATATATATATATATATATATATATATATAGGAAAGAAGTTTGGGAAGACAGCGTCCTTTTGTAGATTAAGGGTGCGTTCACACCTACAGGATCTGCAGCAGATCTGCAGCAGATTTGATGCTGTGTTCAGTTATTTAAATGAAATCTGCTGCAGAAAATCAGCTGCAGATCCTGTAGGTGTGAACGCACCATAAAAAGATTTCTTTATTTTGCCATATGCACACACAGAAAATTTACGACGTTTCGGCTCTTCTAATACATCCTGAGCCTTCCTCAAGTATGAGGAAGGCTCAGGATGTATTAGAAGAGCCAAAACGTCGTAAATTTTCTGTGTGTGCATATGGCAAAATAAAGAAATCTTTTTAATCTACATAAGGACGCTGTCTTCCCAAACTTCTTTCCTGGACTACGTATTGGGTGTTAGCCAACCTGATTGAGGACTGTGCGTCACAAAGGGGATTCCGCTGTTTCCACAAGGATTTGGAGTATATATATGGAACATTGTAATAGACTGTAGGTTTGTGTACAAAATCTACAGTCTAGGGCCATGTTCACATGGTGTAAGAGACTGGCCGTTCCGTGACCCGGCTGCTCCGTCACAGAGCGGCCAGTCTCTGAAAAGATCATCCCAGCCGGTAATGCAGTATCGGACGGATGATCTTTCCTGCCGAAGAGTTTTGATGCGGGCACATCTGTGTGCGCCCGCATCAGAACTCCCCGCTGCACTATTATGCGTGCGGCCGCAGCTGCTTGCTCAGTAGTGTGCACTTACATGTCAGTTGTTTGCGGTGCCGCTAGGCATCACGGCCGGAGTGTATACTATGTGTATACGCTCTGGCCGGGATCCCATAGGAGGTAAAGCAGCGTGTCTTTTCATAAAAAGTACATTTACTAAACGATACGCTGTGGGAACATAGCCTAAGGCTGGGTTCACACTCAGTATATTTCATTCAGTATTATGCAACCTCAACCAATGGTGGATTAAAAACACAGAATCTGTGCAAATCTTTCCATTATAATTTTGCCCTGTCAGTACCACTCCTGGTTTTAGTTAAAAACAAAAAAGACTGACCAAAAGATTGGTGGAAATAGTGTGTGAACATAGCCGTAGGCTGCTATGACATTCTTACAATGGATATATTATGAAAAAGACTATAATGTATTGGTTTGCCTTTCATGTGCACACTAGGGAATAACACTGGCTTATCACAGTGCTAATATAAGGTGAAAGAACATCGGAAACTTGTAGAATCAGACGGCTCCCCATTTTAATTTGCTGTTATCTGCAGAGAACGGATTATACTTTCTAGGAACTTTTTCCTTTTGCACTGGCAGCGGATAGAATGGGCGTATACCATTGACTTAAAGCATGGAGGGGGTGGAGGCTACAGTAGTTATGAAACAGATGACTCAATCATGGTATCATTAGAAGATAGCCGGAGCAGAGGAGTGTAGGATGCCAAGGTTGTGCCTGACAACCTGATAGTAAAGAGCCGTGATATGAAAACTCCAGGCATACATAGCAGTATGCTAAAGGATTATCCCAGATGAAAAATAACCTTTTAAGTATCTGTTGGAGTATGGATCAAAACCTACAGAGAACTTCTAGACTCCATGCAGGTATTGTCATTGGTTAGATAATAGGGATTAGCAAATTTACAGTACAAGCAAAGCGGTTCCCTGGGCTCTGCAGTCGGCTTGTCAGCTGGCTGACTTAGAACTGAGTGCTGCTCCACTCTGTTTGGCTATGTGCACACTGAGCAATTCTCGAGGAATTGTAGCTGAAAGTTTTCAGGCAGAATTCAAGCAGAATTTAAGCCCCCCATTGACTTCTATAGGATTCCTCTAGCAGATCTACAGCAGAAAATTCTGCTCGGAAATTCTGCAGTGTGAACAACAGAGCAGAAAACCCATTGAACACAATGGGAATTTGCTCTGTACATTTTTTACGGGAGGAATTTCAAGCTGAATTTCAAGCTGAATTCCTCGCCTTTTCCTCAGTGTGCACATACCCTTTGCATGAAATAGTTGGATCCAGTCTTGGGAAACTGTGAGAAGTTTCCCAGGTCTGGATCCAACTTTTCCAGCAACCGGAGCAGCACAGAGTTCAAAGACAAGCTGAATGACAAGCCAACTGCCAAGCCTAGCAAAGCAATTCGCTAGCATTGTAAATTCACTCATCCCTATTAGATAAGTACTAAGGACTAGAGATGAACGAATCTCACGCACACTCGGGTTTGTCCCAGCGCTTGGCACTTGATTACCGGTGGCTGAAAGAGTTGGATGCAGCCCTAGGCTGCATTCACACAATCCGGGAAGTTGTCCGTGCTCACGGACAATTTTACAGCCCATTGCTTTCTATTGGGCTATTCAGATGTTCCGTGATTTCACGGATCCGTGATCCGTTCCGTTAAAAAATAGGACATGTTATTTCTCGGAACGGATGCACGGAAAGGATTCCCCATAGAAATTAATGAGATCCGTGTTTTTCACGGATGTACACGGATGTGACATCCGTGTTCATCCGTGAAAAACACGGATGTGATGTAATCAATGTAATTTAAAATGCTTTAACACAGATCCATAAAAAAAACGGACACGGATACAAAACGGATGCAAAATGGATGAAAAACGGACTGTTTTGCACAGATCACGGAGGTTGCTGCCGGACTACAATCACGGTCCGGGAAAAACACTGAACGTGTGAATGCAGCCTAAGACTGCCAGGAAAACTTTGATACTTTGAAACTTTGATGGGCTGCATCCAACTCTTTCAGCCAGCGGTAATCAAGTGCCAAGCGCTCGGACAAACCCGAGTGTGCATGAGATTCGCTCATTTCTACTAGGGACTAGTGATGCACGATGCACCGAAATATCGATATTCCGGGCAAAAAAATGGTTCGGTACCAGGATTTCCTGGTATTCAATACTAAATGTTAAGCTGCGCAATAGCACAGCTTAACAGAGTATAGAACAGAGAACACGGCAGGCGGCTAGCTGAGCACCGGCCATGTTCTATGTGCTGCCCCCTGCTCTGCAGAACCTTCACCTCCTGGGTCACCAGCTCCTGCTCTGTGCTGCCCGGTCCCGATGTCGTCCTCTTCCCCGTGCTGGGAAGATGTTTTCTTTAGTGAATCTGTGTCTTATCGTGGGAGCAGAGGCCAGGCCGGGGCCGCAGCACACCAGGTCAGAGTTCACAGGCGTGTCCCTGTGTTTGCCAGATAACCTGGTGATTGATGCTCAGCGATACACAGGGATGCCTCACACTGGAGCTCAGCACGGCCGGGGGTTAACCCCTCACTGCCCACTGACATAGCAGAACGGATCCCCCTCAGCTACACTCCTCCGCATCCTGTGGGTTTCCGCCTGGGTAAAGATGCATGCTTTTGAGCCAGGAGAGAAGACCACCACAAAGGTTTACTATGGGGCTCCCCTCTCCTCTCTGTGATCCTCGGCTACAGGACGTGTCCAGCGCATCACTGTTACAGCATTGTGTCACCCCGAGCCATGGATCAGTGCAAACTTCAGGCATGTAAGATCCATTCACTGCACATTGCTCATGCAGAGTTCTGCAGCTTTCTGATTATACCTTAGTATACCTTATATATGACTTATGTGGTCCAGCTGAGGATTTATTACAGTGTATCAGTCTGGCCTTTCCACTGAGCACAAGCACAAGCTTTTCTCACCTGGACTGCTTGCAGAACACAGCTGACATTTGTGACAAAGTTTCTTCCTGGTCACACAGCCCAGGGGCTAAACTGAAGAATACAACAGAGAAGAGGGAGCTCGCCTCACAATTTAGTATTAATAAGGGGTGCAGCTTGGTGTCCAAATAAGTCAAACCAAACCAAAAAAGAAGCAAGCTAAACACCATAATAGCGCACACCTCCAAAATAGAATGTATAATCAAATTTTTATTTGTACATGATTCAAAAGAAGAACAAAGCAAAAAGAAACACCATAACAAACATGATTAAAAACAATTAAAAAACCATATAGGTGTATAAACAATCCAAAGAGTGAGAGGATATGATAGTCCTCTCACTACATCAGGGCATCACCAAGAAGCATATCTTTCCTCATGGTCAAAACAATGCATATATAGTAGTATAAGAAGACTCAATCTTATTGTGCAGTATAGTAAATTACACAGACTGGCGTTCAAAGTAATACAATGAAATACAGACAAAAATATAAATATATAAATAATACCCAAATATCACAACTTTACCTCTAAATGTCCTCTACTAGTGAATCAATAATTATCACAAAGTCCTGAAACAATCTAGTGTAGAAAAGTGCTACAATATAAAGTGCTGTAAGTGCTTCAAACTAAAACATGATATAAATACACAAATGTAATAGAACGCCAGAAAGGTGAGCACAAGTCACAGAAAAGTACGTCTGATCACCCTATGACCATGAGACCCGGTGTCCTGACTGAGACCCAACACGTGTCGTCACAGCAGTGCCTTCATCAGGGGTGGAGTTTGGTATGCTAGGGTGCCCCTTTTATACTTATCACAGTACATTAAATCAATAATACAATTTTCCAAATAATAAATACCTGTATGGCCAAGTAACCTGGAGCGTGCACCGAGAATCAGCAAAGCAACATGGCGCCGTCGGCGTCCCTCTGCTGTACTGCGCATGAGCGGAAGTTAGTGAATCACCTGATCATACGTTTATGCGTTCCAGCTATTAAATTATCAAAAGTCCCATCAAATATGGCGCCGTCGGCGCCCGTGTGCACTGTGCATGCGGAGACCCAAAATCTCAGCCAATAGTGAGAGACACAACATAATGTGGTGAGTTCCACATGCGTTCCATATGTAATCATAAGGTTTAAGGAAGTAAACCTACACAATGCGTTCCATAGTGCGTTCCATATATATAGTCATGTGATTCAGGGAAGCAAATTCCCATATTACAATTACCTGCATCTCTCACAATATATAAACTTTACCCTTTATACATTTATGTTCGGCAAATATATCACTTAAAACAAATTACCAAATTACGTAACTAAGGATACGTGTGGGTCTCCGCATGCGCAGTGCACACGGGCGCCGACGGCGCCATATTTGATGGGACTTTTGATAATTTAATAGCTGAAACGCATAGTGGAACACATAAACGTATGATCAGGTGATTCACTAACTTCCGCTCATGCGCAGTACAGCAGAGGGACGCCGACGGCACCATGTTGCTTTGCTGATTCTCGGTGCACGCTCCAGGTTACTTGGCCATACAGGTATTTATTATTTGGAAAATTGTATTATTGATTTAATGTACTGTGATAAGTATAAAAGGGGCACCCTAGCATACCAAACTCCACCCCTGATGAAGGCACTGCTGTGACGACACGTGTTGGGTCTCAGTCAGGACACCGGGTCTCATGGTCATAGGGTGATCAGACGTACTTTTCTGTGACTTGTGCTCACCTTTCTGGCGTTCTATTACATTTGTGTATTTATATCATGTTTTAGTTTGAAGCACTTACAGCACTTTATATTGTAGCACTTTTCTACACTAGATTGTTTCAGGACTTTTTGATAATTATTGATTTACTAGTAGAGGACATTTAGAGGTAAAGTTGTGATATTTAAGTATTATTTATATATTTATATTTTTGTCTTCATTTCATTGTATTACTTTGAACGCCAGTCTGTGTAATTTACTATACTGCACAATAAGATAGAATCTTCTTATACTACTATATATGCATTGTTTTGACCATGAGGAAAGATATGCTTCTTGGTGATGCCCTGATGTAGTGAGAGAACTATCATATCCTCTCACTCTTTGGATTGTTTATACACCTATATGGTTTTTTAATTGTTTTTAATCATGTTTGTTATGGTGTTTCTTTTTGCTTTGTTCTTTTGAATCATGTACAAATAAAAATTTGATTATACATTCTATTTTGGAGGTGTGCGCTATTATGGTGTTTAGCTTGCTTCTTTTTTGGTTTGGAGGGGCTAAACTGATACATTGTAACAAACAGCAAAGAGAGGTGTATGCAGCTCACGGGATGGACAGGACTGGATGCAATTGTAGCAAACTCTCAGCTAAAAGTATATAAGATCGATGTAGAATGATGAATTTGCACTTAGGTAGGACTGCTGGATCCAGGGCAGTATTCATACTGGACTGGACTGTGCTGTGCTGTCATTCCCGGCCGCACACAGGCTGCTGCCTCCTCACTATTTACCTCTTGTTGTCCTGGTATAATCTCCAAATCAATCGCCTGTGTGTGTGGAGCTGTTCGGGAGAGGTTAAATGCTGCTATCATTTTTTACAGCAGCATCTACACAGTTAAATAGCCGGTTTAACTGTGTAGATACCTTTAAAGCATCTATGCAATTAACCTCTCCCGAACCGCTCCATACACACAGGTGATTTAGAGATTGTACCAGAACAACAAGAGGTAAATAGTGAGGAGGCTGCAGCCTGTGTGAGAGGGCCGGACGACACCAGGGCTGGGACACATGGAGCATAAGCTGCTGAGCTGTGAGGTGAAGGTTCTGCTGCAGAACAACACCTCCACTACTTCTCCCAGTATACTATACCAGTGCTATGTATCAGCCATATTACTACCTCCAACATACTATACTCTGTGTCAGCCATACTACTACTAACTAATATAATAAAAACAAAAAAGGGGGGGGGAGATCAGTATCATCACATCGCACGGTATACAGTGTTTGCGCAAAACAAAAACCAAAATCGTATATGCAAACATGTTACCAATCAAAGCTGCAGATCATATCACACAAAAATGACCTTTACACAGCCCTACAGGTTAAAAGATTTAGAAAGTTATGGGAATCAGAATAGAGCAATTTTAAGTACATTTAAAAAAAACAAAAACCAAAAAACACAACATAACATAACGTTTGTTACATCTGTGAAGTAATTAAAATGAACATAAATTGTATCATTGTAAAAGTATGGACCTGAAGAATATAGATAGCATGTCAGGTTTATTACAAAGTGAACAGTGTGAAGATTAGGGAGCATTTTGTCTGCAGTTGGGGGGGGGGGTATATTGTTTTTTTAATTTTTATGGGGGGTTATATGTTAAGTATCGAAATGTTATCGAGTATTGAAATAAAAAAGTTGGTATTGGTATCGAACTCAAAATTATGGTATCGTGACACCCCTACTAGGGACATTTGTATTAACTCTAGGTCTTGTGGTGAAAAGTGCTTGCCTAAAAACGAAAAAAAATAAACTCTGGCTAAGGCATCTAGATAAAGAATTAGAACGCTAGAACACTAATAGTGATTGTATGATCCATAAAGCCAATATTTCCTTTTGTAAATTCGTAACAATATAAAATGTTAGTGTTTTTTTTTCCCACTAGAGTCATTTTCTCCAGTATCGAGCAAGAGCGTCTTCTATAGACCTTACAATGAAAGCGACATCTGGATCTGTGGCCCAGAAATTGTCTCTGACTACCTCATCACCTCCTCAAGTGAAAAAATACTCCAACTCTGTCTCATTATACATCAACCCAGCAATATCTGAAAATTGTCCTTCTCCTCGTCCCCTGTTACTGTTCCTTCCTTGGCTGGGCTCAAGTGCTAAGTCCTTTGAGAAGTATATCCAGCTATACTTTAAACTGGGCTTTGATGTATTAGTGGCAGAAAGCTCGCTATTACACTTTCTGTGGCCCAAGACTGGTCTGGAATATGCAGGACATTTGTTAGATCTCCTCATGGGAGAAAAGGATCTTTGTTCACGGAAACTTTATCTTCACGCAATGTCTATTGGAGGCTACACATTTGCACAGATGTTGGTGGGATCATCCAAGGAGCAGCGGGAAATGCTGGAGAGGATTCATGGTCAAGTGTTTGATAGTCTTGTGATTGGTTCTTTGGAAAAAATGGCAACAGGTAGGGCTGGGCGATATGGCCAAAAAATAAAATCTCAATTTTTTTTTTTTTTTACATTTATTGCAATTCTCGACTTAAATCTAATTTTTTTATTTTTTGTAAAAGAAAAAGAGAACAATTTTTCTCCTTTACAGCTTTAGATACTATTTAAATTATGTTTGAGACAACTGTATTGCTTCCCACTCTATCAGTGCTCCCCCTGTGCCCCTATGTAGTAGAGAAGTCCCCTTTGTGCCTGCATCTAGGTAGGGTGTAGTAGTGGAGGTATGGTGGATAAGGGGTGTAGTAGTACAGGAACAGATGAGGGGTGTAGTAGTAGTACAGGTAAAGATGAGGGGTGTAGTAGTACAGGAACAGTTGAGGGGTGTAAAAGTAGTACAGGAACAGATGAGGAGTGTAGTAGTACAGGTATAGATAAGGGTTATAGAAGTAGTACAGGTATAGATAAGGGTTGTAGAAGTAGTACAAGAACAGATAAGTGGTGTAGAAGTACAGGTATAGATGAGGAGTGTAGTAGTACAAGTATAGATGGGGGGATGTAGTAGTAGTACAGGAACAGATGAGGGGCAGGGCATAGTTAAAAGTCATGGGGCCCCATGAAAACTTGGTGACTTGGTCAGACTGAGGGGAGCATGGGGGTGACTGGGAGAGCATAGGGTAGACTGGGACAGGAGGGCACATATCTCCGCCTGGCGTATCCCCCTTAGCCTGGCAGACACCTCCTGCTCCCCTCCCGGCCGCACATGGAGGTCCCCGGTCCCTGGAGGAGGCCGCAGGGACAGCCTTGCTACGGTTACCAGAGCTATACAGCAACATAGCACCCGCAGCAACACTATCACCCAATCCTGCAGTTCCTGCAGCCTCCTCCAGAGACCGGTGACCTCCATTTGCGGCCAGGTGGGGAGCGGGTGTATTCGTCCTTATAAGCTGCTGTATGTCCTGCTGAAAGTGGTGTATTCTTTCCAGTCTTAAGGGCGGGTTCATACTACGGAATTCTCGCGGACAATGTCTGCGGAATTCCGTCAGCTGTCCGCCCGCACGGGCACGCGCTTTTCCGCCGGCTCCATAGACACCATTCTATGGGCCGGCGTATTCCGTGATCCGCTAAAAGAAGTGACATGACACTTCTTTAAGCGTATAGCGGAATCCGCCGGCCCATAGAATGGTGTCTATGGGGCCGGCGGAAAGGCGCCCAGATGTGCGGGCGGACAGCTGACGGAATTCTGCGGACATTGTCCGCGAGAATTCCGTAGTGTGAACCTGCCCTTACATGGTACTTTCTGCTGCCACCTCTTTCCTTTCAGGAACTGTTCAGAGCAGTAGCAAATCCCCATAGAAAACCTCTCCTGTTCTGGACAGTTCCTGTCACAGACACAGGTGGAGGCAGGGAGCACAGGAAAGAAAGCACCTCTTCCTGCAGGTTATACAGCAGCTAAGTACTAAATGACTTGATATTTTTACATAGAAGTCATTTACAAATCTGTATAACTTTCTAAAAACAAATTACCGACAGCTTTTGTTTTGCTACCTTACAACCTGGAATTTAAAATATTTTGAGTGTTTGCATCATTAAATTTAAAGAACATGCAGACAACTGTAAACATTCTGGAGGAGATTTATCAAACATGGTGTAAAGTGAAACTGGCTCAGTTGCCCCTAGCAACCAATCAGATTCCACCTTTCATTCCTCGCAGACTCTTGGGAAAATGAAAGGTGCAATCTGATTGGTTGCTAGGGGCAACTGAGCCAGTTTCACTTTACACCATGTTTGATAAATCTCCCCCCCCAAAGTGTTTTTTTTTTTTATTTGAGATTCTGTACTATTTATATAAATATTATCCATTCCATGTAAAAGTTACCCATACTCTTGTGTCCCTACAGGTGTTGCACGCATGGTGACCTACCCTCTTATACAGTCATTGGTTGTACGTGTGACACTACTTTACTTCTCACTCCTAAAATCCCACACTACAGATTACTATGAAAAAGGAATTCAAGCCTTTTTGGAAAAGCCGGTTCCCTGTCCTGGCCTGTTCTTCTACTGCCAAAATGACCCATTGAGCGACCATACCACCGTGGATGAGCTCCTCCACCTCTGGAGGAAGAAAGGAATGAAAGTGCAGGGAAAGAAATGGGAGAATTCAGTACATGCAGGACATCTTCGAAAGCACACTCAGGAGTATACTGATGTCCTGAACAATTTTATTAATGGTCTACATGCTAAAGTGCCAAAAAGCAAATTGTAATTGACTATTGTACACTTTATTTAGTGCCACAAAGTGTATACTGGATCAGAGTGGATATAATGCTGAAGAATAGCATATGAATTACAAAATGTTTCTCAAGGTGCCACAAGTCACAATTTATTCTTCAAACTGATCACGTTTCGTGTGATATGTAAAATAACTTCATATGTTTATCAATCACCTATCTACTTACCTGGTGTATTGCTGTGTTTATGTGAATGGCAATGGACTTGCAAGGTTATTTAACGGGTATATCCATCTGAACTTGTTAGCCACTATCCACAGGGATTAACAAACTGATTGCTTGGGGGGGGCCAACCGCCGGACCCCCACAGATCTTAAGCTTCCGAGCACTGAACCGTTCAGTGTCCCCATAGAGAATGGATGGAGCTCCGGCTGAGCGCTCCATCCTTTAATAAAAGTGTCTTCTTTTAATTATGACTGTACATTATG
Source organism: Dendropsophus ebraccatus (assembly GCF_027789765.1). NCBI lineage: Eukaryota > Metazoa > Chordata > Amphibia > Anura > Hylidae > Dendropsophus > Dendropsophus ebraccatus. The sequence continues at coordinate 136,347,004 of NC_091454.1, forward strand.
TAATATTCTGGCAATCGCCTAATCCCCCCAAACCCTTTATTAGGTAATAAAGCTCAATGGTCTGTTTTTTTGTAACTAACTCAGGATATAGGTAGATGTAAAAGTCCTTCAGGTATATTTCTTGGACCATATCAGGAATACAGTCTCCTAGATACATTGTACACAGTTTTTTTTATCCATGCACATATTTATCTACTATGTTGGAATGGTTCACTAAAGCTCATATTTATTGAAGGGGTTATCCAGCCTTTTAAAATTGCTGTAGCCAAATTGGTATTGTACAAGAAAGAAGAGCCAATTGGCCGTACTCAAAGTGTGCTGTATCTGAGGAAGGGAAAGTATTCCCACAATGCAAAATCACATCAAATCTGAAAACACAGAAAGGCCATGTTCACACACTGTTAAAATTTAGTGGATGGCCACCATTTAATGGCAAATAACGGCATTGTATTAAAATAACTCAATTTCAACAGTGTGTGAATATAGCCTTTCTGTGTTTTGGTTGGAAAATGCTGACAAAATTACTGAACAAAAATATTGTGTGGGAACATAGCCATATTCTGTACTTGTATTACAGCCACATGTCCTGGACTGATGACTTGAACTTTGGGATGATTAGACCCACAGTTGGCCATGGACTTGGCCGTAATATAATTTACCTGCTTTGGTATAACTAAAAGCCGCAGTAGAAGTAGAATTGCAACTGTATTCATGACACAACTACAACAAAACCTGACAAACTAACCAGTGGTTTTGTATTGCACACAGTTGCAATTTTTTTACTTGATGCAGTTAAAGGGGTTATCCAGTGCTACAAAACCATGGCCACTTTTTCCCCTCTCTTGTGTCCAGATTGGGTAAGTTTTGGGACTCAGTTCCATTGAAGTAAATGGAGCTTAATTGCAAACCACACCTGAACTGGAGACGAGAGGGGGAAAAGTGGCCATGTTTTTGTAGCACTGGATAACCCCTTTAACAGCACAGAGTTGGACTCCATTGAAGGTATATTAATACTCATGGTGTTTTTTTAAATAGTTTTAGTGTTAATATGTTTACCATCTGGTGCTAAATGTCCTGCACACTCTAATGTTCTCAACATGGTGCAGGTTTTCTTTGTCTACAGCTTGATTTGTAGAAATCCTGAATATTGAAATGTGCCTTATCAAATGCTTTTCTGATTGCTCGCAGGATACGCTTTGCTTCATTGACAGTGAGAATTTGACTGGAACAGTGTCATAGGTTAATGGCTTACCACTATTTATGTAACTTTTTTAAGAAAGTGCTTTGTGTACATGCAGAATGTCATTTTACGCTTGTACTATTCTCCATATTTACACATTGTTGAATTTGTCCTTATGGTACTTTGTCATACATGTTACTGTACTTTTTTACATTTTCTTTATACAGTTTTAATAAGCTGAGTTTTTAAAAAAAAAAACTTTTCTAATGGGTCATAAAAGATGATATAATACACATTTAATTTTAATAGTATAAAAGGGGTATACCCATCCCAACTTGTTATTCCCCTATCCATAGGCCAGAGGGGTTCCAACCATTTGGACCCTTACCAATTTCCTGAACACTAACCAAATTGTCCCCAGCATGAATGATGAACACTGACTGTGTGTGGCCTGTGCTCCATTTATTCACTATGGGGTTGCTGAACATTTCCATAGTGAATAGAGTGAGTGCTGGTTCTCTTTCGATGGATTGGTGGGGGGCCCTAGCCATCACATCCCTACCGATGACCCTGTTATTCCCTAACCTTTAAATAGGGGATAATAAGCGGAAATAAGAATACTCTCTTAAAAAGACATTTATTAATATATTTCTTTAATAATATTACTGTAATAAATTATACTAAATATCTTTATGTGCCTGATTATAGTTATTGTAATATTCCATTAATGTCAAGCATTCTTATATGATTAAATCTAATTTCAAAGATTTCCTACAAGTAGTAAAAAGTATATTTACTTATTTGTGTGCATACGAAAGCTATATTTTCATGTTTTCCCAGACTCCTTAGGGCTGCATACGACTTCTTCAGCCATCGGATTCAAATGCCGAACAATAGGACTGAAGCATGTTTGAGTTGCTTTTATCTCTAAAGTTAAAGGGGTTATCCAGCGCTACAAAAAAATGGCCATTTTTGCCCCACTCTTGTCTCCAGTTCAGGTGTGGTTTGCAATTAAACTCCATTTACTTCAATGGAGCTGAGTTTCAAAACCCCACCCAAACTGAAGACAAGAGTGGGGCAAAAGTGGCCATGTTTTTGTAGCCCTGGATAACCCCTTTAACTTTATGAGGGTTTGCTTTTTGTGTGAGCACTTTTTTTAGTTAACTAAACTGATTAACTTTCATGGACATGGGATAACTTTTGATTTGGGCATAATCCCTTCAAAGTGGTTTTCCGGCGTAACTAATAATCTCTGAAGGACATAGCAGTGCTATCTACGTACCTATCCTGCTGCGAGTATGTAAGTGACAGCCCTCTTAAAGGGAACCAATCAACCCAATCGGGCTGATATGGTTCTCTGAACTGCTGTATACAGCTCCTGCAGCAGCCGCGGCACGTACTGGCTGTGGCTGCAGCAGGAGCTGTATACCCGGAAAAAAGCAGTTTAATCCCCCAGGACAGGCAGCATCGGGGAGGTAGTCATCTGGGCTGCTCCCCGGCCGTATCTAGTCACCGTGCTCTGCCTGTCAGCACGCTTGAGGGGATGAATGACAGGCAGAGAGGTCCGTTACTGACCTCTCTGCCTGTCAATCATTGCAAACAGTTTCTGCATTAATTAATCAGCATTATGGTGCATTTATACAGACAGATTTATCTGACAGATTTTTGAAGCCAAAACCAGGAACAGACTATAAACAGAGAACAGGTCATACAGGAAAGACAGATTTCTCATCTTTTCAGATCCATTCCTGGGTTTGGCTTCAAGAATCTGTCAGATAAATCTGTCTGTGTAAACGCACCATTAGGGTCCATTTACACAGAAAGATTATCTGACAGATTATCTGCCAAAGATTTGAAGCCAAAACCAGGAACGGGCTATAAACATAGATCAGGTCATAAAGGAAAGCCTGGGATTTTTCCTCTTTTCAAATCCATTCTGGGCTTTGGCTTCAAATCTTTGGCAGATAATCTGTCAGATAATCTTTCTGTGTAAATGGACCCTTAATCTGAGTGGTATTGTTTTAGGGCCCTATTTCACCGGATGATTATCGTTCAGATTATTGTTAAATCGTTCGAATCTAAACCATAATCGTTCGGTTGAAATGCAGTTAACGATTAATGACCAAACGAGAAATCGTTGATCGCTTTATAAAACCTGGACCTATTTTTATCGTTGCTCGTTCGCAAAACGTTCGCAAATCGTTCGCATTGAATAAGACGTCGTTCGGTCATTCGCAATAGATACAAGCGCAATAGCGAACAAATAGTGAAGAAAAAACTATCGCAATTACGATCATAAGTAACGATTATTGTTCCATGGAAATGAGTGAACGTTTTCAGGTCTTTCGCAATAGCGGTCGTTTGAGATCGTTAATCGTTAACGATTATGCAAACAATAATCGTCCGGTGGAATAGGGCCCTTAGTGTCAGACACATGGATTTTCACAAGTCTACGGGTGCCTTTACACATACAGATTTATCTGACAGATTTTTGAAGCCAAAGCCAGGAACAGACTATAAACAGAGAACAGGTCGTAAAGGAAAGACTGAGATTTCTCCTCTTTTTAAATCCATTCCTGGCTTTGGCTATAAAAATCTGTCCGATAAATCTCTGTGTAAAGGCACCCTAATTCAGATAAATTGGTCAGGTGAAGAAATCTTGAAAACAAACCTGCCATGTGTGAATGTATGCTTATAATAATGAGGTTTCTGTTTAGCCTCTGTGATCACTGCAGAGCTATGCTACATCTTTAATTCTGTCAATACTGATCCAGAGTAAATTGGGAGATTAGCCATGCGTGGAAATGGCATTATTATTATATTTATCGTATTATATGGTTTATCTGGGACCTGTGGTTCTATGAAGCTGTGACTAGAGGACCAGTGTCAGCTTTGTTGATAAAGTACAGCGAGTTCACTTGGAACACCAGATTACAGGAAATTTATCTAAGAAAACGTGCCAGGTCACTGTGACACACAGCAAATCTCTGCTTATTATCTCCCAGGTTGTGTAATTTTACTACCAGGTTCAGTGAATGTAGATTATCTTTACGCAGCGCTGCTCAGAGAGTGTGAAGATCATTTGTTCTGATTTTTCTAAACGATAACTACTACTGATTCTCATACTCCCACCACTTACATTTGTTCATGATTGTATTAAATGGTTAGCGCAGCAGTTTGTGCTTCTAATGCTACGTTTACACGAAATGATAATTCGCCCAATCGTACGATTAACGATGTTAAAGTAACGATTCTTTTTTCATAACGATCAGCGTTTAGACGGTACGCTATATTATACGGAAAATTCGTTTTGTGATCACTTAAGCCTATCTCACACATTGGTTAAATCGGCGAACGACTGTTCACACGGAACAATCTGCGAATTTTTTGCGAACGACCAACGACGATTTGAGAAGTTCAAATTCGATCGTTATCATGCAAATTCGCGCGATAATCGTTCCGTGTAAATGCAGCATAAGATGCTCTGTTAAAGGGGTTATTCAGCCCTACAAAAACATGGCCACTTTTCCCCCTACTGTTGTCTCCACTTCAGGTGCAGTTTGCAAGTAAACTCCGTTTACTTCAATGGAACTGAGTTTCAAAACCCCACCCAAACTGGAGACTACAGAAGGGCGAAAGTGGCCATGTATTTGTAGCGCTGGATAACCCCTTTAAGTTGTTTCTAGGTTTGGCTTTTTACTGCCTTTTTGCTCAGAGTCTAAAGGACTCTAAAGGAACACATGTAATGAACGTAAGAAATAGCAAGTGTCAATGAAGTAGGCCTGGTGTACCTTTTAAAGGGAGGTTGTCAGCAAGTTGCATATAACCTGCTAATATCTCCCTATAGTGCACAGGGTGCTGAGGATGAAGGTGTTTCTCACCTTTATCCTCTGCGCTGGTTTCAGGATATTAGCAGTTTGTTTAAGGGTATATTCACACGAACGGACTCGGACTCGGAGTCCGGCAGGTCCTGGCAGTTCCCACACACTATATACTCGCTGCGGTCAGTATGTAATTCTACTGCCCTTAACCCCTTCTGCTCCCGCCCAGCTCCCCCACTGTAAGCATACATTACCTGTCCTCGCTGCACGGGTCCGGCGTCCTGCCCTCCCGTCCGGGCAATCAGTGGCTGCGGCTGGGCAACACACTGGTTGGCCGGACGGGAGAGCAGGACGCCGGACCCCTGCAGCGAGGACAGGTAATGTATGCTTACAGCGGGGGAGCCGGGCGGGAGCAGAAGGGTTTAAGGGCGGTAGAATTACATACTCGCTGCGGTCGTTCAGACCGCAGCGAGTATATAGTGTGTGGGAACTGCCAGGACCTGCCGGACTCGCAGCGAGGATCACGCTGCGAGTCCGTTCGTGTGAATATACCCTAAAAGGGAACTATCAGCAGGTTAGACTGTCAGCTTAGGTTAGCTTTGAAATTGTTTGCCCGGTAAGCTGTTAGGAGCACTGGGGGTGGGGCTTCCGCCTCCTAGCACCTATCCAGCCCACCCCCTCTATTGATAATCATAGGAAGGGGTAGGTTGGCAGGGGCCATAGCCCCCCTTTCAATGTTTATCGATGTAGGGGGCAGGCTGGATTAGTGCTTGAGGGCGGGAGCCCCACCCCCCAGTGCTCCTAACGGCTTACCGGGCAGAGGATTTCACAGCTAACAACACAGGAACGGCTGCTGGCTCCACTGCTGACTATGACTTACAAAACTGCAGTAATACAGGAATATCAACTGCACACAAATTGCTTAAAGTGTCACTGTCGTGAATTTTTTTTTTGCAGAAATCAATAGTCCAGGCGATTTTAAGAAACTTTGTAATTGGGTTTATTATCCGAAAAATGCATTTTTATCATGAAAAAGCAGTTTGAAGCTCTCCCCCCTGTCTTCATTGTTCTCCTATGGAGAGAGCTAAAGAAAAGACCAAAACAGGACAACAAAGAGTTAATCTACAAATCCCTCACCCGTTATCTGTTCTGACCATCACCAGTGACCTGTCTGAGCTCAGATTACAGCTGTCACCCAGCTCTGTGCCTGTAATCCTCTGTTATCTGCTAACTCCCTCCTTCCTCCTCCCCCCTCCCCTCTCCCTAGAAAAGACAGGGTACGTCTCCTGCAACAAGTCACAATTTTCAGATTTTTCAGAGTGGATGAAAAAGAGGAAGGAGGGGGGGGACCTGGGAAAAGGCTTTTTACATGCAGATAATGGCAGATTTGGCTAATAAACCCAATTACAAAGTTTCTTAAAATCGCCTGGACTATTGATTTCTGCAAAAAAAAAAAAAAATACGACAGTGACTCTTTAAGGGTATAAACCCACACGCCGTATAAGCAGCGTATTTACTGCTGCGATACGCAGCAAATACGCAGCAAACACGCAGCAAAAACGCAGCAGATTATATCTAAATAACTGAACACAGCATCAAATCCGTACCAACAAATCTGCTGCGTATTTGCTGCGTATTTGTTGCGTATCTGCTGTGTATACGGTGTGTGGGTTTGTACCCTAAGGGTACAAACACATACACCATATATGCAGCAGATACGCAGCAGATCTGCAGAAGATTTGATGGTGAAGACTTGATGCTGTGTTCAGTTATTTAGATCTAATCTGCTGCGTATCTGCTGCGCAGCAGTAAATACGCTGTGTATACGGTGTGTGTGTTTGTACCCTAAAAGATTTTTTTACAGCTTCCAGCACAGGTAGCAAGGATTTAACATAAATTTTGGTGTACCATTTCACTGGACGTTTCGGTCATTTACGGCCTTTATCAACATGGTATACTGTGCTTAAGGGCCCTATTCCACGGAACGATTATCGTTCCCATAATCGTTAATGATAAACGATCCAAACGACCACTATTGCGAAAGACCTGAAATCGTTCACCCATTTACATGGAACGATAATTGTTACTTATGATCGTTCTTGCGGTCGTCTTGTCGCTATTGCGTTCGTCACTACTGCGAATGACCGAACGTCATCTTATTCAATGCCAACGATTTGCGAACGAGCAACAATAAAAATAGGTCCAGGTTTTATTAAACTATCATCGATTTCTCGTTCGGTCGTTTATCGTTAGCTGGTATTCAAACGAATGATTATCGTTTAGATTAGAACGATTTAACGATAGTCTGAACGATAATTGTCCCGTGGAATAGGACCCTAAGAGTTATAAGAGAACTTTGCGAACTGCAGAGGAGTAAGGGCCCTTTTACACAGAAAGATTATCTGACAGATTATCTGCCAAAGATTTGAAGCCAAAGCCAGGACTGGATTTTAAAAGAGGAGAAATCTCAGGCTTTCCTTTATGACCTGATCTCTGTTTATAGTCTGTTCCTGGTTTTGGCTTCAAATCTTTGGCAGATAATATGTCAGATAATCTTTCTGTGTAAAAGGGCCTTTACATGGCTGATAATGCCATTTACTCTGTTGTTCACAGTTTTCGGGAATTTTTTTAACAATCAAATAATATATATATATCTATATATATATATATATATATATATATATATATATATATAACTATCCCTACTCAGTCAACACTAATTCCTGTAGCCTCATGGCCACATGGTTATAGTGTCCGAACAGTGGAATCACCATGACACATATAGGTAGTGTATCTTATAAGAAAAAAAAGGTTTTGCACAAAACCTCTGCACAGTAAGGTTTGGCTTCACTCTAAGGATGTTCCCCGATCTGTAGCCTCCCAGCTGTTGCAAAACGACAATCCCCTTCATGCATGGACAGCTGAATTCTGGGGAACACATCTAACGAAAATTCTGGTCTAGTGAGAAGACGTGACTTCTGCTATTGCCTCTATTACAGTGCAAACTAGGTACACATGTTTCAGTATTCTTCTACATGCCTGGAATATTACCGCCATTACAAGTTCCTGACCACTTGCACTCATTTTCAAGCACAAGCATTGCTGCTGAATCTAAGGTAAAGGTATATCAGTGTATTATACTCCGTGACAAGTATGGTCCTGCTTTCAATTCTGTAAAAAAGGAATTATCGCAATGCCGGAACCAATGCGCAGTGACTAAGTGAGTCTATCGGGGAATGCTGACTGAGAGGGACTTCCGGGTAATATGGCGGCGCCCTGCAGAAGCGTGGTTTAGCCTGGACTGTGCACAGAGATGGCGGGACTGACGTTATTTATCCGGGGGCTTCCGGAGAATGCCAGCAGTGAGCGGCTGGAGGAGATCTTCAGTGAGAGCGGACCCCTCCGGCAGAGCTTCGTGGTCCGGGAGAAGGGTGAGGAGCGGCGGAGGCTCGTTTTCTTCTGTCTCCAGTGCGGCCTGGCATCTGTGCACACGCAGGGCCAGTAATCGTGTGCACTTACCTTACAGCTCGTGCTGCTTTGATGCATCTGATGTGTTTATCCCACTGTAGACTTTAGATTGTTCTAGGGCTCAGTTCACACCCAGTATTATTATACTACAAATGGCTCATACATGTCAATTCCCTAACATATGTTTATGTTCAGACTGTAAAAGTGGTCTGTACTCTGTAGGATATGAGTAGAAATGTATTTATGTTAGGGACATAGTTACTGGCTGACTATAAAGCCATTGAAGTAAATGGGGCCTTAGCCCAGGAATATAAATAGAAATAACCGAGCCCCATAGCAAACTTTTATATGCACCCTCATCTCCTGCTACACACACAAATAGGCACACTACATACATGCACAATACATACACGCACAATACATACACACAGATAGGCACACTGCATACAGTAGATATACACATGCACATATACATACACCGAAACACACTACATACACGCATGCACATATACATACACACAGATAGGCACACTACATACAGTAAATACACACATGCACATATACATACACTGAAACACACTACATACACACATGCACATATACATACACCGAAACACACTACATACACACGTGCACATATACATACACACAGGTAGGCACACTACATACAGTAAATACACACATGCACATATACATACACTGAAACACACTACATAAACACATGCACATATACATACACCGAAACACACTACATACACACATGCAAATATACATACACACAGGCACACAACATACAGTAGATACACACATGCACACTACAAGCACATGTACAGTAGATACAAACATGCACATATACATACACACAGATATGCTCACTACACACACACACACACACACACACACAAATACACAGATAGACACACTATACGCAGTAGATACTGTAAACACAGGCAAACTACATGCAGTAGATAAACCCATGAACATATACATACCCACTGATAGGCACACTACATACAGTAGATACACACACTCATACATACTCAAATAGGCACACTACATACAGTAAATACACACAAATAGGAACACTACATACAGTAGATAAACCCATGCACATATAAACACACAGATCGGAACACTACATACAGTAGATGCACACACACTTATACATACCCACAAATAGGCTCACTACATACACACGCACACTCAATGGTTATGTAGGTAAGGTCTGGGGTGTTCAAATTGGTTACAGTCACTCCTCTTCCTGGGCAGCAGCAACTGTCAGTGTGCAGCTTCTCCACCCCTCCTTCTCTGTTCCGACACCAGAAGGGAGCAAGAAGCAGTCTGAGGTCATAGGGATGATGTGGGGGAGAGGACCCTGCATTTTTACACTTTACAGTCTGTCATAATCACTGTCTCTCTATAGTAAGCTGGTGGTTATCAGAAGGCCTCCAATCCCAAACACAAACTGTTAGAAATCACAGAAAAACTTGGTCCAACAGCATCCAGTAGTAAAGATATGGTGGATCTTTATTCAAGCAGCATACAAAATGGCAACATTTCGACTCCAATAGGTGTTGAAACATTGCCATTGTTAATTTTGCTTGAATATACACCCACCATATCTTCAGTACTGGATGCTGTTGGACCAAGTTTTTCTTTGACGTCTCTGACATGTCAAAAGATTTTGTAACGACAGTAACACTTTTTACAAAGGCTCTTTATTATTTGAATCTTAAAGGGGTACTCCAGTGTGGGGGCACTTTTTTGGGGGGACCGGGGAGGAGGTGGCTGAAATAAAAGATTTCCACTTACCTCCCTGGTTCCAGCGGCCGGTCCCACATCACGGCGCTCCGGTTCCCGGCCGCTTCCGGGTGTGACGCCGCCCGGGACGCTACGTCTCAGGGCCGCTCAGCCACTCAGTGAAGGAGGCGGGATCCGTTTGAAGTCCGCTCGGATCCCGCCTCCTTCAATGAGTGGCTGAGCGGCCCTGAGACGTAGCGTCTCGGGCGGCGTCAGACACCCGGAAGCGGCCGGGCACCGGAGCGCCGTGATGCGGGACCCGCCGCTGGAACCGGGGAGGTAAGTGGACGTCTTTTATTTCAGCCACCTACTCCCCAGTCCCCCCAAAAAAGTGCCCCCACGTTGGTTAAGCCCTTTAAGGACATTGGAACAATAAAAAGTAAACCCTTAGTATTATTTTTAAATAAAGGAGGTGACCTCTTACCTAGTACAATATGCTTGCTTGCAGGTGCGGAAAAATGTCGTGGTATTGGCTATGTCACATTTTCCATGTTGGAAGATGCACAGAAAGCACTGAAGGAAATCAAGGAGTACGATGGGAAGAAAATAGAGGTGATGGTGGCCAAGAAAAAACTGCACGAAAAAGATAAAAAGGCTAAAACAAAAGGTACTGCAAGGAAATTGCAATGGCTTAGAAATCTCTAGCTAGTATTTAGAACTGTGGATCAAATGATTGATCAATTGATACTTGAGCATGTAAACATATCAGTATAGACTATGCAGAGTGGCCACTTCTGGTGGGAGCGGAGTGTGTCACTCCACCTTTTATTTGGAAGGATGGCCTTCCTTGCGAACCTTTCATCTCCAGCCATGTTTTCTCTCCTCACCTTCACGACGGCACCATAGGAGGATAGGTTATACCCTAGGGACAGGAAAAAGCACGAGAGGTTAAAAGCCCCTCCCTTTCCTCCCAGCACCAGTGCTTTTTCCTGTCCCATTAGGGCAGGCACGAGAGGGAGGGGATCCGCGTGAAGGCGAGGAGAGATCCCCTCTGAAGAAAGTTACCAGGAGGCTGTGGGGTCGATCGGGGCCTGGCTCCCTTCCTCCCAAATCGTCAGCCGGTCTCGGGGCATGGAACGGTTCCGTCGTCCATATGGGGCCTCGCACCGTCTCCAGGCGCCCGGTGAATGTGGAATCGGCGCCGCCATTAGAGGTAGGCCTCAATTTCCCCACCAGAATCGGGCGTCGCGGCGCTCTGCGTATGACGTCAGACGCCGCGTCGCTCTGCGGGTGACGTCGTACGCCGCGTCGCTCGGCGCGCGACGTCGGACGCCGCGTCGCCTCTTGATGACGTCGGACGCCGCGTCGCCTCTTGATGGCGTGGGACGCTGCGGCGCTCCGGAAGTGACGTGGGACGCAGTGCGGCCGTGTGCGCTTCCGGGATGCACAGTTAAAACCACGCCGGGAACTGGTCGGATCGTCTTGCCGGTAAAGATGGATCCCTCCACGTCCGACAAGACTGCTGCAACGGTAACCGTGAGTAACGACCCGGCTCCGGCCGCTTCCGCATGCGTAGCTCTGCATTTTTTCAGCACGCTTCCCATGCAAACTCTGCAGTCCTTATCCCTTGGGGTCTATGTCTCCACTGGGGGTGCTTTTATTACCTTGAATGTCATCACTATGGTTCCCTCTCCACTCACAATATATATTCGGGTGCAGGGAATGCATATGTATATGGGTATATACTGGTATATATATATATACAGGAGATATATATATATGCATCTATACAACTGGTGTGTGGGTACTGTCCATCAGATCATTGTGTTATATGGATTCTGATGCACATATTGCTTATCCTCCCTAGGAGACTAAAGAATCCAATCCTAAGAAGGATAAACCCAAAATACCAGAGAGGAGATGTGTGACCTGCAATTCTAAATTGTCACATGGTTGCAAGAAAAACATTTGTCCATCTTGCGTTGGAGATATTATAAAGGAAGACAGATCATCTTTCCTAGAAGATATTAGAAAGATGATGAAAGAGGAGATTGCTACATCTATAGCTAATCTCCCTCCTCCTCCTCTACTACCACCTCCACCTCCTCCTGCTGCGCTAGATCCAGCTCCTCCTCATGTATCCCCGGTCCATCAGCCAGTGACTAATGATGCGCCGGTGGAGACGATTACTAATTATTCAGCTTCCGTAGCAGCGTCAGATGAATCCACATCATCCAGGAAACGCAGAAGACATTCTTCTGCGTCTTCCTGTGAGTCGGGTCAGATTCAAGAAACAATTGAATTAAGTGACAATGACACGGAACAAAAAGAGGAAATAAAGAAATATTTCTTCGCCTCAGACCACACCTCTGCTCTCCTTAAAGCGGTCAGAGATGCTCTGAGTGTAGAAGAGATCCAGGAGCAAGTGGCTCCCAAGGATAAGATGTTTCAGGGCTTGAAAACCAAGAGGAAATTGGTTTTTCCAGTTCATGAGACTCTACAACAGCTAATCTCTGATGAGTGGGAAGAACCTGAGAAAAGACTACAGGTGCCCAGTGAGATCAGGAGACGATTACCCTTTGGGGAAGAAGATATGTCTAAGTGGGGAGATATCCCTAAGATTGATGCTCAGGTGGCAAAAACCACTAAAAGATCATTACTTCCCTTTGAGAATTCTTCTCAGCTTAAGGAACCCATGGATCGCAAGGCGGAAAGCCTGTTAAGGAAATCCTGGGAGACGGTATCTTACTCCTTAAAAAATAACATTGCGGCCACTTGTGTAGCCAGGGCCCTCCACGTCTGGGTACAGCAGCTAGAGGACCATTTAAATGATAAATGTCCAAGACAACAGATAGTGGACTCCTTACCCCTACTAAAGGACGCCACGGCCTTCCTAGCTGACGCCACAGCTGAATCTATTAGATTTGCAGCTAAGGATGGTGCTTTAACTAATGCCGCCCGCCGAGCGCTCTGGTTAAAGAATTGGACCGGTGATAATACGGCAAAATCAAATCTTTGTGGTATACCCTTTGAAGGGCAGTATGTATTCGGGACACACCTGGATAAAATTATAGAGAAATCAGCAGATAAAAAGAAAGCCTTACCGGAGGAAAAGACTCCGCAAAAGAAACAACAATTCAAACGGCCCAAGTTCCAAGATAACTACCGCGGCAAAGGGAAAGGAGGCCGCTGGAGTTATGCCAAAGGAGGGAAAGGGAGAAATATTTTTTTCAATCCCAAGACCTCCCAAGATAAACAGTGACATCGGTCCGGTAGGGGGAAGGCTGCAGGGCTTTTCAGGTGTGTGGGAATCTATTACCAACAACAACTGGGTAATAGATATCATCAGAGAGGGCTATCGAATAGAACTGATTCATCCTCCCCCACACAAATTCACCATCTCACGCCAGTCTTCAGATCCCCTACAAAAAGAACTACTAAAAAGCGTGAGGAAACTACATCAGATGAAAGTAATCTCCCTAGTTCCACCAAAGGAGAAAGGAGCGGGTCATTACTCGAACTTGTTTCTAGTAAAAAAACCCAACGGCTCCTTCCGTCTAATTATAAATTTGAAACCGTTGAACCAATATGTCAGGTACCAGAGGTTCAAAATGGAATCAATAAAGACAACAACACCATTAATAGCGTCCAATGCCCTGATGGCCTCCATAGATCTCCAGGACGCCTATTACCACGTCCCAATACATCAGGACTCCCAAAAGTACCTAAGATTTGCGATACTAATAGGGAAGGAAGTACGCCACTATCAGTTCACAGCTCTCCCATTCGGGATCTCCTCGGCTCCAAGAATCTTCACCAACGTGATGTCAGAAGTGATATCTTTTCTCCATCTCCAGGGAGTAAATATAGTGGCCTACCTGGACGATCTTCTGGTCATAGCAGACACACAAGACAAACTACTACGGGATCTAGAAACAACTCACAACCTTCTTACATCCCTAGGTTGGATCATCAACACCGACAAATCCGACCTGACGCCATCACCCAGGAAAATATTTCTGGGAATCCTCATAGACTCGACTCTCCAAACGTCCTTTCTCCCAGAGGAAAAAATACAAAAGATCATCACAAAAGTCAGGAGACTAAAGAGCGGTTCTCTGACTTCTGTGAGAGAGGCCATGTCAGTACTAGGCTCAATGACCTCATCCATTCCAGCGGTACCATGGAGTCAAGCCCACTCCCGGTGGCTTCAGGCTCAGATCCTAAAAGCCTGGAACAAAAAACCCTCGGGATTGGACATGAAGTTTTCTCTCACCCCGCAAACGAGGTTATCTCTACGCTGGTGGCTAAAAAGAGAAAACATACAAAAAGGGGTACAGTGGAACCCTCAGCCCAAGATAACAGTAAAAACGGACGCAAGCCAGACAGGTTGGGGAGCCCAAGTCGGGACCCAGTTCTTTCAGGGGGTTTGGGACACAAACAATTCAAAAGACTCCTCAAACCTCAGAGAACTCAAGGCAGTAAAAAATTCATTACTGGCAGCTCAGAACACCTTAAAAGGGACCCACGTTCATGTCCTATCAGACAACGTAACTACGGTAGCCCACCTGAGACACCAAGGCAGTGCGAAACACAATCTCCTGTGGTCAATATCAGATCAGATATTCACTTGGGCAGAGGCTTACCTTCTGTCTCTGTCAGCAACTCACCTGAAGGGAACAGAAAATATTCAGGCAGATTTTCTCAGTCGCCACCAGGTCCATCCGGGGGAGTGGTGCCTCAAATACCAAGTCTTCCATCAACTAGTACAGCGCTGGGGGAACCCCGAGATAGATTTGTTCGCCACGAGAAAAAACAAGAAAGTGGCAAACTTTTACTCCTTAAATCCAACAGACCATCCGGCCGCAGTAGATGCCCTGACACAGGATTGGAAGGTAGATCTAGCATATGCCTTTCCACCCATCCCATTAATACCAAAGGTACTCCAGAAGATCAGGGACCAGGGAGTAAAGACGATTCTGGTAGTGCCGTATTGGCCAAAAAGAAGCTGGTTTGGCCTCCTCAAGGCATTAGCACTAGAAGAGCCAGTCCTACTTCCACATTTAACAGACCTTCTCTTTCAGGGTCCGATTCTCCACCCAGAACCAGAGAAACTACAACTGTCTGCATGGATCCTGAAGAGACAATATTAAGGAGCCGAGGCTTATCAGAAGAGGTAATATCCACTCTGATGAAAAGCAGAAAGAAAGTGACTAACTCCATCTATCTAAAGGTCTGGAAGGTGTTCTCCTCCTGGTGTACATCTCCCCCACCAATTCCGGCAGAACCAAACATAGCCCAAATACTGGACTTCTTGCAGGCTGGTCTATCCAAAGGCCTTAGACCAGCCACGCTTAAAGTGCAGGTTTCCGCTTTATCAGCAATCTACGACACTAACCTAGCCGACCATAGATGGATAAGGAGATTCATAAGAGCCGCGTCTAGGATTAACCCTAGACCTCAGTCCATTCATCCGTCATGGGACCTAAATTTAGTACTAGAAGGGTTAACAGGACCAACCTTCGAGCCTATAACAGATATCAACATAAGACTACTCTCATACAAGACAGTCTTTCTGGTCGCGATATGTTCCGCCAGGAGGGTGAGCGAGATCCAGGCCTTAACTATCCGCAGACCATATTGCACTATCTCAGAGGACTGCATTACACTAAAAACAGATCCCTCATTTCTACCCAAGGTAGTTACAGAATTTCATAGGAATCAGGACATTATCCTTCCATCATTTTGTCCAGATCCAAAAAATTCATCAGAAGAAAAACTCCATACTTTAGATGTCAGACGAGCAGTCTTACAGTATATGGAAACTACGGCCCCCTGGCGAATTGACCAGAACCTGTTCATACAATTCCAGGGAAAGAACAAAGGGAAGAAGGTGTCAAAAAGTACCATCGCTAGATGGATAAGGAATTCAATAACAGAAGCTTATAAAGCTCAAGACCTACCTTCTCCCATTAACATCAAAGCCCACTCCACGAGAGCAATGTCTACATCGTGGGCAGAAAGAGCTTCAGCTTCTCTAGAACAGATCTGTAGGGCCGCGACATGGTCGTCCCCTCACACATTTATAAAACATTACAGACTACGTCTGCAGTCAAAAGAGGATCTCACCTTCGGCAGGAAGGTGCTGCAGGCTGTGGGCCCCCCCTAAGAGTAATGGTTGGTATTGCTCCTATGGTGCCGTCGTGAAGGTGAGGAGAGAAAATAGGATTAGTCTTACCGGTAAGACTGTTTCTTCGAACCTTCACGACGGCACCAGTATCCCTCCCTAGTATTGTATGATTAAATATGATACTCACGTGGTGCTATTGGTTGTTATAAAGGCACTGGTGCTGGGAGGAAAGGGAGGGGCTTTTAACCTCTCGTGCTTTTTCCTGTCCCTAGGGTATAACCTATCCTCCTATGGTGCCGTCGTGAAGGTTCGAAGAAACAGTCTTACCGGTAAGACTAATCCTATTTTTTTTCCCTGCTATAGTGTCAGAGGCGTTCCCAAGTCCCTAAAGTGCTATAAAGCATTTTCGCTTCCCCTCCCCTCTATGTGCAGGAATAGGGATGGGAAGGTGTTGCAGCACCTAAACTGTGGGAGCTTGGGAATGCCTCTCTGACACTTTAGCTAGCTAGCACACTCTTGTGCCTATTGTAAACCTCCTAGTGACACAAGCATATGCCCACAGTGCCTTGGTCTACTAGTGAACTTGACATGCCATGATAGTGCTCAAAATATTCTGTTTTTTTTTATATATATATATACACAATTATATTTGTTTTTTTAGAAGCTGCAGAGAAGGCAAAACAAAGCAAGCCCAGCAAAGTCCCTCCCAAAAAAGCAAGACTCATCATCCGGAATTTGAGCTTTAAGGTATAGTGTTAAGTGGGTTAAATATAATGAGGGTATCTCTTGATGCAGACTTGTTTTCTGCTTTTAGTCTGACAAGTTTCTGAGATGTTGGCCCAGATTTATCAAGCTGACTAAAACACAAATTGTGTTTTTTTTTTTTTTTTGTTTTTTTGTTCCCCCCCAACTCTCCACAGCAACCAATCACAGCTTGTGTTTAATATCTTAAAGTGCCATTAAAATACAGTTATATGGGGCTGTAAAGCTCATGTTAGGACTTCTTGCTCCACAAGCTCTCTACCACTTTTAAGGCTTGAAGGGGTTATCCAGCGCTACTAAAACATGGCCACTTTCTTCCAGAGACAGCACCGCTCTTGTCTCTAGTTTGGGTGGGGTTTTGCCACTTAGTTCCATTGAAGTAAATGGAGCTTGATTGCAAACCGCACCTGAACTGGAGACAAGAGTCGTGTTGTCTCTGGAAGCAAGTGGCCATGTTTTTGTAGCACTGGATAACCCCTTTGATGTCTGAAAGTGGCTATAAATGTGGACATTAGCAGTAGCACTTGGGTCTGATTTTTTTTTTTTTTTGGGGGGGGGGGGGGGGGGGGGCTTATCTATACCTGCTTTACTGGGCCTGTTATTACATAAAATGTTGTGCACCCTGATGAAAATTTACACCACAAGCAGGATCTACCTCTTGCACTTTGAGGTACCTTTCCATCCTAGTAAGACCCCTGCTGTGCTGATGGCATACCTTTGTGTTATATGTGCAAGCTTCTTGTAGGGTATACCATTTACTACTAAACACTTTTGGTGCAGGCTTTGGTTTAAAGTGAATCTGGTGTAATTTACTTTCCAAACTTCTGACACTGTTATATTTTAGGTCAAGGAGACACACCATACCTTACATATATTCATCTTTGCTTCCAGAACATGGAAAATGCTTTTATTTTCCAGTGAGAGGCCCAAGCTCCTGATCTGCTGCAAGATGGAATACTTTCTAACTACCCTTTTCATACCTGACCCTGCTTGATTGACAGTCAGCTGCAAGCAGAGATATAGAGGGGAGGAGGTGTTACAGCCCTCAGAAGATCAGGAGCTTGGACAAGCCTCTCTGACACTCTCACTTGAGAATAAAGGCATTTTTCTATGTTATGGAAGCAGGAATGGATATAGGAAAGGTACCCTGTGTCTCCTTGACCTAATGGCTATTTACCAGTCTCAGCAGTTTGGAACGTAAATTGCAGCTGACAGATTCACTTTAAAATAAACAATCTAAAGAATCTTTCAAGTTTATCAAATAGCCACTGGAATAATAACTCTGATTTGTAGACTCTTAGTAAATCTGGGCCATTGTGCTAAGTGTCCTTTATTATTTTCCATACCAGTGCTCTGAAGAGGATCTCAAGACACACTTTTCCACTTTTGGGTCTGTGGTGGAGGTCAACATCCCAAAAAAGCCAGGTTTGATTTCTGTTTGAAAGTAAAGTCTTATTTCTAAATAATATCATTTAGCGGGAGCAAAAGTGATCAAATACCCTAAATATCATACATTTTAAGAGAATGTCATTACGACAGAACTAAAAAACCATGAGAATGATAGTGATGTGTAGCATCACCCAACCCTTCATAAAGGGGTATTCCCATCTTAACTAACATATTGAATGTGTAGACGTGGTCAAGTAAAATTTGTTTGGCAAATACATTCATTTAGCAAACTTGCCAGACAAATGCTATAGGAATAGAGTGGTGGTCGCTAACCTAGACAGCGAACTGTCAACAATAGGAGGGAGCGGCCATATCAGGAGAAGGAGCCAAGTTCACTTATGTATTTTGCAAAATATATTTTTTGACCAGCTCTACACATTTAGATGTGTTAGCTGAGATGGGAGTATTGCTTTTACTAGTCTCTGCCCTGAAAAGGCACTCCAGCTGTTGCAAAACTACAATTCCCATCATACCTGGGCAGCCAAGGCCATATCTTTGGCTGCCCACGCATGGTGGGAATGGTAGTTTGGCAACAGCTGGAGTGTCAAGGTTAGCCATTACTGTTTTTGATGCTCCTTAGAGAGGGCTTCATTGTAGGTTTCTCTTTAAGTGATTCAACCTCCTCTTTGTAATTTTTTTTTTCTAATTTTACTCTCAAATGCCATTCTTGCATTTTAATTTGGAACTTTTCCTTCTTTCCCAACAATATTCTCGTGTATAACTTTACAAGACCACCAGTAATAATTATGCTTTCTCCAACAGATGGGAAGATGCGAGGCTTTGCCTTTGTGCAGTTTAAGAACATGTTAGAAGCCAGCAAGGCTTTGAAAGGGACAAATATGAAGAATATAAAAGGTGATTCATAGAAAGGATGTCCTAGAGCTAGACGGGCAGCTAAACTAATAAGGGGAATGGAGCATCTTAGTTATGAGGAGAGATTAAAAGAATTAGATTTGTTTAGTCTCAAGAAGAAACGTTTAAGGGGAAATATGATTTAATTTATTTAAATATAAATGGCCCCTACAGAAAATATGGGGAAAAGATGTTCCAGGTAAAACCCCCATAAAGGACAAGGGGGCACTGCCTCCGACTGGAGAAAAAAGGTTCAATCTCCAGAGACGACAAGCCTTCTTTACCATGAGGACAGTGAATCTGTGGAACAGTCTACCCCAGGATCTGGTCACAACAAAAAGAGTAGAGGGCTTTAAAACAGGATAAGACAAGTTCTTAGACCAAAATAACATAAATGCATATGTATAGAATCAATCATTATCTGTCCCCTTCTCTGTATCCATCCCCTCCTTGTATATACCCCTTCCCTGTATCCATCTCCTCCTTGTATATGCCTTCCTTGGTTGAACTTAATGGACATGCATCTTTTATTAACTGTATTGACTATGTAACTATTTATGCCAATGTATTATACTTTATTGTGGGTTGATATATAAGAAAGGTCTTATTTTACAAACTTCTGATCATGGGTCCAGTTAAAGCTGCAACGTTGATGCTTTCCATGTTAAATACTCTGTAGTATTTGCAAGATTGATAGCGACTAAAGGAAAACATTGCTGTTGGAGGAATTTATCTAGACCTAAATTGATACTGTCACCACCCACCCCATATCTTTGGGTAGGTATTTTTTTTTCTGCACCATCAGGTACTGCTGTATGTTCCAAAAATACCTTTGAGAAAGGTGTCCTGGTCTTCCTTTGGGTGAAAAAAAATTGTTGTGTTTTTAATCATTGGTGGACAGTTTCACCGATGGGTCTTTTCGGCCATTAAGTCCCCTCTGGAACTTACTGCCCTAGGATCTACCCAACGTCCCCGCCTCCCCCTTGGCAATGTCACAAAGGGAGGGAGTGGATTACAGGTGTGGGGGAGAAGAGTTATTGATACACTGGTTTTGCAGGGTGCCATGCGAGCAGAAATCAAATATTTCAGATCAAATGGGAAAAGGTTGTTTGAAACGACTGACCCTTTCAAATTTTTTTTTTTCATGAATAGGACGAACTGTTGCTGTTGACTGGGCTGTTGCAAAGGATAAATACACAGCAACTAAGGGGGTGCCAGCCAGCGGTAAGTTAACTGTTTTTAGGTTCTGAGGGTAAAGGGAAACTATCAGCAGGTTGGTCCATATGAACCTGCATATATCTTCCTGTAGCTGCCGTTCTAACGAAAGTCCAAGAAAATGTTAATTAACTTCTTTGGTGCGCACTGTGGGCATTATCTCCTACGTTCTTGGCTACTTATGCTTGTTCAGGTATCCATAAGCAGAATGGCCTCTTTACCACACAAGCACTGTAACAGCAGCCCATCTCCATGCAAGAGAGCAGCCTGCTTATGCAAACCTAAATATGCATAGGTAGGTGTGAACATAGTAGGTGATGACTGAACTGTGTGTGTTCGGGGGAGGGGTTGTTCTGGTTGTCAAGAATTAATATTCTTAATTATTTCTTTCAGGCACAATTTAGCAAAAATGGCGGGATGTACAAATATAACACAAGTGGTGCTGGAAACCTGTTGATAGTTTCCCCTTAAAGAAGCACTTGAGGGTTTTTCTTTTGCTTATATAGGGCAAAAAAATCCTGTGTGCCTCTTTAATAACATCTTTAAAATAACCAAAAAAGTATTCTTAATTTCAGAAACAAAGAAATATAACAAGGAGTTGGAACAGAGTGAAGATTTATCAGATTCTGAAGATTCACCAGATGACAAGGATAAACGTTCATTAAAAGATGAAGGTGAAGGTGAAGGGGAAGAGGAAGATTCAAGTGAGGAAGAAAAGGAGTCGGAGCAGGAGAAGAAAACAAAAGGCAATAAAGTGTAAGCAATGGATCATTTCCATTCCCTTTTTCTTTTTAGGATTTAACTTCCCTTACACCACTGGTCATACAGTTATAATAACTTTCAGTCGAGCGCCAGTTTACCCCCTCAAGAAGAAGCCAACATGCTCAAACCTTCTCTCCACCAACACTATCTGTCACTGGAGAGTCGGGGGGCCGCCATACACCTTAAGGGTAAATTCACACGGGCGTCTCGCACAAGAAATCCGCAGCTAATCCGCAATACACATATTATTCTTAATATTATTGATATGTGTATTGCGGATTAGCTGCGGATTTCTTATGCGAGACGCCCATGTGAATTTACCCTAAAGAGCCATCCAAACCTCGCCCCCGGCAGCAGATTCGGCCAACTTTAGTATAAGGTGTATAGACGTGTTCATAGGGGAACACAGTCGGGCAAAATATACTACAGTACATTAGATGTTCAGACAAGTACCGATCGTGCCGAATGTGAGAATGAGGCGGGAGAAGACCACGCTTGATGTCAGTCAGCTTGAGGGAACAATTTACACTTGTGTGTCTGTGCTTACTATTCCTTTGCAAATGTTTGGTGTATATATATAATTTTTTTTTTTTTAGGCCTGTTAAGAAAACTCAGACTAGCAGAAGCAAAGTGGAGGAGGATAGTGAAGATGATGATGATGATGAAGAAGAGGAGAATGAAGATGATGATGATGTGTCTTCCGACTCTGATCAGGATAGTGATATGGAAGATGAATCTGGTGACTCTGACTATGAGAGTGAAAAGAAAGGTATATTAAGGGTTGTCTCAAGACAATGATTCTACTTAAATGTGAACCCATATAAAAACATGATCATTTTTGTGATTTGCACTAATTCTGTTTTTTAAATATCCACCATTAATATTTTGTACAGTACATATTTCATGGTCAGCATATACTTTGCTGTTTCACTATAAAACCCATTCTTAGAAACACAGTATTTCCATATATTTGATATGCACAAGCCAAAAAGACAGAAATGGCTGCACATCGCACCCATGGCTGACACGAAAGCTTATTTAGCTACATTTAAAACCAACATCAGAAGTTAATATATAATTTGGCCAAACCATATTGCCTCATGTACCACGTGCAGGTCTTCTGATACACATGAGTCCCTAACCAAAAAACATCACTCTGCCGGTCAACAACCACAATCCCCGCAAAACGTGCGCAAGCAGAGAAGGGGGGCCACAGAATGGCCCTGCAACCCCACTGTCACAGGATCAGACCCTAAAGTGCTCCCCCGGACCCCGCAGGCGCCACCGGCGGAAAAAGTGGACGCCAAGCAACACAAGTGTGAACAAGCTCTTACCTCTCCATTCCTCTGCAGGTAGAATGGGAGAATATTAGGAGATCCTCCCCTTATGTACACAGGTGCTTCCTGCTAATTTGGATCACATGGGTCTTACAAAGCACGAGTGCTAGCCACAATGAAAAAAGGGACAGAATACATAAAATATGCACAAGCCAAAAAGACAGAAATGGCTGAGACGAAAGCTTATTTTTGACCTTTTTACCATATATTTGACATTGTATCCTTGGAATTTTCCTGTATTCAAGAGCAAGATGATGATGATCAGTTTGCTGCTGTTTAAGAAAAATCCTCCATTTCTCAGGATATTTTCTGGTTATTTTAGTACAGCTTCCTGGTATATATTTTTTTTGCTCTTCAGCAGAATTGTGTACTAAATGTGCCTTCGTAGTGTGGGCTGTCTATGACCACATGAAGTATGGTACTGTTTCCTGTGCCATATTTATTCAGTGGGAAAAAAAGCAATTACTGTGCATGAGTATAAACAGCCAGGCATGAATGTTAGTTAGGTTGCTAACTTTTCGCTTGCCTGACATCTAGGTAAATATTAGATTTATTTTTTTTTTGTTCCCTTTTATAATGGAAGGAATGAGTTCTATAATCGTCATTCCTGACAGTAACACACATGCAGTACCGAGAGTGATTTGATGAAATTCCCTATAACGTAATTTCACTTGTGTATACATTTTTACCAATGTAACCTGACTAAACATGTTTTTTTAATTTGTATTTCAGAAAAAAATAAAGTGAAAAAGAAACAGTTACCATCAGACGTCGGTGAAGGAAAAACGTTGTTCATAAGGTGAAGCTTTAGCTCTATAGAGGCCACTTGTTAAAAGCATAGTTGCCTTTGTAAAATGTGGAAAAAAGATTCCAATGCTGTTGGCAATAAAAACAATTTGGCCAGTAATGTTAGCGGTTTGCCCATTTTCCTATGGGATTTATAAAAGCATAGAAAAACTTCAATCATTATGTGATGCCATATAGATGCTTGTTTAATGCCCCTTAAAATGGGGCATTTTCATCTCAACTAATATAGTTAAACATGTAGGACACATTGAGTTACACATTTTCTCTAATATTCATTTGGCAAACGTGCCTCATTCTGATATACTGTAGCTGCTCTTTCCCTCCCTACTATCTTTTATTTTGACTCTTTGACCTATTGTGCATTACCAAGCTGTAGAAAACATGAGTTGTAGTCAATTTACTATACTTGAAAGATTTACATTGTCAATTTGGGTCTAAAGCACATGCAAAAAACAGGCACATTTTTATTTGTGTTGTGTAGGAATCTGTCTTTTAACTCTGAGGAAGATGATCTAGAAGAATTGTTGCTAAAGTATGGAAACATTAAATATGTTCGGATAGTGTTACATCCTGATACAGAGCACTCCAAAGGTAAGCCTAATCTTGTGTTAATGGGTTTGATTCCCTAAATGTATGGTATTTATCTATAGCCAGCCCCAAAATTAGTCATATACAGGGTGGGGATAAACCTTTTAAGAAAAGATGGGTAGGAGGGCACACTCTAATGTAATTTTCTAAAATTAATTTTTCCCAATCCAAGATGAACTTTTTAGCTCTCTTGGGACTCCCTGCATCATAATTCATTATAGTGCAGTGAGCTCCTAAACTGCTTAAAAGCTTAGTCTGATTTACAGTCAGCTTATGGACTGAGCATGGACTTGTGAATCTAGCCTAAATGTTTGCCCAACACTGACTGGCGTGGAGTTAGTGACACTCACCCCATTTTTGCATTCTGACTTCTCTACACAGGTGTAATGGGTAAATTTAGCAGTTTTCATACCTTATTTTATATCATACAACATGGTGGTGTTCAAGTAAAAGTCATCTTTTATCAACTACAGATTGTGTAAAGTGGGCGGCCATTGGAACAGGCTGGCTTAAAGGCCTAGGCCCCACCCCCTCTAGGGGGTCGGCCCACCAATTGGGCGGGGCCAACGGTGGCACTGTGGGCGGGGCTAAGTTACGGTAATGCCATGAAGCCCCACCCACTTAGCACAATCTGCAGTTGATAAAAGATCCCTTTTTACTTGAACAAGCACCATGAGGTATGATATAAAATAAGGTATGAAAACTACTAAATTTACCCTTTACACCTGTGTAGAGAAGTCAGAATGCAAAAAGGGGGTTACAGTGTCACTTTAAGTTTTAGCTAGAAGGGGCGGAGCCTGACTGGGGATGGAGTCGGATGTGAGCTCCCGCATACCGGTCCTAATTACCTGCTCCTGCAGGCTTGAGAGCGGCGGCACAAGTATCCCCTGCATACCGGAGGCTCCCGGCAGCTCCCGGCGTCCATTATGAGAGACAGCACCACAAGGAGAGGCGCGCGGGAGACCAAAGGTCCGGCGGCGCTCCCTCACAGAGACTCCCAAGATGGCGCCGGTCCCTATGCAGCGCGGTCCGGTAAGGCGCCCACACTAAATGCAGCAGCTAAGTTAGCTGCCTATGCCAGATCCCCACCAGAGGGGAAGGGGAGAGGACTTTTATTAGGGCAACCCCGGAGCCCACATTCCCCAGAAACAGCAATCCCTGCCCTAAACCCCACTAGCCCCAACATCTCAGTGCAGCAAGAGCACATGGTACAGATACACAGCGAGGAGGAGGAGGGAGAGGATGAACTGCCAGAGCCCACACTAAGGGAGGTCTTTCAAGCAGTAACAAAAGGCAACCTGGCTATAGCCTCCCTATAACAACAAATGGGCACCCTGCAGGAAGAACTGTCCTTCATGCGCCAAAATGTGCAAAAAGTCAATGAGAAGATGGCAGCTGCAGAGGGCAGAATCAGTGATTATAGAGGACAAGCTTGCCCCGGTCCAGCAGATCTCTGCCCTCCTCCTTAAGACAGATGACCTTGAAAACAGGCTGTGGCGCAACAACGTGCGCATAGTGGGGTTTCCAGAAAATATAGAGGGCTCTAATCCCACACGCTTCTTTGAAACTTTGATTAAAGACACAGTTGGAGATGGGACGCTATCCCCTCTTTATGCCATAGAACGAGCGCATCGGGTCTCGACCCGTCCATTACCTCCCGGGGCGCAGCCGCGTCCAGTACTAGCAAAGTTACTGCATTATAAAGACAGAGATGCTATTTTACAGGCAGCACGCCAAAATCCAGATATTACTTACAATGGCTGCCGCATTTCCTTCTACCTGGATTACTCAGCTGACATCCAGAAAAAGAGCACGGTTCACAGAGATAAAGCGCAGGCTGTGCCAACTCCACGTCTCTTATGCCATGATATACCCTGCTAAGCTACGCGTGGTTGCTATGGGTGATACCCACTTCTTTACCGAACCAAAGGATGCAGTCCGCTGGCTTGACATGAACCAGCAACAAATCAGGCAAGAAGCCCGCCCTGAATAATCAACCACTTCTCTGCCTTCACCGCGAGAAAAGGAACGAGGCCACCTTCCACTGTCGCGTGAGGAGTTTCCTTTTGTGCCTTATGTTCTCAGCCCGCAGTTGCCCTTGTTATCCTGTTAAGGCGGGGTCGTTCGCTGAAGATGTGAACTTTTCTCCCACTTCTGGTAGAGTGGGGAACTTGTAGCCCCTACTGTCTACACGTAGTGGATAGTATATATTTTTTGTTTTTTGTGCTTTACTGGGAAATGTTTTCCCACATTACATTTTTTTCTCTTTTTCTCGTTTTTTTCTTTTTGGAGTTTATTGGCAATTCCTGTATGATTATTCTTGATCTCTGTTCACTGTGGTACATCATTATACTGTTTACTGTATGTTGACATGTCTATATTTGCTTCTATATACCCTTATATGGCGACTGGCATTAGAGTAGTCTCTTGGAACATAAGAGGTTTGGGCGAGGCGGACAAACGTTACGCCTTATTTGACAGGCTGCGCACACTTCAGCCTCTCATCTTGTGCTTGCAAGAGACTCTCCTTACTAATGACACAGTCCAGTCCCTGCAGAGGTCATGGATAGGTTGGAGCTACCATTCATTTCATTCACAGTATTCCCGTGGAGTGAGCATACTTATCCATAAAAACATCTCATTTCATTGTTTGGAAGTTAAAGTGGACCCCCAGGGTCAGTTTATTTGTTTGTACTGTACACTTTACACTGTAAAATGGGTTTTGTGTTCCATTTATATTCCCCCTTCCTATAGTAGCTCTGTCCTGAAGACAGTGCTAGCTTTTGGTGCTGCACACCCAGATGCCCCACTGCTCCTTATAAGAGACTTTACTGTCACAGATAATGTCCTGGATAGGGTTTCTGTGGCATCATCTAGTTCGGCAGACTGCCCGAGCTCCCTTAGTGCATTAATGTCAGAAGTAGCACTCTTTGACATATGGAGGGCACGACATCCTGGTGTGCGCGCTTATTCCTGTTATTCGACCACACACAATAGCTTGTCCCGTATTGATTTAGCCATAGGAGATGCCCGGTCACAATCAGACCACTCCCCCCCTGAGTCTCTTGTTGATGCACCCTGGGGTATGGCAATCCTCTGTACGGACTTGGCGGCTTAATCCGCACTGGTTGTCCGTCTTTGAGGTATTGGGTATACAGATGGCTGCAGAAGAATTCCTTAATCACAACACTGGCACTGCCACCCCACAGGTGGAATGGGATGCCATGAAGGCATATCTTAGAGGTTTATTTTATACAGCGGATCACCCGCACTAAAAGGGCAAGGGGCCGTCTACGGGCCACCCTCCAGGACTCCCTCTTGCAAGCTGAAGATAAACACATTACAGGTTGCTCTGCTACCACTGCAACCAGACTTAGAGAGGCTCAGCAGACCCTCACAGACTTTGATCTGGAATCAAGCCCATAAGAGAAATTTTGCTAAACACATGTTTTTTGTTGAAAGAGAGCGTACGGGCCATCTTCTGTCGGTCATCACTAGCTCTCAAGAGGAGTCCCGCGTTCCTCACTTATATCCAAAACGCTAACTGAGTCCTGGTAACCTCAACCCCAGACATATTAGATGTCTTTTATACTTTCTATACTGATCTATATACCTCTAAATTAGAAGTCACTCCCAACCACATTGAGGAATTCTTGGCCTCCATTTCTCTTCCCGCCCTGGCGGCTGATGCCAGAGAATTTTTAGATGCCCCTCTGACACTGGAGGAACTTGAAGCTGCTGCCTCTTCTCTTGCTAATAATAAAGCGCCAGGCCTACATGGGTTGCCGGGGGAACTTTATAAAAAGGTTGGAGAGGTGTTGCCCAGGCTACTCGAGGTGTGGCAGGCCTCTGTGGAGTCGGGATCCTTACCTGAGTCGATGAGGGAGGTGGTAATAATAGCTCTGCCCAAACCTGGCAGGGGTGCAACCCTACCGGGGTCCTACAGACCCATTTCTCTATTGCCCACTGACATTAAGATCCTAGCTAAAGCTATTGCTAATAGGCTTTCACTCTACATGACTACATTGATTCATCCCAACCAAACAGGGTTCATCCCTGCCAGGTCCCCTGCCATGAATATAAGACGTTTGTATCTCAATCTCCAGCTGCCTTCAGAGGACTCTGGAGACAGGGCGGTGTGCTCACTCGATGCTGTCAAAGCCTTTGACAGCGTCGAGTGGCCCTTCCTGTGGGCAGTGCTAGAAAATAATGCAATTTGGACAGCAGTTATAGCATGGATTCAACTGCTGTATTCCTCGCCTTGTGCCCGATTGAAAATTAATGGTGGCTTGTCCGCCCGGTTTGGTCTGCAGCGGGGCACGCGGCAAGGCTGCCCCCATTGCCGCTCCTGTTCGCGACTGCTATAGAGCCGCTTGCGGCCTTCCTTCGTGCCCACCCAGGTGTTCGAGGATTTAGGAGGGGAGGAAAAAATTGCATTGTATGCAGATGATCTGCTGTTGTACTTAAATGATACTGATGCCTCTTTACCACAGCGATTGCACTAATAAATGATTTTGGTAGGGTGTCGGGGTTGTCTATTGGCTGGGACAAGTCGGTGCTGCTGCCAATAGATATGGCTGTGGAACAAATGCCCATCCTCCCTATTCCCCTCAAAATACCTTGGCATTATGATATCTAAGGATATTAGAACATACGAGAGATTAAATCTCACACTGATCCTTTGCAGATTTCAGGCCAAGTTAGGAGTGTGGCGCAAGCTCCCTTTATCGGTAGTGGGACGTGCTAATTTATTGAAAATGGTGTGGATGCCCCAATTACTCTAAGTATTACATAATTCCCCGACCTGGATCCCCCTGCGCTTTTTCCATAAAGTACATGGCCTATTTAGAGACCTAATATGGGGCTCCCAACACCCCCGCATAAAACTGGAAACCCTGCAGAGAGCAAAGTCGTCTGGGGCCTGGCAGTACCTAATGCCATGATTTATTTCCTGACCTCCCAGCTGCAAAATTTTAGAGGATGGGAAACTGACACAGTAATTGACCCCACATCCCAATTATTGCAAATACATCTTAATACGGGGAGACTGTTTGAGGCCTTAGAGGCAAAACGTTTCTCCACCGTTGCCGTGGGACAGCCCACTCTCCAACTGTACCATAGAGTCTGGAAGGTTAGGGACATGTATGGGCTAACCGGCTGCTCTGCATATACCTCCATTTGGGACACCCCCTGGTTGGGGGACCTATTCTTTTTGGAAGGGTTCACGCCATGGAAGGTGCTTGGTCTTAGACGGGTGGGACAATTATATATTAATGGTCAATTGAAAAACTTCCAACAGTTGAGTGCAGAATTCCCAATACCCAGAACCCACTTTTATAAATACCTTCAGCTGCGCCACGCATGTGAGCGGGAGGGGGATATTCTAACTCGGGCTCGACCTGTTATCCCACCTATCAACATAGTAGGTACCTCTACAACCACCTCTGGATTAATATCTATCCTCCCCTTGGAGGACGATGTATGTAAGGAAGTCCTGGGCATGACACCTCATTTATCAGTGGGGGAGCAGCACCGCTTGTCTCAGCTATACCTTCTGCATAGAGTGTCCAGAACACAGGAGTTCCTGTTTCGGGTGGGGGTCCGCCCCAATGCTTTGTGTCCCAGATGCCAAAGGGACGAAGGAGGGGTCCTGCACATGTTCTGGCGTTCCTCAAAATTGACGAGATATTGGCAGGGTGTCGCCTCCACGGTTCAGTGTTTACTCCATTCAGTTGGAACAATCTCCCCTAGTGTGCATTCTGGGTTACGTGGAGGATCTAGAGCTGCCCAACTCTGAAAAACTTGCCATTGCCCGGATATTGATCATGGAAAGGAAATTGATAGCTCAGACCTGGCTCGACCAGGAACCCCCGACACTTACAGCCCTGAAAGCCAAAGTTAATTGGCTCATAGCTAATGATAAATAACGCCTATGAAAATCGGGAGGCAATAAAAAAATTCGAAAAGATTTGGGCTCGCTGGCTGGATACTCCAGGCCTGGCACCTTCGTCACTTACAAGAGGCAGCACCGCTCTCTCCGAGGTGGTTTAAACATACACAGGATGTTGGGATGATGGATTCCGGGGATAACGGACGTTTTTGTTAAGTGTCTGGATTTATGGTCGCCACAGAGGACACAGAGACCCTTTTCCCAATAATGGTTTTATTGCATTATACTCTTCCTATTTGCTGGACTCGTTACATAACAAGCCGGATATTGCCAATACGGTTTATGTCTTGTTTTCTGTTCTTTCTTTTTTTTTTTTTTTTTTTTGTTTGTTGTATTCACGAGGATTGGACCTGTGTGCTGTCCATCCCCGTAGTTCTTTCTCTTGTGTTAAAAAAGGAAAAACCTAATGAAAAATTACTTTGATTAAAAAGTTGTTAGCTAGAAATTTGATAACATCTTGTATCATCTCTCTCTTTCTGCGGTCTGTATTAAATAATTGTACCAAGTTATAAAGAAAATAGTTTTAATAGCAAAGTAAAAACTCCTTGTACCATTGTAGATTTTCTTACTGGCACAAAAAGATCCTTTTGTTCTTTATCATGATTGAAAGGATCAAAATAGTGTCAGCCTAGCAATTGCAAGTGACAGGAGTAAAGCTATTTCTAACTCTACAACAGTATGTCAGAAGATGGGAACCATCACCTTGCCTAAAGTAAATTCCTGATGGTGTCATTAAACATTTATTCCCCTCATTAATCTGCATTTCTGAAACTCATGGCTGACTGATTATCTTCAGTGATCAGTCCTGTATCCTTGCAGTGAGGTAGACTCTGCTTGTGCCCCACTACACCACTCTGCTCTTTCTGGCAGCTCCGTAGAGAATGAATAGAGCCGCGAGTCACGTGATGTACCTCAAAACAGAGGAGACGGGAGGGGGGGGGGGGGGACAGTCTGGAGATTGCCGGGGGTACAGAGCTTGGACCTCCTGTGATCTCTTTCGTGTCCTCAATAATGTGGAAAACTTCTTTTACGTCATAGCTTAGTGATTTCTGTATCTGGATTACTTGCAGCTATTGAATAAGCACACCACTTCTGAAAGATGGAGGTTTTAGACAGTAACTGGTTTGCTTGTATTTCTTTTTTAGGTTGTGCCTTTGTGCAGTTTGTGGATAAAGAGTCTGCAGAGAAATGCCTAGCAGCTGCCAAGGAGGAGTCTGAGGTATGCTTGTTTCTAAAAGACACCACCAGTCATTCTGCAAAACTTGCATTGAAATTACTTCTACTTAACCGTTTATTAATAAATCTTGAAACTATCATTGTCATGTTCATTTATGTAGTTTATCATCTTGCAAGACTTCTTCACGTTTATTGAAGGAAAGTGTGCCTAATGGCATATTGATAAGCCGAGCCAGACGAGTGTCTCCACTGATCAGTAGAACAAAATGCCAGCAACTCTAGGAAAGTGATCAGTCAGCTCCCGTGGATTCTATGGAGGCTTTACAATCACATGTTTGTTAGTGCTGCTTCTAGTGATTGGTGGTGACTGGAGTGCTTGGACCCCATTGATTGAACATTGATGGCATATGCAAATCAGGTCTTAAATAATTGAAGCTAAGGATTAATTATTATATCACCCAGCCCTTGTTTTTAATAGTGATGTGCATTGGTAAATCCGTTAAAGTTGGCTATATTGTTTCTATACCTAAAGGCTTTCAGCTGTTTGTACAGCTTGGCTATTACTTTAATCCTGTAGTTATTTCTTTGTTTGATTCTTCCATTCATACTACACAAACTATTAATATGATGGCATACTGTTTCTAATGTCAGCCAGTCTGCTAGTAGTAATTTATAGTAAATAGAGTACTGCCATAGTTTTTTTATTTTTATGTACTGTTGAACAGAATACAGATGGGCTCTGCACCTAAAATAAATGTGTAATACACCTACAAACTACATTGTGGTAGGGGAGCATTTGAAATTTGAAAACACTTGAAAACACGTCAGATACACATAAAGCATAAAATGCACACACATAAAAAAAACCTCTAAAATACGCATGTATTTCCAAAGCATTTCCATGTGTCATTTTCTGCTCCGTCCAGCCTAACTCAAAACACATTTCATTATTGACCCAACCCAGAATGGAGGCTTAAAACTTGCTGGAAGGAAGCTTCTTGTGGACCTGGCTGTCAGCCGGGAGGAAGCTGGAAAGCTGCAACAGAAGACAGTAAAGAAACCCACAGGGACCAGAAACCTGTACCTGGCAAGAGAAGGATGTAAGTGACAATTTTGTCAGTGCATCAGAGTACCCTGCAGTGTTCATTTGCCTTCAGATGTACCTTTTAGGCCTAGTTTACTCAACTTTTTATTGTAAAAAATGTACATAACTTAGTAACAGTAAAGCTTGTTGCAGATCCTCTTTATAAGTTACCTATATTAGTTCTTGATGCAGACGCCAGTCCCCCTCTCTTCCCAGCCAATGGTTTTCAGAAATGGTACTGTGTTTTTATATTTGTGTGTCTTTCTAAAGGCTTTCTTCTAAGAAAACAAAGAATAAGAGTTCATGATTGTAACCAATGGATGTCCATTTCAGCCTTTATAGTCTTAGTGAAGATAGATAATACAAATGACTTCCTTTTTGTCTACTGATCACACAAAATACTGGAAATACATTTTTAAAGGTTTGTACTTTCTAAACACGTGGAAATTAATAGCAGATGTTTGAGCTTTTTGGTATAATGAAAGGTATTGAAGCTGCTGGCCTAAATTTTTTTTTTTTTTTTTTTAATATATCTTCATATGTAGCTGTAATTGTATTCATGGGTTTTGTCTGTTTACCCATAGTGATTCGAGAAGGAACAAAAGCTGCAGAAGGAGTGAGTCCAGAAGATATGGCAAAAAGAACTCGGGTAAGAGCTAATTGTTGTTGGGAAACATCAGACCTCCAAGAAAAGGAAGTGATGCCATTGCTATAGTGGTCCATATTGTGTGTTTCCACAATAAAAGGGCTGTTCTGGGGGATTATTTTTATATTTTACTTGGGCT
Organism: Dendropsophus ebraccatus; assembly: GCF_027789765.1. Taxonomy (NCBI): domain Eukaryota; kingdom Metazoa; phylum Chordata; class Amphibia; order Anura; family Hylidae; genus Dendropsophus; species Dendropsophus ebraccatus. The sequence goes on from NC_091454.1 coordinate 136,380,110, forward strand.
GCTTTTAAAATATAAAAAAAAATCCATGCCTTCCTCACTCCCTTGCCGCTGCTCTGAGCAAGCCTGGTACCACTGTGTATCACCTCAAGGGTCAACCCAGGGCTCTGTTGCAATGGAAAAGGACACTGGTTGACCTCAGGGAGATCAACCAAAACACCGTAGGGACACCATCACATGTATTGACGTCAGTGTATTCTAGAACATTGCCCCCTGGGAAATCAAATATGCAAAAGAACACTCCAGAGACACCATCACGTGTCTCGATGTCAGTGAACTAGCCAGACCTTCCTCCGGGAAGAAGCAACCAAGCCAAGGAATGTTTCCAATCAAGGAAACCACCCAAGCAAGGTATCCATCCACAGACAGCTGTTTTGGGGTATTTGCCCCTCATCAGTGTGGAGTAGGAATCTGTCTAGTGGGAGCAATGACTAGTAAGTGCATGCAAAAGGACGCTGGTTGACCTCAGGGAGATCAACTAAAACACATCAGAGACACCATCACATATCTCAACATCAGTGTATTCTAGAACATTGCCCCTTGGGAAATCAAATATGCTAAAGAACACTGCAGAGACACCATCACATGTCTCGACGTCAGTGAACTAGCCAGACCTTCCCTCCGGGAAGGAACAACCAAGCCAAGGAATGTCTCCAAGCAAGGTATCTATGGGGTAGCTGCAATGGGGCATTGAGGTAATTTGACAGCAGTGTAAGCACACTTGCCTATAAAAATTTTTCCCTCTGGAATATCCCTTTAAGTGCTAGTTTCTGTGACTGACAAAAAGCTACAGTACACTAAAAACGCACATTTAAAGGAGACATTCATTTAAAGGTTTGTATTTTTGTGTTTTTTTTTAGTTTGAAGAGATAAAGCGACAAAAGTTGAAGTCTCAGAATATCTTTGTTTCTAAGACTCGTCTGTGCATTCACAATATTCCAAAATCAGTGGACGACAGACAGTTACGCCAGATGCTTTTTAATGCAGCTGGTGGGGGACGCACAGTAAAAATAAAAGAGGTAAGAACATCAGTTATTCAAATTCTTCATTGGCACATAGATTTTTTTTTTTTTTATTGGGTTTGTGCTAAACCTACTACTACTTGGTTTTACTCTAACAACATTGTCTCCTGTACAGAGTCGTGTGATGAGAGACATGAAAGGCACTGGAGGAAACCATAAGGGTCAGTCTCTAGGTTATGCCTTTGTGGAATTTTCTGAGCATGAACATGCACTGGCAGCCCTCAGACAGCTGAACAACAATCCAGATCTGTTTGGGCCAAAAAAGGTGAGATATTCTTTACCATAATACCCACAGCGTAATACCCACATGTTATCATAAAGACTTTATGCTGATTAAGATAGTTGCCAACTAAAGCACATGTAAATCCCAGGGTGCCAACCAAAAGCCATTTTTTTCTGAAAGTGAAAGAATATAGCACCCCAGTATTCTCCTTCCAGAGACCTGTGCTGATTGTCGCAAATTCATGCCTTTATCTGTAACACCAGTGTCATCTTAAAGGGTTTATGCCACCATTTATACTTATCCCCTTTCCACAGGATAAGGTATACTGCACATTTTAATGACTGGGTGACCTGCACAGTTCCCCTGCAATCTTGTAAAAGGGCCCCAAGTCTCCTGTTAGAATGGAGTAGTAGTCATGCATGGTCTATGGTAGCTCCCAAAGACAATGAATGAAGTGGGGTGCGCAGGTGTGACAGAGTAGTACCCCTTTCTGAAGCTTTGTGAGATCACAACAGATTACTGAACACAGATGCAAAGCTGCAGGGTCACTGATGCCAGAAGTGATGCAGTTAGTTTGATGGGTACAAAACATTATTTACAGTAATTTCCCTGCATGATGCCCATGCTTTTTTCAATCATCTTACATGGCATGGTGTCGCTTACAAAAGTCACATGTAACTTAATCTTTACTTTTTTTCTTCCAAATTACAGAGACCAATTGTCGAGTTCTCTTTGGAGGATAAGAATAAACTGAAGATAAAGGAGAGGAGAGCACAGCGCAGTCTAGTAAGCAACAATTTCTTAGATTACGTTTTTCCAAGATTCCACCCTTATTTAGTGTTTTGTCACATGCTATTAAAATGTTTGTCTCCAATTTTTGGAGTGGAATGCTCCGGAGCAGATTAAGCTTACTGTGCCTGCCGTGTGGCAACCACAGATCATCCAGATTTACTGAGAGGCAAACCCCTCTTAGTAAATTTGGTGTGGTACATGGGGATTGGGCTTTAAGACCAGTGTACAGGTTCCCCCTTCTTATGTTAAATATTTCAATTACTCACACTTTGACATATACAATTTTCAGGTATAGAAATTCGACATGTGAACTAATTTAAGTGCTGCCCAAAACTGTATATTGTTATGTTTAGAAATCTGTGCCATAGCTTGTGCAACAGAGATTTTTATAACACAGATTTGAGAAATGTGTGTGCAGGAGTAGAAAACAGTTGCATGTCATTTACTTATGTTCATCTGTAGAAGCCATGTCAGTTGCTAGTAGGGATGCACGATGCACCGAAAAATCGATACTATCGATTTTCGGGGCAAAAAAACGGTTCGGTACCAGGATTTCCTGGTATCGATACTTTGTTAAACTACAAAATAGCGTAGTTTAACAGAGTATAGTGCAGAGAACATGACAGGCGGCTCCCTGAGCGCCTGTCATGTTCTCTATGTGCCACCCCTGCAAACACAGACCTGGGACCCCGATCTTCCGCGCACCATGCTGCTGCCGCCGGCCGTTCCTGCCTCTCACATCGCCGCGGGGGACACGTGTGTGCCACAGCGGGGTTGGCAGCTGCGATAGTGCTGAGGTCTTATGGAATAAGATGAGCGGCATGAGCTTCCCCCCTCCACAGGCACCGGGCATGAGACAGAGCTGGGCCCGGTGAGTATCTGACAAGAGCCGAGGGGGACGCGGGGTCCCGGGTCAGTATAGCATTACAGAGCAGCGTCAGCGGCAGGAGAGGGAAGAGAGAGGCTGAGAGCTGCACCGTCCGGGGGAGAAAGCTGGAGGTGGGGGAGGCGAGGAGATCTGACAGGAGGTGGATGGCTGTGAGGTGGAAGCCGTCAGGACACTCCCGGGCCGGCATCAGCAATGTGGGGGGTGAGCAAAAGGTCGGCCTGGCTGCAACTGGGAAGGGGGAGGGGGGGCTGTAGCCTGCACATTACTCTGCCGCCCGAATCCAGCTGGAATAGTGCAATTACAACCCTCATCATCCTTGATAGCTGAAGTGTATTACATGACTACAGTTCCCATCATCCCTGATAGCTGAAGTGTGTGTTACATGCCTACAACCCCCATCATCCCTGATAGCTCAAGTGTGTGTTACATGACTACAGTTCCCATCATCCCCCTGATAGCTGAAGTGTTATTGTGCATATTATAAGATTATCACCTTCCTGATGACGCACGGTAAATGGTGCAAGCGGAGAAACCACCAAATTCAGTACCACATAAAAACGTGCTACTAAATAAAACTACAGATTGCCCCACAGCCATGCAGGCTAAAAGATAAAAAAGTGTTAGGAGTGAGAATAGGGCAATTTTTTAAAGAACATTTATTTTAAATAAGGCAAACTTTAGTTTTAAAATAATATGGTCCGTACGGGCGCATCTCTATTCTTGTGTTTTTTTTTTTTTAAATAAAATTTATTAAGTATCGAATTGGTATCGAGCATTGAGAAAAAAAAGTTGGTATTGGTATCGAACTCAAAATTCTGGTATCGTGACAACACTAGTTGCTAGCATACAAATTTGCCCCAAAATCTGTTGGTGTGAAATTTTCTTTGCCCACTTACTGATGATAATTAGCAGAAAACCATGTTGCTTTGCCAGCACTTAGATTAAGACCAAGTTTGCATGTACTTTAACCCCTTCATGAGCAAAGGTTGTCCACTGATGTCCAGGTCACATTGAAGCAGTTTTCCTTCCCGCCTTCTAAGAGCCATAACGCTTTTATTTTTCCACCTACAGGGCTGATTGGGGGCTCATTTTTTGAACAATGATGTATAGTTTTTATTGGTATCATATTGGTGGGAATTTTGTTATTTTATTATATTTTGTTTATAATAAAGCAAATCAGCAATCCTGTCTCTTCTCCCCCACACACACATTTAAATTACGCTGTTCACCATGCAGGAACAATATATTTAATATATCACACAATTCCGCATGCCATCATACCAAATGTTTTTTTTTTTTTTAAACATTTTTATTAGTATAATAAGAAACGGGGTTACTTAAACGGATATATATATTTTTTTTTAAACCTATATTTTTTTTACGCTTGGATTGCTTTTACTCCTTGCATTAGATTGCTTATACTCCTTGCATAGCATTGATTAGTATTAATGGTGCTCTGCACATAGGACAGGACGGAGGTAAGTATTACTCCCCTACCTGTCAGGGAAAGTGATCGGGGCCCCCACAGTCAGTGTTCCTGTCACTGACTCCCTTAATCGCAGCTATATAAATTGTGGCATTTAAGGGGTTAATGGCAGGCAGCTGCTGAGTGACTGCAGTTGCCTGTCATAATGCCTAGCACCTGGCTCACACTGAAGCAGCCTTGCACACATTGAAACCCCTTCATGTCAGGGACATTTATATACATGCCTGCTGCACAGGGCATAGCCATCCTGCTAACAGGGTTTCCTGACCATAACACTGCTAGCTTGGAGTTATATAAACAGACACAAATGTTTTTCAGCTCATTGGCTACCTCCGATGCCCTCAAGCAGGATGGAGGGGATCAAGGAACCCTCCGAGTGAGTTAGGGAAACCATTCTGGTAGTCTTTGCATGTAGAACAGACATTCTTACTGTCCTGTTATTTTATGTTGTAAAAAAAAATATAGCCATTTTGAATATCTGTAACAAAGTGCTAAATATCACATTAAACAATAGACAGAAATGCTATGAATCCAAATCCAAATGACGCATTATATTACTGATTATTAAGTGATTCACATGCATTCAATTTGCAGGAGGTCTTGCGTCAGAAACAGGCTAAAGAGCAAGCGGCCACTACTGCTGTGGCACAGCCTGCACACAATAATGCAAAAGGGAAACGGAACAACAAGAAAGGTAACACACAACCCACACAAACTGTCCAAGGAAAAAAAATACAACAGAATACTCAAAAGGATACTGATGCACACAAAGAAACTATGTCAAAGCAGGGAACATCTGCCAAATTGCAACAAACAGATTCAGAAGCTCAGAAAGCAGTAAAAAGACCACCACCAGCCAATGCCGAGCAAGTAAAAACAGAAGGAAAGTTGGGGATGTCTGCTAAGATTTCATGGTCAGGTTTCCAAACTAAGGAAGAAATAGAGCAAGAAGAGCTCCCCGATGGCAAGAAAAGAAGGAAAGTTCTAGCCCTACCTTCACATAGAGGTCCCAAGATAAGGTAAGACTATGCAGAAATGCTGATTTTTTTTATATGTAGTTTCAGCTTTGTCTTTTCACCTTCCAGTTTTAATGTAATAATGGCAATCTGCAGTGACTGAGAAAAGTGTTTGTTAAACAGGTTATCCTGAGCTGAAAGAGCTCAGTACGAATATTGGCACTCCCATAGGTGCATGCTATTGCTGCACATGCTGCCTTCTGTAAATGTCAATGGATCCCAATCCTAATTGCTAAAATGCAGCTGTCTTTCAAAGACAAATAAAGCAAGTGATGTGGGTCATTTGGGTCCTAGAGACTAGGCAATATATCTTAAAACTTTCCCTCCAAAATGGCTGCAAAGCCAAGCAGGCCTACCAGATATGTATGGGAGAAAAATGATGTAGCTCTAGATTGTCAAGCCTCTTTATGCCTCAGTGCACATACTTTCAGTAAATCTGACCCGCATTTAGCTTTCTGTCTCAAGACCCTGTGAATGCAGAATCTTGGGCCATAGATTTTTCTAACAGTAGGCTATATAGCAGGAGACTGTATATAAGTAAAAGTAAGATGGTTACAGCAAGGTTGATTCCGACTTGGAAGGTTTTTTTTGGCTGCAATCAGTGATTGACTGAGCAGGCTGTCACTACCGAGATGGATCCTTCTCTAAAGTAGCAGTCAACATGATCATTGGGGGGATAGAATCATCACAAGAGGAGCCTGGGAAATGAGGTGGGTAAGTATGCATTTTTTATTGAGTTTCATTGTAGCCCCAGCAATATATGAAACTGCTGAGCATTTGAGTGACCCATTGGGGAGAGTCCTCTGAATTCTGCCAAGGGAAAAGAGTTGAGGCATCAGCATTAAATTGCCATTACCCCATTACATTTTGGAGGACATTTATCAAGCGCCCATGTAGTCCACCAAATTTATTTAGAGGCGTGTGCCTCTTAGCAAATTCAGCAGACTGCATGGTGACTTGATAAATGTCTCCCGAGGTATAATGGGGTAATGGCCTGCTTATGCGCCTCTAGGGGGACCTGTGTCTGTTGCATGGCGGGGGCGGAAATCTGCACCTGCCCTGGAACATTTGTAAACCACATCTCCTCCCTACCTTGCCACTCTTTTGCCCACCTATCAGGTGCACAGGACAGGATGAAAAAGTCAGGTTTTTGTAGCAATCAGGTGGTTTGGGCAAAAATCTGCACCTTTTTCGTGGCATTTGCCAGGGGCACAGTGATAAATCTGCCCCCTTGAGTTGTTAAAGTGTCTGAATTGCATGGAGATGGGATATGAAACAGAGTTCATTATAGCATGTGTTCTAGAAATGATTTGTTTAGTTTCCTATGCCACATCAATAAGAAATGACAGGTCAAAAGAGTGAGACTAGAAATTAAAGGCTGTATAATACTTATTTTATTCAGTACTTGTGTATGTATGGGATTTAATGTCCTCTCTAGCCACATATATATATATATATATGTATATGTATATATATATATATATATGTGTATATGTATATGTGTGTGTGTATATATGGAAAGCTTTGCTGACATAATTTCTCTTCCTCTCACAGGGCACGTGACAAGGGTAAACTTCAACAACTACCACCGAAGAAACCCAAACCTCAGGGGCAGAGCCGAAAGCAGCAGAGGGTGGGATCAGCAGTGGGAAAGGTGTGTATTAGGTCTAAGTTCTGGGTTCTTACAGATGTCAAACACAATTTCCATCTATCCCTTATCATAGACTGTCAGTTTTAATTCTTTGTCCAGCACTTGCTGTCCTTAAAGAAGTTGGCCACTTTATAGTAAAATTGTTCAGTATACAGTATTAGTAACTGTACTCACCCTTACTGACAGCAACTCCCGATGTACCTCATAGAACTAAAATCAAACTCCCCTCCTCCAGGCTGTGCTGTCCTGCTCTGTGGTGAGTCTGTCCATAAGATGGCTGATTTGGAGGAGCATGTGACCATGTGTGGCCCCCAGTGTTCTCCATTGGCAAATACAGGCTCAGTAGTGGACACTGGGGGCAGGGCATGGTCACATGCTCCTCCATGTCAACCATAGACAGACTTACCACACAGCAGGATTGCCTGGAGTCTGATATTAGCTCTGAGGCACAAAGGGAGCTGCTGTCAGTAAGTGGAGTAGTACACTTACTAATACTGTACACTGAGCAATTTTACTTTACCTTTTAATGACCTTCCTGGATTTCTGCTTGTTGCTTCCCTATAAAGCACTATGAACATGCATGTCAAATTTAAGATTGATGGATCTAGGGCAGCTTTTTATATTTAGAATTAGGTAGTGGACATTTAAAGGGAATATTAGATTTAAGGTATAGAAGATGGCTGCTCTGTATAATCACATGTATCTGAAATATTGTCCCTATTTCCAGGAACCTGCAAAGAAAAAGAAGCCACAGAGAAGCCAGGAAGAGACTCGATTCAACCAGCTAGTAGAACAGTACAAGCGTAAGCTATTAGGAAAGTCTAATAGTGCTGTTCCTGCTAAAAAAAGCAAATGGTTTGAAGACTGATTCTGACCGCTGTGGGATGATCACATCTGTACATGTCCCTTGTTTTCACAAAGACTAGAATTTTATTTAAAGTTTTGATAAGGACATAACATCTGTGTGACATTCTTATTTTTAGAAGAAGGAAGAAGTCTGACCTTTCTATATTTCTGACATGGAGGCTTTCCTAAAAAGGTCTTAAATAGCAAGTGCACTCGATATGACACAAAAGTTTAAATGCCCAGCCCCACACCCAATGTCATACCTGATGGCTCCAGTCAATTTTTTTATGGGAAAGTGACCCTGCATATGTCTGTAGTGATGATATATGTGAACAACTTTGCTGTACTTGCATAGCTACTAGGGACTCTGCTTCTTGGCATTCATGGAGATTTTGGCATTTTGACTTTTTTTTTTTCTTGTTTTTAGTGTATATGCTATATATGCCCCAATAGTCCTATCTTAGACTGTTTTGAAGCTGTACAAATCCTAGGAAGCGGTTTATGTGAAGACATTTTCTTTACTGTAAAAAGAACATTTTAATAATTTTATATAGTTAATATCTATATTGATATTTCTGATGTACTGATATGCTTCACGATGCGTCACATTTGTCCAATGTAAAAACAATGTTTGATCCTTGAACAATGTTCCTTATACCACTTGTTTTCTTGTAATAACTTGGTTCTAATGATAAATGCAACTCCATGCTGTATCCAACTTCTTCAGCCACTGGTTATCCAATGCCAAATGACCGGACTCAAGTATGCTCAAGTTGCGCTCATCTCTACTTGTTTCTATCTTACATGTGCCTTTGCCAGAACTGTTCAGGGTTAAAATATTTAAAACTAACATGCCACAATAATAATATGGAGCCCCATTATTTGTTTACCAGTTAACAGGTTTTCTTTATTATACTGACGCTATAGATGCAGCCTGGCAATTATGCTCTAGTAATGCGTAAGAGAAACAGAATAAACAGGGGAAAAAAAAAAGCTTGATACCTAGATACTGCAAATTTGATATATAAGGGTAGGTTCAGACTACAGAATCCGCAGGGATAAATTCCGGTGGATTCCGTAGCTCGTACCCATTCACGTCCGCACGCGTCTCCACCCGTGCCACAGACACCATTCTATGCATGGGCGGATTAACATGTCAATTCTTTCGGTGGAATCGGCCCGCCCATAGAATGGTGTCTATGGAGCCGGTGGAAAGGCCCGCGGCCGTGAGCACGTACTAGCAAAGGAATCTGCCGGAAATTTATCTGCACGGATTCCATAGTCTGAACCCACTCTAAACTTGCCTGTGTTGTCTTTCTGCTCTAAACTGCTTCATTTCATCAGTGCACAGTGTCAACTAGGCGGGGCTTCACATCAGTTTGCTCTCTCTGAGCCTAGGTCTGCACTGTAGTCTCTGCCCTCCCCAGTGGGGACCTAATGCTTTTACCTATCCGCCTGATTCTGAGATTGTTTGTTTGTTTTTTTCTTGACATATTGTACTTTACATTTCTGGTAAATTGGAGTCCATACTTACAACGAATCTTTATGAAAAAAACCAAAATAGTGTGAAAAATTGCATTTTTCCAACTTTAAAGCTTTTCTGCTTATACAGAAAATGGTTATGCCACATATAGCATTAGCAATATGTCTACTTTATGTTGGCAGCATTTATTAAACTATCTTTCAATTTTTTTAGACAATTGGAAGCTTAAAATGTTAGCAGCAATTTTCTAAATTTTCAGTAAAATTTCAAAATCAGATTATTTTTTTAGTTACCTGTTCAGGTTTAGCCTATGTTCACACTACGTAAAACAACGGCCGTAGTTTTCACCGCAAAACTACGGCCGTTGTTTTGAGGATGGGACGATATATCAATTCGTACGAACTACGGACGTACAGTTCACACAGCGTATAAGACTACGGCCGTAGTTCGTACAGATGTGAAAAATGAACTTGACGTTTATTTGCGGCCGGTAATGTTACAACTACGGCCGCACGCGTAAAATTTATTTCGGCAAAATTAAACTTTATTTTAATGTAAAAAATTGACTGAGTGGTTTATTGGGCTAGTCGCAGTATTTCAATTAAATGACATGTTTCAGCCCGATTAAAAATATGCTAGGAGGCAATATTAAACAACGGTCGTAGTTTCACGACTAGCCCGTACGTTCTTAATTCTACGGCCGTTGTTTTGACCTCAAAATAACGGCCGTTATTTTACATAGTGTGAACATAGCCTTTAAAGTAAAGTATATTTGAGGGTACTATATGTTAGAAAGCCCCACAAAACACCCAATTTCAGAAAGTGCACCCCCCAAACTCCAGAAAATGCTTTAACCCTTTAGGTGAGTCACAAAAATAAAAGCTAAGTGTGTACAAAAATTGAAAATGTCAATTTTCTGTGCAGAAATTTTATTGTAATCCAATATCTTTCATAATTTTAAACCTGTTATCAGAGAAATTCACCCCAATATTTATTGGCCGTTTCTACAGTTTATAGAAATACCCCATATGTGGCCCTATTGTGTTATTTGGCGCAACCACAAGCCTATCGTGTTATTTGATGCAACCACAAGTGAGCCCATTCTCAAAATGACACCCCTCAAGGAATCTAACAAGGGGTGCAGTAAGCATTTGGACCCTACTGGTGACTGGCACAGATGTGGAACAATGTGACGTGAAAGTGAAAAATTTAGTTTTTTCATTTTCACGGCACAAATGTGCCAGTCATCAAGGGGTCCATATCCTCACAGCACCCCTTGTTAGCTTTCTTGAGGGGTGCAGTTTCTAGAATGGGGTCACTTTTGGGGGGTTTCCACTAGGGATGTCACGATACCAGAATTTTGAGTTCGATACCAATACCAACTTTTTTATTTCAATACTCGATACCATTTCGATACTTAACATATAACCCCCCCCCCCCATAAAAATAAAAAAAACAATATAATCCCCCCCCCCCCCCCCCCCCCCCCCCCCCCCAACTGCAGACAAAATGCTCCCTAATTTTTACACTGTTCACTGTGTAATAAACCTGACATATTCTTCAGGTCCATACTTTTACAATGATACAATTTATGTTCATTTTAATTTACATCTTACACTTCACAGATGTAACAAACGTTATGTTTTTTTTTTTTTTAAACGTGCTTAAAATTGCTCTATTCTGATTCCCATAACTTTCTAAATCTTTTAACCTGTAGGGCTGTGTAAAGGTCATTTTTGTGCGATATGATCTGCAGCTTTGATTGGTAATGTTTGCTTGTACGACTTTGTTTTGCGCAAACACTGTATACCGTGCGATGTGATGATACCGATCTCCCCCCCCTTTTTTTTTATTACAGTAGTTGGAGTTAGTATTAGTATGGCTGACACAGAGTAGTAGTATGGCTGACACAGAGTATAGTATGTTGGAGGTAGTAATATGGCTGATACATAGCACTGGTATAGTATACTGGGAGAAGTAGTGGAGGTGTTGTTCCGCAGCAGAACCTTCACCTCACAGCTCAGCAGCTTATGCTCCATGTGTCCCAGCCCTGGTGTCGTCCGGCCCTCTCACACAGGCTGCAGCCTCCTCACTATTTACCTCTTGTTGTTCTGGTACAATCTCTAAATCACCTGTGTGTATGGAGCGGTTCGGGAGAGGTTAATTGCATAGATGCTTTAAAGGCATCTACACAGTTAAACCGGCTATTTAACTGTGTAGATGCTGTTGTAAAAAAATGATAGCAGCATTTAACCTCTTCCGAACCGCTCCACACACACAGGCGATTTATTTGGAGATTATACCAGGACAATAAGAGGTAAATAGTGAGGAGGCAGCAGCCTGTGTGCGGCTGGGAATGACAGCACAGCACAGTCCAGTATGAATACGGGCCTAGATCCAACAGTCCTACTTAAGTGCAAATTCATCATTCTACATCGATCTTATATCCTTTCAGCTGAGAGTTTGCTACAATTGCGTCCAGTCCTGTCCATCCCCTGTGAGCTGCATACACCTCTCTTTGCTGTTTGTTACAATGTATCAGTTTAGCCCCTCGGCTGTGTGACCAGGAAGGGAGGAACTTTGTCACATATGTCAGCTGTGTTCTGCAAGCAGTCCAGGTCAGAAAAGCTTGTGCTTGTGCTCAGTGGAAAGGCCAGACTGATACACTGTAATAAATCCTCAGCTGGACCACATAAGTCATATATAAGGTATACTAAGGTATAATCAGAAAGCTGCAGAACTCTGCATGAGCAATGTGCAGTGAATGGATCTTACATGCCTGAAGTTTGCACTGATCCATGGCTCGGGGTGACACAATGTAACGCAGCAGCAGCTGTAACAGTGATGCGCTGGACATGTCCTGTAGCCGAGGATCTTAGAGAGGAGAGGGGAGCCCCATAGTAAACGTTTGTGGTGGTCTTCTCTCCTGGCTCAGCAACATGCATCTTTACCCGAGCGGACCCCACAGGATGCGGAGGAGTGTAGCTGAGGGGGATCCGTTCTGCTATGTCAGTGGGCAGTGAGGGGTTAACCCCCGGCCGTGCTGAGCTCCGGTGTGAGGCATCCCTGTGTATCGCTGAGCATCAATGACCAGGTTATCTGGCAGACACAGGGACACGCCTGTGAACTCTGACCTGGTGTGCTCCGGCCCGGCTTCTGCTCCAACGATAAGACACAGATTCACTAAAGAAAACATCTTCCCAGCACGGGGAAGAGGACGACACCGGGATCGGGCAGCACAGAGCAGTTGCTGGTGACCCAGGAGGTGAAGGTTCTGCAGAGCAGGGGGCAGCACATAGAACATTGCCGGTGCTCAGCTAGCCGCCTGCCGTGTTCTCTGTTCTATACTCTGTTGAGCTGCGCTATTGCGCAGCTTAACATATAGTATCGAATACCAGGAAATCCTGGTAGCGAACCGTTCTTCTGCCCGGAATATCGATAGTAGTATCGAAATTTTCGTGCATCACTAGTTTCTACTGTCTTGGCAACACAGGGCCTTTGTAAATGGGACATGACATTCACCATCCATTCTAGCCAAATGGCGCTCCCTCCCTTTGGAGGTTTACCCTGCACCCACATTGCGTTTTATGTTCACATGTGGGGTATTTCCGTACTTGGGGGAAATTGCGTTACACATTTCGTGTGTTTTTTTTTTTTCTTCTTTTAGCTTTTAACCCCTTGTGAAAATGAAAAAAAAATCAAGACTAGATCAATGATTTAGTGTAAAAATGTAAAAAATTTTTTTACACTAAATGTTGGTTTAGCCTTGATTTTTTTTTAAATTTCCACAAGGGGTTAAAAGAGAGAAAAAAAACAAACAAAAAAAACCCATGTAGGGTAGAGTACGAAAATACCACACAGGTGGACATAATGTGCCATATGGGCACAGTGCAAGCCACCAAAGGTACAGAGCGCCATTTAGAGGCTGGAATGGAGGATGGAGGCCATGTCTGCAAAGCTCCTGTGCTGCCAGGACAGTGGTAATCCCCCACAAGTAAACCCATTCTGGGAACTACACTCCTCAAGGAATCTAACAAAGGGTTCAATGAGGATATGGACCCCACTGGTGACGGGAACATATGTAGAACATGTGCTGTGAAGATGAAAAATACAATTTTTTTTTCATTTTCACGGCACAAATGTGCCCATTACCAAGGGGTCCATATCCCGCTGCACCCCTTGGTAGATTCATTAAGGGGTGTTCTTTCCAGAATGGGGTCACTTTTGGGGGGTTTCCACTGTCTTGGCAGCACAGAGGCTTTGTAAATGTAACATGGCAAGCCTCTAATGTGAATGGGGGCCGTGCCTATTTAGTTGAGTAAAAGGGACAATTTTAATTTATTTGGGGGTATTATGCCAATTATTAGTTTATAAGGTTGAAAAGGACAGGTGTCCATCAAATTCAACCTGTGTTGATCCAGAGGAAGGCAAAAAAACCCTTGTGAGTGTTCCCGACTCTATAATGGCAATCAGAATAATCCCTGGATCAACATGACCTCTGAAATAGGAATAAAGGAGAGAATTTAGAAAATCTTGAACTCCATTGACGTGTGGTACGCCTTGAAGCAATCCTTTATGCAGAGGCCGGGGGGATCAGGACAGGTGTCACACTGGTAAATGGTGTCCTTCCTGATCCCCCTTTTGTGGCGCACACCACTCCTTTTGGGATCTTCCCGTTTTTTCCAGTGTGAGGTACTTCACCTGGAAAATCTTGTCCCTGTATGATGCTGGGGCCCTCTCCTTGGCTGCTGAATATCAGGGCTTTTATTACTGCTTCCTGGAATTCAAGGTATTTCCCGGGGTGGCCGGCACATTGATACAGCACAAAAGCGTTGTACATCGCTGTTTGGACGAGATGTATGGCCACCTTTTTAAACCATGTTCTGTTTTTTCTCGTGATCGGGTCCCGATCACCCCAGCGCGTCCCCCACCGACCCCGGGCACTCACCACAGCCTGGAGGTCCGTGACAGCTGCAGGGTGACGTCGCGGGACCTGACGGGATGTGGAAAGCGCGGGGAAACGGGACAGGTGAGCGGCCACTGTCATTTTTGTTAAGTGATACTTAACAAAAATGACGGCAGGGGGGACATAATGCCGCCCCCCTGCCGGACCGCAAAATTTGCCGCCTGAGGCGGAAGGCTCATTCCGCCTCATGGCAGAAGCGGGCCTGGGAGGACTTGATCTGAAAGATCAACTCCTACCATATACTGATTGTAGTCTAGAACAGTGCTTCTTAAACTGTGAGGCAGACCTCACCAGTGTGGCGCCTCCTAGTTGTTGGTGAGGCCCAGCTGCGGAGCCAGTTTTCAAAAAAGTAACTATGATCTGTACAGTCCTTTTTTGAGAATGCAGATGACTTCAGAGGTGTCGTTGATTTTTCCGAATCGTGCCGCAAGCTACAGAAGCTCGGGCAGCAGGGGACTGAAACAGGGGAATGCTGGTATAAAAGTTATCAACGTACAGGTGGTAACCTTAATCCAGCAGTGGGAAGATCAGTTCCCAAACGATCTTCCCTCTGACTCCGAGGATGGGGGGGGGGGGGGGCCCTACCCTCATATACTCTTAATCTGTAAGTGTACTCTGAGGTACTCTCAGTTTGTATAATTTCACGCCATACCGCGATCTTTTATTGGGAATGTACTGCGGGAAAGAAGCCTCCCTTTGATGCTCAGGAGGGACTCATCTACTAAGATGTATTTCTCTGGGAAATTTGGCTAAGAAATGCTCTATGACCGGCCGAACTTTGTACAGGCGGTCATATGAGTGATTATCTTGCGGGGGGCACCTTGCATTATCATTATAATCGAATCTTCGAATCGAAACCGTCCCATGGCCATACTGTAAAATGGGGTATTAACCCCTTAGCGACCCATGACGTATCTGATATGTCATGGTGCCGCAAGGCGTGTTCAGAGCGGCACCGATCCCGGCTGCAATCTGCAGCCGGGCAGTGCCTCTATTAGCAGGCGCGGGTCAAGTTGCCGCGCCGGCTAATTAAGCCCTTCAATGCAGCTGTCAAACCTGACAGCTGCATTGAAGTGCTTTATGCACACTATCCCTGGTGTCTAGTGGCACGGATCTCCCCCCCGCGATGCGATCGCGGGGGGGAGATCCGTTCTTCTGCCCGTGTCGGGCCTCAGAGTCGGAATGACGCTGATCCCGGCTCGGCAATAGATTGCTATGGCCTGCAGCAGGCCATAGCAATCTATGACCGATCTAATGGATCTTTGCTGTGTATATACACAGCATTGATCTCTATGAGAGATCAGTGCTATGTATATACAAGCCCCCCAGGGGGGCTTCTAGTGTATGTAAAAAAAAAAGTAAAAAAGTGTTTCTATTAATAAAAAATCCCCTCCCCTAATAAAAGTCCAAATCACCACCCTTTTCCCATTTTATAAATATAAATTAATAAATAAATAACTTAATAATAATAATAAATAAACATATTTAGTATCACCGCACACGTAATCGCCCAAACTATTAATTAATCACATTCCTGATCTCGCACGGTAAACGGCGTAAGCGCAGAAAAATCCCAAAGTGCAAAATTGCGCATTTTTGGTCGCATCAAATCCAGAAAAAATGTAATAAAAAGCGATCAAAAAGTCGTATATGCGCAATCAAGGTACCGGTAGAAAGAACGCATCATGGCGCAAAAACTGACACCTCACACAGCCCCATAGACCAAAGGATAAAAGCGCTATAAGCCTGGGAATGGAGCGATTTTAAGTGACATATATTTGTTAACAATGGTTTGAATTTTTTACAGGCCATCAGATACAATATAAGTTATACATGTTATATATCGTTGTAATCGTAACGACTTGAGGAACATGCATAACAAGTCAGTTTTACCATACGGCGAACGGCGTAAATGCAAAACTCCCCGAAATCAAAACAAATTAGTTTTTTTTTCAATTTGACAGCGCAAATGATTTATTTCCGGTTTCACAACATATTTTATGGAAAAATTATGCCTGTAATTGCAAAGTACAATTGGTTTCGCAAAAAATAAGCGCTCATATACGTCTCTAGGTGAAAAAATGCAAGCGCTATGGACTTTTAAACATAAAATGGAAAAAGCAAAAGCGCAAAAACGAAAATTGGCTTTGACCTTAAGGGGTTAAACATAATATCCCCACTCCAGTATTGCCGAATTATGTTTTTGTTTTACTAGGCCCATGTGCAGCAGGAGCCCCCAACATTTTTTCATTTTGGCTGAACGGGTCCACGCCATGGGCCTAGCAAAAGAAGAGGAGGGGTTCTGGGCTATAAATTGGTGCACGTACAAGTTTGTTTGTGCCACCATCAAATTTATAAGGTCATCAGAAAAATAGAGCTTGAAAAAGTCTTTTTCTCTGAAACCTGTGGGGTTAATTTGGATTCCCGCTCGTGTTACAAAGCCAGGAATCTGGGGCTCATGATTTTGGGGGTCTTGGGTCCAGATGGGGTCACCTGTCTGGGGGGCGGGATGGGTTGACATGTCTGGGGGGGGGCAGCCCAAGGTGTCCTCCTGGGACGCCTAGGTGGATACTCATCCTCACTGTTTCAGTGTCTGAGGCAATAAGAGCGTATGCCTCGTCCGCTGAAAACACCCTGTGGGCCATTTTTATATGGGGGTTAGTATGTAGGGCTATGTACATGTAATGTAGGAAACTTTATTTCGAATTGTGTAGTGTAGTGTTGTTTTTTACATTGTGTGTGATTTAACTGTTGGGGGGAAAACCTACGCCAAAAAAAGTGTCGCTGCTGATCAGCACTCGGCGGCAGTAGGATGTAAAAAACAATTAAACAAAAGGAAAAAGAGAGGGTTAAAAAACAAAACACTGCCTGCACAACACAAAGCTTAATTCACTGAACAGCAGCTAGGGGGCAGTCACAGGCCTTGTACACAGTAGCAGTTGCACATGGCAACCAATCAGATTCCAAAGTAAATTTTTGAAATAAATATATACATATGTGTTAAATATAAACACATACGCAATATGAACCTAACCTAAGCAACAATTTAAAAAAAAAAAAAAGACCTAAGGAGAAATTATTTTTGCACCATATTAAGTGTGTAACAAGGATAAAAATGCTATTCAAAGGTGTTCATAATGTTTAAAATGATGTAGTTGGTTTGTAGGCATTGCTGCTAGCAGCTTTTACCACAAGAGGGCACTCTAACACAGGATTACTTGTTCATCTTGCCTTTTTTTAATTTATTTGTGTAAAGGCAAAATAGCTTGTAAAAATTAACATATAAAGTGATACAATGCATAAAGATAAGTACACTTTGTGCTAAACAAATAGAGAGCAGGCTTTGAAATCCCTGTTCTGAATACATTTGTGTTCCTTAACTGATAGAAAAGCACAATCAGTAGACTTCAGAATATGTATTTCAGCTCCCAGGTATACATATTATATGCTGCTGGAGCTATTATCCTGTGAAATTCACAACTTGTTAGTAATAGTCTTATTACTATTACATTAAAGGGTTACATTACACTAGCCTGCACATAGTGTCTTTAAAGAAGGTGGTATAGTGGATCAGGGAAAGGAACATATGTATCCTGTAGAACTTGGGATTAGAATGCTGGTGATAGAAGAGGGCTTCAGAATGGATCTAGAAGATGAGCTGCTGATTATATTTACATAACCTGCTAATGTACTGTACAAAAGTGCATTTAGCTAGAACTATAAAGATCTACTGGAAAAGAAAGAATTTACTAAGCTGCATCAGGAAATGTCTGTTTCAGGTAGCTTGGATTGCAGTACTGCATACGGGGTAAAAGCATAAAGGAGTTTTAGGAGAAGTGAAAGTGCCTAGTGATGACTCAACACAGTGATTCCCAGCTTTATTAGATTTGTGGAAACTCCTATAAAAATTCCTGTCTTGGGAAACCTATGATTGGAAGGGGAACTTCAGGTAGAGGTTAAAAAAAAGGAAACTTCTGCAGAAGCATAAAGCATTACTTACCTATCTATTTCATTTTTGAAACTACCAAAAATCCATTTGTTTGTGGGGGTTTGTTTTGTTCTGTTTTGTGTTTCTGCACTTTCTGGTTTATCAGTTGTACACAGTACTACAGGTTCCAGAATGCAATGCTTTCCCTCAGCTGTTCATCACAGTCCTCCACCCTGCCTATTCCCCGCCAAAAGCTGTTGCAGAACATCTAGGCTGTGTTCACACATTGCAGTTTCATTGTGTTACTGAATTATTTGCATTAATTTATGATTTCATTGTGGTCCCACCCACACAGCACGCTGTATTCTCTCCCTGTAACACCACACAGCACGCTGTATTCTCTACCTGTAACACCACACAGCACGCTGTATTCTCTACCTGTAACACCACACAGCACGCTGTATTCTCTACCTGTAACACCACACAGCACGCTGTATTCTCTACCTGTAACACCACACAGCACGCTGTATTCTCTACCTGTAACACCACACAGCACGCTGTATTCTCTACCTGTAACACCACACAGCACGCTGTATTCTCTACCTGTAACACCACACACCATGCTGTATTCTCTACCTGTAACACCACACAGCACGCTGTATTCTCTACCTGTAACACCACACAGCACTGTATTCTCTACCTGTAACACCACACAGCACACTGTATTCTCTACCTGTAACACCTTACAGCACACTGTATTCTCTACCTGTAACGCTGATATTGGAATAAAGTAAAGAACTTTTTTACATTTTTTTTCTTTTAATTTCCGCGCACATATTATGATCAAGCATCTGTTATCTTTGAAGTTGAGCTGCACAATAAGGCTCTGATCCTCTCTGCCGTTTAGCATCATTTACTTGTGTTACTGCATTATTTTTGTGAATATGTTGCAGTACTGCAATAACACTCCATCATGTGTGAACACAGCCCTAATTTTACTGCAGACTTCTGCACAATCACAGAAATCAGTGCATCACCTGCTTCTAGATGGTCAGAGATGGTGAATCACTCAGGGGATTGGGGGATCCAGCCAAGCCTCCTGGGAGATCATGCCCTGCCCCCTGTCTGCATCATCAGCCTGATCTCAGCAAACACACACAATGTGAGACAGAGGCATTGAAGATTTGTCTCCTAGGGGGGAGAGCAGAAGAAGCAGGAGACTGTGGATTTGCACAGAGGCCATTTTTTTTTCACTCCCTGGATTTCTATCAGTTACCAGTGTGGCAGAACCGTACAAATACAGTAATACATTGTACAGTATAGAGATTTAAAATTTTTAAAAATAGCAGCAATGTCTGTATTATGGGTGTGCATCTACAGTGCTCTGCAGTTCATAGACCTCTGCATAAACAGAAAATTATCCATGCGAGCACCTGTCTTTTTTTTTTTTGGTGGCACAAACCACAGCCCTGTACGATGGACATGTGAACGGGACCGTTAAACTGTGTGAGTTTTTGCAATTGCGTACAGAACTACACTGTGTGATTAAGGTGTTACCTTTGTGGCTCCCTCAGTGCCACTGGTATAATACAGCTCCAGTCCCTCCTGTGCAGTACTTCCAGGTTTAGGGACTTGATGTCACAGGCTCGTTCAGCCAAAGTAATGGGTGACACCAGTAGATCGAGGAGACAGTAGATACTGGCCACGCCCGTTTGGCACAGGGCTGCAAGTTTAAAAGTTGTTTTTTTAGAACAATAACTGCATCACCTGCCGAACTGACCCCAGGACAGATCTTGGATTAAAAGCAGCTATCCGAAGGTACAAGTGGTTTGGGGTGGGCAGATTGTGGGTACAGAGTCGCTTTAAATATGTTAAAGGACTAAATAAGGTTCAAAAGTATAGTGTTTTTAATAACTGAACACAAGAACAAGAGGATATAATCTGATGTTAATTTGGGGAAAAGTCAGAAAAAAACACAAGAAAATATTACTTTACTTAAAGAGTAGTAGCTGCTTAGAACTTGTGGTTCCTCAGGAAGCGTAGTGGAAATGGTGTCTAGACCAGGAGAGAAGTTATGCATGCACTTCATCAGGAGGTTCTAGCACTTGCTTTGGAGTTTTTTTAATTCCAGTAGCAGCTCTTTTACAGTTGGCTTAGCCTGACCAGCAGGGTTCATGACCAGAGTGTGCTTTAACAAGCAGCGAGTGTGGACCCACTGTGCTACTCAACGTGCTTGACTTCGGGAGCCCTCTAGGTCTTCACAATTTATTCTGCTCCAGGGTGCTAAAGCTGAACTTCTGCAGTGAGAGGAGTTTGCTCCAAAAGTGTGGTCCTGGAGTGAGTAGCAGCTGGTCCGCAAAGTCAGTGTGTGGCACTGTAGGACAGGCCAAGTAAACATAGCCAGCAAGTTGGGTCATCAGCAAGCAAGTCAACATGGCACCAGGGATAAGACAACAGTCGTAGTCAGATAGGCCAAGGATCAGACAGGTGGCTTCGGATGCAGGTCAGGCAATCAGAGTTGGCAGGTGGAGAGGCAAATGGTACAGACAGGGGTCAGACAGGAAGTGTATACTGAAGAACAGGCACAGGTCAGGTTACATTGAGAAACACCTTAGTTAGGAATGCAAGGATTCTACAACGCTCAGACAGGAGGAGCAGACAGAAACTTTAAGTAGGTGCAGGTAGAATTTGGCTTGAGTAGGTGGAGACACATTTTAAAATGTACCTGTCATTTTAACATTTAAAATCTAAATTAACAGTATACGTGATTTAAAGCAAGTTTGTAATTCACTTTTTTTTTTAGTTATGAAAAACATGGGACTTCCTATGATTTCTTATTCAGAGAGTCTAAGAGACTTTAAACTCTCTTGAGAAAGCAGTGATTTGATTGACAGACATTGAGCTGTGACACGCTGTATTCCTGGGACTTCCTGTGTTTAGTCTTTTTTTTTTTTTTTTTTTTTTTCAACCACCACAAGACTAGAAAGCTGGATTTCAGATAAGTATGGCTTTGTTTGTTTAACTCTTAAAAAAAAAAAAAAAAATATATATATATATATATATATATATATATATATATATATATTCAGAGGGCTCCGTGTATATACCACTACATATAAACAATGTAGGCATGGTGACTGGTACATGAAGGGAGACGATTTGTAATGATTTAAGGATCTTTCATCCTTCACAAATAAGAAGGCTAACTTAGATGGAGCATCCTATTAAATTCAATGTCAACTCTCCTGGATATCACGTAATTGTGGTTATGTGATTAAAGTGAGCATGTGAATGACTTCTATAACTTCTGTTTTAAATATGTATGGGAGCTAGCTGTTAGTAATAACACTTTACCACATTTGATCAAAATTGGCTTAATAGGAATAAGATTAGTATGCTTAAAAACATAAAAATATGTCACATTAAATATTTTAACATTTTTTTCATTGTATGTCGTCAATCTAATGTAGTTCACTCCAGCGCTGTAAGTAATGTGTAAATATTTTATGTGAAAACTGAAGTATCAACTCTTTACCGGCTTTATAAAAATATTGTGTCAGCAGTTTTAGCTTGTGCTTTATACTTTGCATTGAAAGCATGGAGATTGCGCTCATCATCTTATGTCAAGTAAGCCGCTACACTACAAAAAAACAAAGTTGATCTGCACCTCCAATGAAAATGAAATAACTGTGGAGGTGCTCGCTGCCATGGCTGCATTGCAAACGCAAGCACGCCATAAATACAGCAGTACACTGCAAACACTAAGCAGGAGATTTATCAACCATGGTGTAAAGTGAAACTGGCTCAGTTGCCCCTAGCAACCAATCAGATTCCACCTTTCATTTTCCAATGAGCCTAAACCTTAAGACTTCTGCATTTAATAAATATTGGATTGTTTTGAATTGCATTACTTTTATATACAGTAATTACCATACATCCAAAGATGATGTTTTTAGCACACATTTCGATCAAATTGTGTCCATACACCAGTCACAGGACACTTTCAGAACTCTATTATTGGAATATGAAGTGCATAAAACTCTTTCAATAAAATCATTTTAAAGGGGAATTATTGGCAGGTTAGATAAATCTAACATGCTGATGGATCCCTATTGTGCATGGTGCGGAGGATGGAGGTATGTCTCTCATCTTTAATCTTGGCACAGTTCCCATGTGGGCCAGATAGGCATATGGGGCAGTACTCCAAACTGCCTTATCGGACAGAGGACTGCATTAAAACTGTACGGGAACAGCGCTGAGGATGAAAGTATGTCTCCCCGAGTGCAGCAGGGAGCTGTCATCAGGTTAACTTCTTCTATCGGGCTGTTAGTTCACCTTTAGGGTACAAACCCACTTGACGTATTTGCTGCGTGAATCAGTCTTAAAAATAAGCAGGCAAAACGCAGGTTGGCTTTATACGATAGTTCTGCATTAAAATACGCAATTGCGTATTTTTGAAGCGTGAAGCTTGTTGTTAGCAAAGCATCAGTTAACAACCTGTGCGAAAAACGCATGTAGCTTCACGCTTCAAAAATACGCAATTGCGTATTTTAACGCAGAACAATTGTATAAAGCCAACCTGCGTTTTGCCTGCTTATTTTTAAGACTGATTCACGCAGCAAATACGTCAAGTGGGTTTGTACCCTAAGGGTGCGTTCACACCTACAGGATCTGCAGCAGATCTGCAGCAGATTTGATGCTGTGTTCAGTTATTTAAATGAAATCTGCTGCAGAAAATCAGCTGCAGATCCTGTAGGTGTGAACGCACCCTAATGGGAAACTGATACAATACCATAGTACACAATTGAGGTTAGTTGGGCAAAGATCAGGAATAAGGAGCAACATGAGAAAATGTTACTTTACTGAAGAAGTAGTGAATGATTGAAATAAATGTCTAGCAGATGTGGTTGGTAAATCTACAGTAAATAGATGTAAACCTGCCTGAGATAAACGTATATATATCCTAATAAGGAAGGAAAAATATATAAGGGCAGACTAGATGGACTACTAGATGTTTTTTTGGAGGTGCGGATCAATTTTGTTTTTGATTTTTGATCCAAATACGGCAATCAGTATAAATTCCTGGATCAGGAAAGTCACCTAGGACCCTCCTGTACTCAGCTAACTGATTCTTCCATTTCATTGCAGAAGACAGTATAGCAATACCCCACATGTGGTTTTAAATCTGCTTCCTGGATACCTGATATAGTTCAGAAGGAAAGAACCACCATTTTGCTTTTAGGATCAATTCACACGTACAGACACGTAGAGTCTTTATTTTGCATAAATGATTTTTGGGTGCCATATCTCTCTAGTTGGGTCTATGAGGTACCTGAACAGTTGAAACCTGCTAAGAACTGATCCTATTACGGACAATGAAACCCTTAAGGCATTCATTGGGTGTATTAAGCTTTATGAATTTACAGCAGGATTTCCCAAATCCATTAAATCTCCTCTGACTGCTCAGCTCTTTTATACTAACACCTGTAGCAGAAACATAATTCACCTAAGCTAATTTGAGTACCTTACTTTCCCTCATATCTGGTAAGCATATCTGGTAAATAACTTTTTGTGACATCCGCACCCATTCAGGCTTCTGAGTCATCTTTCGTCCGTAAGATACGGTGGAGGATGCGGCGTAAGTGAATCACCACCACACCCTTTTTATTTCCTGCTTAGTTTCCTCTGGCCTTTAGACAGTTATGTCTGTAGCCGGTCACTGTTTACTTTTATTGTTGATTTTTATAAAAGCTGCATCCTTTCTAGAGCTAATAGCAATTGCAGAGCTTGTAAAATAATAACCTCTTTATTCTTCAGCCAAGTGACAAGGAGGCAGTACTGGGCTGCCCAAGTGCCACAGCCTAGCACACTTCTTTTCCCACCCTCATCTTCCTGCCCCTCCTTGACTGATGTACAGGGCCAAGCTCTGGCACCCTTCCATCTGTACTGTGGAAACCAATGGGAACAATACTAACCTGTTTTATGAGTTTTGCAACCATCATAAGCCCCAGCAATGGTGTTGGCAGTTCTTAGAAGCAAATCTTTTATGTGGCATACTCACACAGACAAACCCATCAAATAATTTGAAAAATTAAGGTATATTTATTATCCAGCTTATCTCTTCAACGAGAAGTCACGATGACCCCTTACAATGTTTGTTTTATTTTTAGTGTATTTTAAGTGTATTCTCTCTTTTTTATCTCAGTATTTTGCAATCTATGTAAACATAAATTCCTGGAATGTGCATGAATGGTAGTTATGTGACCTTGTTTTATCATTCTTCACATTGCTGCATTTGATCTTTATACCACAATAGCCAGAGTCATAAATCATACCTCAGAATCGTGTGCGGCTGTGCAAGTATTCCATCTGGTGAGCACAGATTTTGTGGATCTAACAGTATTGGTGGTCAAGGGACATTTTCCCTTGCTAGCTGATAATGATAATAAAGAATGTGTTAACTAACTGGAGCCGACAATCTGAAGGTCAGAAACATGGAATGAAGACATTGGCATGAATATATTATGAAAAATCACGCTGATATAGGGGGCTGCTCTATGCATTTTAATGTATATAAATTGTTTATTTTCTAGTATAAAATATATATTTATATATGCAATCTTTAACTCTATGTCATAGCAATCTCGATAGCTGCCTTGATGTGCAAATCTGTAGTTGATCACAACTTGGTGCAAATCTCTTAACTTTCTTGTCTAGTGTCCTTTTAAGGTCACTGATTCTCAAACCTTCCATTTGTTGTGACCTTGTTGTCAACACTAAAATTCCTCAGAGCCTTGAAGAAGAGAGTCTATCATCTGGAACTAGTGGTAGTCCAGTGATTTTACTATGAGGCTGTGTGTTTACACAAAGCATTTAATTAGCGTTAATAGCTATATTTTGCTTGGAATTGCACAATTTGTGGTAAAATAGTGTTAATTTAGCGCTAATTAAACGCTATGTGTGAACATAGTGGAAGCAGGCTGTTTGAAAACATTTTAGACCTAATTAATCTAGATGAGTGGAAGGATGGATCGTAGTAAACCCTGTTCACACATTTACAGTACACTTAACCGCTTCACGACTGAGGTAATTGATGACCGGATGTCTGGGTCAAATTGAAGCAATGTTCCTCCCTGCCTTCTAAGAGCCATAGCGCTTTTATTTTCCACCTACAGGGTCGGTTGGGGTGTCATTTTTTGTGCCATGATCTCTAGTTTTTATTGATGATATATTGGTGTAACAGAATAATTTTGATTGTTTTTTATAAATTTTTTTCCTAATATATAATTTAAAAAAATCAGCAGTCCTGGTGTTTTTTTCCCACTTTTCATCTACGCCATTCGCGTGCATTAACAATATTGTTATATTTTAATAAATCTGACAATTCCGCATGCTACGATATGTAATGTTTATTTTTTATATTTTGTTAATATTTTTATTTGCATAATGGGAAAGGGGTAACATAAATCTTTAATGGGCCATTTTATTGGGGTTTTTTTTAAATATGTTTTTAAAACTTTTTTTTACACATTTTTCATTGCATATATAAGTCCCTTATATAATTCTCTTGATTGCATATACTGATCTATACTATGCCATAGCATAGCATTCATCAGTGTTAACTGTGATCTGTACATAGAGTCTGCCTGAGAGCAGACTCTATGAACAGATGGATGATCTGACAGGACAGAGGTAAGTGGCTTACCTTGCTTGTCGGTACATGTGATCGGGGCCCCCATGCTGCAGGGGTCCTTGTCCTGTCACTGACTACCTTAAACGCCGCAATCACTGTGCATTGTGGCGTTTAAGGGGGTTAATGACAGGCAGCTCTGGATTGGAGCGGTCCCCTTCAGTCTAGGAACGTATATATGCGTTCCTGCTGCACCGGACATGTGCAGTAGGAATGTATATAGCCGTATTATGGACGTGAAGGGGTTAATTGAAGATTAAAGGGGCACTTTTAAATCAGCCAGTGGCAGAAAGTTGTATAGATTTGTTACTGCCTTCTATTTAACAGCTGCTGTATGTCCTGTAGGAAGTGGTGTATTCTGTCCAGTCTAATACAGTGCTCTCTGCTGCCACCTCTGTCATGGACAGAGGTGGCAGCAGAGAGCACAGTATCAGATTGAATAGAATACACCACTTCCTGCAGGACACACATTAGCTGCTAAGTATTGGAAGACTTGAGATTTTTAAATAGAAGAAACTTACAAACCTACATAACTTTCTGACACCAGTCAATTTGAAAGAAAATGTTTTTCGTCGGAGTACCCCCTTTGAGGTGAACTTTTTTCTAATGTAATTAGTGCCATACTGGTCTTTAGTAGAATGCTTCTTAATGTATCAGGCAGTGCAGCAGCTGCCTTGTGCTCTGAGCTAGCGTACAGTATACACTCTAGCATATTCATTTGGTGTGTGATTAGGCCATGCCTTTCATGTAATCCCCTACCAATTGTTTTTTTTTAAACTTTGTGCAGCTGCCATAAAGCTCAAAAGGTTGAACACTTTTTTCACAAACCAAGGGCTTGCACAAAAATGTGTGACTTTTCTATGTCAACTGACTGGTGCAAAACCTTCATAAATTCCCTCCCATATTTTTATGTGTAGTCAATCCTTATGGAAGCTCCTGTTTCCTTCTTGTTTTGAACTTGCTTTTATGAGCCAGTCATCTGTCATCTTGACATTTGATAGCTGTAGCCACATCTGAAACCCCAAAAGACAGCTCAAATGGAAGTGAGACTTTTTTTTTTTTTAAAGATACAGTAGAGATAGAGAAGATACAGGAGGCACTCAACAGATCTGTTGATAGTGTTTCTACTTTTTTTTTTTCTCAATAATTTAATTTTAATGTTATTGTCTTCCATTTTAGACACTAGAATGACTGTCAGGTTACATTTTCCTTTAGGTTTGGGAAATACAAAATAGTTTCAAGAGATGACTTTTCTACTGCCCGGTAATGAAACTGGATATGCAGGGGACTTGGATCTATGCATCAGAAAAATGGATGTGTCTAAAAAAGAGCTTTTTCTGTTGTTCCCTGGTGCACTGATTATTTATGTCTATAAAAGTTGCTCCTTTTTTGGCTTTTTTTAAATAGAAATTATGCATTCTAATCCCCAACCATATATACGCCTATAGTATTAAGGAAAGAAAAAAAATCCATTTATTCTGTAAAATTTTCCAAAGGACTGTAATATTGAAAATTATTAATTTAGTAGTTGCCCCCCAACTGATGCATCAGCATTTGCATAAGTAGATCTGTATGCTGAAACATGAATACTTATACATTGTATGGTGTGCGGTGCATACATTGGTGGAGTGGATATTCTATTGACAGCAGATACATGCTAACATTAAGTATTAAATACATTTGCATAGCACATACGACTGCAAAGACAAGTTAATACTTCCCAATTAAATTTCTATTTGAGGATTTATATTAAAGTTCCTTGAAAAAAGCAGGTCAGGGAAGGTTCAGTAATCTACAAGCAGAGTCACGTATTACAAGCAGTGGATGCAGATTGAACAGTAAGAACTCTGCCTGAGGAATGTAATGAACTGTAGGACAGTTTCCTGTACGTAATGAAAACTAACTTGGAAAGTGCGTATCTTCTTATGTTTCAAGATTTCTCATGGTTCAAAATTGTATCTACTGTCATTGCCCTGAAACATCCTATGCTGATCCCTTGTGAAACAGGGGACCAGTATTAGTAAATGTGACCAATTCCAGGTTATAGCAATGATAAAAAAGAGGGACAGATTTATAAGAATACTTTCTTTTTATAGGCACAAAAAGATAATCACAGAGCAATGTAGTTCAAACAGATCAAATTTACATAACACTTCTTTAATATAGTAGCACAGCAATCTTCATGCTTATAGTTCTTGCTAAATGGTGACACTCACACTAGGTGGTGCTGTTGCATAAACTCTTCTGAATAAGAGGTGTGCTAAACTGTAAAGGTCCCCATACACTCTATACCTTTGTTGACAATACTCCCTGCTCGCAGTCCACTGACAGATGATCTCTGTGGAGATAGGGGTTGATTGTGAAAAAATAAAATAAAATAAAATCATTGTACAACCCCTTTGTTCTCAGAGAAATAAGCCAATGCCAGAGGTCTCAATGCTCAATGCAAAGATAGAATTGTATACTATACATCCTCTAGTATTATCTGTTAGAGGCCACAGCTAGAACCAGGCTCTTCCTAAGCCGAGCTAACCCCTATGCCTCCTCTGTAGCTGACATTCCTGTGTCCATCAACAGATGCAGCAGGACACTGTGCCCCGCTGTCCCAGTTACCTAGGTGGTCACAGTTGACCATAGGTGGCCATTACTTAACAGTCTCTTAGATAAACTCACAGTTCATTTGAAGGAACAGACAAGCATTAAAGCATACGTATGCCACTGATTGGCTGTATAGAAGGGCCTAAATAAGTTTCACCTCCATATAATTCTTTTCCTGCTAGCCATTGAAATGCATTGAAGTACTAAGCATTATTACTAAAGGTGAGTGAGTGCTAAACTGCTTGAATGCTTGTAAGTGGAGCACCGTATACAGCGGCATATACTCAATGAGTAACACTGGACTGTCGCACTATGACACTGGTTGGACTGTATAATATTGGTACTATACTGTATGGCAGATGATTTTTTTTTTCTAGTCATATAAAGGACTTTTGGATAGTTGTGGATATAACTGAGTAATACTAGCTATATACCAGTATACTGGTATATTGTATGGAATAGCTTTTTTTTTTCAGTCACGCTGACAGATTAATAGTCCTTAAAAGGATTGTTGGGTATTTGGGGAACCTAATCACTTACACGACTAACCACACCAGCAGCTATCTCTGACAACTAACAGAAATCAGCTGGAGACTTGGGTTTATATACACCCAGGTCACCTGAAACAGCCAGCCAATCACTGCTATGTCAGCAGCCAGAAAGTGCCAGAGATTTGTAATATACTTCTATAAAAAAAATCTCCAGTCTTCCAGTATCATCTGCTGTATGTCCTGCAGGAAGTGGTGTATTCTCTCCAGTCTGACACAATGCTCTCTGCTGCCACCTCTGTCCATGTCAGGAACTGTCTAGAGCAGTAGCAAATCCCCATAGAAAACCTGGGAACATCAGACAAATGCTGGAGGAATTGTGGCAACCGTGGCACACTCTTACATCTACTTTGTAGTGAAACTGTATTGGGATGTATTACAATCATTAATAGAGCACTCCAGGTACAGCTGTCCCTGGGTCCCCACATCATCCTTCTTTTCTTAGATACCCACTCTATTCCTCCCACAATCAGACCATTAGCTTGTCTACTATTTATACATGCAAAAACAAATACATGCATGTCAGCCAGATATTGGAAAACTTGTACACTTGTATATAACAGCAGTAAGCTCATCTTTTCAGTTTGAAAAGGTTTTAGCATATGGTGCTGGCTAAACACAACCTATTTTACGCAAATGGGTTTATGGATGGAATCATCCTTCTGTACACATGCACAATGAGCAGTCCAGATAGGGGCTTTGAGGATATTTACATTATATTATAATATATTATTTTTTCTCTTTAACTTGCACTAATTTGCTGAGGAGGTGCTACATCTACTGTAATTCTACCATGCTGAATGTGTGTGTTACCACAATTTTATATCCACATAATATACTGAATGTTAATTCTGTTGTTTCTATATTCTTTGTTAACCCATATGTTAGCTTGTTGTTCAAACATGTTAACTTTACTGTTGGCACTTAAGTCAGTGCTTATAGACTTTCTCGTTTGTAATATGTTTTTTAAAAACCTAATAAAAACACTGAACCAGAAAACCTTTCCTGATCTCCAGACTGGAAATAATACCACTTACTGCAGGACATACAGCAGCTGATAAGTACTAAAAGACAAGGTGTTTTTTTTTTTTATTAGAAGTAAATTACAAATCTCTTGCACTTTTTAGCACTAGTGGATTTTCAAGAATTTTTTTTTATTATAAACTACCCCTTTAATGCCTCCAAACAAGCGGGGAGGAGCACCACATGGTATTCGTTTGAGTATCAAGCACTCAGATTTTGGAGTGAATAGTGAGCTCAAACATGTATGTTCGCTCATCTCTAATTATTACATATTGTAATTACGTATCACTGATAGAGCCAAGGATTAGTTCCTCTAATGCCCCGGTCAGGGCATTGCACATGCAGTAGATGCATCTGCTTAGTTTGCAGCTGTATTGGCAGCACACGGGCTCTTATGGAATAAATGTTCTACTTGGCTGCAATTTAAAGTCCATTGCTGTACTACTCTGGAAATCCATATAAACTCAAGGGGGAAATAACAACTAAGTGCAGATACTGCATTTGTTAGCCATAAAACCCATAACCCCTATTCCCTACAGTACGATTCATACCATTAAACTCAGACTGGTCATATTTACCAGCTCATAACAGAAATAAATCATAAAAACACAGCTGTCAGTATCGCTTACTGTAAGACAAGGAATACACTGCCGTTTTTGTAGTGTAATGGAATGCAACATCATATCAGTCATAGCCTATAGGCAGTGCAATTTGTGCCAACAAAGATAACTCTTCTAAGGGTTAGCGATTTGGCATTTCTTTGCTCATTTTTTGCTTTCAGCGTGTCTCAGAATTTCCAGAGTAGGGAATATGCAATGTTGTCCTTATTCCCTTTATTTCAGATCTATAGAGTGTTTATCACCGTTGACATAATCTTACCTACTGTACATAAAGGATGGTCTTGGTGCATCGTCATTGGCGCATGTTCCAAGGTATCCAGTGAAACCTTGCGTTACAAGCATAATTTGAGCAAAATATGTATATGCACAGTAAACACCAGCAGGATTACATAGGTTAAATTATTAAGGATGTTATTAGGCAGTTACATTTTATTGACAGATGTCCAAAAAGCAAAATAATTGATGTAATGAAGAACATAATTAAAAAAAAATAAACAAAAAGAAAAATACATCACGTGAACATAGTCATGGAGTGATCGCACCTGGTATGTTTCTTTGGATGTAGCCCTGGTTACCGCCACCATGCACAGCTCGGACCCTCAATTCACCTGATTCCTGGCCTCCTGACAATTGATTGTGGCTAAGCCATGTGGATCCGCAGCGTCCCCGGAAGGTGAGGAGATCTTTAGTGTAGAAGTGGACCATTTCTGCCAGACCCACCACCCAGTACAGCACCTACAGTATCCTGATGGTGATGCAGGGGAGCTTGTATAACAAAATATTGCTCTGTTAAGGAGGTACACTTTTTAAAAAATGTAAGATCATCTTACTTATTGCTCGCCAACCACATTACTTGGCATCCAAATGTGAAGACTGTGTATATAGGATAAAAATGTTCCAAGCACTAAAAAGTCTGAACTACTAGAAGAACTGTCTGGAATATTTATTTCTTCAATGCAGAAAATAATAAAGACAACAACGCTAAGGACACATAAGTCCTGAGCCTTATCTAATAGAAATGTTGTGGATGGACCTGAAGACAACAGTTTATGGAGGAAACTCACCAACATAACAGTGTTGAAGAAGGTTTGCATAAAGAAATTGGCAAGAATTTCCTCAAGCCGTTGTGCAAAACTAGTCAACATTTACCAAAAGCATTTGCATTTATTGCTGCATAAGGGGGTCACGCCAGACACTGAAAGTCAAGGTTCCTATACTTTCTCAAGAGATCTCTTTTGCACTGTATGTGCCTAAATGCATTTGTGTTTGGGGTGTAACTTGCGACGTATTTTGAGACATAAATATCCCCAAACAGGTGATTTGAGGCTATAGCTTGTGTTGTATCCAAATGATCTAAAAATACATCTAGATGCACAAAGAAAGCTAAAACAACATCTGAAAAAGACTTGCCTTTACAAGCACTTGTTTTTTATGTAAAAATTAAGCTTTGAAAATTGTCAGCCGGAGTGTTGCGAACCACGTCATCTAGTTTTACCTGCCTGTAAGCATACTCTATGTGTCGCTCTGTTTTAGATTTGAACATATCGGTAAAGTAAAAGAGTGGATATTTTCTTTCTAAATCCTTGACTTTTAGAACGGTACAGTTCTCTGGGGAACAGACGACATTCATGACGTGCAAACTAAAGCGTTCACCATTTCCTGGATTAAGCAAACATATTATCACAAAGTTTCGTTTTGTGCTTGGTGCTCTAATAACTGTCCCATTGAAACATTTTATTCCCTCGTTGTTATTATGCAACTAAAATTACTTGTCATGAATTTGTGATAATCCTCAGTCGTTTCTGTAAGTAGTGGGGTGAATAATGATTTAGTCATCTAATAACTGCCCTCTGTACACATTATGTTAATGAAGAGGTTAACCCAGCTGTGTAAAGAACAAAAAGGATACAGATACATTGCCAGGAATAGCACCCAGTTAGTCCCAAAGTCTTTTGTGTGGAGGCAATCGGATATGACAGCTGATAGTTGCAGACATTGTTAGAATGCTTAAAGTCATGAACATTCCAGGAAATCACATTTATATTAACAATGTGTGTTCTTTATTTGGTTTACTTGCTCTCACTGGTGTCTACCTGCTGGGTCAGAAGCTACTGGAAAGGACAAATCTTATGAATAGACTGTACAGCACAACTGGAAAGAAAACTTTGCTACAGACAACCTCTCAAGGGAATGGATTAGTAATGTGTTTACACATAGAACATGTTGCAAAATTCACTTACATTTAATAAGTTTCGCCTCACTTGACAAGGGAAAATGACTTGGAAGTGGCATGGGTGACTTGCGACAAATTGCACCAAAAGTTTGGAGAAGTATATTGGTGTAAAGTAAGCCAACCAATAGGTGGTAAAAAAAATGAGTTAAGACTAGTCCCTATCACACGGGACGATTATAGTACAAAAAATTATTTCGTTTAAATTTAAACGATAATCTTTCTGTGTGTATGCAGGCAATAATGAAAAAAACGTTCGTTTGTCGTTGATTGCACCTTTTATGCTGACCCTAAAATCATTGTTAATCGATCGCTAAATATTTGCTAAATGTACACATAATTTCTTTGCTGACACCACCAAGAGTAAACAATCTTAGTAACGATAGTAACTAACAACTATTGTTCTGTGTGTTATGTGAAAGATTTCAGGTCGTTCCCAAAAGCCCCCATTTTCGACCATTTATTGTTAATTGTTAAAAATCGCTTTGTCTAATAGAACCCTAAAGATGTGCCAAGTTTGAAAACTTGAGTATTCTTAGAAGGCCTATTTTTTATGGTCACAGTAGTTAAGTGGTTACTAGCTACTAGTTAGAGGGCTTTATACGTTATCCCCTGCTATCACCTATAAGCAGCATGGTGGATAGGCCTGAGGATTTCTTCACCACCATCTCGATTAACACCTTAGTAATCACAGTAGTGCACATAAAACAATGCAAATGCAATAACATGTTATGCAATAAACAGTTTACATAGAAAAGTCACATTTCTCAGCAGTGAACATAAGAAGATAAAATTAACATAATTTTCCTATTCCCTAGGGGGCACATTATAGCATGCATGACATGGAAGTGACCAAACTACCATCTGACAGTTACTTTGCCCTCCCTGTAGTTAAGCAAGAGGTTAGCGAGTAAATATGACGGCTAAATATGATTGCTGAAAACATTGATCCTCATGTCTAACATGTGAATCTGAGTTCTTCTGAATAAATATTTTAAAGAGGTAGTCTGACATCAGGTTAACACATAAACATGTTGCAGAAGCATAAACCATTGCCTACCAGTCTGCCTTAATTTTGAAATGACAAAATATCTATTTGGTTTGGTGGTCTTCTGTACCTTCTGGTTGTACTTTGTGGTTGAGCAGTACTACAATTCCAACAATGCATTACTTTGCCTCAGCTTTTCATAACAACCCTCCCACCCTGCCTACTCCCCTCCGGCAGCACTTGTGCCAGTTCCTCTTCCAAAGCACTCAGGGGGGTGGGAACAGAGTGCAGAAAGAAAATCCAGCCAAGCCTTCTGTGACATCCGAGGATGATGCATTGTCTCGGGAGAGAAGGAGGAGCCGGGGAGCTATAGAAAATACATATTTTGTAGTGAATCACGCAAAAGCATGCTAAAACCAGTACCATTAGTGATAACACTATTAGTAAGTTATTTTCCCTGTGGTAATAGTTTTATTTAAATACAATTTTCTGATACCCCTTTAATATCAGTAGTAAAATGATATCTGTATAATTCCTGCAGAAGACACATTGATAATTAATCCTGGGGATTGATGGAATAACATTGTGTATGGCCAGCTTGACATGGTTCATTCATTAATGCTGTAGTAATGCAATTCATTCATTAATACTTGTCTTGTTCTGTTGTATGCTTTCATTGTAAGGTAACAAAACCCTGACAATTGTCTCATTTCTACCATCAATTGACACAAGCAAAATTTTCTCTAACGTAAAACTAGTCATTTGCACACAAAAAGAAAATAAAGTGGAAAGCATTTATATAAATAGTGCAAATAAAATTGTGAAGCTGCCCTTGGAAATCAGTCAGAAGCAATTATGTGTCAGTAACATAATTGCGCTTTTTCTGCCGGGTAATCATAAGTGCGCTATGCTATTAGCTGCCTGCAGAGCTTGTCAGCAAGGTATCTCTTCAGTTCTGTTAAGCAAAATGTTTTTTCACAAAATTATTATTTGACTCATCAATTTAATGGGGGTAAATATAATGCCTTCCCCCTTTAGATAAAAAAAAAAAAAAAAAAAAAGGCTGTGCATGTTTCTTTATGGTACGTTCACACCTAGCAAGACTGCTGCCGAGTTCATGCAGCAGATTTAGCTGCACAAAATCTGCAGTGAAGTGCCACCCATTGACTTCAATGGGTTGCAGAGCCGCTAGTACACTTCCAGAAAACATGAGGGTTTTACACACTATGGGTTATGTACAGAGCTCCCAGACAGCGCACCACTGTTTACTGTACAGGATCCCAGACTCCCATCAAGATGTGGGAATGGATCCATATTTCAAACATTTTCTATAGATTGTAATAAACATTTCAAAACAGATAAAAATAGCATACCCTGCATATATGCACATATTTTATACATTGGCTCCACAATGCACTGTGTAAAAAAATCAGATGTAGCATATGCCGGCTGTACCTGTAACCTATGTTTCTTTAGAATTTTTTATTTTTTTTTTAATTTTTCAACATTAAAGGTGTTGGCCACTTTATAGTAAAATTGTTCAGTGCGCAGTATTATTAAGTGTCCTCACTGTATATACGGACAGCAGCTCCCTGTGTACCCCATAGAGCTAAAAATTTGAGTCCCCTCCTCCAGGCGTATGTAAGGCTATGTTTTCACTATGTACTTTTTTGTAAAACAACGCCCGTTCTTTCCACATTAAAAAAAAAGAAAAGAAAAAAAAAAGGCAGTTCTTTTCTACTGTGATCTTTTTCATTGAAGTTATTGCAAACTACGGGTAATTTTACACACACTGCAGTGAACCATGGCCGTTGCTCACCAGAAGCTGTACAATTAATGTTCATGTAAGTTTTTTTGAATGTGGCGTTATGCGAAGAAAGGACGTTATTCTAAAGTGGAACTATCAGCAGGTTAGACAAATGTAACCTGCTAATAAGTCCCTATTGCACAGGAGACACTGAGGAGGAAGGTATGTCTCTTACCTTCCTCTTTGGCACCATTCTGGTGCAATTAGTCATGTGCTCCATGGTCACATATTCCACAGTGCGTACAATGGTCTAAATTCATCAATCCGTTTCAGACGAAAACTGGTCTGATTGCCTATAGCAGCCAATCACAGCTCAACTTTCATTGTATCAGATCTCATTATGATATTAAAGCTGAGCCGGGATTGGTTGCTGTGGGCAAATCAGTTTTTGTCTCAGAGAGCTTGATAAATCTGGATGATTGTCATTTTTCTTAGATTCTTCTACACACCAATCTATTTCAACTTCTTCACTACAATGACTGAGCAATCAAAGAGAGAAAAGAAGAATAAACTACTACCGGAAAAATTTCCTCACTGGTCTGGTTGTCTGCCAAAATTTCTGATGCACGCGAGAGGAAATCCTAAAACACAGGCTATGACAAACACAGGGATTGGCAAAGAAATACAGTCAGCTACTCAAGTTCTGCACTATACCGTCACTGCAGCCAGTCATTGCTTAGGTGTCTTATTTTAAGAGTCTGACAAGAACATTATGAATAGCACAGTTCAGGTCTTATAAGAGGCCCAGTGGCCAAAGGTTTATAATTCACATCACATATTTGGTTTATTCCCAGGTAAGAAAAACTCCACAGCTTTTCCTATCACTGATAAATATTTTTCTGCATATTGGAAATGTGAATGTTGCCTAGATATTATACTGCATTTAACTCTATATAGTATCGTAAACTGGTATTTCAGTGTATTCCAAACTTTTACATTTAAATGTCCATTTTCTAAGAAGCACACCTCCTCCTTACACTTACTTTCTACATAAAAAGTTCCCATCTTTCCACATGCAAAATGAAAGAAGGCTTTACAGCACTTTCAACTTTGTTATCTTTACATCTTGGAAACATTCAAGTGATAAAGTTATACCATTATTATGAAGCATTGACATGTGTTAGTAATGTGCATTATAATAGTATGCCTAGTCATGTTTAGGTCGACAGCCTGGGCCCTGAACTATTTAACTATGGCTTTTGTGAAACCGATTTCACAAGAGGATGTTTCACTGAAACTTTGTTTGATATAAGAAGTTATCTGGATCAAGATAAGTTTTATTAACATAGATCAAAGGAAACACCTTGAAAGGAGTTTACCTTGTTGCTATCTGGGTATCTATTATATGTAGTTTATTAAAATGCAGTAATTATATGAAGCAAATTCAGAATAATACAACCAGGAAAGAGTGAGCTTGTGTTCATCACTTTCACAATGATAAGATCATTTGCTAATAGTACCACAAACTCCTCCACAATACAAACAGCGTGGGTAGGACGGTGCATTGAGGGTCCAAGGAACGCCCCCAGTGCATCAAACTGATTCATTTACATATTTTCTTTTTATTGAATTACTGGAAAATGGCAACGAGATGCAACATAGGAAGACAGCACCAGAATCCCCACCTATGCAGCTACACGTACTTATCAGTAGGTTAGTATGTAAGGAGTTAAGCTTTAATGTAAATTGCAAACATACTTTATACTACATCCCCGGTTGATTTCGATTTTGAAAGTCATAAGTGCCCATTTAAGGCAGATTCTGTTTAAGTTTTCAGTAATTTGATGGTCTTTGAGGTCCAACGCTTTGCACATTTTGGTTTCTACTAGCCAACGTTTTGTTACTTTCAGTCTCTAGTGTCCACTGGTTTGGTGCCCAGAAAGTCCCAATTTTTGTGTCTAATTTATGTTTTTCACTGGTATCTACCTTTTCAATTTTCAGTGGTTTACTGCCACTGTCAGACTCTGGTTTCTAGTTGACATTGGTCAGACAGAAAGGTTTGAGCCAGGGGCGTAATTACCAGTGTAGCAGCCATAGTGATTGCTATGGGGCCCGCTGCATCAGGGGGTCCAATTGCCCGCTTCTGCAATACACTGGGCCCCCTGAGCTGTCATCATTTGCGGCACCAAGTGGCCGAGCAGGGATCTGCAAATTTCCCTTTAACTGCAAGCACATCTGACCAGCGCCTGCAGTTATGTAGTTATGACTAGACTAGCTATGTCTAGTTACACCCCTGGGCCAAGCTACAGTTTAAGTCTTATTTAGGGCCAATTCTAGGTTTTCTGATTTGAGGTGAAACCTGAAATGGCAATAAACTTCATTTGGCCTCATGTCAAAATGGCCCTGGTCTTATCTGCATTCAATGTATCCACCCTCAACATAGCATTCTGAAGGAAGCATGGACTAAAAAAATACACAACAAATTTGTAAAAATCCCAGCAAATCCTGCTTTCATCTCCGCCCCATTTTATAGCAAATTTATGAAACTGAGAAACATGTAAATAATTTTATGTTATGCCACATTTCCCTCTCCTCCTCACAGTCCTGTATTTGGTGGAGAACACAACTGCTCTCTCAATAATGGGCGACCCAAACCACCACTGTTACAAATCCCTGTCCCCTCATAAGTCTGCCAGCTAAACACACAAGAGATCAGCAAGAAGTTAGAACATTTTTCTACTAAAATGTTTCAGATGCAGAAAATTCTTTGTACAAGGAAACTATTTTGGCAAGATTATCTCCTGCTTCCTTTATATGACATGCATACATTTTTTTGTCTATTTTTCTTATAAAGCCTAAAATCTTTATGCCTAAAAATGCCTAAAAACTATAGCTCATAGTGATATTTTAATAAAACAATAGCAGCCCACTATAAAACCATTGTTTCCCTTTTTTTATTCTGTAGTGTAAACCTAATAAGTATTCAAGGTCATGTAAATGTTATATACATGTTTGAGTAGACCAGGATGTCTTCATTATAAGAACCACACTAACCTAGTAACTGAAGTGACCAATAAACAAAAGATTAAACTGCACTTGTACCGTTTTTTAATAAAACATGACATAGACATGTCATAAGGGATATGTTTCCCATTCTCTATAATAAGGTTTGCCCTGCATTCAGACTGTAACATATGCTGTACCCCAGCATGCAAACAATAAAGCTATTACTATTCTCAGCACCCTGAAGACTACAGCCTATATAGATAACAGATGTTAAACAATGTTTTCTAATGAGATGCCTGATTCATCTTCAGTTCACTGTGAGAACAGAACTGCATTTCTTATCTATCATTTTCATGAATAGAGAATGCAATGTAATAATTATAACCTTTTCATAATCTGTATATATACCTAGGAGTTAGTTGTTAACAAATCAGCCTTATAAGTCATTCAGCTGGATTCAAGGAGAAACGTCTTTCCGAATCAAATACTGAGTGTTGCAAACTAGTGACCACTAGTGACCAAACTAGGCCCCCACCTCAGTGCTGAGGTGGGTGGGGTCAGTGCTGCTAACACATGTAATATACTGAACTGGTTTACTATAGATCTGGTCCAAGATAAATTAAATAAACTCAATGTAACCAAAGCTCCAGGGCCTGATGGATTACACCCCAGAGTTCTTAGGGAACTCAGTTCTGTAATTTCTCTACCCTTGTATGAAATATTCCGTGATACTTTGCTTACTGGTATGGTGCCGAGGGACT
The DNA here is from genome assembly GCF_027789765.1 of Dendropsophus ebraccatus. Lineage (NCBI taxonomy): Eukaryota > Metazoa > Chordata > Amphibia > Anura > Hylidae > Dendropsophus > Dendropsophus ebraccatus. The sequence goes on from NC_091454.1 coordinate 136,419,620, forward strand.
GCCGTAAGGCAAATGTAATGCCGATCTTCAAAAAGGGCTCTCGAACTTCCCCAGGTAACTATAGACCCGTAAGCTTAACGTCCTTTGTGGGGAAACTATTTGAGGGGCTTATAAGGGACTACATCCAGGAATATGTAGTGGCTAATAGTATTATAAGTGATAACCAGCATGGTTTTACCAAGGATAGAAGCTGTCAAACCAACCTAATATGTTTCTATGAAGAAGTAAGTAGAAGCCTGGATGGCGGCGCGGCTGTGGATATCGTGTACCTGGATTTTGCTAAAGCGTTTGACACAGTTCCTCATGGACGTCTGATGGGTAAGTTAAAGTCTATCAGTTTGGAAAGTTTAATGTGTAACTGGATTGAAAACTGGCTTCATAATCGTACCCAGAGAAAGGTGGTCAATGATTCCTACTCCGAATGGTCCCTGGTAATAAGTGGTGTACCCCAAGGGTCAGTACCGGGCCCCCTTCTGTTTAACTTGTTTATTAATGATATTGAGAATGGAATTAACAGCAATGTTTCTATCTTTGCAGATAACACCAAGCTTTGTAGTACAGTACAGTCTATAGAGGATGTGCAGATGTTACAGAATGACTTAGACACTCTGAGTGTTTGGGCGTCCACTTGGCAAATGAGGTTCAATTTTGATAAATGTAAACTTATGCACCTGGGTACTAATAACCCACATGCATCATATGTCCTGGGGGGAGTTACTCTGGGAGAGTCGCTGATGGAGAAGGATCTGGGTGTACTTGTAGACTACAGAACAGCACACAATGTCAGTCAGCTGCTTCTAAGGCCAGCAGGATATTGTCATGCATCAAAACAGGCATGGACTCTCGGGACAGGGATATAATATTACCGCTTTATAAAGCTTTGGTGCAGCCTCATCTGGAGTATGCTGTCCAGTTTTGGAACCCGATTCATAAAAGTCCTAGAGCAGGACAGGGTACAAAGACGGGCAACTAAACTAAAAAGGGGAATGGAGCATCCTAGTTATGAGGAGAGATTAAAAGAATTAAATTTGTTTAGTCTGGAGAAGAGACGTTTAAGGGGAGATATGATTAATTTATTTAAATATATAAATGGCCCCTACAAGAAATATGGGGAAAAGATGTTCCAGGTTAAAGGACAAGGGGGCACTGCCTCCGCCTCAAGAAAAAAAGGTTCAATCTCCGGAGGCGACAAGCCTTCTTTACCATGAGAACTGTGAATCTGTGGAACAGTCTACCACAGGATCTGGTGACAGCAAAAACAGTAGAGGGCTTCAAAACAGGGCTAGACAAGTTCTTAGACCAAAATAACTTAAATGCATATGTATAGAACCTATCATCCCTCCCTATTCCCTGTATCAATCCCCTCCTTGGTTGAACTTGATGGACATGTGTCTTTTTCAACCATATTAACTATGTAACCTAACGATTATCGGCTGCACTACTGCAAAGCGGCCAAATGCGACCGCTAATTGCTTGGTGTAATGGGCCCTAACACAAGGCCTACGGCATGTCTTTGAAGGGTACTGTCCTCAGCTAAACTTTTACTTCAGTTTTGCTGAATAATACATTACGGTTCACAGTAATGGGCACTTTAGTCTGGAAACTGCACCAGTCAAGAAAACATTTTTTTACATTAACGTTCATCCATCAGACAGATTTTCTATTTCATCATTTAACATCTCTGAAAATAAACACAGAATAGAATGACATACTCCCAAATGGTCAAATTATAGTTTTAAAATTGCAGTTTGGTGTTCCATAAGCCACAGATTTGCAAACCACAAGGTTATGATCCTAAATTTCCATCAACACACTTGGCAGGAGAAGAGGGTCGGAATTACTCAGCTGAATATTGCTAACATTTAAGAGGCAAACATGCAGTATAATACAGTACAGTGCATAAGCTTGACAGGATAACCTACAAAGACTGTAACTAACTAGACAAACCCAGAAGTGTTTTATGACATCTTATGAATGTAAATTACAGCACAGGATATATAATTGCTAGACTCCCATGTCTGTCTTATTGAAGCCATAATAAATATTTTTATTAATACATACCAGTCAAATGCATGTTCAAAAGTAGGGATGAGCAAACTTTTGAAAAGTTCGGTTCGGTTCGATCCGGCGAACTTTCGTGAATTTCGGATCGGTCCGAACCGAAAAAGAACCTTGCTCTAACGGCTGAATAATTGCAGCTACAATAGTGGGAGTGTGATAGGGTATAGTTTCGTTTAGTTGAAGTTGCTATTACAATGAAAAAAGTGGGAAAATTTTTTTTCCAAAAATAATGAGAAAAAAAAATAATAATAATAATAGGAATAAAATTAATAAAATATAGTGAATAAAAGTGCCATAATAGTGAAAAAAAATATTGGAAAAAAAGTTTACAAGGAGGATGCGGCAGCACTTGATTGCACCCAGGCCAGTATTGTTGAGAAGAGACAAGTTGAGCAGCAGGAGGAGGCAGCAGTTGATTGATTCCAGTCCAGTATTATTGAGGAGAGGCTACTTTAGGAGGAGGCAGCAGTTGATCGATTACAGGCCAGTATACCCAGGATTACAATTGTTATTGATCTGTAGAACTACAAGTACCCCAATAGAAAAGGAAAAAGTGGGGGAAGCAGATCATCTTTATTTTATTGTCCTGTGGATTACAATTACCCCTGTAGATTACAATTCATTGCCTGTGTGGATTACAATTTGAACAGCTGCAGTTTTGGTACAGTGTGTCAGCGCAGCCCAGCTAATTCCTGCTGCTTCACACACTTCTGTCCGCCCCAGGAGGGGTTGACAGTTCATCAGCAGAAGCGCGGGAAGAGCCCAGCACTGTTTATGAAGAAAGTGACCGTTGGCACTGCCGCCCTCAGACTATCCGTGGACGCGGCATCCCCTCCTAGTTCACCGAGCGGCTGCTCTCACCGGACAGGAGAAACGGAACTGGACCACGCATTTTCCGATCCTGACGACACCTCCGAAATAGACGCGATCACGCCAGAGTCAGATCCGACTAAAGGCCAGCCTCGTAAGACAGTACGTGTTGGCTCACCCACTATCCCCCGCTGGTACTTTGAGGATGAACCGGAGATCCAGCTGTGGATGAAAGAGCTCCTACCACCGCCTAAATCACAGCAGCGTGCAGCTGCAGAACCTTCCTCCTCCCGCGACATGGCGGCGATAAGGGAAGAAACGAAACCCTCCTCACTGTTGGCGATTACCGCTGAGCGGGACTATATCCGCCGCTGGGAGTACCCACAACCAGGTAAGCCACCAGGTGAGGTGCCGAGGGACAGTGCTTAAATTTGATACCCAGAGAGGGTTTGGCTTAGTACAAGACTGTTATACTGGAGAGTCGGTACTAGTGAGTCGGAGGGCCGTAAAGAGGGACTATTTGCCTCGCTCAAAGCATAATCTTCAGCCGGGGGAAACAGTAGAAATCACTCCATACTGGAAAGGAAAGGAGAAGTGGACCGCTGCAGTATCTTGCCCACAAAACCCCAAACAGCATCCTTTCCAGCCAACCCCATCTGATAACTGGGAGGAGACATGGGAGGGTTATAACCAGCGACGCTGGTCTGAGGCCACTGCTGTCACGCTCCCTACGGCCCCTACTTTTTCTTCTGCTGCAGAGGCGTCTACTGCAGTTGAACCAGCGATGACCACTCTGTCTGATACTAATAAACCTTCAGCTATCATCGCCCCACAGGTGGTTACTCCTGTTTCACAGACAATCTCAGGTACACCAACTCCTGCAGCGAAAACTGCCTCACTAACCCCCATGGTGTCTGCAAAGTATAATACTTTATCAGCCTTCTCAACTCCTGCAGTGAATACTGCTTCTCCAGTTAGCACTGAATTGTCAGCGTCCACTGACACATCATTGCCATCAGGGAGACCCAGAACTGCCAGATTCGCTGAAGCCTTTCTCCCAGGTTACAAACATCAGAACCCTAGCGTTCCACTCTGAGAGACATGGAACACTGTATCTGGATCCTTTCTGGCGGTTATAAGTAATTAAGTGTAAAGAGACGCTCTTCTGATTTACCAGTGGACTATGCCACGTTGGCCATGAAAGATAAGGTCTGATTGACCATTGGGTTTATTTTTTTTGTTCTTGTGTGACCCCATCCTGCAACGTTTAAGACCCTGTGCCAGGCTTAGCCGTGATTCCCTATTCCCTTTTTCCCCCTTTCTTGTGAAAAAGGACTCATAATGTTCTCTTACAAAAAAAAAAGGACTGATGCATCATAGCACTTGAGGTGCACATGGACTGATGCATCCAGTTTAACTTCAGTTATTTGCACTATGGACGATATGCTTTTATTGCCTACTGTATTTTAAACTATTGAACTTTCTAAAAAAAAACTATGCAATTTATATCTTATTTATTGTAATATATTCTATGCAACAGTTGTTTATTTATATGAAGTTAACCCATGCTGTGCCTAACCCTATTATTTCTCAGGTATGCCGAGGACAGCTTATTTTTAGTGGGGAAGTATGCAGTGTCCCAGAGTGGGTGTGGTATTTGATGTTTCCTGCCCACCTGTAATGTTCTACACTATGAAACATATTCCCTATTTATTACCGGTATTTATTACTTGTGCCTGCAGTATTTATTTATTTCCACTAGATGTCACTGTGTCGGGTAAATAGTATGCACAGCTGTAAGGCAAGGGTAAACTACTAACTGTCGCTTGTGTATGAGGTGACAGTTACTGTCCAATCCCTGAGCTAGGCGCCTCAGGCGATTTGGCCAATCCCTGCACAGTATTAGGTCATTCCAGTGTGTTCAGCCAGTCAAAGAAGGGATTCTTCCCCTGAGGGACATGGATGGTTTCCCCTGAGAGAAAACAGTGGAGAGGAGTGGGTTATTATCTCCTATGAGAGGAGGACTACACCACACAGAGATCCTGTGCAGGACTATGAGGAAAAGGATTTTATTTTACACTTTTTGCAATAGAAATATAGAGAAGCCTAAGTATTAAGACAGACTTTCCCTCTATGTCCTTTTGAGAGTAAGTTCTTCTGGTAAGAGGTAAAAGAGGAATTATACATGCCTATGAATGGTACTTTCATGTTTATTTCTTCTAAGATGTAGTACTGTATATAAGACCAGTAAATTTAGGATTGGATAGAACTAGTCTAGGAAAGCCTATCTGGAAACAAAATTTAAAATAATAATTAACTGTACTTGGGATGATTGCTGTAAAATTCCACGCTACGTAATGACAAAATTTTGAGTTGTGGTTTACCACACACCATACGTGAAGACCTAAGAACTTTTATTGACTTATTTATAGCCATAGCTTGGTGGTAAACAGTAGAAAACAAAGAACCTCTATATGATCACAATACACATGAACTAATAAGAAAAAGCACAAAAACGTGGAGATTACAGACTATACAGTGAGTTAACCTTTTGCAAGATTCTTCTGTGGTAACCCAAGGCACTACAAGGTTTTAGAGATGTTATGGTACTGCTGCAGCACTTGTCACAGGGCTAAATAGTAGTAGCTAGTTCTCCTTAGGTACCAGGTACCAACACTCACTCTAAAAAGATGTTCCTAGTACTCCTTCCTACAGTGTGATGGTGCAAGACACAGAGAGTTTAGGAGTAGCTGCAGAACATAAACTTAACTGAAAGTTCTTAGAAGGAGCAAAACAGTTTACAGTCACAGTTTCAATACACACTCCTCTAAGCAAGGCGGTTATGCTTGGAATTAGGTCTGTCAGCAATTCCCCTTTAAGAATACCTTTGCTTCTGCTTTTAGCAGGTAGACAGAATTTTTGTAGATTTTAAACTTAAAGTTACAAAGCAGTCTATGACACTTTAAGTTCAGTACCATGACTCTTGTCAGAAAAGGACTGCCCACCTGCAGGATTTTTTTTGAAGGATCCTGCTGCACTCGCCAAATGAGAGGTATCTTTTAAGAGCAAAACAGCCTCTTAGTAAGGTGACTTTGAGATTTAGCAATGGTGACAGGGCAGATTACCTAAAAAGGCATTCTCCAAAGTTGTACGGTACTCTGCTGGAGGGAGTCCTGACAACTTTGACTTGGTCGCAATGACTTTAGGGACTTGAGAGAGAGAAAAATCAGTACTCACGGTAGAAAATCCATCAAGCTGGGAAGAGTACATACAGGAGTTATTGGCACCAGGAGGAAAACTGATAGGAGCCAACTGTCGGTATTAGCCTATGGAATTGCAAAAAGACAGTGAGTGAGATGAAACTTTTGACTTGAAACAGGAACACTGTGGTTCGCAAAACATGACTTAGAGAATGAGTAGAGAATGACCCCCCTCAGCTTGGACAGGCTAGTTCCCTTGTGTGGTAGTTGCAACTCTGGTGACTTAATCCATGCTAAGCATATTCATGAACATAGGAGCTGGGGCAGAGTGTACATCAGCTCAGATACAGGTACAGTGGCCAGGCCCCTGGAAGATGACACTCTGGATACAGCTTGTTCAGCAGACACAGGAACTCTGAAACAAGCATTATGAGGCTAGACAAACTAACCTTCAAAACACAGTAATCACGGAACTCAAGGAGAAAAATTCCAATGAAGTTGAGTTCAGTGATTAATGTGTTTTGTTGGTTGATTTGTCATTGCCTCAACTAGCCAGAATCCTGCTCCACACTGACGAGGGGCAAATACCTCGAAACGGCAGTGGATGGATGCCTGCCTTGGCAAGCCATTGTCATGATCGCAATACTCGCACCTTGAGTTAGACGTTGACAAAAAGGGGGCACCCTGTTGTTTCCCTATTTATGTTCCAAAAATTGTAACCGAGTGGGACTTAAGGGGCTATCTATCAGGGTGGTGTGATGCTCTTCCCATGATGGAGGCACCCCGTGGCAACAGGCTACAGATATCTGGCTATTTCGTGTTTTGGGACTCGCAACCGAGGCTCCACGGACTCTTGTTTTGCATAGACAAACTAACTTTGCACGTCTTCACCCTATTACCCTGCAGGAAAAGGGCTCCTATTGGTGGAAAGAGGCCTGAGGTAACTTAACAGGGGATTAATTAAGACACATGGGGAGACTTTTGGTAAGGTGGTTTAGTGCACTGATTGTGGGACCAAGCCCAGTGCACCAAACAACCTTATTATCCTTTGGATTTGACTACAAACTGCACAGAAACAGTGCCGAGGATGAAGATAAAAAACTTACCTTCATTTTCAGCTCTCCAGGTGCTATAGGGACGTATTAACAGGTTAGATTTTTCTAACCTGCTAATATTTTCTCTTTAAATTCTGATTCAATCCAAATTGTGGCAAAAATCGCCATTGGTGAATAAGAGGACACGCTGTTGGTACTCTTAGCTGAGAAGTAGAATATTAGTGAGTACAACTGCATCCAGCCTAGGCAGTGCTCTACAAGCTAAATACATCAGCAGCAACATAGTTTGTAACAGGCTGTACAATGTACCAGGCTGAAGTCTAGGCAGCCTAGCTAAAAAGATGAACTATTTAATTCTCATTTTGAGAAAACAGACTGGATTTATTCAAAATCCTTACGTCACCTTTGGGCATAGAGACTTAAGTGTTGGCTTTGGATTCTCGAAAGGGCTTAGTCTGCCAGGTGTCTGGTGCGAGAGTCACATATAACACGTTTTAAGGTCAGAAAGGTCACAGCATAGAAGAATCAGGCTGGAAAAGTACTATACAGGCACAGCCGTATCTTGTGGCTTGTGTTTCTTGAGCTTGTTTAGTTACTGGATAAATGATACATGAGTGATGAAATAAAAACTTTTATTGCAGTTTACTTTCAAATGATGACTGTACTGTTTTGCTAAATTTGGGATTTTTTTTTAAATACCCCCAGCTTGTTGGAATTTTGATTTTTAAAAATTACAGTATTACTTAAAGTGTCACTGTCATTATAACTTTCAAAATCTAAATCAACAGTACATGTGAAGTAAAACAAGTTTGCAATATACATTCATTATTATTTTTTTTGTTATCATGCTGTAAAAAAAAGCTGAACTTACCAGAAATCCAGGTCCAGTCTTCTGAAGGCAGATTTTCTGGTTGTAAAAAACAGACTAACCACATGAATTCCAGCCAGTACAGTCATGGCTCAATATGTCCGTCAATCACATGACTGCATTCTCTCTGTGAGCGCTCAGATGGCCTGGGATACAGAGGACTTCCTCTTTTGTGACTGTTTCCTGTTTTTTAAAGAGAAAAAAAATACAAAACAGGAAGTGGCGTCAAATTCCCATGATAACTAAAAAAATAAAAAAAAAGACTTTAAATTGCAAACTTGCTTTATATCTCATCTAATGTTGATTTAGATTTTGAAAGTTTTTTTTTTTTAGAGAAGTATCAAGTATTGGGCTGGGAAAATTAATAATTATTTTTTTTAGATCTTGCTCAAAATTGTACCGGAGAATATGCACCCACCAAAAATGTGGTTGTAAAGTACTCTTTGGGTTCAGAAGGGAAAAAATACAATCTGTCTTTAGAAGTGTGGCTTGATGGAATGTTTTTTGGGCGCCATGCTACATTTGCAGAGCCCCAGTGATAGTCGTACTGAGGAAACCCACAGAAATTAGGTAAGCTACAGACTTTAAGGCATTAAGCAAGCATTTTGACCTCAGATATGTTTTCTAGAAACAAGTGTGCCATAGGTGTACTTTAAAAAAAAAAAGTTTCGTTATGTCTAACATTTGTGTTTAAAACATGTTATATAACTTTTACAACTGTATTGTATTTTTAATCACATAGACAAAATTATTTATTCACAGCACTGGAGCTATGCAATCACATACAGTCATATAAGTTAAAATTTATTCGGTGAGAATATAATGGTTTAAATAATAAGGAAACTTTAAAAATCTATATTATTTGACATAGCTGTGTGAAAAGTAATAAGTCAGAAACCACATCACAAAACCTACCTTTATGTGGAAGCTAGCCTTCAACTGCCTGTGATTTGTGAATGTGTATTTAGCTATGAGTTCTATGACGATCAAATACGAACCAATAAATTCAGCCTAAATAATTTATTACATAGCTTGGGTTAACAATAGTGTGCTAAATTATCTAAAGCAAATGTCTTAAAAGTAGAAATAAACTTTACCATAGGTTACAAAGACAGATGTCATTACTCAGTACAGGCATAACCAAAGAGCAGATACGGAAACTGGAAAACTGACCTACATACAAACATGGAAAATGAACTTTGTACAAAAGTTATTTCATAAAGGGCCTTAGGAAATGTGGACCTTTTTAAAAAGAATTCTGTTCAATTCAATATTTAGTTTCTGCTCCCAAAAAGAAACCTAAAAAGCTTTAAAACTTTGTGATCAAGTTTTCTTGAGAGCAAAATCAATGAAAACTTTACAGATTCTATCATGTCAATGTAAGGATATGTCAAGGTTTGTTAGGATCCATTGGCTTTTATGGACCGAGCCTTACAGTATATGTCAATGTGATTCCTAAGTAGTATGCATTGAGGCTATGTTCACACTACGTATATTTGAGGCTGTATTTGGTCCTCAAGTCAGATCCTCATAGCAACCAAAACCAGGAGTGGATTGAAAACACAGAAAGGCTCTGTTGACATAATGTTGTAATTGAGTGGATGGCCGTCATTTAATGGCAAATATTTTGTCATGAATGTGCCTGGGATGAACTCCGTGCGCCCCTCAGCTCGTGCTGCGCGGCTGAGATGGCGCTGATATTCAGTGTTTTGTATGTCTTGTGCAGTAACCTGAACCCTGTCTGAACACTGGCCTATTTCTATCATGATGTTCAGCCCCACCCATCTGCTGTGTGCTCTGGCTATTTAGGAGTTACACTGCTGCCAGTTCTGATCCGCAGGTGATTCTGTTTGGAACCAGGAGCCTTGTCCAATAGGGGCTGGTAGTTTCTCCTTATTCCCTATAAGCGTTTGGCTGAGGCTCATTCTGGTGCCGGTTATTGAGCTTGTCTCTGCCTGCTTCTGCCTCTGTTTAGTTCTCTGTTTATTCTGACTATTTTGCCTTGTATTCTGACTATCCCTGCTTGCTGCCTGCCTCTGACCATATTGCCTGTTTATTGACCTTGCTTTTTGGATTGTGTTTTTGTACTGCGCTGCCCGATTGTTGTGACCCGGACTGTCGACCATTCTTTATTGTGTTTTGTCTGTCTGTCTTTTTGTCCCACCAAGCCAGTACAGGGACCGCCGCCCAGTTGCTGCCCTAGGGTTTAGCCTAGGGGGGCAAGTAGGTAGAGTCAGTGGGCGGGGCTGAGCTTAGGGTTCACTGTCTCTGTGTGTCTGGTGTCACCGGTTCCTGACAGAATAACCGGCCGAAAAAGTTATACTGCCCCCTTTGGTGCCATGGCTACTGTAGAAGATCTTGCTACCCGGGTGGAGGGGGTGTGAGGTCTGGTGGTCAAACTGGCAAACCAGATCACCCAGTTAATGGATTCTAACCTGGTTGCTAAAATGGAGGCTTTGTCTTGCCTGGTTGAAGACCTAGCTAAACAGGTTCAAGTTTTGTCCGTCAACCAGAATAATTCTGTGGTAGTGCCCCCAGTGGTGGAAAGGCCTAGAAAACCGGTCATGTTGCTCCCTGATAGATTTTCTGGTGATATGGAGAAATTTGAGTCTTTTAGGGGTGCTTGTATGTTGTTTTTCCGGATCAATCACTTCCCTTCTGAGCAGGAGAAGGTTGGTATTGTGGTCTCACTACTTCAGGGAGATCCTCAGGCTTGGGCTCTCAAAATCCCTCCTGAGGCGGAGGAATGGAGTAGTTTGGAGAAATTCTTTTTGTCCCTGGGTACTATATATGCTCAACCAGATCACATGGCATTAGCAGAGAACAATCTACTCTCTCTCCATCAGGGTAAGCGACCAGCAGAGGAATACTGTTCTGAGTTTAGAAAATTTTGTGTGGTGACTGCTTGGTGTGAACCAGCTTTGAAGGCTTTCTTTAAGCAAGGATTGGCAGAGGGCATTAAGGATGCCTGGGTAGGTCACCCAGATCCTCCAACCCTTAAAGAGACCATGGCCTTGGCCATTAGTATTGACCGCAGACTGCGTGACAGAAAAAGGGCGAAAGCAAACTCTGACCTCTTCAAATCTTCCACTTCTTTTCCTGCTGAAAAACCTTTCCTCCCCCCTGATGTCTCAGAGGAGGAACCTATGCAGCTGGGAGTATTGAACATCAGGACAAGACGAGAATTTCGGCGACATCATGGCCTGTGCTTTTACTGTGGGAACAGTGGTCACTACATCAGCCATTGCCCTTTACGTCCCAGGCGCTTAGAACATCATCAGCGTCCAGATGACTACCAGGAAGGTCATCTGGGCGCACAGGTAACAATTGGTGAAATTGGCATATATTGTTCCCCTGATAAACCTGCCATACCTGTGCCTGATGCAAATGTTAATTTTGGTGATGATAAATCTGCCTGTAACTCATCTGTCTGTAACCCAGAGTCTTCCGCTGATGAGTGGGAGACCGATAGTGACATTGATAGTGACACTGAAACTTGTGTGGTCAGAGGTCATTTTCCTCCTACTCCTGATTTATATAGTGAGGGTCCGGTGGCCCCTCATAAAAGGGGGGGTACTGTCATGAATGTGCCTGGGATGAACTCCGTGCGCCCCTCAGCTCGTGCTGCACGGCTGAGATGGCGCTGATATTCAGTGTTTTGTATGTCTTGTGCAGTAACCTGAACCCTGTCTGAACACTGGCCTATTTCTATCATGATGTTCAGCCCCACCCATCTGCTGTGTGCTCTGGCTATTTAGGAGTTACACTGCTGCCAGTTCTGATCCGCAGGTGATTCTGTTTGGAACCAGGAGCCTTGTCCAATAGGGGCTGGTAGTTTCTCCTTATTCCCTATAAGTGTTTGGCTGAGGCTCATTCTGGTGCCGGTTATTGAGCTTGTCTCTGCCTGCTTCTGCCTCTGTTTAGTTCTCTGTTTATTCTGACTATTTTGCCTTGTATTCTGACTATCCCTGCTTGCTGCCTGCCTCTGACCATATTGCCTGTTTATTGACCTTGCTTTTTGGATTGTGTTTTTGTACTGCGCTGCCCGATTGTTGTGACCCGGACTGTCGACCATTCTTTATTGTGTTTTGTCTGTCTGTCTTTTTGTCCCACCAAGCCAGTACAGGGACCGCCGCCCAGTTGCTGCCCTAGGGTTTAGCCTAGGGGGGCAAGTAGGTAGAGTCAGTGGGCGGGGCTGAGCTTAGGGTTCACTGTCTCTGTGTGTCTGGTGTCACCGGTTCCTGACAATTTGCTGTTATTTTAAAACTACGGCTGTTATGTTGAAATAATGGCAGTTATTTACCGTTATATGACAGCCATCCATTCAGTTTCAACATTGTGTGAACAAAGCCTTTCTGTGTTTTCAAGCTACTCCTGGTTTTGGTTGCTATGAGGCCAGAAATATACAGCCTCAAATATACGTACGTATACGTAAGCTTTACAGTAGTACTGTCGCAGTATTGCATTGTCTTCATAGAAGTGATGCAGGATTCTAATGAAATGATGTAGCATGGGAAGGCAAAAATTAGCTTGGCGATGTTACAAAAATGTGGATGATTTTGTAGATTGCAACGTGCTCTCAGCAAATTTTGCACTTTTTGCACTTCTATTGGAGAGTCTGTACTGCAATTGCGGACCACATTACAACCTGTCCTATTTTTTTTGCGTCACAAATTTACAAGATGCATGAATAGCACCATAGAAATTAAGAGTTTTTTTTTAATTATTTATTTATTTAAAAAAAAAACCGCATAGGGTCCCCCCTATTTTTATAACCAGCCGGGTTAAAAACCAAACGACAGCAGCCTGGTAACACCAGGGTGGGAAGAGCCATTGGTTTAGGCCCTCCCCAGCCTAAATCTTACCAGCCTGCTGCCGCCCGGTCCAGGAGCGCCAATTTTGACGCTCCGGGACCACTGGCACCCGGCTCTTCCCAGTACCCCTGGTGGCATTGGGTACTGGGGTAATAATGGGGGGTTAGTGTTAGCCATTTTATACCGGCTAACACTAGGCCCCAACTTAGTAATGGATTCCGTCTATTAGACGGCTTCCACTACTAAGTCTATAAAGTAAAGAAATAAAGACAAGACACAAGTTTAAAATATTTTTTTATTCAAATAAAAACACCCCCACACCCCTCATTGACCATTTTATTAAAAAAATTCAAAGAACAACCGCTGGTCATCGACGTAGTCCATGGAATCCGACGTAATCCCCAGGATACCGATATCTGAAAAACAAAAAGGGAGAAACACACAAAAAACACACAAACAGGAGCACAACACCCATCATTGTGAGCGGTGTTGTGCTCCTTACAGTATGCAGCATCTTTACAGATCGCTGCTTACAGTCTGACCCCCAAGGGGTTAAGGGAGGATGTATTGCATCCCCCTTAACCCCCTGGGGGCCAGACTGATGTCAGACTGCACCCATCCCAGCAAGGAAGGGGTTAACTGACCCCCCCTTCCTTGCTGGGAGGGGTGCAGTGCTGGGGAGGGGGTGGGGAGAGCTCTATACTCACCCCGATGTGTCCTCTTCGCTGGTCCGCAGCACAATGAAGTCACTGTGCTGCGGACCGGCTCATTATATGTGCGCTCAGCCGAACAGCCAATCAGCTGAGCGCACATATAATTCTAAATGTTTCTTCTAATAATGCTATTGTCATAACATAATTAGAAGAAACATTTGATGTTTTCATTAAAGTAAAGTGATGATTAGTACAGAATGCTCTATTGCCAGGAATATGAATTACCGGCTTATAGAGCTTCCTGTACTAATTAATATTTAATGAATAAAACACATTTTCGTGGAAATAAATTCAGTTCCGTTGGTCAATAATTTAATTCTAACGAATCCATCATTGTGCAATTCAATATACTGTCAAAAAATAAATATATAGATAAATATACATTTATTTATATATCTATTTTTTTTAACAGTATATTTAATTGCAAAATGATGGATTCGTTAGAAATAAATTATTGACCAACGAAAGTGTCTTGATTACAAATAAAATGTCTTTGATTAATTTAATATATTAACTATTAGAGGCATCGGCATTCGGCATCATTGCCGGCTATTTTTGAAGTACTCCGTACGGACCGCCTGTCAATCCTCGGCCGCATGTTCAGCCGCAAACAATGGTCTTGTTCATTTTTTACGGGTCCGTTTACGATAGGGCCGTAGATTCAGACATAGTGTGCACTGTGCAGCCGCATATCCTATACTTCCAAGCATACACACGAACCACCAAAAATACCGCCGCACAATTACAGCCGCAAATACAGCCGCACTGTTACAACGTGTGAATAAAAGGTTAGGCTGGGTTCACACTACGTATATTTCAGTCAGTATTGTGGTCCTCATATTGCAACCAAAACCGGGAGTGGATTGAAAACACAGAAAGGATCTGTTCACACAATGGTGAAATTGAGTGGATGGCCGCCATATAACAGTAAATAACTGCCATTATTTCAATATAACAGCCGTTGTTTTAAAATAACAGCAAATATTTGCCATTAAATGGCGGCCATCCACTCAATTTCAACATTGTGTGAACAGAATGCTTCCCCTGCTGTCCCATATGCATTCCAGAGGTGTTGGGATCATTTCCTGAGGTTTCATTGGGCACTTGGTGACCTCCTAGTGGTCAAATCTTAATTTCCAAGTCCCAAGGATGTTTCTCCCATAGACTGTAATGGGATTCGATATTCGATCAAATAGTCGAATATCCGGAGCTATTCGAATCGAATCCAATCGAATTGAATATTTCACAATTTGCTCATAACTAATGATTATTATTTTGAGGACTGCGCAGACAACGTCCGTTATTTTATACACTGTGTGCATTGGATGTCCATCATCCCATTGACTTTAATGCATTGCAGTCAGTTAAATTGCGGTAATAACGGATGTCTTTTTAAATAGAAAAAGCGTCCGCCTTTGTGTTGTGTGAATAACTGTTAAGAATCATTTTCTGTACTTTCTTCCCTACTAATGTAGTATATTACACATGGAATCTATTTATTCACACTAGGTTACCATTCTAGTAAATTAATTGCCTCTTTCATTGAATAAGGAACAACACTGTGTATGTCATAAACAAGAATAGTAACCCAACCAGTAACTGTTCTCTGAAACAACGTAAGACACACACACACACACAAACACACACACATATATATATATATATATATATATTCAACTTCTAGACTACATGATTGGAAAATGTTAAAGCAGTGCACAGGGGTAAGAATGAGACATTTTAGAGACATGGATAAATGTCTCCTTCCTTCTCTGGAGACGTGCCATGATGACTTCATCGCCGAAGACATTAAAGCAACCGGATTAAACTGCCCACAATATAAAAAATGTCAACCCCTAAGGAGAATTTGTGGTTTTGTGAATCAGTCAGAATATATTGTATTTCACTTTAAAAGGTATTCTGAATGTTATTTTAAATTTTTTTCTCCTGCCAGCCATATTTTCTTTAATGAATGTGTTAAACAACACTGCAAGCAGTACTGTCCTGCAGCAAATTACTAAACAAAAAAATCACTAAACACAGCAAACAATTCATTTAATTACGTTTTGTCAAACATATAATTATATAAAAAAACTTATATAGGAGCGCTTTTCCTTTGCTTCTGACCTCATTGCATCTCTGATCCCCTCTGTACAGCCTGCCCAACCTTCTGTCATTATTTCCCCACAGTCCTTGGCTAGTTGTTTTCTCTTGAATTGTTCAGTTGCACCACCTCAAGGGCAGAAATCCTGCCCAGGGGCATTCCTAATGGTGAAGAGGATGGAGAGGAGGGACGGAGTGCACAGGCACTCAAGGCCACACCAATTTGACACAGGGCTGCAAGTTTAAAAGTTGTACTGCATCACCTGCTGAACAAACCCCAGGACAAATCTTGGATTATCCGATGGTACAAGCGGTTTAAGGGGGGCAGATTGTGGGTCTATGTAGGCATGCATTGTTTCTTTTCTTCTCTAATTATCCATCTAAAATGTCTGTAATGTCTCTATTATACACATTTATCATTAACAGTATATATATATTACATTTAACAAACGCATTAGCGACTTTTTATAGCAGGGAGCAGCAGGAGGGGCTGCCCAGACGTTCCTTAGATTGTGGCCCATTGAAGTCAGCGGCAACAAGCAGCAAAGCGTCAGCTGGCATTGTGCATTTTGGCGGATCATGGTCTTTAAAATGTGAAAATCAGAAAATTATATGTTTAAAAAATGTTTTTATGTTAAATATATTTTTAAAGTGTCACTGTCGTTTATTTTATTTATTTATTTTTTCAGCAAATCAATAGTACAGACAATTTTAAGAAACTTTTTAATTGGGTTTATTAGCCGAAAAATCTCCCCTCCTGTCTTCATGGTTCTCTTATGGAGAGGGCAGGGGTTAAGGGAGATGAGGCGCCAAAACAGGACAACAAAGAGTTAATTTACAGCTACATCACTGGGCTATCTCCTCTAAAGTCAGCACTGACCTCTCTGACCTCTAAATATCGGTTTTCACACAGCTCCTACTGTGTAATCCTTTGTTCTCTGCTCTCTGCTAGCGACTAATCTCCCTCCTCCCCCTCCCCTCTCCATAGGTAACACAGGGCTCGACTGATGTAAAAGAGTCGAGATTTCCTGATAATGAGCAGTGGATGAGAGAGAGGAGGGAGGGGGGACCTGGGGAAAGTATTTTTGAATGCAGATAAGGGCATATTTGCCTAATAAAAGCAGTTAGAGAGGTTCTTAAAATCGCCTGTACTGTTGACTTCTGCAAAAAAATAAATAAAAAAATATGAAAGTGACATTTTAAAGAATTTTCGTGCCTTTTTACAAATTTTCCATTTTCTATCTATATTTTAAAATAATCCTAAAATCTTGCAGTTTTCATTATCACCAACAAAAAGCTGAGACTTCCTGTTCTGCCTGTGGTGAGAAGAGGAGGCTGCTTTAAAGTGATCTGTACAGCAGTAGATACATTAGCAGCGCCCTGCAGAGTTACCTCTTCAAAGGTCACAGAGTACGTCCAGTAATGTTTCACAATTATCTCAAGGGAACAGACTCTGTCTATTGTCGTCTATGTTCATGAGGTTTGCTGTAAAGCATGCGACTAAAAACAGCTCAGGCAAGATGGCAGCCCACATGTAAAAAAGTTAAATAAAAAATCTATAAAAAGATAAAGGAAACAGATTAGAACAGTTGAAAGATGTCTAAAAAGGGCCAAAACCAGCCCAAAAACAAAAATAATGAAAAAAATAGTCTGCATAATTAAACCTTATTTTAGGGTATAAAATAGTTGTTTTCAAGGGTCAAAGTGAAGGGAAATAACCTTTTATAGGTCTAATATAAGGCAAGTACAGAAACTGTATATTAACCCAGATCTTACCCATAGTATTTTATAATGGCGGTGGTTTCTTAAGGGTCCGTTTACACAGAAAGATTATCTGATTATGTGCCAAGGATTTGAAGCCAAAGCCAGGAACGGACTATAAACAAAGATCAGGTCATAGTGGAAAGCCTAAGAATTCTCCTCTTTTCAAATCCATTTCTGGCTTTGGCTTTAAATCTTTGGCAGATAATCTGTCAGATAATCTTTCTGTGTAAACGGACCCTTAAGCAGGATAATATGCCCTGCCACACTGCAGATCGTTTAGGAACATGATAAAGGGTTCAAGGTGTTGTGAAATGACCTCTGAATATTCCCAGATATTGATCTTTTCTGGCACCCAAGGGATGTGATAGAATAGTATGGATTTCTATACAGTACAGAACATGTTCCTTTTTTGTGACCAAATTTAAAATGCCAAAAAGTGGTTTAAACTGAACCTAACTTAGCCTGACAGCCATCTCTCCGTATCTCACTATACACATGAATGTTCTGCACGGCTGAATGTTTATGTGTTCTCTATGAAAAAAGGAGGGTAGGCTGCCACCAGACAGCTTTGGTGTCAGCTTATTTCTCCAAGAACAAAAGGGTCAGCCAGTTGAAATCCAACATGCCTGACCCTTCTCTCTGACATCATCTGTCAGAGGAGAGTCGGGGAGCCCCCATGCAATTTAGAGTTGGATGAACCTGCTGGAATCATACCGGTTCGTCCGGTATGGGATCCGGTTAGGATTTTTGGAAGTCCGCTCCGAATTTATTTATTTATTTTTCTTGCTTTCTAAAATGGCAGCCACCATTTTAGAAAGCAAGAAGTGTTCTTGGCGGGAAAAGCCATGATGCCCGGAACACATCCAATCAGCAGGAATGTTGCACAAGCCCACCCCCTGTGTGATGTCGGTATTGCTTTAAGAGGAGCGGTCACATGACCGCACGACGCAGTCTGCACAGAGAGAGGAAGGAGACTGTTAGCAGTGCACAGAACTCGTCAGAGACAAAATGCTGCTGCTGCTGCACTGAGAAGATATTGTACAAAAGCAAAGACAAAAAGATTACCAGGAAAGCGGAGAGGAGAAACATATAGTGATTGAGAGAGAAAAATAGAGAGGGCGAAAGATAGATAGGTAGATAGATTAGGCATAGGAGAGCAAAGGGTGCACAGAACAAAAACGTGCTATACAGATATACAAGTACTATACTGTCACCCTTGCGACAGTGTATATGACATAGGTGTTTTCCTGAGGCACAAATATATACCTTTTGCATGTGTGTAGAATAAAACTCTAAAAAAAAGTGCTATACAGATATACAAGTACTATAGTTGGACCCTTGGAAGAGTGTATATGACATAGGTGTTTTCCTGAGGCACAACTATACACCTTTTGCATGTGTGTAGAATAAAACTCTAAAAAAAAGTGCTATACAGATATACAAGTTCTATAGTTGGACTCTTGCGATAGTGTAGTGGAGAGACTGCTCCTTCACTGCATTTGTGACCTTTTTCCTGCATAGACCCTGTAACGGTGAATTTCCTGCATAGACCCTGTAATGGTGAATATTGAAGTCTAAAAAAAAAAAATTGACTTTGAGATATTGAAAAGATAATGATGTTCCTGACATGTAGAGCCCTAAATTCAACCAAATACACTACACCCATATCAAACAGATGCTTTAAACTATGAAATCCGAAGAAATCTGAAATTCGGTCAAACTTTTCAAACAAATCCGGAAGTCCGGTCGGAACGAACTTTTGAAAAGCTTGCTCATCTCTATTTAGGACCAGAGCCCATTTTTTAAATCCAACTCACTTCATGTGGTTGTAGCTACGTGATGCTATAACTTTTTGTTTTTGTGTCTTTTTGTACTTTAGGTTAGTGGTAAATTTTTGTTGATATGCAAAACATTTTTAGTAAAAAATGCTATTTTTTTAATTAAAAAAAGATAAAATTAGAATTTTTCTCATTTTAAATTTTCTGCGGTCGCCACGCAGGTTTAATCATGTAATAATTTTGTTGCTAGTGCCATTACACACGCAGCAATACTAAATATGTGTACTTTTTTATTTTATTATTTTTCCAACATTTATCATTGTATTGGGGGCTATGGGGATTATATATAAATGTAACTTTATTATTGATATTATTTTTTGTGTGTGTTTTTTTTTTACACTTTAATTTATTGTCCCACCATCGGGACTTCACTAATTGCCTGATTACAGGCATATTGCATTGCAGTGCTGATCAGTGCAGTGCTGATCAGTGCAGTGCTGATCAGTGCAGTGCTGAAAACCTCCTGACATCACAGCAACCATCGGGGCTCTGCAATCTCACAGCACAGCCCCGATGCGGAGCGAAGGGAGGATTCTTTCTTCTTGCAGCACTATAGGTGCTGCAATCGCATTGATCGCAGCATCTATAGGGTTAACTGCTGAGATCCAGTTGTCTAAGAAAAACTCATACTTAGCCATGCTGCCGGGGCTACTGTGAACATGTCAGTAATGTATACTTACCTGTCCCACTCCCCCACCGCTTTCAGCGTTTTGGAAACATCCAATGATGTGCCACTCCCACTAGAAAGTAGAGTCTATGCTGACCGACCATTTCATATGGGAACAGGACTTGATCGGAAGTAAAAAAAAAACACTGACAGTGACGGAGACAGAATAGCCCAGGAACTGGCAGCGACAGGGGAGCGGGACAGGTAAGTATACATTAAAGACATGTCCCAAGGAACCCCCCCCGGCAGCATGGCTAAGTATGACATTTACCCGGAGAACCCCTTGAAGGCCACTTTCTCATAGACGTGCTTTGGTTAGTATTTTACATCAATATCTGTAAGTCAGAATTGGGAAACATGCATTCTATTGGTTTGCAGTCCAGAATCCATAAAGAGTGAAAAAGCATAATTGAAAAGTTTGTACATCTGTCATGTTTAGACCCAGAGGAATGATACTAGTTAATGGTTTCATGCAGTTATTGGGGAAATTAGAAAATGCTTTTATATCTAATCATTCTAGTCTCATCCACATAGCTATCTTAATGAAAACAAAAGTCTAAATTATGAAAAAGATTTGCATCAGTTACTAATTCTCTTTAAGCAAACATTCATTTATTCATCTTTTATTATTCAGATTTATTCAGATTTCCTTGTAAATATGCATGTTTAATAATCTGTCTATTAAGAGTACTTTCCACTAAGAATTATTACACAGTGCCGTTCCAATTATTTCCCAAATAGAAGATTTTAACACATTGTCTGGTGTAATTTTACTCAAGATCCTTTTTTATTTGAATCAATTTTCTTTTTTTTTTTATTAGCATTTTTTTGGACTTTGCAACATTTTAAAGGGGTACACAGAGAAAAAAATACTAATTTTTAAATCAACAGGTTTCAGGAAGTTATACAGGTATGTAAACTACTTATTAGCTGCTGTATGTCCTGCAGGATGTGGAGTTTTCTATGGGGATTTGCTACTGCTCTGGACAGTTCCTGACAGGGACAGAGGTGGAAGCCAAGAGTACTGTGTAAGTCCTTATTCACACAACGTATATTTTCGTAAAAGTATGGCCGTTGTTGCCGATTGCAACAACGGCTTTGATAAATACGAAAATATACGTTACCTTGCCGTCTATGGAATCCCTGCTGGAGCGTATACACGGGATCTCTAGCAACGCCGCAAACAACTGACATGTCAGTTTTCTGCGGCCACAGAAAACCCTTTCAGTGCACACAGTGGAGCGAGCGGTTCTGGCCGCCTGCTCCATTGTGTGGGGTGGAGAGTTCTGATGCAGGCACGCATAGATGTTCCTGCATCAGAACTCAGCAGCGCTAAAGATCATCCGGCTGGTACTGCAGTACCGGCCGGGATGATCTTTAATGAGACCGGCTGTTCCGTGACCCGGCTGGGTCACGGAAGGGCCGGTCTCATACAGCGTGTGAACATACCTTGGAAGACTGGAAAGAGAACTCCACTTGCTGCAGAACATACGGTAGCTGATAAGTACTGGAATAGTAGTAGAAATAGAAATAGAAGTAGAAATAATCTAAATCTGTTTAATTTTCTGACACGAGTTGACTTAAAGACCAATCTTTTTCTCTGGGGTTCCCCTTTATCAGAAATTAGTAGTAAATGTATTCTATTGGTTTAATGTCCAGAAGTCCAAAGATTTCATACAATGAATAAACCCTTGTTACATTTTATATGATACATTAATCATAATAAAAAAATGCACCTTGATGAGTCAAAATGTACATCCACCTGCCTCAGGCCAAAGGAATGCCTTAAAATATGTTAAACAATAGACTGCTACTATTTGCTCTCAATAAATCTAATGCAGGGATTGGATGCAGGAACATTGTTCCAAAGGCTATGTTTCTACACAGACCACAATGAATAATTATTTATTGTCTATTTTCTTTCAATAAATAAACATAAACCAGGATGTTCACATATTTTCATAATTCCAGAAGTTACATGTCACCTAAAGAATGTGGCATTTGCTGACTCATTGTGAAATGTTCTCTAGATATAAGCACTGAATAGAACTCAAGCTTCAGGGCAATGTGCCTTACTAATTGTTGGATAATTGGGAAGGAGGGATGCAATAATTAAAAAGTACATGTGTATACTAATTTTAGTGTGCAATAACCGAGAAAATGTGTCATTGGGTTAGGTTCATTTGATGTGTGGGAAAAAGAGAACAAAAAGGGAATGTGAAAGTGGGTTTATAATTATTTGGAGTTAGGCCAGTGTTCATTCTGTATGTCTGTCTCCCGACATACACACACCCAGAAGTAGGAAATCGGGAAAGCTAGACTCATCAGACCATATCACATGTTTCCATGTCTCAGTGTTCATGTTCTGTGATGTTTGCACCATTGAAGGGGAACTCCAGGTAGAGGTTAAAAAATTACTTCTTTTATTCTTTTGTTTCTTACCTGTCCATCGCAGTTTTGAAACTACCAAAAGTTTTTTTTTTTTTTTGGGGGGGGGGGGGGGGGGGGGGGGGGGGGGGGGGGGGGGGGGGGGGCTTTTGTTCTGCATTGTGTTTCTGGTTGAGCAGTTCCCAGAATACAGTACTGGTTCCAGAATGCAATGCTTTCCCTCAGCTGTTCATCACAGTCCTCAGTCGTTGCTGCACCTGCTTCTGGCTGGTCAGAGATGGTGAATCACTCTGGGGATTGGGGGATCCAGCCAAGCCTCCTGTGACATCACGCCCTGCCCCCTGTCTGCATCATCAGCCTGAGCTCAGCAAACACATCCAATGTGAGACAGAGGCATGGGAGATTGGTCTTCTAAGGGGGGAGAGCAGTGGGAACAGAAGACAATGTGAATTGGCACAGAAGCCATTTTTTTTCACTTCCTGGATTTCTATCAGCTACCAGTGTAACAGAACCGTACAGATATGGTAATACATTGTATAGACACATCTATATAACTTTTAATGTACTTTTAATATATATTTTTTTCCCTTATGTGGAGTTCCCCTTTAAACTTCTTAAGGGTACCGGATCCGGAGTTTGCAGCGAAATCCGCTGTGGATCCTGGTAATGTGAAGCTGAATGGGTCACATACACACAGCAGAATTTTCATTCCGCTGCCTGTATGTGACCTGGCCCCTTTAACCCCTTGCCACCCGAAGCCCCCGGCCTGGAGCATACATTACCTGCTCGGCGCCGCGGCTTCAGTTAAGCTCCCGGCTCCCCTCACTCCCCATCAGCCAATCAGTGCATGGCAGCACTGATTGACTGACGAGGAGCGAGTGGAGCCGGCAGCTTTACTGCAGCCGCGGCGCTGAGCAGGTAATGTATGCTCCAGGCCGGGGGCTTCGGGTGGCGGGGGGTTAAAGGGGCCGGCTTACATATCCGCAGTGGATTGAAAATTCCGTTGCGGATATGTAACCCCCATAGACCTTCAAAGTTCATGGATCCGCAGCGGATTACGCTGAAAACTTGCAGCGCGAAATCCGCTGCGGATCCGGTACGAGTGAGGGCACCCTAAGGGGGGAGATTTATCAAACATGGTGTAAAGTGAAAGTGGCTCAGTTGCCCCTAGCAACCAATCAGATTCCACTTTTCATTCCTCACAGACTCTTTGGAAAATGACAGGTGGAATCTGATTGGTTGCCGGGGGCTTTTCACTTTCACTTTACACCATGTTTGATAAATCTCCCCCCTTGTTATATATTTTGTGGTGTCCACAAAGACTTGGCTATTGCAACTCTGCCATGGATATCATCTTTGTGCAGTGCATACCTGATGGTTTTACTGATACTGATGCCCTTAAACTTGTATTTATCTCTACAGTAATTTAAGGGCCCATAGTTTTTTGTTTTTTGACTACAATCTGACAAAATCTCACTTTTCCTGGAATACCCCTTTAAGCTTTGACTTTTGACCAGCTACTTTTTTCTGCAGAAGTTTTGTTGGTCTCTGTATACAAGGATGTGATCAAGGAGAACTCGACACAATCATCAATTCATCAACTCAGACCTACACCAACAATCATCACCTTTTGGAACCCCGTGACATCAGACATATCATTAACCTATAAGAAAAAAAACAGATTTTTAGAACAAACAGTGATAGCTACATGACTGAGAAAAAGAGAGGACAATACTTGTCATAGTGGGTGTTCCTGGAAAAGTTTAACTTGACTATGTGATAATAGAGCTGTTCTAGTTATTTGATCTGATCCACTGTATATGCCACAAACATCTTCTGATGTATACACCATTCACTTTAATTGCCATGCATTTGACCAATGACCGTATGTCTGTTGGACATGCATTTGTACAGTATGCAGTGGGATAACTGTATTGAAAAACTTAATAGGAATGGACTATTTACAGTACAAATTAAGCGAATCACTGCCACTTGACCCTGGGTGCCTGGAAAAGCTGGATCCAGTCCTGGGAGAAATTTCCCAGGAATGGATCCAGCTTTCCCAGGCACCCATGGTGGAGCAGCACAGAGCGAGCAGGATAGACTTCAAAAGCAGCAGGCTGATAAGCAGATTGCTGACCGAACAAAGCGATTTGCTTAGTTTGTACTGTAAATTTGCTCATCTCTAAAACTTAGTCTACTACACTTTCTTTATAACTGTATACTAAAAATGTATACTATTTGTTATGGTAAGCAATGGCAGTCTGCCAATAGACCAGTTACCAATAGAACCAAATAAAAAAATAATACTGTGATACATTCCTTTTTATCAGATGTATTCCTTGTGTCCACGTGTTTCATTGCTTGCAGGAAACAACTCAGACCCCTGCCCTGCAATGTATTACAGATCACATGCTTTAGTTATGTCTGGCAATCGAGCAGCAAATGTTTTTTTTCCCAATCCCTTTGTTGCCCATAATACTGACTAGGCAATGTCTTGGAGATGAAATGGCAATGGATGGCACTATGAAGCAGGTGGTCAGTCATCAGGGTTTCCAGGAAATCCTTTCTAAAAACAGAGGTTCCAGTAAAAGCCCCTCATAATAGCTTTCTGGTTGGTTATTCAGCACTCAACACAAATTACAAGCCTTTGTGCTACTCAGACTGTCAATACATTTATACCGACCATTTTATTAACATGTCTATGAAGCCAAATTTACTGTCCTCTTACAATACAGTCATACTCAAAAGAATAATTTAAAGAAGAATTTGACGTTTATTTCTCTTCTAGTGTTACCCTCTCCCCCAGACTCAGTCTTCTTTTATTGCTGTGTCTTACCCAAATCTAGTTACCATGAAATGAACCTTTATTTGTAAGTCAGTTTTTATTATACACCAACTAGTTAAAGAAGAGGGTGCTAAATTGGAGCAGCAAAAATACTGCACAGTACAACCATATGTGGCTTCCATACCTTTTTAATTTGTCCAGCTGTAAAGCCGTGTAGTGATAATTTTTTCGCATAGTGATCTGTAGATTTGATTGGTACCATTTTTTGCATAGATTGGACTTTTCCATTGCCTTTTATTTTATTTATGGGGGATTTCATGTAACCCAAAAACTATAATGCTGGCATGTGGTTTTCTTTTTGTTTAAGTTGCTTACTGTGTGGTTTCAGTAGTATATTTTATTATGTTTACTTTATTTTTCCAAAAATAGAAAAAGTGGGGTAATTATATTATATTATTAAATTATATTTATTATTGCTATAGTCAAAGCAACATCGAGGTGTGGGCAGATGAAGGTTCAGACTTCTAGGATGTGATTACAGAGCCGCAGGTGGATTAAGAGGTGGTACTGCTCTAGGTGTTGTGTCAGCATGAGAAGTAAATGCTTCTAACCATACTGTGAATGTACAGAGGCCCTATAAAAGCAGTTCTTAGTGGAAAACGGCTGTACAAACCAGTGGGCACCAGTATGTTCATTCTAAGTAATTTCCATACAAGGCTAACAGGGAATTCCCAGTTTGCTAACTGCAGCAGTCTATGGAAAAATATGTCAGTGCACACATTGGGAAAAAAATAATATATATATATACACAGTGGTGCCTTGGTTTAAGAGTAACTTGGATTAAGAGCGTTTTGGTTTAGGAACTCAGTTTTTCAAAATTGTGACTTGGTTTAAGAGCATTGCTTTGGTTTAAGAGCTCCCTGTACTGGGTGGGAGCGCGAGTGGAGGAGGGGCATAGTCTGCATAGCGGGGTCTACAGCTCTGTACTCTGACCCAGGAAGTCTCACTCACCTTCCAAATCATAGCAGATCCACTTCAGTCTGGGGCTCACATTAGGGGACAGGACTATGGAGGTAATCTCTTCATAGCTGTAACTCCTCTCTTCCCGGACAGAGAGTGCTGCATGTATGTGCCCACATCTGCCCTGCTCATTCCCTCATGCTCCCTGCAGTCTCTGTCTCCCATACTCTCCATTACTGTATAGTAACTTATAGTATCATATATTCTGCTGTCTTTGAATGTTTGTTTCATTTGTTTTACATGTTATTCAGAATAACAAATCATCATTTTTGGGGTGTGGAACCAATTGTCTGCATATCAGTAATTTTTTATGAGAAAATTTGCTTTGGTTTAAGAGTGGATTACAAGCGCGGTCCCGGAACAAATTATGCTCGTAATCCAAGGCACCACTGTATGTTACAATTTGTACACAGACTTTTTTTCGTAGACTTTAATTTTAGAAAATAATTAGAAATTTTATATCTATTTTTCCTTTATGTTTTTATTTTACGGTGTGTGCGCATAGCCCTAAAGTAAAACATGTACTGAAGTTTTTCTACGTGAAGGATAGAAGTAAAACTTTTACCTCCCGTTTAGTTTCTCCAGATGTAACTATTGTCGGCATGTTAAACTTTGGAAGTGGAGCTCTGGAACAGTGCTGATTAGTATAGGACAATTTTTAATGAGGTGAGGTCAACACACCACCTCTCCGTTAAAATTTGTACACTAGTCCTCAATCGTACACCATTAAGGCCCTGCTGACTACAGCATATTTGTCTGTTTTCAAGCTAGCCTATTTGGATGCCAGGAACCAAAGTATAGGTTCAAGATCAATTGTCAGTGTAAACTCATTCATTAAAGTTTCCATGAATTTTCTTTCCCCAAAGTTAAAACCTCAAACCTGATCTTAAAAAAGGATGCTTTGAGGCACTTTGAGGGATCTAGTTTCCACAGCTTTGTCTATTTAGCCGTGTTGTATCTTCCTTCTTTTACCTCGATAAATTCCAGTCTTTCCCCTTGCTTGACATACCAGGAATACCTGGGCACTTTCTATGTTTCATAGCAGTCCAGTAAACAAACACATCTTTTTTCCCCTCCAAGCAGTCATATGTTACCATCTCACCTCTCTACTCTTCTGGGTTGGGTGAGTGAGGGAAATGGATAACTGTTCCCTTTCATGGTCATCCATTGAAGTATCAGGTCATACATTTTTTACAAATAGCACTTTACTCAAGGAAGCTTATTACTCATATCTCTAGAGGAAGTCTCTGTTCTGTGCGCCCCTCAAACTGTATCTGAATCATCTCTTCACAGAGGCCGTGTATGGTTTTATGCACTCTAGAAGGAATTACGATAACCCAGTGTTTTTGACATCCAGTCTATCAAGTTCGACCTACAACCCAATTGTGTTGAGGAAGGCAAACAACAAAAAAAAACCCTTATATTTCTTCATAACTCCAAATATGAACAATGAAATTAAATCCCTGGATTGGTGTCCTATCTCCAGAAATCTACTACAACTAATAATAAGAATAATCATAATCATATTATATTTTTCAAGAAAGGCATTCAGACCCCTCTTAAACTTGTTTATTCAGCCATCAAAATATCATGTGGCAGTATGTTTCATAGTCTCAGGGCTCTTACCATAAAGAATGCCCTGTCTGTGATGTTGATCTCACCAGTGTTAAGTTTAGACATACCTTTTGACAGTGTTATGGTCCTATTAGATGGGCCCTTGGCAGCCTGATCCATAATGTAAACGAGTGCCGATCTGCTAGATTGACGCTTGTTTACTGAGCCTAATACACGTCTTGATGATGCAGAAAGGGCTGCACGGACATCAATAGCGATGTCTGTGGAGCCCTTGCCCTTTACTGGAATACATTACCTGCCCACGCTTCCGGTCTTCTCCTGTCCTCTGCTCTCACTCCTGGTGCCGCTGCTGTAGACTCAAAATGATCTCTGAGCTGACAGGCTGCTCAACCAATCACTGGCCAGGATCACTGGGGCCAGTGATTGGCTAAGCGACCTGTCAGCTCAGAGACCGCTTCAAAGCTAAAGCCATGTGTCGGGAGTAAAAGCAGAGGGCAGGAGAAGACTGGGAGCATGGACAGGTAATGTATGCCAGTTTATTCAATCATGAGTTATTGGCAGCACATTGCTATTACACCTAGCAATGCATGGTTAGCGGCTGATGATTTTAGGTCCAGACCAAAAGACATGATCATCCTATGATCGTTGTTATCAGCTGATCGTTGTCTCTATTATACGGAGTGGTAATCTGCTGAATCGGCCTGATTTGGCTGTTTGCCACTTGGTGTAAAAGGGCTCTTAACCTTACATAGCTTTTCAGGACTTGTCATAGCTAATAGTTCACTGTTCAACTTTACAAAACAACTTTCATTTTTCAAGCAGGAGTTGAGTCATCACTTATCCTTGCAATATATTTGAGGGCTCTACCCCAACTGACTCCAGGCATTGCTTGGCAAAATCTACATGACAACTTTTACATAATAGGTATCCTGGGAGCACAGGAGGTGACTCACTATGCAGGGTCTTTACCATGTCATGGCACTCTGTCCATCCATCCCACTGCCTCTTTTGTTTTTAGTCCACTGATGCTTCCCAATGAACAAGCCTATGGTGGCTTCTAGCTCACAAATGCACCTGTAATCGTCAGAGTCCAGTTTATACAGGAAAGTTGCAGGTTTACTTGACACCACACATGGTTTTTCTGATCACAGTCCTTTAGGGCAAAAACACACCTTTTACCAGTATCTCTATGCTCCTTCTACACAAGCATCACAATCTATACATCAATGCTGGGCTCCTCCTGGGCCTATGCTGGTGCTGGCACCCCGTCCTGTTAGTTGACAGCAAAAAAGCAAACAAACAATTATTCTCGTTGTCAGTTACCACAACAGAAAATAACAGTACTCCAAGTACCATGGCACAGTACATGTACATTATATACCATACAAACATAGGCCATGTTCACACAACGTATGTTTGGCATAAATCACAGTCGTTGTTGCAGTTTGCAACAACGGGCGTGATTTATGCTAAACATATGTTGTATTTGAATTAATGTAATCCAGCCGGACGAAAAAATTACATGTCAGTTTTCTGCGGCAGCTATTCATTAAATAGCGGCTGCACGGACATGTCAGTTCACACAATGGAGCATGCGGCTCTTGACACACCCTCCATTGTGTGCAGCGGTGAATTGGGATGCAGGCGCAGAGCGGCCGGTGTTATACCATGTGTGAACATGGCCATACATTGTATTTATAAGGCAATAACAACATTTTAGTAAGCAATTATTTTTGAGCCTAGGCAATCTTTTTTTTTTTTAGTAAAAAACTGAATTTCTCTATCTGAAGGAAAAGTTTTCCCCCTGATATTATATTAGTTATTGGCTTCATACAAGGTAAACCATATGATATTATTCCTTTTTAGGCTAGATGTATAGGCTGCAATCTATTATGTTTACCATAACCAGCCCCAGCAAAGACATTGCTGAATGCTAATTGTAGTCACAACTGATTTATTCCTTTCTAATTTCAGACTTGTAAAAGTGGGGTGAATGAAGCAAGTCTGCAATTGATTATTACCTTATAAACATCTCTTCCTGGCAATGTGCTCATTGTATGGAATTTGTTTCATTTATAAGAATGCAATTTGCTTCCCTCAGGGGGTGTTATATGCAATGGGAATTGTTCTCTAGGGTCTGGTACTTTATTTGACTAATGGAACACCTTTTTTCCATTGACTGGAAGTGCTTGATGTTGTAGGTCAGCTATACCGTGTTTCTCTAAAAATAAGACCAGGGCCTGCCTTAGGGGTCTGCAACATGCTTATAGTTAAATAGGGTACCCTGATTGACAGCATGAGAAGCCATTGGCTCCTTGCACTGTCAATCACTCTTGTGACCGCAGGCAACATTATGACTGCGGGCAAAAACTGCCGCTCTGCTTTGGCCCGATGTACTGACATAACTGTGTAACGGATCAAAGAGGCACAGAGCACAATGGAGACACTAATACCAAATGGTAGCTGCAGGGGGAGGGGGGCCGAATAAATAGGGACTGGAGTGGCTGATACTAAATGGTGGCTGCAGGGGACTGATTAAATAGGAACTGGGGAGAGGGGGGGGGGGGCTGATACTAAATGAGGCTTCAGGGGGGGTGATACCAAATGGGGGTTAAAGAGGGGGCTCATACTCATACTAAATGGTTTCTGCAGGAGGCAAATGCATACTATTTGGGGGCTGTATTGGGGACTGATTGGATGTTGGGGCTGCAGAGGATAGACTGATGCTCTATGGGGCTACAGGGTAGGGACTGATGCTATGTGGGGGCTGCAGGAGGGAACTGATACTATAAAGAGGGCTACAGGAGAGGGATTGATACTAAACAGGGCTGCAAGAGAGGGAAAGATACTGTGTGGGGGTTGCACAGAGGGGCTTATACCGTATGTGCGGCAGCACAGGGGGGAGTCAGGTAGTATCTGAGAGCTACAGTAAGAGAGAGCATGATACTACAAAGGGACTGCACGGGGTGGGGGGGGCACACTATTTGGGGGGCTGCAGAGAGGAGACTCTATGTTGGTGCACATAGATGCCTGATAATATATGGGGACTTCATAGAGGGGCCTAATACTATAAAGGTACCTTACTACTTTATAGAGGCATGGAGCATACCTAACTATTATGTGGGTACACGGGGGGCCTTAAAGGGGTTATCCAATGTTAGAAAAACTTGGTCACTTTCTTCCAGAGACAGTCTTTTGTCTCCAGTTTTGATGGGGTTTTGCAACTCAGTTCCATTGAAGTCAACAGAGCTTAATTGCAAACCGCACCTGAACTGGAGACAAGAGTGGTTCTTTTTTAGATGTAAGTGGCCAGATAGGGTTTTGGACTTCAGAGCTGCCTTTAATTGGTCCAGAAGTTCAGTGTAATACCTTGCATTGATGTTGGAACCATTTTGAAGGTGGTCCACTAGCAGAATACCCTCCTTATCCCAGAACACAGACCCCATCACCTTAGTGGCTGATTGTTGCACCCTGAACTTCTTTGAACCAGGAGAACCACTGTCCCTCCACTCTTTTGACTGTCCTTGGTTTCAGGGTCATACAAATAAATCCAGATCTTATCCATAGTGACTAGTCAGTCCAGGAAGTTGTTATCAGTCCAGAAACGCTGACAAATGGACCAGGAAGTTGTCACTATCATGCTTTTCTGATGTTGTCAAACATTTAGGGACTCACTTTGCAGATAGCTTCTTCATGTTCAAATGTTCATGGATAATGACAGAAACACGTTCACGAGAAATCTCCATAATGTCTGCTATTCCTTTAACAGAAATTTGCAGATTCTCCAGTATGAGATTGTGCACAGCATTGACGATCTCCAGAACAACAACCACTCTCGGTCGTCCAGAACATTACTCATCATTGGTGCTGAAGCGCTTGTTTTAAATTTGGCAACCCAGCCTTTAACTATAGAATATGAGAGGCATTGATCCCCCAATATCTACGACATATCACCATGAATATCCTTTGCGGACTTTCCTTGCAGAAAAAATAATTTTATCACTCCTCTGCTCTCATTTGCTGTGAATATCGCCTTAGAGTCCGCCATTTTGTTTTCCTGCATGCTTAGATCACTGTTGCCTTAAGCTACACACACAAAATTTGGAAAACATATATATCACACACATAACACTTTCATGTGATGTAACATTTGTTACCATAGAAACAAAAAAAGAACACAAAGCCAAGGACTTATCAGTAGCCCCTCGTAACACCTGCTGTTTAGAATCTTAAGCCTCGTAAAAACTGGTTGCTGCTACTAAATTCCATGTGCAGTAATGACATATCTTACAAATGAAAGCATTTTAGTGGGAGAGTCTCAGTTCTGATCATAAAAAGTAGGTGTCATACCAAGAGAATGTGTTCACAGTTGAGAAGGTCTCTGGAGATCTTGTGTGAATCATTGGTGATTGATTTCACGTTTTCATATATAAGTAACATATACTTTGTACCTGAACCCCACTGATGAAATCTT
Organism: Dendropsophus ebraccatus; assembly: GCF_027789765.1. Taxonomy (NCBI): domain Eukaryota; kingdom Metazoa; phylum Chordata; class Amphibia; order Anura; family Hylidae; genus Dendropsophus; species Dendropsophus ebraccatus. Next base: position 136,451,755 of record NC_091454.1, read on the forward strand.
ATGATGTGTCACTATGACATGTCAAAAGTCTTCTAAAATCATAGGCACCCTTTCATCTACCTTCCTCAGTCATTTAAAGATTAGCAAACAGAATGTGGGTCAATTATTAGACTATATAGTAAATTATATTATTACTAAGACTGTGCTCATTTGGTCTCAGGTTTTAAGTATTGTACCCCAAGGTAAATTTCTGGGTCTGCTATTATACAACTTACTTATAAATGATAAAGAGCATTGGATTATTTGTAGAGTTTCATTTCATTGCAGTTGTAGTACATTATATGTAACATGTTTAGACATACAAAGCCAGCACGGCTGATTTGCAGTGTGGTGTACCACAAATCCACAATTATTTACAGCACAGTACAACTGGGTGAGACTTTCAAAGTCCTGTTCATATGTAGCAGAAAAATGTCTGCATAGAAATCAGAACATGCTGCTTGTGTTGAGGAAATGTTGGAGATTTTCACTGTGAATTTCTTAATTTTATTTTTTTTATTGAAAAGAGCATTTTTCAGAATAAAAACATATAAATGAGTCAGCCTAGAATAAAATGTTTGAGTGAGTACATAGTATCTCAACTTTTCAGAAGTCTATTCTGTGTTTGAAAGTAGGAGAAAACTAAGTGTTAAAAGGGAACTCCAGGTAGAGGTAAAAAAAACTGCTGGAGAAGCATATAGCATTGCTTACCTGACTAACCCAGTTTTGAAACTACCAAAAATCCATTTGTTTTGGGGGTCTTCTTGTGTATTTTCTGGTTGTACTTCCTTGTTTAGCAGTTGTAATTAGTACTACAGGTTCCAGAATGCAATACTTTCCCTCACAGTCCCCCACCCTGGCCATCCCCGCCCAAAACAGTTGCAGAACATCTAGACTATGTTCACACATTGGAGTTTTACTGTGCTACTGAATTAATTGCAGTACTTTATCATCTCATTGTGATCCCACCCACAAAGTGCTCTGTATTCTCTACCTGTAACACCACACAGAACACTGTATTCTCTACCTGTAACACCACACAGCACACTGTATTCTCTACCTGTAACACCACACAGCACACTGTATTCTCTACCTGTAACACCACACAGGACACTGTATTCTCTACCTGTAACACCACACAGGACACTGTATTCTCTACCTGTAACACCACACAGCATGCTGTATTCTCTACCTGTAACACCACACAGTACTGTATTCTCTACCTGTAACACCACACAGCACACTGTATTCTCTACCTGTAACACCACACAGCATGCTGTATTCTCTACCTGTCACACCACACAGCACAGTGTATTGTCTTCCTGTAACACCACACAGCACGCTGTATTCTCTACCTGTAACAACACACTGTAGTCTCTACCTGTAACACCACACAGCACACTGTATTCTCTACCTGTAACACCACACAGCACACTGTATTCTCTACCTGTAACACCACACAGGACACTGTATTCACTACCTGTAACACCACACAGCACGCTGTATTCTCTACCTGTAACACCACACAGAACACTGTATTCTCTATCTGTAACACCACACAGCACGCTGTATTCTCTACCTGTAACACCACACAGCACACTGTATTCTCTACCTGTAACACCACACAGCACACTGTATCCTCTACCTGTAACACCACACAGCACACTGTATACTCTACCTGTAATACCAAACAGCACGCTGTATTCTCTACCTGTAACCCCACACAGCACGCTGTATTCTCTACCTGTAACACCACACAGCACTCTGTATCCTCTACCTGTAACACCACACAGCACGCTGTATTCTCTACCTGTAACACCACACAGCACACTGTATTCTCTACCTGTAACACCACACAGCACACTGTATTCTCTACCTGTAACACCACACAGCACACTGTATTCTCTACCTGTAACACCACACAGTACTGTATTCTCTACCTGTAACACCACACAGTACTGTATTCTCTACCTGTAACACCACACAGCACGCTGTATTCTCTACCTGTAACACCACACAGCACAGTGTATTCTCTACCTGTAACATCACACTGTATTCTCTACCTGTAACACCACACAGCACACTGTATTCTCTACCTGTAACACCACACAGCGCTGTATTCTCTACCTGTAACACCACACTGCACACTGTATTCTCTACCTGTAACACCACACAGCACACTGTATTCTCTACCTGTAACACCACACAGCACGCTGTATTCTCTACCTGTAACACCACACAGCACGCTGTATTCTCTACCTGTAACACCACACAGCACTGTGTATTCTTTACCTGTAACACAACACAGCATACTTTATTCTCTACCTGTAACGCCACATGGCACGCTGTATTCTCTACCTGCAACACAACGGAGCACACTGTATTTTCTACCTGTAACTCCACACAGCACACTATATTCTCTACCTGTAACACCACACAGCATACTGTATTCTCTACCTATAACACCACACAGCACACTGTATTCTTTACCTGTAACACCATACAGCACACTGTATTCTCTAACTGTAACACCACACAGCACACTGTATTGTCTACCTGTAACACCACACAGCACACTGTTACTACCTGTAACACCACACAGCATGCTGTATTCTCTACCTGTAACACCACACAGCACGCTGTATTCTCTACCTATAACACCACACAACACACTGTATTCTCTACCTGTAACACCATACAGCTCTAATCTCTACCTCTAATTCCAATATTGGAATAATGTAAACAACTTTTTGTATTCAATTATTTTTTTTTCTCTCACACATATTAAGTATTAAATATCAAGTATCTATTTTCTTTGAAGTTAAGCCCCACAATAAGGACTTTATCCGATATTACGTTACATGGGATATACTGTTAATGCCTCATTTTTTGTCCAGATGGGCTTGGCAGTGCAGGCTCCGATCCTCTGTGCCCTTTAGCATCATTTGATTGTGTTACTGCATCATACAAATGAAAACTCCAACATGTGAACATAATTTCACTGCAGACTTTTGCACGATTATTGAAGTTGCAACACCTACATATCCATCCATTCAGAAATAGGCTATGTTCACACAACAAACTTTTTATGAAAAGAACGGCCGTTGTTTTCAATTTACACATAATAATGCAATGATTTGCATTGAAGTCAATGCAAACAACAGCTGTGTCAATTATTTTTGGCCGTTGTCCATAAACTTCATTGCACTTTTTATTCAAAACAACAGATGTTGTTTTGAGTGCCAAATAACGGTCGTTGTTTATACATAGTGGAAACATAGCCTTAGGCCATTGTTTTAAAATAATGTCAATTATTTGCCATTAAATGGCAGCCATCCACCTAATTTCAACAGTGTGAGATCATTGCCTCTCTGTGTTTTCAATCTACTTTTGGTTTCGGTTGTGAAATACTGACTAAAATACTTAGCAAAAATACAGTGTTGGAAAACAGCCATAGGCTATGTTCACACAACGGCTGTGATTAGTATAGAACTTACGTTGTGCAGAAGGCTGAGGGAATCCCGGCTGATGTATATACACATAGTATACACTCCAGCCGGGATCCCTAGAGGCGCTGCAAGAAACTGACATGTCAGTTTTCTGTGGCCGCTATTCGTTGAATAGCGGCCACAGAAAACTCTGTCAGTTTACACAATGGAGCGTGTGACTTCGCCTACATGCTTCATTGTGTGCAGTGCGGAATTCTGATGTGGATGCGCACGGATGCGCCCACATCTGAAAATCAATGGCGGTAAAGGTCACCTAGCTGGTACTGCAGTCACGGAATGGCTGGTCTCTTACCACGTGTGAACATGGCCTTAGAGTAGATACAAAAGGAGCGAGAAATATAAATGAATGTTTTCTTCTGCTTTTTGCAGGATCCACTTTTTACTTGCACTGGCAGTTTTTTTTTTTAAACCTATACTGTTACAGATATAGCAAATACTAATGACTCCTGGTTAGTTTATGGAATATATCGTTTTAAACACAAAATTCAACCTATATATATTAATGAAAACACAAAATATGTAGAAGAGATATGGGGTGGGGAAATTAAATGTAAAAGGAAGGTGGGTGGAAGTGGGTTATTTTTACCACAGTTCATGCTTATAAGAGGATGCAAATCTTAAATTCTTACCACCTGAGAAAATTGGATGGGACTGTGGGGGCTATTGATGATTTCCAGGATGCAGCTAGTAATAATCTAGCAGCTGTAAGAAGAGGTTTAAAGTGTAACTATCATTTAAATGTAATTTTTCTGAAATCAATAAATATCAACAGTTCAAGCGATTTTAAGAAACTCTGTAATAGGTTTTATTAAGCAAAAGTGACTACTGTTGCTCCTGCCTGCCCTCCATGTTGGCTTCTGCTGATCCTGCCTGCCCTCCATGTTGGCTACTGCTGCTCCTGCCTGGCCTCCATGTTTGCTATTGCTGCTCCTGCCTGTCCTTCATGTTGGCTACTGCTGCTTCTGCCTGTCCTCCATGTTGGCTACTGCTGATCCTGCCTGCCCTCCATGTTGGCTACTGCTGCTCCTGCCTGGCCTCCATGTTTGCTATTGCTGCTCCTGCCTGGCCTCCATGTTGGCTACTGCTGCTCCTGCCTGTCCTCCATGTTGGCTACTGCTGCTCCTGCCTGTCCTCCATGTTGGCTACTGCTGCTCCTGCCTGTCCTCCATGTTGACTACTGCCGCTCCTGTACTGGCTTCAAATGACTATTCCTGGACCTCCTAGCTAGTACTGCAGTCATGGAATGGCTGGTCTCTTACCACGTGTGAACATGGCCTTAGAGTAAATACAAAAGGAGCGAGAAATATAAGTGGTGGGGAAATGAAATGGAAAAGGAAGGTGGGTGGAAGTGGGTTATTTTTACCAGAGTTCATTCTTATAAGAGGATGCAAATCTTACATTTTTACCACCTGGGAAATTGGATGGGACTGTGGGGGCTATTGATGATTTCCAGGATGCAGCTAGTAATAATCTAGCAGCTGTAAGAAGAGGTTTAAAGTGTAATTATCATTTAAATTAAAATTTTCAGAAATCAATAAATATCAACAGTTCAAGCGATTTTAAGAAACTCTGTAATAGGTTTTATTAAGCAAAAGTGTTTCCTTCTGTACTCAAAAAGCTGTTTTTCTACCTCCCCCCTCACTTCAGAAAAAGCAGGATTTCTTTGTCCATTATGCTTTATCCACAATAATATTTACCTGTAATATGTATATGGAAGATCTGTGGAACTGCTCTTACTGTTTAGGCTTCCACTTGGCAAATAAAATTAAGGACCCTTTGGCACATCCGTTTTTTTTTCTGTCAAAATAAATGTTTATAGAATGTAGACCCATAAATGTGGACAGAATGCTGACCTATTAATTTTTTTGGCCCCATACACACATCCGTTTGTGTTACTGATCTGTGTTGGGGCGGCAAAAAAAGGGCAAGCTACTGTGCAACAGATCATCTATTGGGGAATAAAGGGGCCCATGCAAATGTGGATGGTTGCAGAAAGTTACAGATGCATATCCTTAGTCCTGTCTGTAGCTGCGGATCCATGGCTGTGGAGAGGGCTACAGATATGTGCACGAGGCCTTAGGGCTTGCTCACCAGTACTGCATACTGTAGCTTTTCTGCTGTGTAAATCAGAATAGTTAAACAAAGCATAAAATCTATACTCCTCAATGTGGATAAAGCTAAAGGTCTGCATTTAGATACCAAGTACATAGGTACTTGATTCAAAAGAAGAGCAATAAAGCCTATAAAGGTCATGGAGAATTTTAGTTATGAGCAAAGACTCAAAAATTTTAAGTGTACCTATTTTTTTTTTTTACCAAAAAATGTAAAAACCTGTATGGTTTTATTAGATTAACCCTTCAGAGTGATGACACAGTGATTTTACTGCTCCCAGTGCTGTTACTGAGCCCCTTTGAGTCACCTCTATGGTGCAGTGAATTTCTGCCATCCGTACTGCCTGTGTAGCTTGGTAAATCCCCAGCTCCCCCCCCCCCCCCCTATACTAGAATTTATTTAACAGCAAACCAATTTCCCTATATATGTATTTATTGAATAATCTTACAAGTCTTTATAAAGACAGCTAAAGATTACATTCCGTGTATTATACTCTATTTATTATATCATATTGTATTTTACCTGTATACCGCGAACTCCAACAATGTGAGACTCAGCACATGTTAGAAGAACAAAGTTAGAAGAACATCACAAAGTTGGATTTCAATTCCAAACACTCTGTAGAGCAGTTGTGCAATACAACAATTATATAACTGGAAATAATAGATAGTATAGTACATAGCTTATTATATGAGTTCTCCTGAGAGATGACTTCATACTTATGCATGTGATTGTGAAAAGAAGTGCGCGATAAAGTAATAAACATTTACATGATCCTAAAAAAGAGTTAATGTCTTTAGGGAGTGAGTAAAGAAAGGGTAAAAAAATGACAACTGGGACAGTGTAAGTTGCATTAGCCATTGGATGAGTAATATCATGTCTGAGCTGTGTCTATATAAAGACAGGAAAAGATGGGCTATCCATCACACTTCATTCAAACTAAGACAAACTTGAAAAGGTAAGGTGGCTTTTGTATTCTTCTTGAATTAAGATTTTTAATCTGACAAGGTTATTCATGCATTCTATAATTTGGCAATTTGTACTATGACACAGATTCAATGATGTTAATGTGGACAATATGCCAGTGAAAAGTTATTCCTACAGATTTGTAGATTGCATTCTTACTATAAACCCCCTTTAAAGATGCCTAATATTCTATTACTTTGCCTTTCTTTTCTCTTCATATATAGAATATTTTATCTGTATTTTTTTTTATTTATTGACCTAATACCAGCTCTAAATCTTATTGAATGCTGGCATTTACCTTCTCTGTAAAAGACCATTTAAGTGAATTGCTGCTTTCAGTTCTATAAACTCACCGGCTGCTGTTTGACACACATTCCTTTTTCTTGTCATGACAGACACATTGACAGCTCTTGGAGGTCTAGTAGCAGAGACTGGCTTATTCTCTAGAGATTGCTCTCCAAAGAGTTTACAAAGTACACTGTCTAATTGTAGAGCAGTCATGATTGAACTTTTATTATTAGTGGACCTTGGTGTAGATAAATGACTGTATCAGTATGTGTGGCTTTCAGGTATTTGCATTGAAACAAAGGAGCAAAATGTGATATACTATATTTTTATAATAAGGCCCATGTATCAGAGCATGTTTGGATCCGGAACTCTTATCAGTGAAAAAAATTTTTTTTTCTTTCTTTAAAAAAGGGAATATATTCATACAAATACATGTATATTCTGTCCATAAAGCACTCTTATGGCCAAAACATGTCAGTAATTGATTGTTTAATATTCAAGCAGTATAAGAAAAAGGTATAGAGTCTCTATAGTAATGTTTAATTGACAAAAAATATAAGAATTCATATAGGTCAAGCTTCAATGAAGCATTCAAAGTTTCCCTGCCTTTTTGGCAACAGCTACTCTGCTTACTAAAACCTGGAACCAAAAACCAATGCCCATTGCATTCTCTACCTCTAACTTCCAAAATATGTAAAGGTAATGTTTGAGATAGTATTGTTTAATGCAATCCGGAATATGGTGTTTACATAGGTCGACTCTTTCTATAAAACTTTATTGCATTGATGTTCTCCATTGATCCTATCGCTCACCAATAGAAATGGTATCCTTTGCTATATAATCCTGAAAGAATGATTCATTTCCGTATAATACCCCTAAGGATTCTTCTTGGAAATAATAAAGCCAGAGCTTTGACAATTCACATGTTGCTCAATCTTTAATCTGTTTGGACGCAGGAAGAAAAAATTCTTATATTGTTTTGGCTGCTGTTATAATACTATGTGATTCAAGTACTCAAGAGTCCCCCCCCCCCACACACACACACACTAGGAAATGAGTTCTTAATACAAGGAACCAGGATAACCCCCCTGAACATATATGTAATTAGATATAATAAATTACATAATAAAAAGATACCTTTACTGTAAGTGAATATAACTGAAAAGTTAACAGAGCTCCAGGAATTGCCAGAAGAGGTTCTGGGAATCAATCTCTAATACTCCAAATAGTTTGCATTTTCTGGTTGAAAGTTTCTGTCTTTTCCCCAAGGCAGGTTGTTGCTTTCAGAGGAACTTTCTAAATATTAGCAAACCATAAAATTCATAGAAGCATGAGAGTGGAGAGGCAGTCACTTCCCAGCATAGGGGAAGGCTAAGGTTTTGTATGACTCATTCAAGCTCAGATATGCGTCTACAAAAAAAGAAGAAAAAAAAAAGGAGACCTGTACCCATGAGGTCATAGTGAATAAACGTGCTCTTACTCACTGTAATGTGGAACCATAGACTGCAAGACAATGCTGAGAAGGCAAAGCACAGCACATAGAACAAATAGAGCAATGACTGTACAAACTCCAATATATATCTGTAATCTGAGTGTCAAATGGGTTAATATCTAAAAGGAGACACAGGGAAATACATTTTTATTTCACCATAAATGTGTGGTGTACACAGTGACCTATATTCTATAGATCAGTAGTCTCCAACCTGTAGCTTTCTAGCTGTTGCAAAAGCTAAAAGTTATTATAGTCAATGCTGCAGGGTAGCTGCAACAACTGCAGTGTCAAAAGTGGAAGCCCACTACTAGATATGGAAAAAGACAGTTGGTGTGAGGACTGTCAGCACATTGCTGGAGCATCTCTGCTTTCTTCATTGATAGACTACAGGATGAACAGTGTCTGTTTTAAACCCATGACAACAGAAAGGAGTTACAGGGCATATAATTGCCTTATTAAGAAGCCACTCTGGCAATAGCAACATATAGGAATGTTACTAATATTTAAATAGTTACTGTCATTTCAAGAAACTTTTTACATGTCATCAGTGATTGCACATAGTCTCATAACTGAGACCCGCCGTAATCCCCAGATACAGCTTTGAAAGCATATGGCAGTGTGCCTCACTACCTGGCAGGTAATTTATATTGGATTTGTTAACTCGGATTGAGACCCGATGCAATCAGTAACTTTTAAAAAGGCTAGGAATGTGTCAAAAGTGACTTAAAATAGTAAGTTGAAGCAAAAGTCATCAAATCTTAACCCAATTTAAGTTGATCTCCTTATCTAAAATATTCTATTGCGTTCATGTAATGAAATATTCAGATAGCCATTTAGATCTTAACCCCTCGTGTGAACATCAATCATTGTTCTTCTGGATCTGAAGATGAGCTGGTTTAAAGGAAAGACAATGTTATAAGTACATTGGTCGGTCTGCTACCTAACGTGAATAACTGTGTATTTCATATATACAGTAGGTTTAGACTATCTGTATTTGGATTTTTTTTTTTGTAGCTTTGCAGATTACTAAAGAGTATTAAAATAACGTCTGCCATTGCTATTTGGGCATTTTGAGGTGAATTTAACTACCTGTTTATAAATCATTCTAATAGCACCTTTCAGGGGATTCATGTGACACGATGGGAACATTAGACATAAATTTTACCTAAATAGATTTACAATATTGACAAAAAATGCAGTCTTGGCATTTCTGTAAGGAATAAATAACAATTGTTACAGCTCATATACTGGAGCTGAGAAACACTGGTCTAAGTCATGATCAAACTGCCGCTGCTGCTGGTTGCATTTAACATGGGAAACCTGTTATAATGTATAGCCATGTTGTTTGAGGGTATTGCAGACATGAGCACATAATCATAAATGAAGGCACTTACAAATATAACTAACACAATCATTTTGTTCTCAGTAATTGCAATAAAAGACAAGAACACTACTGCTGTAGGCAAAATATCTATCTGATATCACGTCCAACTGTTATGTTATAACCATATGGTGGTATCATCTATAGTCTACGGGGGAGATTTATCAAACATGGTGTAAAGTGAAACTGGCTTAGTTGCCCCTAGCAATCAATCAGATTCCATTTTTCATTCCTCACAGACTCTTTGGAAAATAAAAGCTGGAATCTGATTGGTTGGTAGGGGCAACTGAGCCAGTTTCACTTTACATGTTTGATAAATCTATGTCTGCATTGAGCATGCACCTATACAGAGGGCTGTACATGTACCTAGCTGTGGGCCATGGACAATGTGATTCCATCATATTATAGCAGCTGATTTTCAACGTAGATTATTGGGGACAAAAATGAAAACATACATCATATTGGTAAGTGCCTGAATTTATTGATATAACCTCATTACTAGCCACAAAAGGGAAACTAATCAACAGGTTAGAGATTTAGGGTAGCTTCACATGTACCGTATCGCAGTGGATTTGATGGTGCGGATCCGCAGCAGTTTCGATCTAAATAACTGAACACAGCATCAAATCTGCACCATCAAATCTGCTGCGGATCTGTTGCTTATCCTGTACTTGTGAACACACCCTTTGGCCATGTTCACACAACGTATATTTTCGTACGTTGCAACAACGACCACGATTAATACGAAAATATAGGTTACCTGGCCTCTATGGAATCCTGACCTGAATGTATACACATAGTATACCCTCCGTCCAGGATCTCTAGCGGTTCCGTACAAAACTGACATGTCAGTGATTAGCGGCCGCAGAAAACCCTGTCAGTGCACACTACAGGTCACGGAATGGCGGTCTCATACAGCATGAGATTCTGCAATACTGAACCCATTATTTGACTACTAGATGCCAAATTTACAAGCATGGGGTGTTATGTTCTAAGGGTGGTCTTGTGTAGTTAGATTCTAAACTCCAAAAGTCTGAATGATGTGACAAATCTCAGTGAATCTGGAAGTACCCTCAAAGCTTTTGATTCAGTAGTACAAGTATGATATCCTTTCTGTAGTGGAAACTTTATTGACTTATTATCATGACACCATTTTCTGTCATCCATCCAGAGTTGTGTTTAAGGAAAATGCAATATATTCTACTCTCTTTATGCTGGCTCCTCTGGATACGACTACCTCTGTGCCATGGGAAGGCAGTAAGAACAGATCGAATAAAGGCTAATGCAAAACTGCTCTCAGACATTTTAATTACAAGGATCCAAGGACATCCAATTCAGGTAAGGGAATTGTTGACATCTGAACAATGAATGGTTACCTAGCCCTCTTACAGTATAGTTACACAACACTATACTGTACATTCAGTGGCTGGGTTTAGACATAGGGGGAGATTTCTCAAACAGGTGTAAAATAGAATTGTCTTAGTGGCCCCTAACAACCAATCAGATTCCACCTTTCATTGTTCAAAGAATCTATGAGGAATGAAAGGTGGAATCTGATTGGTTGCCAGGGGCAACTGAGACAATTTTAACTACTTTATACCTGTTTGATAAATCTCCCCCATAGTGTATAATATAGTATAACATAGTAACATTTAGTCAGTTGAGAAGGTGGGGAACTGCAATGCTGATCTCTAGCACTTCCAGGACTCTTGTCTAGGTTTTAAAAGATTACTGGTACAAACCTCAATAGATTTGTATGTCTCATCCCCATATAAAATGATTTATATACATATAGTTATTAAATAATATCTCTCTACCTGGCCCACACTATTATCATACATCACTTAAATAATACATGCATACTGTTACTGAACAACACACACTATACAAAGATCACTATATCAATAACAGCACAGCACAAGGCCTAGTAATACCGCAGTCTCTATGTCTAGACTGGAGTCTCTTTCCCAGCTTTACAGGTGCTTGCCTGTTACTCCCTTAGTTTATCACCCACTAAGTTGCAGATTACTTCATCCAACTAATTATTATGGATGCCAGGAGTTGGAATCTTACCGATCTGCTCTTGATGGCTACCTACAAAAATCACCATCAGAGGCTTACTATATTCTGTTTAATGTAAATACAGCTGGCAGTAAGCCTCTAAGCTCCCCCAGTAGTCATAGACAAGGAATTGCAATTAAAATTTATTATCGAACTATATCTCTATCAGAAAAAAGGATCTCCAACAATTATAAAGATATATTAAGAAATGTATCTGCATATAATTTTAGACCATATGAGATTAATAGTTTCTAATACTGGGTATAATGGTAACAATATTAGTTGGACGTGTTCTCATCACCTGCAACTATTTTATTTTTTTCCCCAGCTCAATTACCCCAGCAGTTTGAAAAGCACTGGCTTAGACTTTATTCCAGATGAAGAGACATTCGTAAGTCTGGATAAGATGGATGAAACTCTTGAAATATTTCAGAATATTCTTTCCAGTATCCCAATGGAAGATGTGGATCAAATGCTGAGTGATATTGCGACCCTTCGCAAACTGTTACAGGATCTTGACTGTACTATTGATGGAGCAGTCAGAGAACCGAGAACGACATACTCATTGGAGTACTTCAAGAAAGAGCATAAAAAGGCAGCATATACAGTGGAAAAGGTGACACTTGATCGTTTAGAGAAAACATTAGATAACGTTATCAAACATCTAGACTACATCACAGGCTGTTAAAACACCAAAGACACAGACTGTGCTAAAAATGAACAAACCCAAAAACAGGCTATGTAACAGAGTACTTGAAAATTTTGGAGTGTTTCCTCATGTGGACATCCCACCCATGTCCATCATCTTAGTCCTTAAGCTACAAACCAAATGAAGCTGTTTTCAATTCAGCTAACTTTTATTGGAGACAGATCTTTTGCAAGGCATTCTCAATCCATCGATCACCTCAAATTTCCACAACACGTCTTCCCAACTTGAATGAAGGAATGGAATACAGTTAAGTGACATTATAAAGTCAGTCATCACTTCCACATGACAATTACAATTGCTTTCAATGTTACAGACTTCAACACTTCTCTATGAATTGCACTAATAAGTGTAGCACTTTGGGAACTTTTCTAGGTTACTGTTTGGGAATTAAAGGGGCACTCTGGTGAAAATAAAAAGCTTTAAAATGTATATTTGTATAAGTTATACAAATTTATAAATCATTTCTAGGTGGCAGCAGAGAGTACCGTGTCATCCTGGAAGACATGATATTTTTATAGAAGAAATTTACAAATTTGTAGAACTTTCTGACACTAGATAATTTGAGAACAATTTTTTTTCACCAGAGTATCCCTTTAATAATAACTTAATAATGTTACCTGTTGTATGTGAATTGCAGTTGTGGGTCCAATTGTACTATATTTATTTTTTATTAATGTTAAAAAGTTTCCTATTTATGTAATATATATTGTAGTAGTAAATGTATTTTATAGTAAAACAACTGAAGCCAGGCAGTTCTAAGCATAATAACGTCAACCTAACTGCATAATTTGTAGATTACATTTTTACTTGTTCATACTTGTAGATACTATGGGCCCATGATAGCAATAGGGGCAATATGGCAATAGTGTTGTAATACTTACAACGAGACAGTAATTATTGTTGCAAGCTGTGCCAAATGTATCAGTATAGGGCTCGTGCATACAACCATATTACAACTAAGTACAACCTATAAGCTTTGTAGAAGACTAATATGGAAAACATAATATCCAATGGGGCCATCCTGTACCACCATATGCCTTCATTCTCATACTAAGTCGTGTAGAGGTTTTTTTTTTTTTTGCTAGATCCATATGGGGGTTTGACAGAAAAAAAATCTGTTACATTACTTCTAGAAGAGAATATCTGTCATCCATACAGTAGCATATGGAATGCCTATGGCTCCTGCTGTGTAATGAGCCTTATATTGATCCAAATTACCTTCTCATCCTTAGTACATACCCAAATGGAGCAAATAATTGAGCCTATAGCAATAAGGCATATTTATTTGAGTGTACATGAACTCTATATTAGTCATCAAGTCAAACAATAGTATGTTAGTAATACATCAGTGGGGCTGGTCCCCCATACTGTTGTACATCAAAGGAATGACAATAGGCTGCACTAATGTATTTCATAATAGACAGGACATTCTCCAGTATGTCTCATGTAGCTGAGTCTACTATTGCATTTTTTTTACATGGTTTCTATAGTGTTAATGTATTAATTTATTATTAGTGTATTTATTAATTGCCTTACATTCGATATTCAGAAAATATTTCCTTGGATATATGTTATGTTATTTGTTATTTAAATCTCAAAGTTTACAGTTTTATATATTTGCAAATTCAGGCATGACATGCCAATGCTTTATATTTATTTATTTATTTATGCCAAAACAACTTTTTGCCCTAAATTAAACTAGTTTTATAAGTAACCAAGATGTCTAGAGTTTTATTCATCATATTGTATCACCCAATGTATATGTGACATGTACACTTTAAAAAAAGTGCTAATTTACTTCTGCTTTTAAGTCTTCTCAGACTTTGGCTGGGTATGATTTAGTCTGAGACTATCACGTAAAATTAACATATCCACCAAGGAGCCTAGACTGGGTTGCATGCTTTGACTATCGCTGTCTGAAAATATAATGTTGCACACCACTCGCCTAGCCACAATAATCATATTTTCAAGCACAAGCTAAGTACAAGGGTGTGTGAAGCAGATTGATACCCAAAAGGAATATGGTTTATCAGCTATATTTACCCCAGTGAAGCTATGTCTATTCATCAGATCTCTATGATTTACAGTGTTATACCCCAGGACCCTTACAGTCACAGGAAGGGAGAAGTAGTTGAGTTTCTGCTTGTAAAGGTTAGGGTGGGGGACTGGGCTGGTAGTGCCACATCTATAGGAGTAAAAATGGTTAAAACTCTTCCTAAAAACAAGATAACTGATAACCTAAAAACCAACAACTTAATGATTCAGTGACAATAGGAGTCAGGGGAGAAGTATAACTCTGCATCTTATCATTATATAGCTCATCTTCAGTATCTCTGCTTTCTAGAGGGACATACAAATAAAGCTTGGATGGGAAGGGGCGGAGAGGTACCAGGAGGCATCTGAAAGGTGATATTGTATTCCTATAGTTCACATGAAGTCAGTCACGCAGGAAAAACTCCATCCTGTTTCTGTGTAATACTAACTTTCCGGTGGCTTGAGTGGTGGTCTTAGGACCCAGCTGCAATAATACAATGTATTGATGCAGCTGACCTTGGATGAAACAAATTGGTAGAATTCTGGCTCTTTTTATGGGTAAACAATCTGGAGTGCTTCTTGTGCTTCTACAATTTTGTAGAAATGGTATATTGTGATTACTTTGTATTTTATTTCTCATTTATAGATGGCGAAAAGGCTTTTCTCATGGAACTCCAACTGATCTTACTTTGTAAGGTTGTCAACTACAAGAGAATAAACAAGTGAAGCCCCTCGTAATAATCACATCACATGTCCAAAAGGAATTCTTAAAGGTCTCTCAATCTTCAGACAAATTGGGAATAGCATTCAGTGTAACACTTAACCAAAGATTGATGATAATACATACAAGTCAATTTGCAATCTTGCTGTTCCAATATATTTTAGAGCATTAACCAGTGCAGTTGAGAGACACTGAATATTTTAAAAAATGACCACATTAGAAAGTGTAAAATGATGACAAAACCGCTTTTCTGTTAATCATTATCATTACTATCTCTTCTTAGCTTTTAGGTGAATGTGCTGGGCTACTTTACATTTTAGCTAAAACTCTAGCTGGTGTACAAGGATGAGTCCACTCTCAAGGTTATTTCACCCTGGAGCTCATCTCGTTTCATGTGGCATGATAACTTTCCTAGATAGGAAAACTTGATATTTTATGAGTTTTAATCCCCTCCTGTGCTTTCTACTTTGGTCTGAAACATCTATACAAAGGAATGTTCCTGTTCTGTGCATTCTTAAGGTGATAATTGTGCTTGCACAAGAGGGTGTGCCCTTATTATTGTTTTTTTATGTGGTATGCTTGTTGCTCAAGTGCATGACGAAACGTCATAATTTTTAATAGCTTTATTTATTTAGCATAATAATTATGATAAATGAAACAAACTATTTTCATATCTCCATTTAGTTGCTTGGAGCGCTAGGAACTACTATTTGGAAAACAAATCTCTTCTCTAGAAAGGTATTTGGTGTCAACAATAGATAGCCATCTCATGCCATAATTAAAGGGTTGGCCACAAGTCTAATTGTTCATTATTAGTGCACTGACAGAACTTACGCACAGCAGCTCCCTGTGTACCCCATGTAGTAAAATCATAAGCCCCTCCTTCAGGCTGTATTATCCCGCTCTGTTGTGATCCTCTCCATAAGCATGAAGGAGCATGTGACCATGCCCCACCCTCATTGTCCACCACTGAGCCTGTATATGCTTAGGGAGGACACAGGGGGAGGGACATGGTCACATGCTCCCTTATGCTCAGCAATCTTAGAGACAAGACCACCACAGCCTGAAGGAAGGGAGTCTGTTTTTAGCTCAGTGAGGTACATAGGGAGTTGCTGTCAGTAAGTGCAGTGAGTACACTTACTAATACTGTACACTGATCTATTTTACTATAAAGTGGCCAACCCCTTTAACTTAAAGTGACCCTTTGTGCATTCTGACATCTCTACACGGGTGTAATGGGTAAATTTAGCGGTTTTCATACCTTATTTTATATCACACATCATGGTGCTTGTTTAAGTAAAAAGTCATCTTTTATCAACTGTAGATTGTGTTAAGTGGGCGGGGCCTTGCGGCATTAGCACCACTTAGCCCCACCCACAACGCCACTGTTGGCCCCGCCTCTCGACGGCCATTGGAACAGGTTGGCCTAAAGGTCTAGGCCCCACCTCCTCTAGGCCGGCCCACCAATGGGCGTCAATGGGGCCAACTGCGACTCTAAGTGGCGCTAATGCAGCGAGGCCCCGCCCACTTAATACAATCTGCAGTTGACAAAAGATGACTTTTTACTTGAACAAGCACCATGACGAATGATATAAAATAAGCTATGAAAAACGCTAAATTTACCCATTACACCTGTGTAGAGAAGTCAGAATGCACAAAGGGGGTGACAGTGTTCACTTTAATTATTAAAGTGATATTGTCACTCCCTTTCCATATAAGCAGTTCTCAGCACCATTCTTAAGCTTATATTCTGGACATTTCATGTATTACTGTATAAAAGATTTCTTTGTGGTCTCTCTCCTCAAAAATGCATGTTATTGTTGGTGGACAGTGCCATATGGATGGGGCTTCACGGTCATCGTGCCCCACGGTCATCACCAATAACATGCATTTTTGAGGGGAGAGACCACCAAGAAATCCTTTATACGGTAAAATATAAAATGTCCAGAATATAAGCTTAAGGCTAGGTTCACACTATGTAAAAACAATGGCTGTATTGTGCAAACAATAGCCGTTAATTCACAAATAACAGCCGTTCTTTGCACACCAACGGCCGTTGTTATGAAATATGGCCTTCTCATCTCCAGAATAATGGCCAATCTAGGATTTATGGTGAGTCAGTTTGGGAAACTACAATGTGCAGGATCTACAGGTCCAGCTGCAGTATCTGTGGGCCAGGATGCCATATGGAACCAGTATTTATCCAGGTGGCCTAACAGAGTACGAGAATCTCCTTTTAATCATACTATATCCCCAATACCCATCCTTTGGCTCTAATGTTATAATCACATATATCATTATTAAGGGAACACATGTGAAGTGTCATTCGATTCTTTTTTTTTTATTTAAATACTTTATTTAACCATTTCCAAAATATAACAACATCTTACAAATTAATATAATGATATATATGCAATGATATATATATATGTCATTCGATTCTTAGTACGCTAGGTTTTTTTGTGTGAATAAGTGTATTGAGTGTATATGTTCAAGGTTTGCTGGATTTGTTGAAAATAAATAGTTTTAAATACATCTTCAAATTCATAAAGTCATCTAAAAGTATTGAATATTGAGGACACTGTGGAGGGAGCACTATATTATACAGGAAGCATTAGCCTTGCATGTAGCACTTTGGATCTGTGCTTTCGATGACCTCCACAAACCCGACTTTTACTGATTTTCAACACAGACAATGGTGCTTTTATTATTTCAATGTTACCATATATGTATGTGACTTACCAAGATAAAAACCTGTCATTCTGCATCAGTGCTCAACAGCTGGGGATCTTTTGTATGAACGTGCTTTGCTGCAGTCACAATTGGACCAAGCAGGTGAGCAGTGACCTGTACTGCTGTTATCATTCTAAAGCATTTAGAAACCTGCAGAAAATGAATTCCATTGATAATACTGTCAGATTGGACAACACAATCCTTAAGTATTAATGACAAGACATAGACTGTCCAATAAAAAAGAGAAAATGTAAAGTAAATTATAATGCTGAGCACTTATCCAAGTGGGGGGTATTTACAGCTATTATTTGTTCTCCAGCCTTCAAACCTTTAAGTATATGGAAAAATAAGTAACAAAATTATTAGCATGCTCAGATGTTATAATAAAGATAACAAAGAAATATAAAAAAGGAGATGACTTTGAGGGTCTGAGGACCTGCAGTTCCCAACATGAACCTTGGTGGCAGCAGAGGAGCTTGTGTCACTCCTTACTGCTGCCTCTCTATGAAAGTTACAGTAAATGGTAGATAAAGTTTCAATTAAGTTATATTACAAGGCAATGTATTTGCAAAAAAATATCTCTGGAGTACCCCTTTAATGAGAAAGAATAAAATGTAAATTGTTAAAAAAGACTGGGTCTATAGAGGGTCCATTTGGCCCTTTAGGTTTGTGAGATATCATTGCAGCAGAATATATGTATGCTATAGGGACTTGGACAGAGTGTGCTCAGGGCTGGTCGTTTGGTCCCATTCCCATTGCTATAAGGTAGCAAGACCTTGTGCAGGAACTGGATTGTCAGGAAACAATGGGGTGAATAGTTGTCACATAGGACATAAAAATGGAGTGGAGGAGGCAAAAATCTCCAATCACTTGTGTCCTAAGTAACAAAACACAAGCAGAGTTTGGAGGAGAGGCTAGTCACTTCTTTTAGAGTAAGTTCACAAGGTAAAGTAAAAACATGGAACAAAAGTCTCCAAAACAGCTTGCAAATTAGCCTGGTGCTTAACCATTGGTGTATAAGGACCAGCTATTTCTGGATGCTGTTTTTCAGGTCCCCATTGCTTTCAATGTGAGCTGTTAAACAGATCCGCTCTGAAAAAGTAACATGTGACTTCTAGTTTATGGCTATGTTCACACTGCGTATGAGACCAGCCGTTCCGTGACCCCGGCCGGGTCACGGAACGGCCGGTCTCTGGCCGGATCATCTTGGCCGGCCAGATGATCTTTCGGCTGCAGAGCTCTGATGCAAGCGCATCAGCGTGCGCCCGCATCAGAGCTTCCCATAGCACACAGTGAAGCAAGCGGCCGGAGCCGCTCGCTTCACTGTGTGAACTGACAGGTCCTTCTGCGGCCGGAATTCACTGACATGTCAGTTGTTTGCGGCGGCGTATGGGATCCCGGCCAGAGCGCACACGATGTGTGTACACTCCGGCCGGGATCCCATAGAACAACAGGCATTGTTGCCATTAGCATCAACGGCCGTACTTTTACATAGTGTGAACATAGCCTTTAAGCGCAAATTTTATGCTGTATTCCACATTCCCCATTGAAGTCAAAGGAAGCTATGTGTTAGAGGCCGTTTTGGGGATATATTTTGTAAACACCAAGCTGTTTAGGGACTGTTTTTCCATGTGGTTTATACACAATGGGGGAGATTTAGAAAACTTTTGTAAAGTAGAATTGTCTTAGTTGCCCCTAGAAACCAATAAGATTCCACTTTTCATTCCTCACATATGCTTTGGAAAATGAAAGGTGGAATATGATTGGTTGCTCTGTGCTTGTAACATTTGTAGGCCAAAAATGAGATGGTGTGTACTGTCATTCACATCCTTGATGGGCAAATACTGAATTTATTGTCCGGTGTCACTCTCTGCAGACACACAGAGAGGGATGGGAGGGGTCCATGTGACAAATATATATAAAACGTAAAACATATAACTTATATAAGCTATAATGGCTGACATTTACCTGTTCAAGGCAGTAATGTGTGGAGCACAACTAGGAGCACAGTTACTGCACATAATAGATTCAGGAGCAAAGTCAATTCATCTTTTAGCTTGAGGTCCACTTTAATAATGTATTAGTAATTGTGTGAGCTGTACAATGGCACATTATGGCAATGTGCGTAGAATGTACAGTATATAATAATCAAATCCCTCAGTAATTTCTAATGCTAGGAGAGTCTAAAGAAGTGATCAGAGAATGAAAAGCTTTGGACTTTATGTGAAATAATAATGAACAGGCAACATCTTATTGCACTGGATGACAGAAATGTCAGAAAATCCATTTGCTCTCAGATATACCACAACTTACCAGAGGGCAAATCCCAGGGAACCCAGTAGGTAAGGTATGAGTAAAATATTATTGAAGCTATTAGTTCTGGATATAGTAATGTACCATGTATCATTAATGTAGCTGTTGGCTATTTCTCCCAATTGTATCTCTCAATATATTCAACGTTTATCAGAAAAGTCATTTAACTACATTGACTGTCAGGTACAAATCCAAACTTCACACCTTACAGTCGGAGAATTTTTCTCTAAACATGTGCAGTGACAGCAGCTTGGGAGTAACTCGCTGTCATGACTAGACATGCTGGATGTGTAGTCAATAATTAGACGTGGAATAGAGTGAATCACATCACTAACATTTCCTACCTATATCGCTCAAAGCTGTGGAGACTGAGAGGCAGAAAGGGAGGTACCCTGTGAATTAATGTCCTGAAAACGCATTTGTCATGTCTGCTCGTGGCATATAGCAATCAAGATCAAGCTGACAAAGAGCAGCCACTGTTCTATTTTTCCAGAATTTAAAACACCTTTTAAATGTATGTCTCATGCTCCAATATTAAAAGGACAACTCTGTTGCTGAAAAAAAAGAGACAGCAACACATACCTGTATACTCGCCATGGCACCAATCCGCGCCTGTTTAGTTCTTACTTACTTCCGAGTTCTACTGCACTGAATCAGAGAGAAAAGACTACTGGTGCACCTGCGCACCAGCAGCCTTTTCATTGGCTGCATCGCATCACATGGCTTCCAGCTTGCTCAGCCTATCAGGCTGAATAGCAACTTTAAATGCGTTATCAAAAACTCTATTGCCATCAACATACAAACATTGCTTATTAATATAGGGAACACTTGAACTTGTCCATTCCCCAAAAACAAAACATTGAGGTCTCTTGATACAGTATGGCCCCAATTTTACCACAATGCACACCAACTTGCTGACACTGTGTAGGCTTTAGCCGGGCAGCTTATGCTTGATCTGTTTTTATAAATAATAGAGATAAGTGAATATTATTGTTCGAGCTCACTATTTGCTCGAGAATCACGGTACTCGAAAGTACTCAATACTCGAACAATGCTTGAATTACATGGATAGTTATCTCCCTCCATGTTTGGTGGCTTTAATCAGCTGCCAAACAGGGTCACAGCAGACTCTTACCCACAATTTTATTAGGCTCCCAACTTACTCTTACCCACAATTATAAGGAGGGTCGAAATAGGCTCTTACCCACAATTTTTAACAGGGTCAAAACCGGCTCCTACCATTATAACGTGGGTCACAACAGGCTCTTATTCACAATTTTTAACAGGGTCACAACAGGCTCTTACCCACAAATATAAGGTGGAGCACAACAGGCTCTTACCCACAATTATTAACAGAGTCACAACAGGCTCCTATCCACAATTATAAGGATGGTCATTACAGGCTCTCACACACAATTTTTAACAGGGTTACAACAGAATCTCACCCACAATTTTTAACAGGGTCACATCAGGATCTCCCCCACTATTTTTACAGGGGTCACCACCAAGCTCTTTCCCCCAAATATAAGGAGGGTTGCCACCAGGCTCTTGCGCAACATTTTTACAGTGTGTTCTTTAGGCCTCCCTTTATGAGTAATGAAGGTGTATGGGATTCCCTTTTTTTCCCCCAATTTTTGTCAGCCCTTGCACTTAGTGCATTGGCTTGATAAGTCTACGAGTCCATCATTCAAAATTTAAACAAGATGGGTCTGACCATGTTACACATGCAGTGACAGTTATCGGTGGGAATAGTTTGACTTCCCCCTCATCTGTGACATTTATGGTTGTCAGAGATGATAGGAAATAAGGTGAGAGATGGGCTAGCTTTTAACCCCTTAAAACCGAGGGCTTACATTTACGCCCCCCGCAGCCTAGGCCTTAACACAGGAAGGTGTAAATGTACGCCCTTCTGGGGTCCCAGGCTATAGAGTTGGCTCAGGAGTTGAGCTCGCTCCATAGCAGGTGAGGACCGGCTGCTCACTGCAGCCAGGCCCTCACCCTCAATGGCGTGCTACCGCCCGCCATTAACCCCTTAAACGCTGTGACCACTGTGTTTAGGTGTGACAGGAGCATCTCCTGTCACTTACCGATTGGGTCCCCCATAGTCAGTAGCGTAGCTACTATAGAGGCAGGGTAGGCAGTTGCTATGGGGCTAATGAGCCCTTATAGGTAGAAACAGTGGACTGTCATAGCAAGCAGCCATTGGCTCCCTGCCAGCCAGTCACTCTTGTAGCTGTAGCCAGGATTCTGCCTCTGGCCACAAGAGATTTTATTTTTGGCCACATCACAGAGTATACACTGTATATGTCTGCGGGGGTCCCGTTCGCATGGCCTGACTGCCGGAGGTCTCTTACCTTCCTCCGTGCAGTCAGGTCTTCAGTCTTCTAATACAATCTGCCACAGGCAGACTGTATCAGAAAACTGAAGACCTGACTGTGTGTAGGAAGGTAAGAGACCTCTGGCAGTCGGGCCATGCATATCGCTGTGTTCTGACTGACCTATAGAATAAAGAAAAAATGTCAGTTTTACCGTAAAGTGCATTATGTAAACAAGTAGTACAAGTAAATGGACAGGAAACGAAAACCAGGAGTGGGTTGAAAACACAGAAACTGTGCGCATTTTTCAATTATAGTTTTGTTCTGTCAGTTCCACTCTGGATTTTGGCTACAAACACTGACCAAAATACTAACAGAAACATTGGCACTCATCTCTCTTAATCAATTAATAATATCACTTCTATACTGTGTGTGCACTGCTGGCCAATTCCCAATTGGACCTTGAAGGTCAGATGTCTGGGATGATCCCACGAGGTTGTGGCCCATCAAATGAAGTATTATGTAGAAGAAAAAAGAAAACCGACGAGAATGGCACTACCCAGTAATTCTACCGAAGGAAGGATGTAGTTTAACCCTTAGGGGACACAGCCAGTTTTCATTTTTGCGTTTTCGTTTTTCCCTCCTCGTGTATATAAGGCCATAGCGCCTGCATTTTTCCACCTAGAGACCCAAATGAGCCCTTATTTTTTGCGCAACTAATTGTACTTTGCTATGGCAGATGTAATTTTTGCCTAAAATGTGCCGGGAAAATTATATGTGTGGTGAAATTGAAAAAAAAAATGTTGTTTTTTTTATTGGGGGGGGGGGGTTGTTTTTACTCCGTTCGCCCTGGGGTAAAACTGACTCGTTATATATGTTCCTTAAGTTGTTACGATTACAACGATATGTAACATGTATAACTTTTATTTGATTTGATGGCTTGTAAAAAATTAAAACCTTTTAAAGAAAATATATGTTCCTTAAAATCGCTCCATTCCCAGGCTTATAGCGCTTTTATCCTTTGGTCTATGGGTCTGTGTGAGGTGTCATTTTTTGCGCCATGATGTGATCTTTCTATCGGTACCTTGATTGCGCATATATGACTTTTTGATCGCTTTTTATTACAATTATTCTGGATTTGATGCGACCAAAAATGCGCAATTTTGCACTTTGGGATTTTTTTGCGCTGACGCGTTTACCGTGTGAGATCAGGAATGTGATTAATTAATAGTTCGGGCGATTAGCAAACATGTTTGTTTATTAATTAATTTATTTATTTTTATTTATAAAATGGGGAAAGGGGGGTGATTCAGACTTTTATTAGGGGAGGGGATTGTGTGTTATTAAAAATACATTTTTCTTTTACTTTACACATACACTAGAAGCCCCCCTGGGGGACTTCTAGTATATGCACTCTGATCTCTCATAGAGATCCATGCAGTATAGTTATACTGCATGAATCCATGAGATCGGTGTTCTATTGCTTTTGGCTGCTGCAGCCAAAAGCAATAGAATGCTGAGTCGGGATCAGCGCCATTACGGCGCAGACCCCGGGATGGATGCGGGGATCGCCCCCCCGCAATCGCGCCGCAGGGGGGCGATCCCCCCACTAGACCACCAGGGATGGATATGAGCAAGTATTTAGAAGCAGCTGTCAACTTTGACAGCTGCTTCTAAGTACTTAATTAGCGGGCACAGCGATCGGACCGTGCCCACTAATAGCCGCGATCCCAGGCCACATGCGGCACCCGGGATCGCGGCAGTTCAGAGGGGGGTCGCCGCGCGACCCCCCTCTGAACTCCCATAGCGGCACGAGGACGTTCAGTAACGTCCTGGTGCAGCTATGGGTTAAGGGGATTTCATTAAAATAATAAAAGAAATAATAAAGCAAGGATGACATGTTTCAGGAGACACAACTTCCTTTGTTTAAAAGTTCATTGCAGCTCTTTAATGCGTGATGTTAGCATCTACTCTAACTTTAACAATTTATTTTAATGAATAGAAAAAGATTACATTTATAGTTTCACCTTCAGGTATTACTTAAAGCGTAACTGTCATGTTTTTTTTTATTGCAGAAATCAGTAGTATAAGCGATTTTAAGAAACTCTGTAATAGGTTTCATCAGCCAAAAAAGCCTCCTTCTGTACTCAAGAAGCAATCTCCCAGCCTCCCCCCCCGACTTCTTATCTGTGCATTATCAGGCAAACACGTCTTCATTACAGAGAAGCCAGTGAAGACGGGCTCTGCTCTCTCCATTGTAAGCCTATGAAGGGGGGAGGGGCTGGGGGAGATGAGGGAGCAGGAAGAGGTGACATGAAGGTCAGCTGTTTGTAGACTGTCTGGGCACCTAAACCGCAGGATTCTGGGGTCAGAAAGGTCAGTGCTTATCTATGAACTTACTGAGAGAAGATTGCAGGGTGTTGTGCTGTGCAGGACTGCTCCATGCTCAGTCACTCCTAACAGCCCCTCCCCTCTCCATAGCCACATAATGGACACAGAAATCCTGCTTCATTTGATGAGAGGGGGGAGGCTGGGAGATTGCTTTTTTAGTCCAGAAGGAAACTCTTTTAGTACATAAAACCTATTACAAAGTTTCTCAAAATCGCTTGTACTGTTGATATTTAATGTTTTCAGAAAAATGACCCTGAAATGACAGTTACGCTTTAACCATTTGTATTTCCTTCATTGGATTGTAGGCTCATAATTTTGTAGTTCGCGGTTCGTACGCATTCGGCCGCATGTCTATTTTTCCCTCGCCCGTAGTTTCAGCCGCACATGTACGGCGTCGTACGAAATGCGGCCGGACTCGTACGCAGTGTGAACATAGCCTTAGAGTAAGAGGAAAATCTGGGAATTCAAAATGATAACAGCATTACAGTCAAGGATACATGCCACAATTCACATCCGAGTGACCCCAGATCTCTAGACTTCTAAATAAACTGAATGCACTCCACCCTCCTCCAACATGTACAGATGTCCTGATGTAACATCTTTTAAAGATTGTGATATTTTGTTCAGACATTAATTTGCAAACTATCTGAGGAAGAAGTCTTCGTCCTTTGAAAACGCCTGAATATATATATATATATATATATATATATATATATATATATTTCTCTGGTCCTTTTTAACATAAAAAAGTTTTTACTATAACATACATTTACAGTGAAATACTGACGCCTTGTGGTCATTTCAATTATTGCAGCCAAAAGTCTCAGCATACACAACAGGATTAAAAATAGCAACCTTTGAAAAAGTTCAAATAGCAACCTTAGAATCAGTGCTAGAAACAAGTTAAAATAAAAAATTGGCATGTAGATAAACATATTACATAAAAATTTTATTAGCTGCTTACACAATGTAGAAGATATTGTGGGAAATCTTGTGTTGGTTTACCACTAAATCTAAACTAATAATAAACAATGCAACAATCAATACAACACACTGGTATTACTTCAGCAGCAATAACATAGGTCCTGGTAAATGGACTAAATTCCAAAGAATGGTGGCCCTACAAAGCACCCTTGCTGACCTTGAGTCTTCTTTCCCTCTGTGTCACTTACCCTTGGTTTGCCTTGAAGAAGATAATGTAAGCTGTCCAGTGAGATAGATGGATAACTCAATAGGTTGGATGACCCATCTAATAAAGTCTCCATGACCAACCAATAGGTACGTGTGACTAGGAAAATGAAGGACTTAAACATTAAAATGTCAGCAAGTAATATATGTTTATTTACATGCTTTATTGAATTGGTGCTGGGCAAATTTCCTGTACATAATTTAGAGTGGTTTGCCGGAATTTTCTTTTAATTTACAACATTAATGTGTAAAATCTCATTACACATTTCATTAAAGAGTGCAATATACATTATGCCAATGACTGCCAGCATAAACAAGTGTAACTTGCTATCTGAATCTGTTCCTTTTTTCACTACATGCAAGTCTTATGTGACCAAGCCATCGCTCCCTTTTTTGGATCTGTATTGCTCTCTCAAACAGATTAGATAAAATTACACTTCCCAGAACCAGGGAGAAGTGGCATGACATCCCTGCTACTCCTGGTTTCAACTGTATCTGCATCATCAGCTACCCAGCTCCTCCATTCAGTACCTTTCTGTGGTGCAGGTTGTGTAGTTACGGTATCGCAGTGCGAGGGTCCAGACTGGAGTACCTTGCGCCCACCCATTAGCCACCACACTTATCTATGTTGACATAGGTACAGTACTGGTTGTTTTACTTGGTGTGATACAGAGCAGTGTAGGGCTGTTTGGAGTGCCTTAATAAAACGCGATTACACAGAGAGATGTGTAACTGATAACAAAGCATTAGACAACACACAGGCATTTGCTAACTTGTCGGTTGTTCTCTGATACTTTTGAAGGCCTAATTTTCGCTGAATATGCATTCTCCAGAGTGACTCATACTGATAATCCACCTTTTAAACAGGCCCTAAGACAATTTTCCAAGCATGATAAAACTGTATACTTAAAAACAAAAGTGATACAGCTATCAAATAATACCGATATATAAAGAACAAATATTATCCCCATACATATTGCACCATACTGTTATTTACCAAATACTGTATACTAAGACCAATATAAACAATAATACCAGTATATACGGGGCAAATATTACTGCTACACCATGACCACTACTAATACAAGCATAGTCTTACTGTCTAAATCCAGTACATTAAAAGCAATGAAACCAACAGTACCAGTATAAAAGGGAAACTATCAACACATAATAACTAATACCAATACATTTCAACGCTCTACTGAATATAACCCATTGCACGAAGACCAATATCACCTTATACAGTGACCACATAGAGGTAGATACCAGTTCTATCTCTACATAGATTCTGAACATCATATAAATGATTACAGTGCAGTTACATGTAGTGACTCACAGGTGATGTCTTCCCTGTGTGAATAAAAGGGGGCACTTTCTCTGGGTCAATTACAGTGGCTGTCCTCTCTGAGTCTTCTATGAGTCAATCACAGGGGAGAGTCATTCCATCCTGCGTTATTAGGAGAACTTCTCCCAGCCTCAACTCCGCAGAATATGACAGAGAAAAATTTTAGACTCCTCACTCCTGATCTCTTTACAGATGTCACATCTGTATTGGCTCCTGTGTGTCCTCATACAGTGGCTATGCTCAACTCTGTTCTACCATATCATATTAAGCAATCTTTATGCCTCCAAATAGTATTAGGCCTCTCAAAGGCATGCCCTATATCAGGGGTACTCAACAACTTTTAGTGAAGGTCCACTTACCGGGGTCTATTGTCAGGTGAAGGTCCGAGCTGAACACCAGTAGGAAATGTGTTTTGTTACTTTTCACAAAGGGTGAACTATTTACATACAGAATTGATGCTTATTAGCGGGAAAACTGGCATTTTCTCTCTCTCACCAGCCTTTTAAAATTAGGTACACAGGGGGTGACTGCATTAGTAGTATTTAGCCCCCCTGTGTGCTCTCCCCCAGTAGTAAATAGCCCCCCGTGTGCTCTCCCCCTGTAGTATATAGCCCCCCTGTGTGCTCTCCCCCTGTAGTATATAGCCCCTGTGTGCTCTCTCCCAGTAGTCTATAGCCCCCTATGCATTCTCCCCCAGTATATAGCCCCCTGTGCTCTCCTCCTTCCATATAGCCCCCCTGTGCACTCTCCCCCAGTAGTATATAGCCCCTCTGTGCGCTCTCCCCCAGTAGTATATAGCCCCCCTGTGTGCTCTCCCCCAGTAGTAAATAGCCCCCCGTGTGCTCTCCCCCTGTAGTATATAGCCCCTGTGTGCTCTCTCCCAGTAGTCTATAGCCCCCTATGCATTCTCCCCCAGTATATAGCCCCCTGTGCTCTCCTCCTTCCATATAGCCCCCCTGTGCACTCTCCCCCAGTAGTATATAGCCCCTCTGTGCGCTCTCCCCCAGTAGTATATAGCCCCCTGTGCACTCTCCCCCAGTAGTATATAGCCATGTGAGCTCTCCCCCGTAATATATAGCCCCCCTGTGTGCTCTTCCCCTGTAGTATATAGCCCCTGTGTGCTCTCCCCCAGTAGTCAATAGCCCCCTATGCACTCTCCCCCAGTATATAGCCCCCTGTGCTCTCCCCCTTCCATATAGCTGCCCTGTGCGCTCTCCCCAGTAGTAGGTAGCCCCTCTGTGCGCTCTCCCCCAGTAGTATATAGCCCCCTGTGCGCTCTCCCCCAGTAGTATATAGCCCTGTGCGCTCTCCCCCGTAATATATAGCCCCCCTGTGTGCTCTTCCCCTGTAGTATATAGCCCCTGTGTGCTCTCCCCAGTAGTCAATAGCCCCCCTATGCACTCTCCCCCAGTATATAGCCCCCTGTGCTCTCCCTCTTTCATATAGCTGCCCTGTGCGCTCTCACCAGTAGTATGTAGCCCCTCTGTGCGCTCTCCCCCAGTAGTATATAGCCCCCATGTATGCTCTCCCCCAGTATTATATAGCCCCCTGTGCACTCTCCCCCAGTAGTATATAGCCCCCTGTGCGCTCTCCCCCAGTAGTATATAGCCCCCTGTGTGCTCTCCCCCAGTAGTATATAGCCCCCTGTGCGCTCTTCCCCAGTAATATGTAGCCCCTCTGTGCGCTCTCCCCAGTAGTATATAGGCCCCTGTGTGCTCTCCCCCAGTAGTATATAGCCCTGTGTGCTCTGCCCCTCCAATATAGCCCCCCTGTGCGCTTTCCCCAGTAGTATATAGCCCCCCTGTGCGCTTTCCCCCAGTAGTATATAGCCCCACTTTGCGCTCCCCTAGTAGTATATAGCCCCGCTGTGTGCTCTCCCCCTGTAGTATATAGCCCCCCCTGTGCACTTTCCCCCAGTAGTATATAGCCCCTCTGTGTGCTCTCCCCCAGTATATAGCCCCTCTGTGTGCTCTCCCCCAATATATAGCCCCTCTGTGTGCTCTCCCCCTGTAGTATATATCCCCCCTGTGTGCTTTCCTCCTGTAGTATATAGCCCCCTGTGTGCTCTCCCCCAGTGTATAGCCCCCTGTGTGCTCTCCCCCAGTATATAGCCCCCCTGTGCGCTCTCCCCCTCCCATATAGCATAAAAAAACAAACACTTTATATCCGGCGCGTCCTCTTCTCTTACTCCTGTGGCCGCACTGCATCGGTCACTAGAGGCCGCTCTCCCCAACGGCGCAGGATTGTCACTCGAGTGCCGACACCAGACAGGGAGCGCGGCCTCTTGTGACCGCTGCGGCCAGTGAGAGGTGACTTACAGGGAGGGAGCCAATGGCTTCCTCTCTGTCAGTGCTGCTGCTGCTCGGTATCTATGAGCGCTCGTTACGAGCGCTCATAGATAGTTACTGTGCAGGAAGCAGCGCCGCAGCCGGGGTCCGGACAGCTGGCCGCCGCGGTCCGGGCTCGGACCGCGGTCCGCCATTTGAGGACCCCTGCCCTATATAGTAGACTACCCCTATGTGTATGACCTACAGTAAATGCTCCCCCCATCGGTATAGTCCTCCTTTTAAGATATGTCCCCCTCTACTAACTTAACCCCCCATGTGCATCCTCTTTAGTATGCTGCCCCCTCTGTGTAGCCTCCCTCACAGATGGCCACCCTCTGTGTAGTCCCCAATATAGATGCCCCCCTCTGTGTTGCACCCCTTATAGATTGCCCCTTCTTTTTAGTCCCCTTATAGATGCCCTCGCTGTGTATCTCCCCTTATATATGGCCCCCTCTGTGTAGTCCTCCTTATAGATGGCTCCATCTGTGTAGTTACCCTTATAGATTACCTCCTTGTGTAGTCCCCCTTATAGCTGTCCCCCTCTGTGTAGTGCCCATTATAAATAGTTCCCCTTTGTGTAGTCCCCCTTATAGCCCCCCTCCTCTCTGTAGTACTCCTTATAGATGGCCCCCTCTATGTAGTTCCCCTTATAAATTACCCCCTCTATGTAGTATCCCTTATATACGGTGCCCTCTTTGTAGTCCCCCTTATAAATGCCCCCCCTTTGTGTAGCCTCTCTTATAAATTTTCCCATCTCTGTAGTCCCCCTTATAAGATGGCCCCCTTTGTGTAATTGGCCTTATTGATGGCCCCCTCTGTGTAGTCCTCTTTATAAATGGCTCCTCTCTGTGTAGTTCCCCATTATAGATTACCCTCTCTGTGTAGCCCCCCCTATAGATGGCCCCCTCTATGTAGTTCCCCATATAGATGACCCCCTCTGTATAAGCCCCCTTATAAATTCCCCCTCTGTGTAGTCGCGCTTATAGATGCCCCTCTGTGTAGTCCCTCTTATAGATGGCTCCCTCTGTGTAGTCCCTCTTATAGATGGCTCCCTCTGTGTAGTCCCTCTTATAGATGGCTCCCTCTGTGTTGTCCCCCTTATAAATGGCCCTCCTCTGTGTAGCCCCCCTTATAGATTGCCCCCATTGTGTAGTGCCTTTTATAGCCCCCCCCCCCCCCACGTGTGTAGTCCTCCTTATAGATGGCCAAAATGGCTTATAACCAATCCAAAAATATATGTTCAGCAGCACTAGACAAAATACAGTATGCAGGTGCACGTCTCACCAAACCGGACCCAGGTTCGTATCGGATATCCAAAGAGAAGATGGAGACCGCACTTCCAAAAGAATTCACACTTTATTCACACCAGATGCATCTGGTGTGAATAAAGTGTGAATTCTTTTGGAAGTGCGGTCTCCATATTCTCTTTTCAAAATGGCTTATAGATTGTCCCCTCTCTGTAGCCCCATTATACATTGCCCCATCTGGGTAGTCCCCATTCTAAGGGCCCCTCTCTGTGTAGCCCTCCTTATAAATATCCAAAATGGCTTATAGATTGCCCCTTCTGTGTAGTTCCCCTTATAAATTGCTCACCTCTGGGTAGTCTACCTTATAAATGACCCCTCTCTGTGTATTCCCCTTTACAGGTTGTACCCCTCTGTGTAGTTCTCCTTATATTTCCCCCCCTCTCTGTAGTGCCCCTTATAGATGGTCCCCCGTGTGTAGTGCCTATTATACATGGCCAGTATGTGCAAACCAGATGAAAAAAAAAAAAAAATCACCACTCGCTCCTCTAGCTATACCGATGCAGCTCTCTTCTCCTCTCATCCAGGACAGGCAGCGCGTGTTAGAGATACCTGTGCTCAGTCAGTTGCATGTGCATCTTAAAGGTGCACACTCAAATGACTGGTGTGCTCACCTGGGAATCAGAAGTGTGTTTTGGATTCCCAGGAAGTCCCTGGAGAGCAGAACATCCATCGGGCCCACTGAAGGATCCCCCTGTCCTCCAGTGGCCAATCCGATGCTGTGCGGTTCTTTCTGTGTGAGCCAAGCTTGTCCACAGGAGGCCTTACCTGGCTAGCATTGTTGGATATCAGGGAAAAGTATGGAAACAAGGACATGTGGATATTTATTTATTTTTTTTTTGGGGGGGGGGGGAGCCTTCATTTTTCTGTTCACTATGCAGGTGTTTGGCGGTATGCAACGGCACAGCATATGGCAGTATTTTATTAATTGGGCACTGTTTGTGATGCTATTTTCAGGGGAACAGTATAACTATACTATTTAGGAAACACGGTTTTTGGCATTTTCAGGTTACACAATATGTAGCAATATTATATACATGCCACGCAGCAATATTATTTTCAGTAGGCACAGCATTTGGCACTTTTATATTTAGAGGATTGATTGAAGATTGTTGGCAGAAAAAGACCACTGGGCCCATCTAGTCTGCCTTTTTAGTGCTTCCTTTCTTATTATCTTAGGATAGATACAGTATAAGTTTAACCCAGGCATGTTTACATTCAGACATTGTAAATTTACCAACCACATCTGGAAGTTTGTTCCAAGCATCTACTACTCTTTCAGTTAAGTCATTTTTCTGTCTCCTTGTTCTTCAATTCATTTTTTTTAAATAAAAAAAACCTTTCATCCTGAACATTATTTAGTCCTTATATATTTTAAAGATTTCAATCTTGTCCCCCCTTTCTCTTCTTTCCTAAAGACTACATCTATATGCAGCGAGCCGGGGTACTTGGAGGAGAGTGAGGGGAATGAGGATAGGATGATGGTGGTAGTAGTCTCTCCTGAGTGTGGCGCTGAGCTCCTCTGTGAGGGGACGCACTGAGGGCTGCAGAGTGAGGGTGTGCTATACCTGCAGGATGGCTGGATCTTGTCACGGTCACAGGTGGGCACGAGGGCTTCTGCAGGTACATGGGGACTCTGGCGCTTCCCTGAGTTCTCTCTTTCTTCTGTGG
The DNA here is from genome assembly GCF_027789765.1 of Dendropsophus ebraccatus. Lineage (NCBI taxonomy): Eukaryota > Metazoa > Chordata > Amphibia > Anura > Hylidae > Dendropsophus > Dendropsophus ebraccatus. The sequence continues at coordinate 136,484,594 of NC_091454.1, forward strand.
GCTACTGCAGAGGTTCCTGTGGGGGGCTGCACCTGTGTGTAAGGTGGTCAATGGTGTGGACCTGTAGTTTCTCCCCGGGGCCAACCCCAAATACTGCTGTCCGGTACAATCGCCCTTGATAGTGGTGTGGTGCAGATAACCAGGACAACGGGGAGACAAGGAGGGAGGCAGTGCAACAATAACTCCTTTACTGATAGACTTACAGGTGTTTTCACAGTCTTTTGGCATATAGCAGTTGATACTGGTGGGTTTGATTGAGTTACTGTGCTTGTGGAGAGTCTGGTGGTGTGTGGAGAGGTGATTTGCCTCAGATCCTGGTCTGTCAGTACGTGTGGGACGCTGGTGGGCACTGTGATCCTGTGGACCTCTTCCCTAATGGTGCTTGCGTCTGTCTTTCCTTCCCTGTCAGCTAGGGAGCTTCCTGCTTAGGTCACTGGGCCGGGCCTTAGGCCACAACTTTCGGGTCCCAGAGGTATCCAGGGGTCCTAGTAAATCTTACCCCCCGAATTCAGGAAGATGGATGCAGAGGCCTATGTTAACTCTGCTCCCTTTTACAGCTAAGTCCGCCCACTTAGGGTGTCGGTCTTTAGGATTCCCACTGACTGTAAGTGTGCTAGCCCTTTCCTGAGGGGGCACCTGACAAACTGTCTCTCAAAGTCTCTCTTTTCCTCTCACCTCCAGCTGTTTTCTTTGGCTGCTCTGTTCTTGTTTCCTTCAGCAGCTTTGCTCTGTGGTGATGGTCTCTCATGAGGTGATGTTGTTCCCTCAGCAGCTAGTCACTTGTCTCAGCTGAACACTGCAACTGCCAACCTTTTATAGGGGGCCTATTTGCATACTCCGCCCACTTGCTAGCACTTTCTAAGCTTACAACACTAGCTAACTAAGGCAGTTCCCACTAAGGACAGTAGGTGTCACTGTTTTGTGTGGTGTGCAGTGAAAAGCATGTAACCCATTCTCTGCCACAGAGTAATACACATAACAGTTTAATATAAGACATGTTAACTCCTAGAATATATAATAAAATACTTGTTGATAGGTGCCATCCTCATCCCAGCCACAGGAATTACGCTCTGGTATACTACATATACAGAATCAAATCCAGTCTTTCCTGATATGTTTTATGCCTCCACTATTTTTGTAGCCCATCTTTGGACCTGTTCTATTTTTATCAATCTCTTTTTTTAGGTAAAGAACTGGACACAGTATTCCAGATGTGATGTCACCTGTCTCCCTTTTCCTACTGGTTATACCTCTAGCTATACAGCCTTAGGCCCCGTTCCCACTGAGCAAAGGTAGCGGAATTCCGTGACGGAATTGTCCGCGGCGGAATGCCGTTAGCCTCCCGCTCATAATGGGAGTCTATGGGAGGCACGCGCTCCTGCCCTGTCCGCGCTGAAGAATGAACATGTTCATTCTTCAGCGCGTACAGAGCAGGAGCGCGCGCCTCCCATAGACTCCCATTATGAGCGGGAGGCTAACGGCATTCCACGGCGGACAATTCCGTTGCGGAATTCCGCTACCTTTGCTCAGTGGGAACGGGGCCTTACACAGACAAGGAAGGAAGGTAAGATTACAAAGCAGAGAAGGGAAACTAGTATAAAAGGGCTGCACCTTGAAAATATATGCAAAAATATAAAATACTTTATTTATTAACACACAACCAAAACATATAGGACATTTTAAAACACTGAAAACCAAGAATAATATTCAAACACCAAACCATTGTTATGGCGTTAACCAATCCACCCTCCTAAATAATAAACCCACGAGAGCAGAAAATACACTAAATGCAATAAATACAAAAGAGGCCCCAGTACCCAAAACTGACCCCTATGGCACACCACTTGTAACCAGTCGGTGTTCGGAATATACTGTACACTATTAACAACAACTCTCTGATATCTGTCCTTCATCCAAATCCACTGAACTGTCCAGGGATTAAGTCCAGTTTGATCTAACTAACAGCTCTTTATGGGGAACTGTAGCAAAGGCTTTACTGAAGTCCAGATAGGTGACTCACCTCCAATACCCAAAACTTCAAATGTGCCCTTAAAACACATCTGTTCAAGCAGGCTTATCAGGTTCCCTAATATGACCCCCCCACCACACACACATACATACACAAACATGCATACATACATACCAAGACCTACACATGCAGACATTGGTTGGTGACAGGTTCATCCCCCTTACCTGCACTGCCTAAAGATGGCTGGTCCATAAAAGAAAACAACAATGAAGCACTTTGCCATTCTGTTTTTTTGTCTCAGACCCCCTCCTGATAATCTGTAAGCTCATGCATACGAGCAGGGCCCTCACTTCTCATGTATGGATTATTATATGTAGATTTCTGTAATGTCTGATTCTTGTCTATGTATGTACCTCAGAATTGTAAAGTGCTGCGGAATCTGTTGGCGCTATATAAATAAAAATTATAATTATTATTATTATTATCCATGGCACCACCTTCATCCAGCACTTAGGTCGATTCTTAGGTAATCCACTAAACGTTAAAAAAGAGTTTCCATCATTTTACTACTGCAGATGTTAAAGTGATATCCCCTCCCCCTCCTTATTCTATGTTTGGTTCTCTGCACCATCCACAAGCTTAGATGCTGCACATGCTGCCATTCTCCAATCATCAGGAATATCTCCAATCGTCAGGAATTTCTCATAGTCTCGTAGTCTAGTTGTCTTTAATATGGCATTTTAAGTACGGCCTACTGAACACTCACTCCTGATTCTTTATCCCACCCTTTTAATTCATTATTAAAGACTCCCTTATTTTTTTAGAATCTGTCTTCCTAAAGTCCAATACAGTGTTACCTCTGTTCTCGAACTTTATTGGTTAAGGAGGGCAGTTTGAGAACCAAGTAGTGGCTTCCTATTGGAAATAATGTAAATGTATTTAATTGGTTCCAGCACCCACCAATATTTACCTACAGTACCCATATATTACATTCAGAAGTGCCCAGAACCCTTACCAGTGCTAAACTGACCAGGTACAACCCATGTATAAAATGTACCAAAGAAAAAAGTGCAGCGCTCAGAGTAGATACTAAGACACAATAAAGTATCAGTCAATCAACAAATTGGTGTGGGTAAACTCACTTCACCATGGGGGAGAGGCCAACCGTCCGAGCCAAACCCCCTCCAGGACGCTTATCAGTAGTATGAATCAGAAGAATTTCATGAGCTCCCGATTCCAAAGGTAATATTTATTCAGCAGGGATATAGGCAACGCATTTGGGTGGATCGTTTGCCACCTTTGTAAAGCCAAGAGAACATAGCAAAACATACAACATTTATACAGTACATGCACTTACATTCCCGGTTCGCATTCGCATGGACACTAACCGGAATGTAAGTGCATGTACTGTATAAATGTTGTATGTTTTGCTATGTTCTCTTGGCTTTATAAAGGTGGCAATCAATCCACCGAAACGCGTTGCCTATATCCCTGCTGAATAAATATTACCTTTGGAATCGGGAGCTCATGAAATTCTTCTGATTCATACTACTGATAAGCATCCTGGAGGGGGTTTGGCTCGGACGGTTGGCCTCTCCCCCATGGTGAAGTGAGTTTACCCACACCAATTTGGTGATTGACTGATACTTTATTGTGTCTTAGTATCTACTCTGAGCGCTGCACTTTTTTCTTTGGTACATTTTATATATTTATTACCGGTGTGGACCCTCCCTCTCGGGCTTTGCTGAGCGCTCTCCATGTGGATGTTCCGGGGGAACAGAGTTTGATGCCTTTGTGTATATCTATGTCTGCTTGGATTTTGGTGTAGTGGGTGAAGGGATAAATTCCCATACCCACATACACCGGGTGAGTTGTTTTACATACTTTTGTATATATATCTAGATGAGCGCTGTCCCCGCCCTTGGATACAGGTACAACCCATGATCCATGCTCGCAAAAACGTTTGGATACCGAGTAAAGTTCAAATTCTCAACATTATTTCAATATTACTGTACTCCAAAGACTGGATGCCAAAAAAGGGTTTGAGAACTGTGAACTGAAGCAAACTTTCCTTGATAATTTTTTTTTTTAGAACTGAACTGTTTGAGTAGTTTGAGCAGTGTGAGAACCGAGGTACCACGGTAGTATAGCATTGCATGCAGTAAGTTTGTATGTCAAACCATAAACACTGGTGGTCACTGGAACCAAAATTTTCTAAGGGTCTGTTCACACTGAGTAAAACATGCGGAGCCCCCGCCATGGACTCCGCTCAGAATTCCATCTGCCTCAGTGTGTCAATGTAATCCCTTGCGCATCTCTGCTCTCTGCCCTCCGCCACTCTCTCCGCTCAAAGAATTGACATAGCGCACGAAGGCATCGCATTGACACACTGCAGCAGCAGGGATTCTGAGTGGAGTTCGCAGCTGGGGTTCAGTGTGGAATTCCAATCCACATCTGGCATGTTGATTTGCAAATGGTCCTTGAATGGCTTATTTATTTTAAGATCCAGGCACTTACACAATTTATTGCAACTGTCTGGAATTAGGCACTCATTCCTGCGGTAATCATTATTGTATCTCTTTTTCTGTGGGGAAGGGGGTGATGCATTGGCCCCTTTGCCCCTGCATGGGTTGCACAAAATTATTGAAGGTGCAGGATTTTGAGCCTCTAAGAATGTACATTGTATGTATCACCATTAATTATTTTACAGGAGCAGGGAGTCCTGAGGGTAAACTGAAATCCCTGCTCCTCTATGTACATTTTGTAGCGTTCAATTTAATGTACGCGCAGGAACCCTCTCTCCCTTTATTGTAGAACCATGCTTCTGGTTTGGTTCTCACTCTATGATGTAATTTTCTTTTATGCCAGGAACCTTCGTTGCCCTAGGAAGCTTGGCCCAGAGCAAAGGAGAAGAAAGAAGAGGGGTGGGTAACTACCTGATGGGGTGACACAATCCAGTGAATAGAAGAAAAGCTGAGGGCACTCACCCATGTGTTGCTAAACTCTTTATTCCAAAATGCAGTTAAAATCTCTGTGATACATATCACTCCTAGGCAGACGCCATACCACTTTACAGCATAGACATCATCATAATGGCCATTTCATGCGCATGTGCGCTTCAAAATGACAGTGTCAAATAGGCCTGCTACGCCCCACTGCTCTTCTCTCATGGCCCCCTCCATTGTAGTAATGCACCTAGCCTGGACTGCATCATACACCCCAGTCTGTATTCTCTATACACTGTGGCCTAGGAAGCAGAGCAGGTACACTGACTCAGAAGCAATCAGCAGGATATAGACTCCAGGCTGAGGGCCTTACTACAACAGAGAGGGAAGGGAGAGAAGAGCAGTGAGGTGTAGCAGGCTGAGGGCACAGGAACCATACGGTCTTCCTCTTTGACAATGTTGGTCCAGATTGAAAGTGTTTTTATAAGAATAAAACAACAACTTTTGCAAGGTATATCTACACAGCATTTATTAAAACCTACATAGCAGTACCCGCAGCTCTGTATAGGTAATGTTTTTGTTGTTGTTGGTACCTAATAAGGGGATTACCTACATAATGAGGGGATTACATATTAATCTACCTACTAACTAATGGTAGAGTTCTACCTACTCGGCATTTACGTAATCAAGGGGGGGGGGGGGTTACTTAATGGGGGGAGATTACCTCCTGGGGGCTTACCTGCCTGCTGGAGGCATCAACCTAAGGGGGGAAGTTACCTTCCCACCCAATTCCACCCCCCAACTCTCTTACCTACCCACTTATGTAATGCAGGGCATGAATAGAGTCAATATTTGGGACACTGAGGGTAGGGAAAAGACGAGGAATATCCTGGAAAAGTGAGTCTAGCAGACTCTGCACAGATAAGTCCTTGTTGGAGTAAGTCTTCATTGTGGTCATAGCCAGCTAGAGAAGGAAAAGCAAAGCAAAGAAAAGCGAATGACTCCAAGAAGATGCTCCCTGTGAGTTACAATATAACCTCCCAGCCTGTGAGTGAGATGCACAGCCTGTGTAGAGCTGAGATGACCTGTACATGACCACTATGTAAGATTAGCAGTGGTCATGGTGCGGTGGAAGTATTTGTCACTCATTTGCGAAGGACAAAACAATGTGTCAAAGGGTTTAAAGGGTTTTTCAATTTGAGTAAAAAGAAATGACAGTCTGCTAAAAGTGTACACTTACCTTGCCAGCATCGTTGTTCCAGCCCACCCAGCTTCCTCTATTCTCATGATGATGTTCTGAACACATGACAGGCAACAACCGAGTCACTGAGGCAGACTGGAGCACCAGGGCTGGACTGGACAAGGCCAATTTAGGGTTAATTTACACAGAAAGATTATCTGACAGATTATCTGCCAAAGATTTGAAGCCAAAGCCAGGAATGGACTATAAACAAAGATCGGGTCATAAAGGAAAGCCTGAGATTTAAGCCTGGCTTTGGCTTCAAATCTTTGGCAGAATACCTGTCAGATAATTGTTCTGTGTAAATGGACCCATACTCTATTTTATTATTGCACATCTCTAGCAGTCTGTTATTTGTTTTAGTTAATTTTTTGTATTTTTTAGTATTTGTTTTAGTTAAATTGAAAAGCCCCATTACATTCCCATGTTGTAATAATCTCATAGGAAATAAAAGCTTTGTTCCTATGGAAAACACCAATGAGTTAAATCACTGGTTATGGATCATTGAATCAGTCTAAAAATATAACCACAGCAACATATTTTTCTGTATTATTTAACTGTTATGTTATAATAGTCAGGACACTAGGTTGTTACTATTCTAAGTTTCAATATTTGAAGCTCATAGTGACAGTTTTTAAGACTGAAGTTTTACAGTTGATAGGAACAAATGCATTTTAGTCTGTAAAACCTAAGGGCCCTATTACACCAACAGATTATTTGACAGATATTTTTTGAGCCAAAGCCAGGAATGGATTATAAACAGAGAACGGGTAACAATTGAAAGACTGAGATTCCTCATCTTTTCAAATCCATTCCTGGCTTTGGTGTACAAAAATCTGTCAGATAATCTATTGGTGTAATAGGGCCCTAAGTCATTACCGTATGCTTACCTGCTATTTATTTTCTTTAGAGTTAGTTTTGCCACAAAAGGGCATAGCTGTGATTTTCTGTATTGTTGATTAGCAATCATTTTGCCTTCCATCACCTTAGGTTCCTATTACACCAACAGATTATCTGACAGATTTTTTTGAGCCAAAGCCAGTAATGGACTATAAACAGAGAACAGGTCATAAAGGAAAGACTGAGATTTCTCCTCTTTTCAGATCCATTCCTGGCTTTGGCTTAAAAAAATCTGTCAGATAATCTGTTGGTGTAATAGGGCCCTTACAGTGCAACAGTACTAGGTTACTCATGTAATATAATTAGTTTTACTGCTTGATTTAGAAAAAAACAGTAAAGAATATGTAAAAATGATAAAATATTCACAAAACTGCCATATACATTGATGATTCCATGGTTGGTGTTTGTAGTTGCTTCCACACATCCTTTTCTTGTGTAGATAATCCTCCCTCGCAAATTCTTTTTGGGATAAGGGCTTCCTGGCTACTTTGATTAAGAACAGCAAGCCCAGACCGCAAAAAGCTTTAAGAGAGAGATACAGAGATGAGGTGACAGAAGCAAAAGTAGGCCCAAGTCCAATCCACGTACCTGTAAAGACAATATTTAGGGACTATTTGAGAATATTGTGCTCAGCATATTGCATATGCATATTAAAGGGATCTCTTTGATTCTTAAAACTTTCTCGCCTAGTATTTTGTTCCTTTACATTGGCTAATTCTGTCTGAGGAGATAATAGTATTATTATTGGAATTACTCAAGAAAAGAAACAATATTCCTCCCCTTACATAATAATAATATTAATGTAGAAACAGCCGTTTTAACTTCTTAACAAGTGCTAATTCAAGCCCCATGGTGAATATAGCAATCACAATTATGTCAGATTACAAAAGGAGCGCTACTGTAATACATAGCTTTCTGCAACTGCCAGGGTACACCACAGACTTCTGAGAAAGGGAGGGCTCCCTCTGTGATGTGGTTGGCCTGCTTTCATATGATGGCTGGGTGCCAATGGATTACAATGCCAGCAAAGGCCCTCAAGTCCACAACTGGTATTTTGGCTGCTTGGCCAGCACTTGGTGGCAGCTCAGGTAAAAGCCAGCAAACATACGGGCACTCTTTCGCTTTAGAGTAGCCATCAATCCCCAACCATTGCAGGTGCCTTCTGGTCTATGGGGAAAGGGAAGGGTTGTGTGGCGGGGTCACAGAAAGGCTGGTGTCAAAGAAGATCATCACGGCTGGTACTGCAGTACCGGCCGGAGGATCTTTGCCGCTAATGAATTCGGATGCGGGTGCATCAATGAATAGCGGCCGCAGAAAACTGACATGTCAGTTTCTTGTGGCGCTGCTAGGGATCCCGGCCGGAGTGTATACTATGGGGGAGATTTATCAAACATGGTGTAAAGTGAAACTGGCTCAGTTGCCCTTAGCAACCAATCAGATTCCACCTTTCATTTTCCGAAGAGTCTGTGAGGAATAAAAGGTGGAATCTGATTGGTTGCTAGGGGCAACTGAGCCAGTTTTACGTTACACCATGTTTGATAAATCTCCCCCTATGTGTATACACTCCAGCCGGGATTCCCCAAGCCTACAGCACAGGCTAAGTTCCGCAGTAATCACGGCCGTTGTTGCCACTTTTCAACAACGGCTGTGATTACTACGGAACTTACTTTGTGTGAACATAGCCGTACAATACATACAGTAAAAAACTGGTATTTGTTTATTTTTTCCTTTTTCACCCCCAAAATGTATAAAATGTGTGAATAAATTATAGGCATCCTAAAATTGTGCCAGTGCTACAACTCACCCTGCCAAAAAAACAAACACTTATACAGCGGCACAGATGGAAAAATAATTGGTGTAAAATTCCTTTTAGCATTAAACGTGTTTTTTATGGGTAATAATAAAATGTGAAAAACACATCTGGTACTACTCATCTGTAGTATGTTACATGTAACATGTTAACAGTAAGGATATGTTGCCACAATGTTTATTTTCGCACATATGTTCGTATTTTTGACTCAAAATAACTGCTGTCCAAAAATAAATCTGAAAACAAATGTGTCAACATAGTTTAAGGCCACTCCAATGTTTTTTTTTCGCCATGTGATAACTGTTTTTTTTTTCTTTTTGGACAGCTGTTATCAGGGCCGTATTTACCATTAGGCACCCGTGGTCCGGTGCCTAGGGCAGCACCTTGCAGGGGGGCAGCACCAGTGAGCAGGGGGACAGAATAAACTATTTTTTTTGTTTTTATTTTTTTAGTTTCCCTTCTCTCGTTCAGACTTGCCAGTAAATCTGGTGTCTTTTCCAGGGGGGTGGGGGGTATGGTGGTATTGGTCTGGTCTTATAGCCAATAGGTGCGTGAAGATGGGGCGTCTTCAGGTTTAGTGCCTAGGGCAGCAGCAGCTGTTAATACAGCCCTGGCTGTTATCTCGCCAACAGTATTTCAAAGCAATTGCAGTTGTGCCCTGAAATAATGACCATAAAAAAATGCAATCACATGTGTACCTTTATTTTTTCCTTAGAGCTTAGAGTACAGTATTCAGCAATCAGTAATAGATTTCCCACCTTACTAACCTTAAAGGCGAACTCTGGGTAGAGGTTAAAAAAAATGAAACTTCTGCAGAAGCATATAGCATTACTTACTTGTCTATCCCAGCTTTGAAACTACCAAAAATCCATTTGTTTGGGGAAGGGGGGGGGGGGGGGGTGTTGTTCTGTTTTGTGTTTCTGTCCTTCCTGGTTCAGCAGTTCCCAGAATACAATGCTTTCCCTCATGTGATCATCACAGTCCCCCACCCATCACAATCATTAAAATTAGTGCTGCATCTGCTTCTGGCCATTCAGAGATGGTGAATCACTCAGGGGATTGGGAGATCCAGCCAAGCCTCCTGTCTGCATCAGCCTGATCTCAGCAAACACATACGATGTGAGACAGAAGCCTGGAAGATTTGTCTCCTAAGGGTGGATAGCAGAAGGAGCAGGAGACAATGTGAATTGGCACAGAGGACATTTTTTTTCACTTCCTGGATTTTTATCAGCTACCAGTGTGGCAGAACCGCACACATACAGTAATACATTGTATAGACACATCTACATAACTTTTAATGTAATTTTAATAGAAAACAAGTTTTTCTTATCCGGAGTTCCCCTTTAATATGAAGGCGATTAAAAAAAAAAATCATACCTGTTCACTATTATTCCTTCATGCATCCCATTCACCTGAGTTTTCATACTGGAGGTGGCAAAGTGGTAAATCATCCAGGACAGAATTATAGTCTAAAAAGTAAATGAGAGGAATATAAAGCCAGTGATTAGACATTTACAACACTAATATACAAAGACCTGTTCTGCACTTTTAGACTGGGTTCACACTATGTATATTTCAGTCAGTATTGTCGTCCTCATATTGCAACCAAAACCAGGAGTGGATTGAATACACAGAAAGGCTCTGTTCATACAATGTTGAAATTGAGTGGATGGCCGCCATATAACAGTAAATAACAGCCATTATTTCAATACAACAGCTGTTTTTTTTAAAATACCAGCAAATATTTGCCATTAAATGGCGGCCATCCACTCAATTTCAACATTGTGTGAACAGAGCCTTTCTGTGTATTCAATCCACTCCTGGTTTTGGTTGCAATATGAGGACCACAATACTGACTGAAATATACATAGTGTGAACCCAGCTTGGCTTGCATGTGTACACTGCAATATTATCTAAAGAGCCTCTTTGCAAAGCTCAGCTACAATGTGGGGAGGGCTGCACAAACCATTGCTGAATAGTTCATGTGGCCAGAACCATCTTAACAGCATTATGGAACCTGTGAACTACAGTAGGTCCCCCATAATCTGACAAACCCTCCCCAACCTTGTGACCCTTCCTGCCTTTCCAGCCACAACAGAAGCCACATCATTATTACATGGGGATATGTGTGGCTGACAAAGTGATCAGCCAATGAATGAGCATTTGCTTGTTGAGTCTTGTTGTGGTTAAGGCAGCATAAATCTACCGACAGGCTTCTTATAAACATGTATGACCAGTCTTAGTTTAATGATAAAATAACATGTAACAGATAAAACATCATGATGCGTGATTACAGGTATTTTCTTGTGTGATGTCTTGTTTCCAGATAGTCCTAATGGTTGTGGTAATATAGTAATTAGAGATACGCCGAAGCGCTCACCCAAGTGAATCACTTCATTTGATCGGCACTCTGCGGATCACGCCACCAGGCTTCCCGCACTGCTCCGCTCCATGCCACACCTCCCAGGATTCAATCCTAGGAAACTTCTCCCAGCATTTCCCTGGCACCCGGAGTGGTGCGGCAGGGAGCGGAGCAGTGCGGGAAGCCCGGCGGCTTAATGAGCGGAGTGCTGATCCAGCGAAGCGCTTCTCTTAGCTTAGATGAGTGCTTTGCTCATCTTTAATAGTAATATAAATTAGAGCAAGGGAACAGGGCGTGGCAGCAGTTATGGAAGGGCGGGGGGGAGTCTCACAGGGGTTGACCACTTTATAATTTATGCTGATATCTGTAATGGTGTGCTATAGCTTACATACACACATTGCTGCTGTGCTCTGTTTTCCTTACAGGAAAGGCTCTGCATCTATGCTGCCCCATTGTGCTCTGCAGAAAATGCAGCGATCCAAACAGATGCATGTGACCATTCTCTTTCCTCAGTGTCCTCCACCAAGCCTGTACATGTCTATGGAGGATGCCGAGGGACGGGCTTGGTCACATGCTCCTCTATGTTCATTCATATTATAGATTGGACCACCACATTCAGGACAGCATGGATACAGGGCTTTTCCAGCAGAGAAAACAGAACATGTTTATGACAGAAGATTTGATCAGCCAACAAGCTGCTCCTGAGCTGACCATTGCACACAAATTTGCCATCATAGACCCATGCAAGTTGCGTGTGACTGTGACTTCCTTGTGAGTTCTCTGTAATTTGGCTATTTTGTTAACCAGTTGCCAAGTTGCAAGTTGCAACTGTAATAAAGTCACATTACAGCAAGTAGCACAAATTAGTGTGCACTGACATGGTTTTTAGTTGTTTGCGGCGCGGCTAGGGATCCCGACCGGAGTGTATACGATCCCAAAGCTGGTAAGGCAATGTATATTTCTGTAATAATCACGGCCATTGTACAACGTACGTGGTTTTACAAAAATATACGTTGTGTGTACATAGCCTAATGCTGTACAAATCCCTTTCTAGCAGCCTTTTCCTTATCACCACAGACCGAACAGGCAGTCTTAATTTTAAGCCTCATAGCTAGTCTTAAATCTACAAGGTTTCAGGATTATTTTAGAGTACAGATAGTAAAAGGGAAATTAAAAATACTGTATGTTCAACATAAGAACTGTATTTAAACAATAGGTTATCTTCTGATGACACATCTCCTTTAATTTTTATGAAGCATGTCTCTAAAACACTCAGCATTTGTTTCCATTATCAGAATTACTTATTCTTTTACCTTCAGATCTCATGAAAGACCGGCAGTACAGGCAGAACATACACAAGGAATGGAATACACTTTCTCATTGTATCATAATACATCCTTTTAAAGGTTTAGTAGCTACTGAACAGTCATCCAACAAGAAGCACAATTAGTAGATTTATGTCTCAATGAACAAAATGTATGGGAGGGTTGCTTTTACAGGCTGGTACAGAACCATGCATTCATAGAAGTGAAGGTCGATTGCAGGTACCGTATACTGTAAGTTTTAGTTTTCATTAAACGTTTGACTGTATGGTTCGGACTCATATCTGCTACTAGAGATTGATAGATCCATCTCGTTATTCAATTCCCTCTATTTAATTCTTGAACGCTAGCTCCAATTTTGATAAAGAGAGAGCTACGGAATACAGAAGGCTCTGCAATGCAAAAGTTTACATTATACAGTATACCAGGGCTGCTCTAAATTCTTGTAGATATGTGCACATGTTCACATGAGCGACCTCTCATAGAGAGAAAGCATAAGTGCCAATTCATATCTGGGACTAAAATTCTCCAGTACGTGAAATATTTGATGTACAATTCTTTTTCAACTAGTGGTGAATACGACTAATAGACTCTATCAATATCATCTGTAATGTGCTTACATGAAGTTTTTGTAGATGTGGGGCGGGGGACTGCTGCTATCTTGTGTGGAGGAAGTATAATAAATATTCTCAGCTTTAACCTAAGGACGACCTACATGAATAGTGAGATATCCATTTGTAGCTTCCAGCTGATATATTGTACCTCTCTATTTTCTACATACTGCTATATCTGTTTAAGAAAGAGAATCCTGTGGGAGGTATTGGTCCTTATCCTTGAATCCGGTCACATTTTGCACTCCTGCCTGCATGATGGATAAATACTACAGTGGTAGCCATTAATTTTATCAAAGACAAGTCTGGATAATCTTATCTCCCTTACTCACTGTAGTTTGGCCATAAGAAATGCCTATATCATTATACAGAGAATAGCAGCACAGAAGGGTCATCCAGGGTACTAGCAATGAGACTTTTCTTAGTGTTGTAGATAACGAAATCATTCTTCACACTTGTCGTCTGCTCTGTCTGAAGATGTCATCACCATTCACTGTAATCAGAATATATCTTTTAGCACATTTTTGTTCCAATCAATCAAATGGCAAACAGAGAAGATCACATTACCTGCATGTCAAATCTCGCCTTTGGCTTTTCAGTTGTTGAACTCTTTACAGAAAACAGACATCCCTGGAGATGGTGCGCTATAATAAAAAAGCATGTTTTGAAGGTCACACAGTAAAAAGAGAAAAACAAATAACAAGCACTGTTTGGATGATAACCGATAGTTGTAGTTATGCATATTACAACAAAAAGAGGACCAAAAAAACCCAAAAATAAAATAAAAATTCCCCTTCTATATTCAGCTACAAGGGAGTCAAATGGCATCCATGAATCAGACTCCTATTAGGCTGGGTTCACACTACGTATATTTCAGTCAGTATTTTGGTCCTCATATTGCAACCAAAACCAGGAGTGGATTAAAAACACAGAAAGGATCTGTTCACACAATGTTGAAATTGAGTGGATGGCCGCCATTTAATGGCAAATATTTGCTGTTATTTTAAAACAACGGCTGTTATATTGAAATAATGGCAGTTATTTACTGTTATATGGCGGCCATCCACTCAATTTCACCATTGTGTGAACAGATCCTTTCTGTGTTTTTAATCCACTCCTGGTTTTGATTGCAATATGAGGACCACAATACTGACATTGAAATATACGTAGTGTGAACCCAGCCTGAGTCAAAGTGCAAGAAACTGTTTTCTAGGTACTCAATTTTGTTTCATGGAGCTGGTTTTCTGGCTATATATATCCTTTGAGATCCTCGGTTTTCTCAACAATAGTGACTGAGCAGGTAACGCAAGACCAGATAGTTTTATTTTTCTTTTGATGAAAATCAAATATTTGTGCAAATATGGCTCCACTCTATCCTTGGAATCTTGGATGAAAACTATGGGCAGTAATACAATGTGGATGATGCAAATTTGTCTCCAAGGTTTATATCTATGTAGTCTTCTATAACTTCCCACACCAAACCGTTGGCAAACTGCACTTTCACATAAGTATTATATTTCAATCTACTGTAATGTTTACAAAGCGTAAAACAAGAGTGCACAAAAAAAGTCAATAAACATATATATGATATTTTTAACCCAAGCTCCCGTTATGCCTTGAGGGTCTCAAAACTTCTTGAGGGTTTTCAAGCTATGGTCATTGAAAAAGTCAAAAAAGGAAAAGGAGTTAATTATAAAAACATAAATGCATTAAAGAGACTCTGTCAGTAGGTTTATGCTGTTGTCCTATTCAAGAGTTTCTTAAACTAGTGACAGAGAAGCTGATGTTTCGGCTTTGTCTTAGTCTCTCTCAAGCATATCTACAAAGTGCCAAACCAATTTCTTAAATACATGTGTAGTGCTTTATAATAATGCTTTATTTGTATAGCGCACACAGATTCCGCAGCACTTCACCTATCTGTATGTTTTTGGGTATGGGAGGAAACCTGAGTACCCGGAGGAAACCCACGCAAACACGGAGAGAACATACAAACTCTTTGCAGATGTTGCCTAGGACTGTAGTGATAGTTTATAGTCCATGCAAATTTTATTTGCACTTCTCTGAAAACTGAACTATTGGCTGAAAACTGAACACTGGCTATTAGACTTTATCAAGCAAGCTTAGTATTCTTGCATATTTTACTCCTGCATAGTTTCCAGTTTTTTTTCCTGACCATGGCTCTGTAACCTGACTATTCTATTGGATCCTGTTTTTGTACATTGCTGTCCATTTGGTTCATGTATCTAGGACCTAGAGGGATGGTAAATCTGGAAATCTGTATATTGAAGAAGTCAGA
Source organism: Dendropsophus ebraccatus (assembly GCF_027789765.1). NCBI lineage: Eukaryota > Metazoa > Chordata > Amphibia > Anura > Hylidae > Dendropsophus > Dendropsophus ebraccatus. Next base: position 136,500,049 of record NC_091454.1, read on the forward strand.
AACGAAAAAATCATAACTGGTAGGGGGTGGGGTTCCAGATAGGTGGCATTTAGCCCACTCAGCCAATCAGTGACCGCAGCAGTGTCCCGCTCCAGTCAGCGACTGGCTGAGTGGGGCATCTTTCAGCCAGGGTCGTGATGTAGCCAGCTGGGAGCTCAGAAGACAGCCGGCAAGGTCCAGGAGCAGGATGTGGCTCTGCGCGAGAGCTCATTTCCTATAGGCATATACACACACATACAAAGAAGCATAATAACTTTAGATCTAATGGGATTTACAGTCCACCATTATGGTGTGTCTAAAGGCTATCCTTCAATGAAACAGGTATTTTCCATATGGTCATTCAGACCATTCAGTATTAGAGATTGTAACATACTGTAAATGTCCACTGCATCTCTTTCTTCAGTATCAATTTTTCCTCAGTCACCATCCTCTCAAATATTTTCTCACAACTTCAATGACCTAAAAAGAGATAGACTGGGGACCGCAATTTGGTTTGTCATTGCAGTGTTGGGCCACTGTAGTATGACAACCATGGGTCACTCCCATGTCACTCCCATGTTCCCTCATCCTCTTACGCAGGGGTCTAATCATCTTGCCATCATAATTGATCTGGCACATACCAGTGATAATTGGCGGGACTTTGCTACGGCCGCAGAATGGTTGAGCTGCCTTAAGACGTCACGTCTCATGCTGCAGCTAACACCAGGAAGCGGCCGTGGGACGGGTGTACTGGGTGGCGGGATCCGGGACCCAGCGCTGAAACCGGGGAGGTAAGTGACCTCCGCCGTCCATAACCACCCCATCCATAGCTGAAAAATACCACCGGGCCTGAGTACCTCTTTAAGGTAATTGAGGTTTTCTGGGAAACATTTATACTGAAGAAAGAGGCACAATGGACATTTATGTTGCAGTCTCTAATATTGAATGGTCTGAATGATCATCATATACTGTAGCTTATAACTTTTTAATTGAAGATTAGCCATTCAAACATTCCACACTTGGTGGTGTCACATGAGGGCAAGTGCGTGAACCCTAATCTCGTTCACAGTCCCTGTCCCTGCCTACTTGCCGATCTTGCGCTAGACCACAAGTGACAACTGGGCGACGGTCCCTACGCTGCTACATGGAGGGGCCATCAGGAGGTGAAAATGGTTTTACAGTCCAGGTCAGTAACAATCAGGCCACAAATCAGCAGATAAGAGAATAACCAGAAAACCTAACCAAGAAAACAATGCAGTACAAAATCAGAAGCAAAGGGAATACCTAAACAAACCAGGGTCAGAAACACAGTCAGAAGCGAAGTACAAAATCAGGATGTAAGGTGAGGTCGCGAAACATTAGCAGAGGTCAGGATGCACAGGAAATGAGAACACATGGATAAAACTAGTGAAGTAGGCAAGCCCAAACTATCACAGGCTTCTACTAAGAGCAAGATTGCTGTCTAAATCTCCCTCCATTGATTTTTACAGGAACATTAGGCAGCCTGATGAGCCCAGCGTTCCTGCTCACTGATAGGCCAGTTGGTCCCAGTGTCAATGGGACCGGCTGGCCTGACACCCACCCAGCCACTGATTGGCTGCATAGCTGTGTCATCCGCAGGCTGTGCAGACTGGCAACCTCTACAGCGCCTATGGCGCTGGAGCGGTAATCTTCAGCGTGGGAGCAAGGACAGGTAAGTTTTTAACAGTAAAAGGTGAATTGTAAATCCCATTAAAGTTTTTCACAGTAAAATTTAAGTTATTATGCTCCTTTGTGTATATATATATGTATTAGAGATGAGTGAATAGTGAAATATTCGATTCGATTGGATTCGATTCGAATATTTCCCGATATTCGACTATTCGATCGAATATCGAATCCCATTATAGTCTATGGGAGAAAAATCCTTGGGACCTGGAAATCAAGATTTGACAAATTGGAGGTCACCAAGTCCAAAACATCTTTAGAAAGTGATGCAAACACCTCTGAAATACATCTGGGAAAGCAGGGAATCAGTATTACAGGGCAAGGTATTACCGGGGTTAGCAATCCCTGGCAATAATGCTGATCCCTGTAATGGTTAATATTTAATTAATAAAACAAAGTTTCGTTCTAAAAAAGTTATTTTCGTTGTTCAATAGCTTAATTAAAACGAATCCATGCTTTTGCAATTAAATATACTGTTAATAAAAAAATAAATATATATTTATTTATTTACAGTATATTTAATTGCAAAAGTATGTATTCATTTAAATTAAGCTATTGAACAACGAAAATAACTTTATTAGAACGAAAATGTGTTTTATTACTTAACTATTAACTACTACAGGAAGCTCTATTGTAGGCAATACCTATTGTCAGTAATACAGCTGAATGTACTAATTAATAGTTTACTTTAATTAAAACAGCAAATGTTTCTTCTAATGATGTTATTTTTTTTATCACAATAGCAACATTAGAAGAAACATTTAGATTTATAAGTCCGCTCAGCTGATTGGCTGAGCAGACATATAAAGAGCCGGTCCCGTCACACTAAACTCACTAAGCATCATTAGAAAAAACATTTTCTGTTTTAATTAAAGTAAAGTATTAATTAGTACATTGAGCTGTATTATCGGCAATATGTATGGCAATAGACGGCAATAGAGCTTCCTGTAGTAGTTAATATTTAATTAATAAAACACATTTTCATTCTAATAAAGTTATTTTCATTGTTCAATAGCTTAATTAAAACAAATACATATTTTTGCAATTAAATATACTGTAAATAAATAAATAAATAAATAAATATATATATACCTTTATTTATATATTTATTCTTTTTTTAACAGTATATTTAATTGCAAAAGCATGGATTCATTTTAATTAAGCTATTGAACAACGAAAATAACTTTTTTAGAACGAAACTTTGTTTTATTAATTAAGTATTAACTATTACAGGGATCAGAATTATTGCCGGGGATCGCTAACCCCGGTAATACCGTGCCCTGTAATACTGATTCCCTGCTTTCCCAGGAAGCAGTAAACTTTATTAAAACAGCTAAATAATTGTTTAGCTTTTTTAGTTAATTTAGATTCGAATATTCGATCACATATTCGATCGAACTGCAGTATTGATCGAATAGCTATTCGATTGAATACTATTCGCTCATCTCTAAAATATATATATATATATATATATGTATATAGCAAGCAAAAATTCCCATGGCACTCGGTGAGGTAGGGGTGCCAGCCAAAACACCGGGGTCCAGGGTGTAGCGGTATAGCAATCCAATAAAGGTAGCACGCCCAAATGTGAATAGCGGTGATTTATTTAAAGCTAAATATATATATACTTCCCCAGAAAGGACTCATTTGTAGAAAGCTGTTACAGGTTTCCTGCCACCTCTTGGATGGCTAGCTGCAAAAAAGGTCTGTGTCCTGTGAAGCTTTTTAGAGGAACATAAAGATTGACTTGAAGGGAAAGCTACCTCTAAGAGGTGGTATGAAAGAGCTGTTTATGTACCAGTGGAACAGGATAGCCTATACATCTCCATCCACACACCTTTTTTGGTACTCTCCTTAAAGAGAACTATCACCCTTTTGGTAACATGATAATAGGCCTCTCTTCAGGCAGCCATCACAATACCCTGTGCTAATGAGAAGCAAGAACCACCAAAACAGCTGTCTGCGGATAAGTTCCTTCTGCTCTTGGGGAGGTTCTGGCTTGGCCCACATCCAGTGCTAGTGAAGAATGTCTTTGTTGTGATGGTGTAGGTCTAAGGCCTGTATACATGGATGTAAGTTTGCCCTTCAGTAGCAGAGAAATAGTTTGCGGTTACTGAAGAGCCGGGGAACCCCACAAGAGAGTTTAATGCACATTACACATAGGTCGCCTTAGCATATAACACTATTAAGCCACAAGTTATTTTCCAAGCCCTAAATTTCTCCTGCTCCCTTCTCATACTTAATCAGCAAGTTATTTGTGGTAGACATGGCATACTGAACTATGCGATCTTAAATAATAACCAGCAATAGCAGCTTCAAGACCAAATGTGACTACTTTAACTATCACATTTTTAAAAGAAATTCTGTGAAAATCTTCAAAACCAAAAGGGATATTTTATGCTGTATAGAAACATACAGAAACTGTACAAAAAAGAAGGCACATCTGAAGATTAGGGATCATGGCGCAGAGTGTATGCCAATTTAAATTGACATACTGCTGTATTGTGTTCATAGCCATTCTGTCATTTTTTTGTAACCAAGCTCCATTTATAAAGTCACAAAGATCACATTGTTTGGGCTATTTTAAATGCCTCTCAGTATATATTTGTTCACAAAAACAAAAAAAATATTTTTACTTTAAAGGGGACCTGACAAAAAATAATGAAATAATCCTGCAGTTTACTTTTTTAGCACAGCCTGTCACTTCAGACGCCGACTCTGCAATTCTTCCAACAGTGGCTGTGAGACTGGACAGAAACCAGGAAGATACCAAAAAGCAGGCAGTAGCGCGATGTGCATGGTCAGGTATGTATGTAACTTTATTATTTTACACAAAAGATGTCTGTGCAGCCCTTGCTACACGACAGTCGAGCCGTGTAATAAACCCTGTAATATGGCCTGTGTAATATAGCCCTAATTTAGGTGGAATTTAACAGATGACCGCTCTATTGTTTTGTGCTTATAGAAACCAAGATGAGACAGAAGCATAAGGGGGCATTCACATGCAGAGTCTGTAAGTATGGATGATGTGCTACGAAACGCAGTTCAGAGCTCCCAGCATCACCTCTGTATCAGTACAGTAGCACAAAGAGTTATACTGTTTCAGACCTACCAGCATCATAGTACAATGAAATGCGGCCTTAAGACGTTACATACATAAAAATATCCTTACACATCTCTCATTTTCAATGCCTAGTGTCTAGGTAGGGAATAGTGCTCCAACAAATCTTGGCATCTTTACTAGTAATGAAGGGGTATTCTTGATTAAGCACCTACGGGTTCTCGTGGTGGTTTTTAAATTTTATCGCTACTGTACTAACACAGAGGGACTCATTTACTAACAATATGTAAATTTTAAGCTGTTATGCTGTTTTTTGTGTCTGTTTTTTTCACACCAACATGAAACAGATTTTTAATTTACTTCCATTAAAACATGTCAATTCTTCCAGTACTGTTGCTGCTGTATGTCTTGCAGGAAGTGGTGTGTTCTTTCCTGTCTGGAGAGCAGAAGAGGTTTTCTATCTGGATTTGCTGTTTCTCTGGACAGTTCCTGATATGGACAGAGGTGTCAGCAGAGAGCACTGTGTCAGACTGGAAAGAATACACCACTTCCTGCAGACATACAGCAGCTACCTGTATACTGTACTGAAAGACTTGAGTTTTTTTTTTTTTCTTTTAATAGAAATAAATTACAAATCTCTGGCACTTTCTGCCACCAGTTGATTTAAAAGATTTTTTTTTTTTTTTGCTGAACTACTCATTTAATGTGTCTCATGCCATATATAAACCTGGAAGCTATTTTACAGGAAAAAAACTAAAACCTGACCATCCTGCCATACTATCTGTCTGGTTTTTAGAATAGAAAATCCATAAAAAAATTACGGTTTGTGTAGTAAATCTGTCGGTTGTGTGTGTGTGTGTGTGTGTGTGGGGGGGGGGGGGGGGTTAAAGGACACACCCATGACACACCCGCTTGGAAGGTTTTTGGACAAAAATTATGGTTATGTCAGGATTTTAGACAACTTGTGTCATGCGCCTTTATTAAATGTGTCAGTACACAAAAAATGGACAAGAACCCGACAAATTGCTGCTGGGAACACTTTAGTAAATCAGGTCCAGAGTTTCAGTACAGAAGCACAAATTTTTTAACCGTTTTGGAGCACCTGGCAGGGATGTTTAAACAAAATATACAAGAATTAGAACAAAAAAAGTGTTAGGTGTCTGCAAGACACTTTACAACTGCCGGCAATTGCAGACATTGCTGGAGTTATAATGTGTCATGCAAAAACCCATTACATTTTTTCGTTCGTTTAATTTAAACATCCGTTCAAGGAACAAAATATACAAAAATTTTAACAAAAAAAGTAATAGGTTAACCAGACATCCTCCACTCTGCCGAGCAGGGTCACCTGGTTGAAGTGACTCTGTACCCCTCTGTACCCACAATCTGACCCCCCAAATCGCTTGTACCTTTGGAAAGCTGCTTTTAATCCGAGATCTGTCCTGAGGTCCGTTTGGCAGGTGATGCAGTTATTGTCCTAAAAAACAACTTTTAAACTTGCAACCCTGTGTCAAATTGGCGTGGCCTAGAATGTCTGTTCCCTAGGCTTGCACCTCCTCTCCAACCCTCCTCCCCACCCTCTTCACCATAAGGAATGCCCCAGGCATTCTATTCATCACCTGTGTGAACACTGCTCATGTGTTGAATCGTTAAGGCACCTGTGCAGTGTTCAGACAGACGATGAATAGGAAAAATGCTGCCTGGGGTGTTCCCAATGGTGAAGAGGGTGCGATGGAGGGACAGAGAGACGTTGCAAGCCTAGGTCATAGACCAACAAAACACAGTTATCACTGAACTCAAGGAGAACAGTGAAAAAAATTCCAATTAAGTACTCAATCAAGAGTCTCCACTGATGGTCATAGACACTCTAGGCCACGCCAATTTGACACAGGGCTGCAAGTTTAAAAGTTGTTTTTTAGGACAGTAACTGCATCACCTGCCGAACAAAGAAAATGTAATTAACTCTAGGTCACACTAGCTCACATCCTTCTGTATTGTCTATACAGACCATACAAATAGGAAGTGTGTTCTCCAAAATGGTCACCCTTATGGAATGATTTAAAAATTGATTCAGCCTGGAACCAAGTAGAGATGAGTGCAACTTGGGCATGCTCAAGTCCGATCATTCAGCATTTGAATACCAGTGGATGAAGAAGTTGGATGCAGTCCTAAGGAGTCCTAGAAACCATGGATACAGCCATAAAAAAGTCAGAATAGAGCAATTTTAGGCACATTTGTTTAAAAAAGCTAGTAAAAATTGAATCAAAGGTACATATTGTGAGTAATGTATTTGTACTGACCTGAAAAATATAGGTAACATGTCTGTTTTCCTACACGGTAAACAACGTAAAAAATGAAATTAGAAAAATTAAATTTTTTTGAATTTCTCCACCCAAATATTTTATTTTTGGTTCCATCCTAATTGCACAGAACAATTTGTCCTGCAAAAAAGAAGCCCTCACATAGTTCTGTATAGGTTTCAGCATATTTACAGTAGGAACGAGGCAAAGCGCTTAGTTCCTATCTGTATGTGGTGCTTTGAAGTCTGCTCCACTCCGTGACGCTCCTCCCCAGGTGCCGAAAAAAATTGGATCCAGTCCTGAGAAACAGAGAAGATAAATCTTCTCCCAGCACCTGGGGAGGAGCGGCACAATGCTGAGAAAACTTCAAAGCCCGCAAACTGATGAGCAGAATGCCGGTAGGAAAGAAGCGCTTCACTTCGCTCCTACTGTAAATTTGCTCATTCCTAATTCTCTACATTCACAATTCAAAAAGTTATGTTTTTTTAAATTAAAATTGGCTGTGACCTTAAAGGGTTAAAATTGTAAACACATTGCACATTCCTTTAAGGAAAATGAAATGAGAAATGCAAAAACGGTTCAGCCAATAAACATTACAAACATAGACTATAACTTAGCAGTTATATTCATTTTGTACACATTTGTCAATCATTGTCAAACAAAAAAAATAAAAAAATAGACCTACATGCTACAACTAAGGGTATGCTTACTCTAATTCACCATCTGTTCTATATTTTGTATTTTGTATTTTTTTTTGCATATTTCACCTGTGAATAGTGAAATTATATATTTACATGTGTCTGGCCTAGGGATAGTGAGAACTTGATTCTTGAAGACAAACTATAAAACAATAAAACTGAAACACTTCGAGGTATCATTACATTTCAATAAATTCTAAATGAATACTATGGAATTTTCAGTTTAGTAAAGTGCCAAATACTATGTTTAAACATCAGAAAACCAGCAAAGAGGAAGGCTATGTTCACACATAGTACTTCCGTCCGTCTTTTTACAACCAAAACCTGGAGGGGATTAAAAATACAAGAAACTTCACCAATCTTTCCATTTTGCCCTGTGAGTTCCACTTCTGGTTTTGGATGAAAAAACACAAACCAAAAGACTGATGAAAATACTATGTGTGAACATAGCCATATTCTGACCTAGGCTATGTTCACACACCCTTCTACTAAATAAATAGGAAACCCTAATGCTGCGTTTACACGGAGCGATAATTCGCCCGATTGTACGATTGACGATTTCGAAGTAACGATTTTTTTTATAACGATCAGCATTTAGACGGAATGATATATCGTACGGTAAATCGTTTTGCGATCGCTTAAGCCTATCTCACACATTGGTTAAATCGGTGAATGAATGTTTACACGGAACGATCTGCGAATTTTTTGCGAACAACCAACGGTGATTTGAGAACATGTTCAAAGATCAAAATAAACGATTTCTCGCTCATGCTTGATTGTTCGCTGCATTTACACGTACGATTATCGTTGGAATTCAATTGTTTTCATGCAAATTCGCACGATAATCGTTCTGTGTAAACGCAGCATAATGCCCTAATGGTTCATAATCCTTTCACTCACCCGTTGCAAATAAAGATGTATAAATTAAAAAACCCATGAAGTTTTTTTCTTTTCTTTTTTTTTTTAAATGAAGTCAGTCATTTCACGTTTTGGGTGTGCATCATGACAATGATGGCTGTTAGTACAGTATTCTAGTTCAGGCCCTTTTGGATGTGCATTGGGCAGCTTTCATTCTTGTCAGGACTGTATCTTTGCAGAGCTTGATGTGCCCCGCGGCTCGTGCTGTGCGGCCGAGAAGAACGCTAGTTTATTTTGTCTGCTCACTTGGTTTCATGGACACACCCGACTTCACATGCTGAGTTCTGTCAGGCCATGTCATGATTAATCTTTGTTTTGGTTCTTTCTGTGACTGGCAGGTCTTCCTGCCAGTGGATTTATTTTGTGGTCAGGTGCCTGTGGTTGGAGATCTGGGGTATGGTCCAATTGTATTCTGAACCAACTCCCTGGCCTCCTAAAGAACAGTCTGTATACTCCTTGTTGGTTATTGAGCTAGTCTCTATACTGTATATCTGATTTTCCTACCTTTTGGCTTTTGTTCCCTGACTTTCCCTGCCTCGTTCTTTCTGCCTGAGTCTGACTATTCTTTTGGATCAGATTTTGTACTTTTTCTCCCCAATGTTGTTGACCTGGTCTGTCCGCACTGATCTATTGTGTTTGTCTGTCTGTGTTTTGTGTACCACCTATACCATAGCAGGGACTGTCCTTGTGGTTGTCCGCAGCCACCTAGGACTGTCAGTGGCAAGTAGGCGGGAACAGAGCAGGGCTCACTGTCTGTGTCTTACTGTCTATTCCACCTGTTTGCAGTAACCGAACATAACAATTCTATTGACCTTAATGCATTTTATTGACATAAATTAAAAGCAGCAACAACAAACATTGTTTTAAAAAGAAAAAGCAGATACCTTTTATCTTTTTTTTTACATGTTTGAAAGGAAAAACTTATAGTGGAAACTGATCATAATGAGCAGCAATTCCCATACAAGAGACATGTTAAAAGTTTTGATCGGTCAGATCCGTACAGATCAGGAGAACGAGCCAGGAGAAGAGTGTGCTAAGTGCGATCCTCTCCCGGGTCTGAGTCATGTGATCAGTTGGGCTCCGACTGATTGCCTATGTAAGTCTGTGGAGCCCAACATGTGACATGGAGCCGGGAGAGGATGACGCTTAGCGCAGTCTTCTCCCTGCTTGTTCTCCCAATCGTATGGGTCTGAAGACTCAAACCCGGATCAATCAAAACTTTTGACATGCCTCTCTGACATAAATAGGAAAGTAAAACAGCAACATGCAAGCCGCACATACTCCCTCCAGCATACACACAACAAAAACCTGTTCCAAAGATTCTAAAACATTGAGGTTTTTAGCAAAGGTGCCCTCAGAGAAATCGTCTCTACGACATGTCAAAAGTTTGTACAAACAACACTAACACTTTAAAAGTTACACTAATTTTTCATGTGCAGTGCTTCATCTGCCTAGTTTTATTCTGTAAAGTATCAGGAGATGTTGGGAACAGAATATTGTTTCCTTTGTACTGTAGTACTAATGTAAGACAGAAGTCTTAATTGAGTTGTTCTACAATTTTTAAGTGTCTTTGATATTTTCAGATACTTTGCCACTAAGCTTGCATTTATTGCATGTGAGTAACTATGCAATCCCATCTTAGGGTACTATCAGACGGGCCGATGTCTTCTAGATCAGCGCTCGTTTACTGGGCCTATTACACGGCCCAATAATCGTTTAACAAGGACTGCATGGACATAGTTACCGATGTCCTTGCAGTCCTTGCTTAAACTGTATTCTCTACCAATCCACGCTCCAGGGCTCCCTCTGCGGTCAGCTTCTCCCATGTCCTGCGCGCTCCAGCTTCAGAGTGGCCTGTCTCAGCTGACAGGCCGCTCAGCCAATCACAGGCCGCGGCTGTCCCGGCCTGTGATTGGCTGAGCGCTCTGTCAGCTGAGACAGGCCGCTCTGAAGCTGGAGCATGCAGGACACGGAAGAAGCAGAGCGCAGGAGGAGCCCTGGAGCGTGGATAGGTAAAAATTTTTTGAAACAGCAGGGGCAGGGGGAACATAATAACCATCACTATTTACCTTTCCCTGTGCCTCTTCAGTGCTAGAACTTCATATTAGCCTATGTCGCGACTCTGTTAATGGATAGCGTGCTCAGCCAGTCAGTGACACTACTGCAGTCACTGATTGGCTGAGTGGTCTGTCCATCAGCCGCGTCGGAATTTTCCACCACGTCAGCATCATCACAACTCGGGGGAAAATGCCTTCCGGCGGGGGTCTCGGTGATGGTGGCATCATGCTTTACGGGCAGGTGGAGAGGTAAGTAGTGCTTGGTTATTATGTTTCCCCTGCTAGCTCTCAATTATTTAAAATGCCCAAACTTCTTCTTTAAGTGATCCTCATAATAATAATAATAATAATAGTAGTAATAATAATACTTATTCTATGTAAGCTACTGTAGGCAGCATCTACAAAATGCAATGCTCAGCAATAAAAGTTTACATTTTACTGTACATTATATGTAGCATTTTTGTGACAAGACAAGAATGCTTGCTTAACACTATTTTACACTTCCTAAGGAGTAAGTGACCACTGAAATGTAAATCCATCAGATGAAAAATAGAATGGCCTTTAGACTTTCAATACATGATAAGCAACACCGGCTCAAGAGGGACTAGGTGTCACCTACACCACTAAATCCAGTGTTGGACTGGCCCACCAGAGGACCGGAGGATCCTCCGGTGGGCCCCCAGCTTTAGAACCTGCACTAACACTGACTGACATGTAGATTTTCACTGGTTCTTTATTGGTGGGCCCCCAGGATCATTTCCTCTGGTGGGCCCCAGATAACCCAGTCCGAGACTGACTAAACCAGATAATTTTCCTAGTTTCACTGGTAAATATAATATTAAGTTCTTATAAAATTTCCCACCAGAGTATAGGCACATTGTATACATCTAGGGGTGTATGCTTTTGCATAAACTCCAGGGACCCAGAGCTGCCCATGCACCTTACTGAAATCTATGTCAACTTGGAGCTGGTGTAGATGTCGGAAAAAGTTAAAGGGTAACTATAATTTCGGGACTGCACAGGATATGTAATATTCCAATACGTGTTTTCTTACACCTAGGCAAAAGTGTATCTATTCAGTGTCACAGTTTGGACAGTAAGCTGCTGTACTTTACTTCAAAAACTAGGTGTCACACTCTTCCACAGCACAACTGCAGATAAACCAGGGTTTAGCTACACAAACCCCCTTCCCTTATAGTCTATCCTTCCTGTAGTTTAGTTAGTTAGTGCCTAACTTCAGGCCAGACATGTAGCAGACCTGTTCCACAGCACTACTTACCCAACCACCGTGGGTTGCTAGACTTCACCCCCAGGGAAGCTAGAGACAACATGAAAAAATAATTTAATAATTTTAGTTTCTTACTTTTAAATATCTAACATATTTTTTTTTATGGCCAAAACAAAGCATATTAAATGTTGTGATTTGTAAAGCTAAGTTTATATACCCAAACATCTTAGCCTTTTTTTAAGCATTCTATGAACATACTTGCCCGGGCAGCAGCTTTTGGCATCAATTGCTACAGTTAGTTTTGATCACCAGTACCTTCAAGTCCATTCTGTGTCCACAACTTTGTTCACACATAGTATGTTGGTCAATATTTCGTAATATAATCATTAATGAACTGACAGAAACAAATGGAAAAGATTTGCTCATTTTCTGTGCTTTCAACCCAATCCTGGTTTAGGTTAAAAAATACTGACCAAAGTACTGTTTGAACATAGCCTGAGCCTGTACTTTGTATAAAACGGTGTAAAATTCAAACACATAATAGTAACATTTGTTTTTAATGGTGCTGGGTTTGCACTGTGTTTTTGTATACATTTCATTGTCACAAAAGAATGAAGGTTGGCACCTGACGGCGTTGCAGTGCATCCCGTTCATTCGCCTGCTCTGCCTGCACGCTCTCCCTGCCTGCCACCCGCATGCTCACCCACTGTAGTCCAGTGATAACAAACCTCTTGCACGCATGCCATAGATGGCCTACCCTGCTGATACATGCACCATAGATCGCTCACTAATGCTTCTTTCAGGTGCATGTGAATTTTCACACTCACACTTGAAAGCTGTAAGCGTAGTCCGCGGATCTGCTGGATGGCGGTCTACACTTACAGGCTGCGACCTCAACACAGACGCGATGGCTTCAGTCCTTAGCGTACCTTCACTGTAGGAGAAGGAGGCCGTCAAGCAGATGGAGTCCAGGTATGGGTATTGGAAGTAAAGCCTAGCATCACCACTTACACCCTGGGGCTCTGCAATGCACAGTGGTACATAAGGCACTGCTGTGTACTGCAGAGAAGCCCAGACTTCCATCTTAATGATGGGAGTCCTTGCTCTGTATGGGGTTTTCCACTTAAGATCAGAAAACTTCTACACCAAGTCACAATTATAGATGCTGGAGAAACAACATGCAGTTATACTAATCTTTGGAGATGAGCGAATACGATTTGATCAAGTAGGTATTCGATCGAATATTGCGGTATTCGAAAGATTTGAATTCAATCGAGTAGTGAGGCGAATAGGTGGGAAACATTCGAAAGCCCTTCCATCGCAGTTGGCGCTTTTTTTAATCCAATCACCATGCAGGGAGGCCGTGAGAGACCCTGAGAGTACGCACGCAGCACGAAAATGGCGTCTACCCTCATCGGATAGCTGAACCACATGACCTTGAATCCTGAATACTTGGCTCCCGCTTCTCGAACCTAGTCAGGGAGAGTTCTTGGAGCAGGGAGAGGTTAGGCAGGATTACTACTGAACCCAAAAGTCCTTTTCAGGGCTAAGATCAAGCGAAAAAGTAATCTCTGAATCGAAAGCACTTCTCAGTGCTAAGACATAGATGATAACAGTTAGGTGCACCCAGGCATGCTCCCCCTAATGTCCCAGTGTCATTTAGAGGTGTTGGCATTGTTTAGGGAGGTTTCATGGGGGACTTGGTGACCTCCAAGTGGCCAATTTTTTTCCCATAGACTATAATGAGATCGAATAGTCGAATATCGGTGACTATTCGATTCGAATTCTCGAAAGTCGAATATTTCACTACTCGCTCATCCCTACTAATCATGTCTTTAGGCGCACTGAATAAACATCTACAGTGTAGGAAGAAAATGTGAGCAAGCCCTTAAATTTAATAACCTGTAGCTCCCCCTTTGGCAGCAATGACCTCCACCAAATGTTTTTCAGCTGCAAAGATTTGCCCAATATTAAAAAACTATTTTGGACTATTCCAATGTCCAAGCCCTGAGGCAGCAATAAAAAAAAAAACAATCCATGCTCCCCACACAATTTTATCCAGTTGGGATAAAGTTTTGCTATTAGTGTGCAATGTTTTGCATCTTGTCTCATCCGTCCAAAATGTTCCCAGAAGCATTGAGGAACATCAAGTCTGGGGCAAATTTACCATAATTTTTTTGGACCACAGCAGCTTCATTTGTGGTATCCTTGCAAAAACAAAATCCTTGTTCCTTCAGAAATCAATATTTGGTGGAATAACCATGATTTTTAATTACAATTTTCATGCGTCTTGGCATGGTTGCCACCAGTCTTTCACACTGCTTTTGGGCGACATCATGCCACTCCTGGCACAAAAATTTAAGCAGTTCTTTGATGGCTTGTGACTAGGGATGGTCCGAACCGAGTTCGGTTCGGGTTCGTACGAACCCGAACTCTTGGTAATTATTCCCGCTGTCTGCCCGCTCCGTGGAGAGGGTGAATGCAGCGGGAGGACCGCCTGGAAAACTGGGATACAGCCATAGCCATAGGCTGTATCCCAGTTTTCCAGGCGGTCCTCCCGCTGTATCCACCCGCTCCACGGAACAGGCAGACAGCGGGAATCTGTTGTCCGAGCATTCAGGTTCATACGAACCCGAACCTCGGCAGTTTTGGACCATCCCTACTTGTGACTATCCATCTTTCTCTTGATTACATTCCAGAGGTTTTTAATGGAGTTCAGGTCTGAAGATTGGGCTGGTCATGACAGGGTCATGACTTAGTGCTCCATCATCCACACATTGATTGATCTAGTTGTGTGCCATGGCGCATTGTCCTGCTGGAAAAAAATTGTCCTCAGATTTAGGGAACATTGCAGAAGGAAGTAAGTTTTTTTTCCAGGATATCCTTGTATGTGGCTTGATTCATACACCCTTCGCAAAGATTAACCTGCCCTATTCCAGCCTTGCTGAAGCATTCCCAGATTATCAGAGATCCTACACCAAATTTCACAGTGGGTGCAAGACACTGTGACTTGTACGCCTCCCCAGGTCTCCGTTTAACCATTAGACAAACTGGTGTTGGGCAAAGCTGAGAATTAGACTTATCAGATAAGATTACCTTACTCCAGTCCTCTATAGTCCAGTCCTTATGGTCTTTGGCAAACTTTAGCCTTGCTCTCCTTTGCTTCTCATTAATGATAGTTTTTTTTTCTAGATTTACAAGACTTGAGCCCTGCCTCTAGGAGCCTGTTATGAACTGTTCTTGCGTACACTTCATCCCAGCCTCCATTTGCCATTCCTGTTGTAGGTCACTTGATGTCGTCCTACGGTTGCTGAGTGACATTTGAATAAGATGACGGTCATCCCGGTCATTGGAGAGTCTGTAGTTTTGTTTTTCCCCAATTTCTGCCTCTTGACCTTGTTGTAATGGACTGCAGTCTTTGAAATTTTAAGGATTAAAGCAACACTATGCTCACTGTATTCCTCTGCTCATAAAGCCCTTCTTTTCCTTACTCAAGACTTTTCCTTGGCATGGTTTAAAGTTATATTTTTATATTTTCATTTATTTTATATTTTCACTTTTATATTTTCATTCAAATTAATTTTACTTTTTACTTTTTAATTTTACGTTCTATTTCTAGAACTTGTTGTGGCATTCAGCTTGTCCTATTGCAAGAGGATTGTGAGGACTTTTTCTTGTTAAATAAGACGGTTTAGGTGATCTAACCAGAAGCACATTGTAAAATGAGGTGTACTTTGGTTGGAATTCAACTGACACTGGAATGGCTGTCAGACATGTAGAGATGCAGGTTTTTAGAAAACTGTGCAGTGGTCTCTTAATTTTTGCCATATATATATATATATATATATATATATATATATATATATATATATGTAATGGCCCAGAAAGGTATTTATTGTCAGGCGTCTGGAGATGTATTGTTGCTATTGGCAACCTTAGACAGTCTGTATTGGGACCTATGTATTTGCTGCTTTTTCCTAACTCTCTTGTGGAGAAAGTGTTTTCAGTCATATATTTATTCAATATGTTGTTATGTATTAATCTCTAATGAGACAAGTGTTGAGCTTGATCAGTGCTCCTCCCCTGTAACCTATCACACTCTAGTGATTGGCCAGGGGAAAGCTAGCTCCACCCACCTTTTACCCAGAAGGGCTGTGCGGTCTCCTCAGTAACAGTTGGTAGTCTGGCATTGCCAGAGTCACATCTAACCTCCCTACGTCACCTCAGTAATCCTGTTAGACTCCATCTTCAACCCCCTAACCTGTTTCCAGTCAGCCATAAGGACTAATACGTGTTTTCTAAGTCTCAGCAGAACGTCCTCTGTATTTATTAGTGCCTGCTGTCGGATTGGTGAAGTGATAGAGGGTCCCCCATTCACCATCCACATCTTCCTGGCTTCCATGTCAGTGTGTCCATGCGTCTTCCTCCTACATGTTAGCGAGCGTTGACAGTGTCAAGTCTCTTTAGTAACTTCAAGTACCTATTCACACGTACCTTATAAAGGCTGGAAAACCACAAAGTCCCTGGAACAGGTCTGTCTACTTGAAACCCTATTTATTCACCAAGTCTAAGCTATACTAACCAAGGTAACCCTCCCCCTGAAGCAAAGGACTCTGATCAAGCCAACAGTTTACTGTCATCAGATGCCCCTGTATTGGATTGTACATAGTTATCCTTCAAGTAAAGTCCTAATATACTTTCACCGCTATTGTGTGAAGACTTTTATTAAAAATTATATGTCCCTGTGTGTATGCTGAAGAAGACAAGGGCCCCAGCACCCTGGGACCCCACTGTGACAGGAAGGTTTCTGAAGGTGAGCCCTAAGGTTGCACTACACCACCCAGCAACACAACCCCTCAGCATATCACAGCACAACACCAAAGGGACATTGTATATATATATATATATATATATATATATATATATATATATATATATATCTTTAGTGCTTTTCTAGCTTTTCCAGTTTCAGGTCTATATTTTTTATAAGGTCTACTGAAAGTTTGTTCCATTGAGGCTTTGTTCACAGTAACAAATCATTCTTGAGAAGAACATATATATTAGCAACTAGACCTTGGGGAGGATTTATATTAGGCCTCACCCCCTTTTCCCCAGCAGGATTCTTTAAGAGGTCTGAGTCTGCGTACAAAATCTGCCTGCGAACAGGCATAAATCATGATAAATAAGGCGTGGGAGGAGGATTTGAAAAATCTCAGTTCTCCTTTATGACCTGATCTCTGTTTATAGTCTGTTTCTGGCTTTGACTTCAAATCTTTGGCAGATAATCTTTTAGATAATCTTTCCGTGTAAATGGACCCTTACTGAAACAAATTTTACCAATAAGCTCTTTGAGAAACCATTAACAAAGAGATTCTCCTTGCCCGGTGGATGTTTACTCAGTACTTACAACAAACAACATGATCCGCACAGCTGTTTGTGTTTTATTAGTTCAAAGTGTGTTTGTCTATAATTATTATTTAAATAATGATCAGATGACATTTTATTAGTATTTAATAGGTGTGTCAAAATGGGCTCCATAACTAACATATACTTTTAATTGTTTATTTTTTTTCTTGGTATTTACATATATCAACCATACTCCACTGTCCAACCCACTTTTAAACAAATGTATTATTGCTTATCTGCTTTTCTGATTAATTTTATTTACACTCGCAGTCCAAGCAAATACCAACCAGAAATCCTACTTGTCTATCTGAACTTGTTCGCTGGACATTTAAACACTTTATTTACTTCCATTTTCACAACTACTGCAATTATGTATTGAATAGACATTATTCTGATGATTCAGCATTCTTCTGGTGCCTGAAGAAGTTAGATGCAGCCCTAAGGCTGCCTGGAAAACATGGATACAGCCTACAGCTATGTTTCTGCTGTGTAATAATATCATGGGAGGTCATGATCATGATCCTTATTAGCGGCTATCTATTTAACGAGATACCTTCCGCCAATATTATGCAGTGGGAACATAGCCGTAGGCTGTATCCAGACTCTGTAGGGCTACATCTAACTTCTTCAGCTACAGGTATTAAATGGTAGCCCATTGGACTTACGTTTTTCTCATCTCTAGCCTTGACGTCTCTTTATAAAAATTTCTGGTCCCGATAGTAAGGACTGTTGTTTTGGAAGACATCACTCTCTTCTCCTTCTTATAACTCTACACCTATCTGTATTTTATCTGCATGAAGTATTTCATTCATAGATGTTTGAGGGTACTGACTAGTATTTGGAATTGTGCAAAATCCCAATGTGTGACTTTTACTGCTCTGGAACCTCTAAAGACATAAAAAGAATAAACAGGCAACATTTCCAAAACATCCCTGAATGGAATCAAAACAAAATATTTCAGGATTTATATCGGAGTTGACTTGGGTTGAAGAATGTCCCGGACTTGAATATACAGATTGTGCCCATGCAATGAAACATGGCTAGACTATGCAAAACACGATGGTAATATCTTTATTAAAAATTGGTTTATTTAAAAGCTTAAGATGTCTCAGTGACTAATTGCTAGAAAAATATGAACATATGATCCTGGATATAATCTGAATTGTACCCAGTAGGATATGAAGCACATTAACTGCTGCACGAGACATCTTACTGCAAACAGATTGCTGTTTTCTAACTTTTTTTTTCCAAAGCTTCAAAAGATAATTTTTCCATCAGGGTAAAAATTGTGCCATCATTTACCATTAGCAAAAGGTAAATAGCTAAGAGAACTGTCCAGGGTCTGTAGAGCCAAGCATAAGGTGGGAAGCCCAGCTGTTCATTCATTACAGTGCTGTCTGGGAAAAACAACTTAATATATTAAATGTGCAGTATATGAGGCTTACAGCTCTGTTGCAGAACCTAAACAGGTGATCATGGTGTTAAAACATATCTACACATTCATAGAATAATATATAGAAGGTACAGACAGTAAATTTCCCTGTTAATCCCCTATATATGAATGTAACATTTCTGTAGGTTGTGACATCATATTTAAATTAAATGGGAGAATGGACCAGTTTATTTTCTGCCTTCCTGATTTTATAGTGAACACATCTGAAGGCAACATATGCGAGGTTTACTCGCAGCTGTTTTCACTGTATGTTTTTTCATTATGGCCGGTAGCAGATTTCTTAAATGTGATGGGAGCTTTTATGAAGAGCTTCTGATTTATCAAAGAGAAACATCCCTTTGCATCAATCAGAAAATCTGGTTTGTGTCAAATCACGGGAGATGGGTTAAAAGCCCTTGTGATGTTTGCTTTTATTTGATATAGCTGTTGGTGTTGCAACTGGTGGAAAACTGAAGTGTTAAAACAACAGGTCATGTCAAAACACAGTATAACAGCATTACACAACCGGTTATAGTATGTGTACATTTATGTCTATACCTTATAATCAGCAACATTCGACTGTCAAACAGTTACGACTATACAATAAGAAATGAGCACAAGCCAGGGTGGGTATACATGTCAAGTTCAGAAAGGACTGAGAAGGGCCAGATCACAGGATCCTCTCATGGACCAGCAAGATCATACATACTAACTACATTGTGACAATGCATGAAATAGTAACACATTTTACATACCTTTTATTAAAAGATCTATCCAGTGCAGGAAATGAATACATCATTGATGCCTTTGTAAATGGGATCCCCCTTTAGGATTCTTTCTCATTTTCTAGCTCCTGCATCCAAATAGAAAATACACTGTATGACTAATATGAGCATAGTTGAAGAGAATCTGTTGGTCTGGATGTTGCTGCAGGGCATTGCATAGCAAAGCTGCTTCTTCCTAGGTGTACAGGCTGTGATTCCCTCCCTGTACCTTCCCATCCTGCTAATATTCTGCAGCCAGATGCATGCAACTGACTTCCACCAGTCTGGAGCTGACCTGCAGTGACGTCATTGCATCATTAAGTTTCCCCCTAGGAACACTAGGCTTCTATATATAGCAGCACATTAATTCTGCCAGTGAAGGATCTATCTGAAGCTCAGCATTAAACTCTGATTTTAACGCCCCCTTCTTCCACTTCCCTGCCAGGAACTGCTTTATCTTTTCTGTGCAGGCTATTCTCAGAACAAAGCAAATCCTCTATCTATCTATCTATCTATCTATCTATCTATCTATCTATCTATCTATCTATCTATCTATCTCATATCTATCTATCTGTCTATCTTACATATGAATTAGATTGCATTGTGCGGTTACTTTTTCCAGACTAGTCTATCACTGTATAGGAACAGTGCTATAGAGCTAAAAATAGAAAATGCTTAGCAGTTAGCTGTCAGGAATAAAGGCAAAGAGAACGCGTCGCTTGCTTCTGTAGGGCATTTGTGCAGAGGGAATTTCCCCATTTTAGAACACGTTCAAGCCGCTGAATATTAGATTTTCACTGTTATAAAAACTCAAGAGCCAGTAGTAAATTAATTTAGAATTATGGATAAGGTGTAAAATCACACTGTGAAGTTTTTTTTCCGCTAGCATCAAATGCGTTACCGGAATTAAAAAGCAATGTTTTCAGATTGAGTGGAGTATAAATGTTATTTACAAACCATTAGAAATTAAAGCCGTTGCATGATAAATCACGCCATTCTATATGCATGAAAAAACCCCACGTATTATACATAATAGAACCATGTATTTGCAGAATGTGAACTGAATCAGTTATTTAACATTCTGCCCTATTATACGTATGTATCTTTAGCAACTGAGGGCAGATGATCTTGGGCAATGATGAATATTCCAATAGATTCTATACTGATCGTTCTCTGCTGATTTGTACTAGAAACATATGTAAGTAAATAGGATGGCATATGACGTTTGCATTTATAATGTCGCCATACATATGCAGGATGGCAGCAGCATACATTTAATGTTTGAGACCTAAAGATGAATTAGCAACGGATGTAAATTAGGGATATGGAGAGCAGAACAGCATCAACTTACATGAAAACATAACATGCTGTATGGAGAGCAATGATAGCAGTGGTGTCAGAAGAAGACCCACCACACTTTGCTGGAAGCTACAGTAAACAGTCTATCATGTTAGAAGACTATAGTGACTATAGGAATATTTTCCTCAGGTTGTGTGAGCAAACAGATGCAAATAGTAGTGAAAGAATGTGCTAGACAAGTGCTAACAGTAAGGGTCCATATACACAGAAAGAATATCTGATAGATTATCTGCCAAAGATTTGAAGCCAAAGCCAGAAACAGACTATAAACAAATATCAAGTCATAAAGGAAAGCCTGAGATTTCTCCTCTTTTCAAATCCATTTCTGCCTTTGGCTTCAAATCTTTGGCAGATAATCTGTCAGATAATCTTTTTGTGTAAATGGACCCTTAGGGCCCTTTTACACAGAAAGATTATCTGACAGATTATTTGCCAAAGATTTGAAGCCAAAGCCAGGACTGGATTTGAAAAGAGGAGGAATCTCAGGCTTTCATGTATGACCTGATCTCTGTTTATAGTCTGTTCCTGGTTTTGGCTTCAAATCTTTGGCAGATAATCTGTCAGATAATCTTTCTGTGTAAAAGGGCCCTTAGGGTGCCACTAGACACAGACTTTTTGGTGGCATTTTTCTGGCCTCCAAAAACCTTTAGGTGTGAATAGCTTTTTTTTTTTTTTTTTTGCCTTTGATTTCTACAGTATGTGCTCCCAGGAGTGGCGTTTTTGAGATGAACAGAAGAAATTCCATGAAACACTATGGGAGAAAAATGCCACAGTCTGAGAAAAAAATGGCAAACCCTTTAGCTTCAGTTTTTTTGGAAGCCAAGAAAAAAAAAACAAAAAAAAAACAACAAAGTGAACATAGTCTAAGGCTATGTTCACACAACGTATGAGACCGGCCGGGTCACGGAATAGCTGGTCTCTGAAAAGATTATCCCAGCCGGTACTGCAGTGCCGGCCGGATGATCTTTGCAGCCGCTGAGTTCTGATGCAGGCGCATCAGTACACGCCCGCATCAGAATTCCCCACAGCACACTATGGAGCCAGCAGCTGGAGCCGCTTGTTCCATAGTGTGCACTGACAGGTTTTTCTGCGTCCACTATTCACTGAATAGTGGCCGCAGAAAACTGACATCCCATAGAAGACAAGGCACCGTATCTTTTTGTGAGAAGTCAGGCCATTGTTGCCGGGCCGTACTTTTACGAAAAGATACGTTGTGTGAACATAATCTAAAAATGAAGCAAAAACCACAGAAGAATAAACAAGAGGAAGCAATCTGCTAGCTATATCTATGAGGATCAGAATTAGAGATGACCCAAAGCGTTCATCAAGCGAAGAGAATCGCTTTATTTGACCGACGCTCTGCTGATTATGAAGCTGGGCTGCTCGCACTGCTCCGCTCCCTGACACTCCTCCCAGGATGCGGGAAAAAGCTGGATTTAATCTTGGGAAACTTCTTTACTTTTTGTTCATATGCTCTCATTTGAGCATAAAAGGAATATATTTGGATGGGTGTGTTATGTTCACACTATGGAATTAAAGGCAAATTTCACATGTAAATTCCACCTTAAAAACATGAAATCTTCTTAGAATCCAGTCCTATTTAAAGGGGAACTCCAGGTAGAGGTAAAAAAAAATTAACTCCTGCAGAAGCAAATAGCATTGCTTACCTATCTATCCCAGTTTGAAACAGACCAAAAATCCATTTGTTTGGGTTTTTTTTTCTTTCTGTATTGTGTTTCTGTACTTCCTGGTTAAGCATTTGTACACAGTACTACAGGTTCCAAAATGCATTGCTTTTCCTCATCTGTTCATCACAGTCCTCCACCCTGCCCATTCCCCGCCCAAAGCTGTTGCAGAATATCTAGGCTGTGTTCACACATTGCAGTTTCATTGTGTTACTGAATTATTTACAGTACTTTATAATTTTATTGTGTTCCCACACAGAACGATGTATTCTCTACCTGTAACACCACACAGCACACTGTATTCTCTACCTGTAACTCCACACAGCACACTGTATTCTCTACCTGTAACACCACACAGCATACTGTATTCTCTACCTGTAACACCACACAGCACACTATATTCTCTACCTGTAACACCACACAGAATGCTGTATTCTCTACCTGTAACACCACACAGCACGCTGTATTCTCTACCTGTAACACCACACAGCACACTGTATTCTCTACCTGTAACACCACACAGCACACTATATTCTCTACCTGTAACACCACACAGAATGCTGTATTCTCTACCTGTAACAGCACACAGCACGCTGTATTCTCTACCTGTAACACCACACAGCACACTGTATTCTCTACCTGTAATACCACACAGCATGCTGTATTCTCTACCTGTAACACCACACAGCACGCTGTATTCTTTACCTGTAACACCACACAGCACGCTGTATTCTCTACCTGTAACACCACACAGCACGCTGTATTCTCTACCTGTAACACCACACAGTACACTGTATTCTGTACCTGTAACACCACACAGCACACTGTATTCTCTACCTGTAACACCACACAGCGCTGTATTCTCTACCTGTAACACCACACAGCACACTGTATTCTCTGCCTGTAACACCACACAGCACGCTGGATTCTCTACCTGTAATACCACACCGCACACTGTATTCTCTACCTGTAACACCACACAGCACACTGTATTCTCTACCTGTAACACCAAACAGCACACTGTATTCTCTACCTGTAACACCCCACAGCACGCTGTATTCTCTACCTGTAACACCACACAGCACACTGTATTCTCTACCTGTAACACCCCACAGCACGCTGTATTCTCTACCTGTAACACCACACAGCACGCTGTATTCTCTACCTGTAACACCACACAGCATGCTGTATTCTCTACATGTAACACCACACAGCACGCTGTATTCTCTACCTGTAACACCACACAGCATGCTGTATTCTCTACCTGTAACACCACACAGCACACTGTATTCTCTACCTGTAACACCCCACAGCATGCTGTATTCTCTACCTGTAACACCACACAGCACGCTGTATTCTCTACCTGTAACACCACACAGCATGCTGTATTCCCTACCTGAAACACCACACAGCTTACTGTATTCTCTACCTGTAACACCATACAGCATGCTGTATTCTTTACCTGTAACACCACACAGCATGCTGTATTCTCTACCTGTAACTCCACACAGCACGCTGTATTCTCTACCTGTAACACCCCACAGCACACTGTATTCTCTACCTGTAACACCACACAGCATGCTGTATTCCCTACCTGAAACACCACACAGCTTACTGTATTCTCTACCTGTATCACCATACAGCATGCTGTATTTTTTACCTGTAACACCACACAGCATGCTGTATTCTCTACCTGTAACTCCACACAGCACGCTGTATTCTCTACCTGTAACACCACACAGCACGCTGTATTCTCTACCTGTAACACCACACAGCATGCTGTATTCCCTACCTGTAACACCACACAGCTTACTGTATTCCCTACCTGTAACACCATACAGCATGCTGTATTCTTTACCTGTAACACCACACAGCACACTGTATTCTCTACCTGTAACACCACACAACACACTGTATTCTGTACCTGTAACACCACACAGCATGCTGTATTCTCTACCTGTAACACCACACAGCTTACTGTATTCTCTACCTGTAACACCATACAGCATGCTGTATTCTTTACCTGTAACACCACACAGCATGCTGTATTCTCTACCTGTAACTCCACACAGCACACTGTATTCTCTACCTGTAATACCACACAGCACGCTGTATTTTCTACCTGTAACACCACACAGTACTCTGTATTCTCTACCTGTAACACCACACAGCATGCTGTATTCTCTACCTGTAACACCCCACACAACACACTGTATTCTCTACCTGTAACACCACACAGCATGCTGTATTCTCTACCTGTAACACCACACAGCACGCTGTATTCCCTACCTGTAACACCACACAGCACTCTGTATTCCCTACCTGTAACACCACACAGCACACTGTATTCTCTACCTGTAACACCACACAGCATGCTGTATTCTCTACCTGTAACACCACACAGCACACTGTATTCTCTACCTGTAACACCACACAGGACACTGTATTCTCTACCTGTAACACCACACGGCACACTGTATTCTCTACCTGTAACACCACACAGCACTCTGGATTCTCTACCTCTCACGCTAATATTAGAATAAAGAACTTTTTGAATTTATTTATTTATTTTTTCCTTTTCATCTCCATGCACATATTATGATCAAGCATTTTTTATCTTTGAAGTTGAACCCCACGATAAGGACTTTATTCGATATTATCTTACATGGGATATACTGTGTATGCCTTGTTTTTGTTCAGGTGGGCTTGGCACTGTTGGCTCTGATCCTCTCTGCCATTAAGCATCATTTAATGGTTACTGCATTATCTTTGTGAAGACGCTGCAGTACTGCAATGAGACTCCAACATGTGTGAACACAGCCCTAATTTCACAGTTTTGCACAATCAGGGAAATCAACGCTACACCTGATTCTGGCCATTTAGAGATGGTGAACCACTCAGGGGATTGGGGGATCTAGCCAAGCCTCCTGTGACATCACACCCTGCCCCCTGTCTGCATCATCAGCCTGTGCTCAGCAAACACACACAATGTGAGACAGAAGCATGGAGTCTTTGTCTCCTAAGGCCATTTTTCTTAACTTCCTGGATTTCTATCAGCTACCAGTGTGGCGGAACCGCACAGATATAGCAATACATTGTATAGACACACCTATATCACTTGTACTGTACTTTAAATAGAAAACAAGTTTTCCTTATCTGGAGTTCCCCTTTAAAAAAAAAGTATATGGGGTTGTCTCAAGTAAGGGCTGATTCCTGCAATTTCTCTAAGCATCATCAAACTTGCTGATATCACTAGTAGTTATCTATACACAAGTTCATACATATTATAAGTGGTCATGCATTGTTGCCTAGACTTTTCAGCAAATCTGTTGCAAAAATTGGCCCTATTTTACCACAATTGTGCAATTATTTGTAAAAATAGCAATATTTTTGCTGCACTTTTCCCCAAAAGAGCATAAAAAATGCACCAAACGCACCATGTGTGAACACAGCCTTAATGCTGTCAAGTGCATTTGACACGTTGTGGCTAGAACATTTCATCAAACGCACCAGGATTTACTGCAGGGACGTTCACACATAATTATGTTAACTTTTGTTCTTTAGAACGAGCGTTAAAATAATGTACCTGCCTATTATTTACTGACACTGTTCATTGAACAACCTCCGTAAATAATAGCTGTCCACACAATGTAATGTGCGGCGGCCGCACGTTACATTAAATTTAATGGCTAACTGATTTGTGGGCACACCGGATGGTGCCCACAAATCAATAGTAAAAAAAGAATTTTTAGAGGTATCGGCTGCAGGAATGTCCCGAATGCAGCCTGGTGGCTGGCAGCTTAACAGTCTCTGCACTAAACTTGAAGGCGCCCATCTTTGGGAGCATGAAGGAGCATGGAGGAGCGTGGAGGAGCGTGGAGGAGCGTGGTTTCGGCCTCATGCATTTCTCTACATTTAGAAACATTGTCTGAATCATGTTTTTCCTGGTTTTTAACTGCTTAAAACATAAACAATTTTCCCCACTGAATCAAGTGCGGTCTGCATATTGTCTGATGAAATTCTTCCCACAGGATTGGAAGATTGGTAGGTTATAGCTCTAGGCCTAAACAATACCACCATAACCCCACCCCTTAAAAAGACACCAGATTTACTTGCAAGTTTGAATGGGAGGTGGGAGACTTAAAAAATTAAAACAACAAAAACAGTTTTTTCTTTCCCCCTGCTCCCTGGTCCTGCCCCCCTGCTAGGTGCTGCCCTAGACACCGGACCACAGGTGCCGAGTGGTAAATATGCAAAAGAAGAGCCTGTGAAGCCTCATTGAAGAGTCTTGAAACACAGGACTAGCCAAAAGGACCAAGCCAAGGGGTGGCTCCTGTAAGGAAACCACCATAACCATATTAAGTGGACCTATAAGTCAATGTAATGACTGTAAAGCCATAAGAGAGGCAGCAATGCACCTAGGATTTCAGTGCATTGAGTGCTTTCACTAGCAGCCAGCAGTGTTATCATTTGGCTGGTCTCCCTGAGATCAGCGATCTGTTTCTTTTATGGCTTTACTAGACATTGCTCCCACCTAGCCACAATCCTGCTCCACACTGATGAGGGGTAACACCAGGGCCGCCATCAGGAATTTCGGGGCCCCATACAACCAAAGTGTCTGGGCCCCCCACATTAATTAAAAAAAAAATTGTGTGTTCGCCCCACGCCTTGCTGGGAGGTATAATTTGGTTCAGATCAATTCTAGAGAACTGGCTCATATACCCCATTTTCCCCAGTGGCTTAAAATGTAACCTCTGTTATACAGTTATAAAATTGTAGAAACTAAATGTGAACAAGGTGCAATTCAAAGAGACACTCACTTGTATAGCTGTCTCTTGTGCTCTGTATGCAGTGCATTATATTCACCCTTGCAACGTACAATTTATAGCGTGTCTACAAGCCCAGCGGGGCTCATTATGATGGAGACTAAAACTTATACAAGAGTGGGGTAGGGGTTCCCCTGTATTCAGAATGCTGTTGAGTACTAGGCAATGCCCCGTTTGGGGTTATTGAATTTCGAGGGTCTGGGGGGGGGGGGGGGGCTGTTTGATTTGTATATGTTCACCAATATCCCCCCCCCCCGGTATGCTCACTAACATAGAATATGTTGATAAGGCTAATATAATGAGGCTTTTCCATGTTAGTGAGCATATACAAATCACCCCCCCCCCCAGGCAGACTAGTTTAGCTCACCCAAGCCAGTGATAGCGAATACATGGCGGTGAGAACGCTTTCTAGGGGATCCTGTTTGTGCAGCAGAGGTGTCTTTATCCTGCTCTGCATAGACCCTCGAAATACAATAATCCCAGACGGGGCATTGCCTAGTACTCAACAGCATTCTGAATACAGGGGAACCCCTACCCCACTCTTGTATAAGTTTTAGTCTCCATCATAATGAGCCCCGCTGGGCTTGTAGACGCGCTATAAATTGTACGTTGCAAGGGTGAATATAATGCACTGCATACAGAGCCCAAGAGACAGCTATACAAGTAAGTGTCTATTTGAATTGCACCTTGTTCACATTTAGGTTCTACAATTTTATAACTGTATAACAGAGGTTACATTTTAAGCCACTGGGGAAAATGGGGTATATGAGCCAGTTCTCTAGAATTGATCTCACACACAGACACCAGCACACATGTATACAGACACCAGCACACATGTATACAGACATACAGACACCAGCACACCAGGGCACGATGAAGTTTGAACTTCTGCAACCTGGAGAAATCACCTGATATCACCTGCAGTCCTATGTAACACCACATAACACAGTGGTATCTCTGAGTACAGATAATGTAGTAGATTTCACCTGCAGTCCTATGTAACAGCACAGATAACACAGTGATATCTCAGAGTATAGATCATGTAGTAGATGTCACCTGCAGTCCTATGTAACAGCACAGATAACACAGTGATATCCCTCTGAGTACAGATAATGTAGATGTCACCTGCAGTCCTATGTAACAGCACAGATAACACAGTGATATCTCTGAGTACAGATAATGTAGTAGCTGTCACCTGCAGTCCTATGTAACAGCACAGATAACACAGTGATATCTCTGAGTACAGATAATGTAGTAGCTGTCACCTGCAGTCCTATGTAACAGCACAGATAACACAGTGATATCTCTGAGTGCAGATAATGTAGTAGTCACCTGCAGTCCTATGTAACACCACAGATAACACAGTTATATCTCTGAGTACAGATAATGTAGTAGCTGTCACCTCGGGGCGCCCCTACTAAATGATGTTCTACAAAATAAGAAAAGTGTCATACAGTGACTCACAGGTGATGTCTTCTTTGATCTGAGGCGTCACTTTCCCTTTTCCTCTCCATCCGGCCCAGACCTCCATGATGATTCCTTCCAGATACGTTTCATCCCCTTAGAACCTGCGAGACAAACAATTTAGGCTCCGCACATTTCTAGCAACTTCCTTTCCTTTCTCCCCCCTGTAGGCTCCCATAGTAACTGCGCTGTGTGGGATGCCCCCTGTATGTAGGATTCCCTGATGTGCCCCCATGAGCTAATAATGCCCCTAGAGGTACCCCCATGAGCTAATAATGCCCCCAGAGGTGCCCCCATGAGCTAATAATGCCCCTAGAGGTGGCCCCCATGAGCTAATAATGCCCCTAGAGGTGGCCCCCATGAACTAATAATGCCCCCAGAGGTACCCCCATGCACTAATAATGCCCCCAGAGACGCCCCCATGAACTAATAATGCCCCCAGAGGTGCCCCCATATACTAATAATGCCCCCAGAGGTGCTCCCATATACTAATAATGCCCCCAGAGATGCCCCCATGAGTTAATAATGCCCCCAGAGGTACCCCCATATACTAATAATGCCCCCAGAGGTTCCCCCCATGAGCTAATAATGCCCCCAGAGGTGCCCCCATACACTACTAATGCCCCCATACACTAATAATGCCCCCAGAGGTGCCCCCCATACACTAATAATGCCCCCAGAGGTGCCCCCATATACTAATAATGCCCCCAGAGGTGCCCCCATATACTAATAATGCCCCCAGAGGTGCCCCCCATATACTAATAATGCCCCCAGAGGTGCCCCCCATATACTAATAATGCCCCCAGAGGTGCCCCCATATACTAATAATGCCCCCAGAGGTGCCCCCATATACTAATGCCCCCAGAGGTGCCCCCATACACTAATAATGCCCCCAGAGGTGCCCCCATACACTAATAATGCCCCCAGAGGTGCCCCCATACACTAATAATGCCCCCAGAGGTGCCCCCATACACTAATAATGCCCCCAGAGGTGCCCCCATACACTAATAATGCCCCCAGAGGTGCCCCCATATACTAATAATGCCCCCAGAGGTGCCCCCATACACTAATAATGCCCCCATACACTAATAATGCCCCCAGAGGTGCCCCCATACACTAATACTGCCCCCAGAGGTGCCCCCCATGAACTAATAATGCCCCCAGAGGTGCCCCCATACACTAATAATGCCCCCAGAGGTGCCCCTAAAAAAACAAACATCCTACTCACCTAATCCGGGCTGTGTAGCTGCAGGCAGCAGCTCTCCTCCTCGTCTTCTGGCTCCATCTTGCGAGCCGCAGGGACGGGACTTCCGGCAGGCGTGATGACGTCAAATGATCACGCCTGCCGGAGGGGCACATGGTCACGTCCCGGCCTCCCATAGGCTGCTGGTATGAAGTGCCGGCAGCCTATGGGAGAGAATACAGGAGGAGGACGCTGACAGGTCCTTCTCCTGTATTCTGATCGCTTCAATGTTCCGCCCGCTCAATGTGCGGGCGGAACATCAAAGCGATCAATGCATCCGGAGAAGCTGCGCGGCCGCAACTTCTCGGGATGCTCAGAGACAAGGGGCAAGGGGGGCCGTGCGGGCCCCCCTAGCGTAGCGGTGGGGGGCGGCGGCCGGCGGGCCCGCCGGGCCCCCCCCCGTGTCTCTTAGGGTCCGGGCCCCATACGGCAGTACCACTTGTACTGCCCTATCGGCGGCCCTGGGTAACACCACGAAACAGCTGTATGTGGATGGACACCTGGCCTTGGTTTTTCCCTTGTCATTACATTGACTTATAGGGCCACTTAATATGGTGGTTTCCATACAGGAGCCACCCCTTGGCTGGGTCCTTCCCGGAGGGATATCTGGCTAGTCCTGTGTTTCAAGACTCTTCAATGGGGCTTCACGGGCTCTTCTTTTACATATTCATGTTTCCAAGGGGGCAACGCACTTAGAATTTCACTGCATTGAGCGCTTTCACTAGCAGCCGGCAGTGTAATCATTTGGCTGGTGTCCCTGAGGTCAGCAATTGATTTCTCTTATGGCTTTACTAGGCATTGCTCCCACCTAGCAAGAATCCTGCCCCACACTGATGAGGGGCAACACCACGAAACAGCTGTTTGTGGATTGCTACCTGGCCTTGGTTTTTCCCTTGTCATTACATTGGCTGATAGGGCCACTTAATGTGGTAGTTTTGGTGGTTTCCTTACAGGAGCCACCCGCTGGCTAGGTCCTTCTCGGAGGGATATCTGGCTAGTCCTGTGTTTCAAGACTCTTCAATGGGGCTTCACTGGCTCTTCTTTTACATATTCATGTTTCCAAGGGGGCAACGCACTTAGAATTTCACTGCATTGAGCGCTTTCACTAGCAGCCGGCAGTGTAATCATTTGGCTGGTGTCCCTGAGCTCAGCAATTGATTTCTCTTATGGCTTTACTAGGCATTGCTCCCACCTAGCAAGAATCCTGCCCCACACTGATGAGGGGCAACACCACGAAACAGCTGTTTGTGGATTGCTACCTGGCCTTGGTTTTTCCCTTGTCATTACATTGGCTGATAGGGCCACTTAATGTGGTAGTTTTGGTGGTTTCCTTACAGGAGCCACCCGCTGGCTAGGTCCTTCCCGGAGGGATATCTGGCTAGTCCTGTGTTTCGAGACTCTTCAATGAGGCTCCACAGGTTCTTCTTTTGAATATTCATGTTTCCCAGGGGGCAATGCACCTAGGATTTCACAGCAACCCACAGGTGTAAGGGCCTACCGTATATACTCCTCCCAGCGTACACACGGTAAACACCTACTCTGTAGATATTAAAAATTTTATATTTTAATTTATAATATTTACAGAGTAGGTGTTTACCGTGTTTACGCTGGGAGGAGTATATATGGTAGGCCCTTACCCCTGTGGGTTGCTGTTGCACCTTTTTGTTTTTTGTCTGTGCTTAAGCCACAAGCAGCGTGCAACCTGCAGTGTGAACAGAGTCATAGATGTGCTGGCAAAATTTCCCTTTTTCTCACCTAGGATTTCACTGTATTGAGCGCTTTCACTAGCAGCCAGCGGTGTTATCGTTTGGCTGGTCTACCTGAGATCAGTGATCTGTTTCTCTAGTGGTAAATACGACCCTGTTCGTTGCTATGCAACGGGTGCTGTTAAACCAAGTGTGAACATAGCCTTATGCTTGTCACTGATTGTTGCTACATCCAAGAAGAACTTTTAGTGCAGGAATTGCCCACTTAGCCAATGACTGCCCACAGCAGTGCCCTGCCTCACTCAGTGATACAGTGGGTAGTGAGGACCAGGGGATCAGACAGATCTGCAATGGGATCTGCAACTGGGGTCAGTCTATGTGAGGGTACCTGATCAGATCTGCACTGTTCCCTCAAGTCATGATTCTCATTTAGAAAAAGTCCTTATAAAATGTAACCATGCATTTAAGAGATTATATACATAAGGAACTAAAGTACCTGGACGTCAAATTATATATAAAAAAGTACACCAATGAGTTAATAACTCAGGCTCTTATATAAATGAGAATTCATTTGCTTTCCTCTTTAACAACATACTAAGGTAACAGTGTGGGGTCTATTTCACGTAAAGAACTGCCAGCATCCCTTGTAATCAGTCAGCTCTGAAGGATCTTAAAGAGAACACTGTAATACCATGATTTTCTTACAGTGGCAATGCCCCTAATAATATAAGCTAAGCATTGGAGAGATGGTCAAGTCATCAAGAGTTATCAAAAAGCCTTACAACTAAGTATAGGAGAGCTTTCATTTATATCCACTTTGTAAACAGAAAGTTATTGTAAGGCTCTGTTAACACCAGTGTCACAGCTTCTGTTATCAATGGAACCATGACAGCTTTGATGGATCTGCTGTGAAACAGATCATGACAAATCCTGACAGATCCCATTAACTTATAATGGGTTTATCCAGTTCTTATTTTTATACAGAAGTATTAGCTCTGCAGGCTGCACTATTCTTGACATCAAAAAGCAATGGAAACATAATATTTTTAAGGAGGTTGTCCCATCTGGATAAAATATGTGTAGAGATGAGCGAACCTTGAGCATGCTCGAGTCCATCCGAACCCGATCGTTCGGCATTTGATTAGCGGTGGCTGCTGAACTTGGATAAAGCTCTAAGGTTGTCTGGAAAACATGGATACAGCCAATGACTATATCCATGTTTTCTACATAGCCTTAGGGTTTTATCCAACTAAAGCAGCCACCGCTTATGAAATGCCGAACGATCGGGTTCGGATAGATTCGAGCATGCTCAAGGTTTGCTCATCCTATGGCACGCCATAATACAGCGCCAGGTGCGCACTTCTCCTTACCATACCTCAGCGACGTTGAGAAAGACCCTGGATAGGGTCGAAAAGTTCACAGTCGCTAAAACCCAAACATTATTTTTCTAAATAAGTATTGTAATTTACCTGGCATTGCCTTTTTCACGCTGTGAACACTTTGAACACTTTTGCCTACGAAAACGAGTGCCCTGCTACATGCTTCTCCTGGTAAAATAGATAGATCAGTGGTAGTCTCAGCACTAAGACCACAACCGATCAAAACTTTGTCAAAAGTTTTTTTTGTTAATAAATTACAGTAAAGCTTGTTCTTTTAGGCTATGTTCACACACCATAAAATAAAGGTCAAATACTGCTGTAGATTCTTAGGGCGACATGTATCATCCGGTGTACGGCTGATTTTCTGCGGAAAGTGCCAATTTGCGTATTTTTTTATTCACAAATGGCCGATTTGCGAATAAAATATTCGCATATCGGCACTTCACGCCGAGTACGCCGGGGGGCGCGCGATTTATCATTTTTTTTGGCGTATCATTGGTGGCGTAGGTTTTCGGCTGTGCGCACCGACGCGCACGGGATTTATGTAGAAGCGCTCCCCCTCTACATAAATCTCCGTAGCGCCGGAGATGCGGGGACATTTATAAGTCCGGCGTAAAAACCGCTGTACTTCATAAATGTCCCCCTTAGTATTTATGCCTTGCTTTTTGTTTTAGTTGCCCCTAGCAACCAATCAGATTCCACCTTTCATTCCTCACAGACTCTTTGAAAAATGAAAGGTGGAATCTGATTGGTTGCTAGGGGAAACTGAGACAATTTTACTTTATACCAGTTTGATAAATATCCCCCATAGAGTCTCGGCTCAATGTGTCCATCAATCACATGACTGCCTTCTCTGTGAGTGTAGATGACCTGGAAAACACTGGGCTTCCTGTGTTTAGACTTTTTGAAAAAACAAAACAGAAGACAGGAAAGGCCGAGTTTTCCATGATGTCACTTCTGTTCCACTAATACAGGTGCTAATTCCTTGACAGAAGCAAGTGTTGGGAATATACTCCTAAACCTGTTCTGGAAAATGACCCATCCAAGTATAATATTATTCACATGTGGTGGCTATGATGGTCTGGGTAGCTGCCTAGCTTCATTTTCATGCTCACTGCACTAAGATCCAATGTACTGGGCTGTGTGGATAGGAGCACTCCTATCCTGGAAGATGACATCACCATCGAGAAACCAGTCTGGACAATGGAATTGTCACATCCGTGGTCGCGGCATATACCTCTCCCCGCGCCGCTGCTGCCTCATCTCCTGCTCTGTGCCTGGGCTCCTCCTCCTCCAGCTCCCTGTCAGCTCGACGGGCGCGTCCCTGTCTCCTAGGGAGCGCGCGCGCTGGCTCTGCTATAATTTAAAAGGTCTGTGTGCCTTTAATTGGCTGCAGCTCTGAGGCTCTCTTATAAATTGCAGCCCTGCCCCACCACAGGTGTTGGAGCCTCTACATGCTTCCTAGTGTGTTCAGTCCCAGCTACCTGTTGTTCTTACCTTTGTTCCTGTCCATTGTTTCTGGTTCCGCTTGTAACTGTTACCCGTGTGTCCAGCTGCCTACCTGCTTGCCTGCCTGCTAACCTACTGTTTCTGCTACACCTCGTCCACCGTCACTAGCAAGCCAAGCCAGGGGTAGCAACCTGGTGGTTGCCTGCCGCAGTAAGTCCATCCCGCCTAGCGGCAGGCTCTGGTGAAGACCAGCGGCCCCTTAGACACTGTCCCTGGTGCGGCTTACACCATCGCTAGTGACGGTCCAGTGGATCCACGACTCCAGTCATTATAGGAATTAAGTTAGTCACTTATATCTAAATGTTTCTGTATTGTTATTTTACCTTCAGTATTAATCATCAGACCTAAAGAGTGCATATAGCATCCCAAACCATAGAGAAACCCTTGCCATTCTTAAAAGTGGGTTTAGGCTTCCTTCATATACAACTTTTGCACAGCATTTGTGGGGTTAAAAATAAAAAAGGGCAAAAGAAACACCACAAAAAAGTAAGCAAAGTCAGTTTTCCTGCTTTCTTTTTTTCAAATCTGTATGGTATTTTTTCTGGTGTTTTATCTAGGGATGGTCCGAACCTACCGAGGTTCGGGTTCGTACGAACCTGAACTCTCGGCAATGATTCCCGCTGTCTTCCACCTCCGAGGTGAGGGAGGATACAGCTGAAGGACCACCTGGAAAACTGGGATACAGCGTATGGCTATGGCGGTCCTCCGGCTGTATCCACCCTCTCCACGGAGTTGGAAGACAGCGGAAATCATTGCTGAGAGTTCAGGTTCCTATGAACCCGAACCTCGGCAGGTTCGGACCATCCCTAGTTCTAGCTTTTTTTTTTTTTTGTCTGTTTTTATCCCTAGCATTTAATCCTTATCATTTTCTTTTCAGTGTAAGTCATGTAATTCTTTATCATGTGAATCCAAGATTTCTTTTAAATATGTGTGAAAAAAACACCCAAACAAAATACCAGTATGGATATAGACAGGGACTTCTATGATCGCTGCACTGATCTCTCATAGAGATCAATGCAGTACATATGTACTGCATTGATCTTGGACATTGGTGCTTGATTACTATAGGCTGCTGGAGCGCATAGTAAAGGATTGCCGAGTCGGGATCTGCGTCATTGTGGCCCTGAGGCCCAGCCTGCCCAGAAGCATGAATCGCATTGTGGTGGTGATCCTGCCACTAGACCACCAGATGAAGTGTTTTCAAGCCATTTAAATACCAATGTTAGTTTTGACAGCAGTATTTAAATGGTTAATTAGCCGGTAGCAGCGATTGGTCCAACCAAGTTTATAGCCGCAGTCCTTATCAGCAGTCCTAGCAGTGTCATGACATAAGCTTACGTCATGGATCATCAAGGAGTTAAATGGGCCATGGTTTATAGTTTTTTTTTTTCTGTCTTTACAAACAGTAGACCTTTACACTCAGTGACTTGGATCACAGATGTCCCTTCCAGGTGTGCAGCAATAATCATTCCTCTTTGAAACTGACAGGTCTGACATTTTACACCCCCAAACCAGTTAAACATATTTTTAGAACAAGTATTACTATGGGGCACATTTATTAAAGTAATGGCAGGGGCATAGGCCAGGGAGAAAGCACAGATTTGCCCCTTCTCCCTGGCGTATGCCTGCAATATCCCCCGCTTGCCCGAGAAGTGGGCAGGGGGAATGGCAGGCGCGGCAAGGCCTCCCCCCGCACCTCATTTATCATGATTTCTGTCTGATTACACCAAGGAGCAGGTCGTAGGCGTGACTTTGGATGGGGGAAAGGGGGCGTGAGCTAATTTAAGACCGGCGTACTAGTATGCCGCTCTTGAGTATTCCCCCCCATGTATTTTTTTTCTTGGCGTTTGTCCTATATTTTTAAACCAGCTGTTAGTAGCCTATTACTAAAAAAAAAAAAAAAAAGTTTTTTTTGACTTGATATAAGTCGTGTGTTTGTAATCTCCTTCTGTGATCCTAAGCTACTTACTTTGGTGGTTTTGGATCCATTACAGTCAAATGTAGGCAGCTTCTGTTTGCATCCAGCAATAGATCTCCATTTATGGCTAAATACATTCTCTCATTGTATAATCGAATATAAGAAGGTGTTCCAGTTGGTTTGTAATCCCATGGTCCGGACGACTTGTACAGCTGTGTATAGTCACATGATTTGAACTGACGTTTGCAAATGAGTTAGTTCCCTGTCATAATAATGTGTGTATTGCCGAGCTAGACAGCATGACTGCATTCTATATCTCTCTTTCATAAATTATGAAAGCAATATCAAAGCAAACAGGAGCTGCTCACGTGATAATCAGTGAGGCCGGCTCTGATCATCATCCTGATAGATCACATTTATTTTGCCTTAAAATTTCTAGTTAAAAAAAATGAAACATTTCTTATTTCCAGTGTTATCAAGTGATATTACATCTATGTGTGTCTCCAGTGCATTCGTTTTTCATCCGGAAGATAGAGGGAGGAAGAGCACTGTAATGGAGTAAATGCACATAAAGCATATAGGGAAATGGAAACTATTAGAGCCTGGCTTGTCTCTTGTCTTATCAGTTGAGCATGACAAGCATTTCTGAAGCAGTCAGTTTATACATGTCAGTAAAGTCTTTTTTTAAAATCTTCATGTCACATTTTTTGGGGGCAACACTGGAAATCATTATCACAGCAGCATTAAATGTAAGTTAGATGTGACCAGGAATTGTCATTTGTCAGCAATAACAAGGAGAACTGTCCTAGCTTGTTTTGCTGAAATAATAACCAGCACACTACATATCTACAGATAAACCAAGCTGATGAAAAAGCTGCAATAAATGGCTTAAATACATTGGGACAGATTTCTTATCTGCGCAATTTGTTTTGAGCAGGTGGATCTTTTTATGGGCTGCGCAAAATGTTATGGTGCGTAAAAATGATCATTTGGCGCAAGTGCCTTCATAAATCTTGAGCAATTATTTTGCATAATTTATTGCCTGAAACTGCTTAGCTAAAAAAAAAAACAACAAAAAACTATACTAGGGTAAGAGTAATGTACTGCTGCCCAATTGTTTGTGCAAAAACTGCACATAAAAAATCTTAAAAACAAAGTAGCTAAAAAGAAACCACACTCCCTCCAGGCCTAAAAAAAAAATTAAAATTGATGCAGCTGGCGCAAACTACTCAAAGGGGGTGCAAGGGCCTATATATATCTAGTGTAATTGTGTACGCTGTGCACAAATACTTAAAGGGGTAGTGCGGCGGTAAAGAATTATTCACAGAATAGCACACATTACAAAGTTATACAACTTTGTAATGTAAGTTATGTCTGTGAATGGCCCCCTTCCCCGTGTCCCACCACCCCCACCCCGTGTACATACCTGTCACGTGCCGACTCGTCTCCGATCTTCAGTCATTGAAGTCGTCTTCGGACAGCCGGGCCGAATCCCTCCGACCGTCCTGAGTGCCGGCCCCCCTCTGCCACGTCATCGGCTGCTCAGCCGCGATTGGCTGAGCATAACTGTGCTCAGCCAATCGCGGCTGAGCAGCCGAGAAGAAGCGTTTTATACGTGAAATGGCCGTCGCTCTGTTTATTTGTGGATAGTACCTGCTATTGATGCCTTCTATGTCCAAATAAAGCATCTTTTAACTGATTTTGGTGAGCTGCCGCACTTCATCTTATCCTCTTGTGCAAAGACTTTACTGGACTGTTTTCTCAAGCTGAGCACCACCTACGGTAGAGTTACACAAACCAAGGGAGAGTCACGGTGAGGTCCAAGCTTGGTTTCCTAAAACTGGGGACAGTGCCAGCATACACATCTTGTGTGAATTAATTTGGTACTACTGTTTGCATTCTGTGTGTAACATTAACCATTGGAATGCCCATTGCCTGAAGGCATTTCTAAAAAATTATATATATTGGGTATACTGAGTGTGTTTGGAGTGTATTGTTAAGAGGAAGTGATAGTGGCGTAATACTGCGACTTGGGCTTGTTAGATGCACCCAGGCATGCTTCCCCTGCTGACCCAGATGCATTCCAAAGGTGTTTGCATCATTATCTGAGTTACCATTGTGGACTTGGAAACCTAAATTCGACCACTTGGAGATCACCACGTCATGAGCATTTTTTCCCATAGACTTTAATAGGATTTGATATTCAATTGAATAGTCAAGCATCGCAGTCTACTCTAATTGAATTTTAAACTTTCAAATATTTCACTACTCGCTCATCTCTAGTGATCATTTGTTAAAGGGTTGTCCCCTCAGAAACTTCATGTTTCAGCATACCCTGAGAGCTTCTTAGAATGCTCTCATGGAGGGTATTCTTAGAATTGTAGTTTAACTGAAAACTTATTTATAAGGTAGACATGAACATTCTGTATCCAAATCCAGGTTGGAACCTGATTAGAATGTCGCTTCTCACTTGCTCCTCATTGGCATGCTCCGAGAATCATTTTCTTTGGGGGGACCCCAGGTGCCCCAGTCTGATGCTGCCAAGATAGGAACTGGTAAGTGTGTGTGTGTGTGTAGGGGGGGGGGGGGGGTGTCAGACATTCTGGCTACCTGGGCATTATTCACACATGATGTCACAGTACAGGCATTGTGCTAAAGTTATAAAATATAGTACACAGGCCATGTTCACACACAGTAAAATAATACAAAAATACAGCTGTCATTTTGAGTGAAAATAAAACAATGTGTGAACAGGTGGAAAAAATGCCTTCTACCCTCCCAAATAAAACAGATCATAAATAATGTACAGTAAATAAATGATTTTATACGCACATTCTCAACTAGAGGTTTTTCTTTACTGTGTGTGCCCCATAGACTTCAATAGAGCACATTACATTTAAAATACGGCTGTATTTTTCTCTCAGAATTACCGCCCTATTTTGCTTTTGTTTTACCTTTTGTGAGTATAATCTAATAAGGAACCATGAGGCTCCTGTTAATGATGGAGCACATCATTAAGTGTATTGTATTTGTGAGTGGAGGTTGGCCCAATAGCTGTTGGGCCCTATAACAGCTGCTATGCCTGCTACACTGGTGTGCGTGCCCATTTCTAGCACACAGGTTCTACATGTGTCATTATGGGACATCACAGAGTCTCATCTACAGTTGTGGCCAAGAGATCAAGTCTGTGTTCTTAATATGGATTTTTGGTAGATGGCCCATTCATATAAATCAGCTATTGAAATGTAGCCAATGTTCTGTAGGTTGTTAAACCATTCTCAGTATCTAGACTGAAATACACAAATTATGCATAGAAGCAATACAGTGTCACTGACAGAGTAATTTTTCACAAAGGGAATATAACATATACAATATTTATGTACACTCTTTAACTAGTGTGTAAATATTACATGGTTGGATGCTTGGTGAATTGGCAGGCTATATCCTAAGGTTCACTATGACCCCTTCACTGAGCTGTAGTAGCGGTACATATCCATAAATCCCATTTTAATAATATTACCCCACAATATGAATGTCATCCTTTCACAGCTTTGCAAATTTATGTGCATAATAATATCTAGTTTTCACATAACAAGGGATATCATTGCTCAATGCAGCTACACTGAACAGAAGCCCAAGAAGCTTTTAGATCTATGTATATTTGTTGTAAAATTCATCACTTTAACAAAAACTGAATAGTACATGAGGAAATTAGGTGGGTGGTGTCATGATTTCATTCTATTCTTGTAAGCAAATTGCCCTATTGACACAGATAGGTAAAGGCAACAGCAATGCTTTAAAGCTATAATCCAACAGAAAATGTGACAATAAAATCCATAA
Organism: Dendropsophus ebraccatus; assembly: GCF_027789765.1. NCBI lineage: Eukaryota > Metazoa > Chordata > Amphibia > Anura > Hylidae > Dendropsophus > Dendropsophus ebraccatus. Next base: position 136,540,528 of record NC_091454.1, read on the forward strand.
ATATTGCCCTGTGTAAACTTACTTCTACTGCCCTGCCACAAGTCAGTTTTGACAGTATGTAAAATAAATTTTATATTACAATATAAATATAGTCAAGTAATTTTAAAAGGAACCTGTCATACTGAACTTTTGTTATAGAAAAGAGTAAGCCTAGCAGATCCATAGAAAGGTTTAGGAGTCCAGTGGGTGGTCCCAAGTCAGTGACTGACATCCATTTCAGTATGCATGCTCACACAAAACAGCATTGAAAACTGCAAGTGGCTGTGACCGCAACTTGACAAAATGCAAAAAATCCATCCAAGATGGATTTCTGGTTGTGGCAGTTTATGGGTTGCAATGTGACCCCATTCACCTAAATTAGATGGGATGCAGCACAAATCAAGTAATGGAACACAGTGATCTTTAGCTGTGTGACCCATGTTGCAGCCAGAGTCCCTGTATTGCCCTAACCTAGTGGTGTTACCTTTTGTACCTTGGGGCTGGGTTCACACTACGTATATTTCAGTCAGTATTGTGGTCCTCATATTGCAACCAAAACCAGTAAAACACAGAAAGGATCTGTTCACACAATGTTGAAATTGAGTGGATGGCCGCCATTTAATGGCAAATATTTGCTGTTATTTTAAAACAACGGCTGTTATATTGAAATAATGGCCGTTATTTACTGTTATATGGCGGCCATCCACTCAATTTCAACATTGTGTGAACAGAGCCTTTCTGTGTTTTTAATCCACTCTTGGTTTTGGTTGCTATATGAGGACCACAATACTGACTGAAAAATACGTAGTGTGAACCCAGGGCTACGTTCACACTACGTAAAAAAACACGGCCTTATTTCATAACAACGGCCATAGTTGCGCTAATAACGGCTGTTATTTTGAAAATAACGGCCGTTATTTGCACGAATACAGCCGTTGTTATGAAATACGGCCGTGTTTTTTACGTAGTGTGAACCCGGCCTTAGTAATAATTTCCACATACACTACAATAGTGATCTTATTAGTACTGCCAATTAGTATTGCCGTTCCTTCTAGGCCTTACACAGTACTAGTTATCTTAATGCCTTAGGGCTAATGCACACATTCACAGATGGTTCTCTGCGTTCTGGACCACGGAGCTCCCAGCATCATAGCACAAACAGAGTAGCAGTCAGCTCACTAGCTGCAACCAACTTGGCTTGTTGCTCGGAAAAGCCTGAATTCTGGCCTTCACTCGATAATCCAAAAGAAGATGTCCAGCACCCTGACCGTAGAAGCATAAAAGTCGTCTTTATTGCAAATTACACAGATACAGGAACAGATAACTGTAATTGATGTGTTTCGGCGTACAAAACGGCTTGGTGACAACTGAGTAACTCAGTTGTAAACAAGTCGTTTTATACGCCGAAATGTGTCAACTACAGCCAGGGTGCTTGGTGAACAGCCCAGGGCTTATGGTAAGTTAATTCGCCCCTGTGGGGGGTAGTGCAGAACTCCAAGGGGGACCATAGCCGCTAACACTCTCCATATTCTGTTGCAGCCCTGCTCTACATGCCCCAGATTCCCAGACAATTTTCCACTGATAGGCACCCTCACACATACAATATCGCAGTGGATTTCGCGATGCAAGTTCCGCAAAATCTGCAGCAAAATCCGCTGCAATACTCTGTAGTGTCATTTCCTATAAATCTACATTCTTACAGTGGATTTTGCATTCCGCTGTGAGAATGAAGCTTGCCACTTAATCCATTAGCTGTCAGGCTAATACGTTACCTGGCAGCGCTCCAGTCTTCTCCCAGCTCCTTGGTGTCCTGCTCAGCCAATCAGTGCAATGTCCCACTGTAGCCACTGATTAGACGTCAGGGAGCCAGGAGCCAGAGAAGCAGGGAGGAGTATAGCAGTGGTGGGTTAAGTGGGCAGAAGTTACATTTTTGCAGCATAATTAAAATCCGCTGTGAGAATGTAAAGCCATAGGGAATGACACTACAGAGCATTGCAGCGGATTGTGCTATGGAACTCACAGTGTGAAATCCCCTGCGATACTGTTTGTATGAAGGCACCCATAGAGCCGCTGTCACCACACCCTCCTTTGTATCTGCAGGCTGCATTAGGCCTGTGGCCTGCAAGTGATCAGCTGTAGCCAGCAATGTACAGCAGGAAGAGGAGCTACTGAGGGGGCACACTGTTTGGGAGGGACTATTATTGTGTGGTACACTATGGATAGGAAGTTTGTATAAGCGTAGGATGCTGGAAAAGTGCAAAGCCTAAGGTTTTTCTCTGGCAGATTCTGCAGAGACGAGCCCGTAACAAAAAGAGAAGGAAAGTGAACGACTTTCAGAAAAGATGTCACCTGTGAGTCACTGGATGCAGTTGCATTGTAGTTACTATATGGGGTAACATTGGTCTTTATATTGAGTTTTGTATAATAAACAGTATGTTAGTGCTATCCAGTCATTTGGGTGTGGGAATTTGTGGTCCTGGTGTAGCTGTAGTATTTAATTAGTAATTGTCAGGGAGTCCGGGGGTCCGGGGGTCCGGGAAGATGGCAGTCCCTTCTCTCAACCCGCAACCCCTGTCCCTACCTGCTTGCCCCCCTAGACTAAACCCTAGGGCAGCAACTGGGCGACAGTCCCTAGCCTAACTAGGGATACGGGGAGGTAACAGAACACACAGACAGGTATATACAAACAGGTCAGGCAGTCCGAGTCGGCAACAGGAGGTCACGTCAAAATCCAAATCAGCAAACAAAGGGTCCGGTCCAAGGTCAAGCACAAGAGGTAATGCAGTACAGAGGATGAGGCAGAGGCGAAGTCCAAGTCCAAATGTCAAATAGCAAGCAGAACAATAAGATACGCTTGAGACCGAACATACACTGGCAACTACAAGGTGTAAATCACCAGCTTAAATGCTACCAGAGCTCCCGCCCCAGCCCCTGATAGGAGCAAGGAGTCTGACAGCAGCATGAGACACCAATAGCAGCCAGGGAGCCCTCCCCTGTACTCAGACAGGAGCAAGCCTCAGGAGTATGCAACACCTGAAGGCTTAACCCCACGAGCACCAGAGAGGAGTCAGGAGAAAGGCATGAGACTGGGTGTCGGCTCCCTGGCAGCAGAGCAAGAAGTGTGAACAGGTCAGAGAGAAATCGGGCGTCGGCTGATTCTTCCAGCCGAGTTCACACACACAGACTGAACTCTAACAGTAATTTTATTCAGTATTGGTATACGGCAGCATTATTTATTGGGGTGATCATATATGATTATGATATGTCAGTATTGTTTTTAAGCCATTCTTGTATGAAACAATAGTTATTTTTAAGGCTGAAAACATGGCCTAATAGACTCGTAATTTATCACATATGGGCTTTAAATAGCCAAACATATGTCCTGAGTTGAAGTTTTTTGTATTATTGCTTTTGGTAAGTTGGGGGCCCAGACAAGTTGGCAGTATGGGGCCCTGGAATTCCTGATGGCGGCCGGTGTCTTACGCCATGTGAACAATGGTCATTGGATGTACTCATAAATGAAAAAGAACATTAATATTATGTGGTTCTTTTTATATTTCTTTTTTTAAAACAATATGGGATAGAGTAACTACTATATGCAATTATCTAGGAAACAGTATTACTATAGCAATATAACAATTTCTATGTGAAAAAACAAACAAACAATTTCTATGTGAAGATACATACACACAATAATCTGCTGCACTTGATTTGGAACTGTTGTTAAACAATTGCAGATTCTTAAAGAACAGCACATATGAAATACAACAGCTGCAAAGAACAGCTAGATTACATAAATAAATCACCAATGTCCACTCTTCCATCAATCTCTGTTTTTATACAGTACTAAGGATTAATGTGTTCTTACAGCCAGCTTCAGAAATTCTCCTAGAAATCTTGCAGCAAAGTACTGCTGATAATAAATGACAGAAAAAGTTCATAAAACTAAGACAGGTGTTGAAGTAACTCAGCTTCCTTACTATGTAGCACACAATTTGCAGACATTTGACATTTCAAGGTGAAGAATTGGTTTAAGGCTGGACGTTTTGTTTTTTTGAAAAAAAAAGAAAAAAAGAAAATGCACTAAAAACACTAAATTTGACAGATTACATTTTTGGGTAAAAAATAGAGATGAGCGAACCGGGTTCGGGTTCGAGTCGATCCGAACCTGAACGTTCGGCATTTGATTAGTTGCAGCTGCTGAACTTGGATAAAGCTCTAAGGTTGTCTGGAAAACATGGATAAAGCCAATGACTATATCCATGTTTTCCACATAGCCTTAGGGCTTTATCCAACTTCAGCAGGCACCGCTAATCACATGCCGAAAGTTCGGGTTTGGATCGGCTTGAGCATGCTCGAGGTTCACTCATCTCTAGTCAAAAATGCTGCGGCCAGATGTTAGCTGAGTGCTGAAACAATGAAGCATTCGTGTCAGTTTTAACTGTCAGGAAATCTCGATTAGGAGGCTTCAGGAAACCATCAGAAACCATCAGTATTAGTGTTGATGGTCAGAAACCATCAGGAATGTAAAAAATGTAATGTAGCGTCTGTAATTCCAAACGCTTTCCATATGTACATCAGGAAAACATCTATAATCCCAAACGCTCCCATAGACTTTTATAGAGGCATCTGTGATGGAATTCTGGACTAAAATAGGACAGGTTCTATATTTTCCTGACCTCTTTTCCAGAAACCCCCCGAAGGCTATCCATGCCCAATAGAACTCTATGGGGGAGATTTATAAAAGGGTGTAAATATACTCCTGGTGTAAACTGCCTACAGCAACCAATCACAGCTCAGCTTATATTTTACCAGAGCTGAAAGCTGAGCTGTGATTGGTTGCTGTGGGCAGTTTACACCACGTGTATATTTACACCCTTTCATAAATCTCCCCCTATGGGTCTGAAAATCCGGATAGATTTTACTGACGTGTAAAGGAAGCCGAAGACCATCAGGGAGTGCCAAAAAAAGTGTTGCTGCAGTTAGCTCATTAGTGTATGGCAAAAAAAAAGGGTTGACACAGTTAGGCCATTGGTGTGTGGCTAATATATGCAATTGTTGCCTCTATTAGGCCATTAATGTGTGGCCACTATATACAAACCTTTGCCCAGGTGGGCAAACAGTGTGTGACTAATATATACAGTACAAGTAGTGGTGCTGCTGCAGGTGTTGACGGAACAGTGGGTGGTGTGGGGGACGCACTCAGGTATAGCTAGTTAGCGGTTGCAGGAAAAGAGACAGTTCAAATGTCATTGTTTATTCACACTGCAAAAACAAGTGAATAAAAAAACCAGCATTACCTTCATGCCTGCATAGCACTTAAGTGTACAGTCCAGGTTTGGCCTTTTTGCACCTTGTAGAAGAAGTCCCACACAAAGTTCAAGTTGTTAGTGTTTGTTCACACTACAGCAGTTGCTGCATTGTACATAGTCCATGTACAGTCGGAACATGGTCACATGTGTCACAGTGGCAAATGTCGTGAGGGAATGTTAGTTTGGGTGAACTCCAGCCGGGTCAGCTGTTACGTTGGTTTGGTAGCTGAGTGGGTCTATGGTCACTTGTCACGGTAGCCTGACATGGTGTAGGACCCACCCCAGATAGTCTTGGCACGTCACCAGCACTCGAAAAAGAATTAACCCAAGTGTAGAGATGTGTGTACAGGTGCGGAAGACATAAGCCAGAGTCAAGTGCTTCCGTAAAATAGAACAGTTTACTAAGAGTAACCGTAGTGTAATACAAAAGAATACTGGTGGCAGCAATAAAGTCCAGTGCAGTACAGTAGTTACAATCTTGTAAAAACTCGGGTGCTTGTAGTTGAGGTAGAGATCAGGTGCTTGTAGTAAGAAGGTGCTTTGAAGTAGAGAGAGTAGAGTAGAGGAGTTGCCAGAGGGGCCCTGCTCAATGTAGAAGTGTACTCTGCCAGAACAGTAGAGGTGTAGAAGAAGAGAATAGAGCAGTGCTTCTCAATTCCAATCCTCAGGCCTCACCAACAGGTCATGTTTTGAGGATTTCCTTAGTATTTCACAGGTGATATAATTATACTCGGTGCATCAGGTATTATCGCAGGTGTTCTTTGTATGGGATATCCTCAAACCATGACCTGTTGGTGAGGCCTGAGGACTGGAATTGAGAAGCACCGGAATAGAGAATACTTGTACTGATGGGTAACTTTTCTAGTCTTATACTAGTTGCGACACACTACTGTTCGAGGAACGCAACTATGGGACCAGCACCACTGAAAATCCGATTCGCCTATCCATAGCCAAGGTGGACAAGCTGATGTTCATAAGATTAAACCAGGTGTGAATCCCACAGGAATTGTTGGTCCTGGTGCCTGATTGAGGAGACAACATACAAATCTTAATCCCATTGATTTCTATAGGGTTCAGGTTCGAATTCGGGCTCGGGTTTTTATTGTGTTTATATAGTGTATAGGAGCCAGCACAGTCTGCATCCACGGACTTAAAAATGCCCCCGCAGCTCAGGCGCTACAGAGATTTATGTAGAGGCGTACTGCCTCTACATAAATCCCGTGTGCGCTGTTGCGCACAGCCGAAAACCTACGCCAGCTGAGGACTGGAGTAGGTTTTTGGCGTAACTTTAACAGAAAAAGATAATGAATTGCGCGGACTGTGAGTCCACGCCCCCGTTCCGCCCGCTCCACACCCCCTCCCCGCCCCCCCCAGCGTACCCGGCAGAAAGTGCCATTTTGCGAATATTTTATTCCCAAAATGGCCGTTTTGCGAATAAAATATTCGCAAAACGCCACTTTCCGCCGAAAATCAAAGATACGCCAAATGATACATGTCCCCCCTGGTGTAAACTGCCCACAACAACCAATCACAGCTCAGCTTTTAGCTCTGGTAGAATAAAAGAGGAGCTGTGATTGGTTGCTATAGACGGTTTACACCTGGTGTATATTTACACCATTTGATAAATCTCCCCCATGAAGTTTGCAGGGGGTAACAAGGGGGAAATTGGATAAACTAGTAATACATTGGAGTCCTGCTGCTCCTCATATACATACACAGGACTGATTATTCTGAAAAGTCAACTGAAATTATTGTGACTCTTTATTATACAATAAGTAGCAACCAGCTTACCTTTCACAATTTGAGAACTGTGTTGCTTTACAATATTATTGAAAAAAACACTTCAACATAAATGTAATTTTTCTTCAAATACTCAGTATTTATAGCTGGCTTTTTTTTTTTTTTTTTGCTATGGTTCAAAATAAATTGTGTGAAAATATCCTTTGGTATCACAAAGGAAAAATCTCTAAAAGCAAAAATGGACCAGTCTGGATCATCCATGGCTACTTTAAGGTCATATTTATAAAATTACTAAAAAGGCTGATTATGAATATTATTAATATTTGTCTCTACTGTGCTCACAAATATTTGATTTAATGAAGCTGGATCTCTTGTGACCAGAGACAACAAATCAGCTTTAATTGAGTTTTAGAATCTTACTGTATGAAAAGATTTTAATGTAATTTTATAGAACTTTAATTTGAGTCTTTTATTTAAAGGATATGTTGGCCAAAAATCATAAAAATATAGATTTTTAAAGCATGCTGTAATATATTTTGTTCTTGAGCACTTTACTACCTTTAATAATTAAAGCCATTGACATGAAACTAGAGATTTTCCATCCAGGATGATTTCCTTGCTTCATTAGTCGGGAATTTGATTAGAAGGTAGTTTATCATACAAAATTTTCTGTGTTTTGCTTCATTATATTATAAGTAATTAAATCAGAGTCCATGAGTACTGATATTAATTAAATGTGTGGATTATTTGCTATGGATTCCTTGGTAAATTATTTTGATTTGTACCCTTCCATTTATACATTTATTCTATTCAGATTCTGCATAACAACTAGCGCCATCTTGTGTTATATTTGGATTACCACATGTATGCTGCAGTTGGCTAAGTTATAAAGACAACTATTGCTTATATTAGATGTAACCTGACAGTAAGACATGACAGATAATAATAATACTAAATCATTAAATATACTGTAACCAAATAATAGCTTCAGATATCAGTACCCTCATATTATCAGTGGCATAAAGAAATGTAGACTTTTAGCCAGACAGTTTACAGATCATTCCCTCATGCTGTGAAAAACACAGATTGTTACACATAGAGGTGTAAATGTATTTTGAGACAGTTTGGAATCCTTTGATCATTGAACTCTGCAGGAGATGTGTGACGCGGCCCTAAGCAAATCACACAACAATGATTTAATAAAAGAGACGGAGGTAAGTGCAAATAAAAACATAGGCAATACACAGGTGTTACAGACAAGCTGATAAAAAGGATTCTAGGATATTTACTCTGTTTGACAACTTTATTATATAAATCTGTGCAAAAAAAAAGAAAGAAGGAAAACAACTTTGTAATTGCAGTTTGTTGAATGACAACAGTTTTTCTTGCAATCTGATTTTTCAAAAATAATATTTGAGATATCAAGATAAACCCTTTTAACCCATTAATGACCAGGTCAGTTTTTATTTTTTCCTCCATGGGGGACATTTAATAAGTTTGGTGTTTTCTGCGCCGGACGTAAAAATGTCCCCGCGGCTCTGACAGTACGGAGATTTATGTAGAGGCGCATAGTAAAATAAAAATAAATAAATAAATTCCAGATAGGATGTAGTTCTCATATTTATGCCATTGGCCTTGTAGTAAAACTGACTTGTTATTTATGTTCCTTAGGTCAGTACGAATACAATAATAGGTAATTTATATAACTTTTTTTTTTTTTTTTTTACTGCTTTTAAAAATTAAAACTTCTTTTTTAAAACAAGAAAATGTTTAAAGTGTCCCTATTTAGATCATTGTAACACTTTTATATTTTATTCTAAGGGGCTATTTGAAGCCTAATTTTGTGACTTTTTGATCACTTTTTATTCCATTTTTCAATTTTGCACTTTGGCAGATTTTTGCGCTTACAGAATTTACTGTGCAAGATCAGGAATGTGATCATTTTATATTTCTGATGATTCTGTGCATGGTGATAGCAAATACTGTATGTTTATTTATTTATTTTTTTAAAATAGGAAAAGTGGGTGATTTAAACTTTCATTATGGAATGGGATTTTTTATTAATTAAAAATTGTTCTTTTGTTTTTTTTATACTAATTTGTAGAGGCTGAAGGTAGTCTCTAGTGATCGCTGAGCTGGGACCAGTGTCATTATGTCGGCCCGATAAGAATAAGAGATCGGCTACTCGTGATCGCATTGTGAGAAGATGATCTGGCCACTATACCACCAATGAAGGATTTTTACCAGCAGTTAAATGCTGCTGTCAGTTTTGACAGTAGCTTTTCAATGGTCAAATTGCTGGCACGAACTATAGCAGCTGGGAGCTAAGCAACACAAAGAGGGCTTCCATTGTGCTCTATATACCTACTTAACAGCACCATGACGTACCAGGATGTCATGATGCATTAAGGGGTTAAATATTTAAATAAAAACTCTGCCCAGAGAAATATTAGACAGGAACATTAGACAGTTTCGTACTTCGTACAAATTGTCTCTGGGTGTCCAAGGCTATAACATGTCTATAGTCCTCTTAAGGAAAAGCAGCATGATTGGCACAGGACCTAGATGTCACATCATAAAGAGCTCTCATGCTAAGCAAGCATAAAAGAGAAAAGTGTATAGTTACACAAGCGAGACAAAAAGTAGATCTACCAAAACATAAAAGTTAGATACATAATTTCTGGATGCACCAAGGCTGGGAAAATGGGTAGGCATCCAGTCTGCTGAACGGAAGAGTTGCAGGCCCTGTTGGCAAGAGTATGTCTATATATTTCCATTAGTATCACATAGCTGCCAACAGTCTAGATTTTTCCAGGACTGTACCGATTTTGAGGAAAAAGTCCTGGCAAAACCATGTCCCAGGTATGTCCTGGGAAGCTCCATCCCCCGTTGTGGCAAGCCCCTGCCCTGCTGTCCCCCACGCCTTTATCTATAAGCACCATGAATGAGTGCTTATTAGAGATGTGCGAACTGGGTTCGGGTTTGAGTCGATCCGAACCCGAACATTCGGTATTTGATTAGCTGGGGCTGCTGAACTTGGATAAAGCTCTAAGGTTGTCTGGAAAACATGGATGCAGCCAATGACTATATCCTTGTTTTCCACATAGCCTTAGGGCTTTATCCAAGTTCAGCAGCCACCGCTAATCAAATGCCGAAAGTTCAGATTCGGATGGACTCGAGCATGATCGAGGTTCGTTCATCTCTAGTGCTTATAGGTAACAGTGTACTGACACAGCAGGGAACCATAAGTTCCCGCTGTGACAGTATCTCTTGTGGCTGCAGGAAGTATCTGCCTCCAGCCACAAGAGGCCACTGTCTTCTCCAGGCAGGAGGGACGTGCAGAGCAGGGAAAGGAGTCGCTGGTGGAACAATGGAACCGTTTATTTACACATGAAGCAGAAAGCAGAAGGATGATGAAGGGGGTATTGGTATGATGATAAAGGGGCAGGAGGATGAAAGGGGTAATAATACGATAATGAAGGGACAGGAGGAGGAAGGAGGTAGTAGTATGATGATGGAGGGGCAGGAGGATGAAAGGAATAGTAGTAAGATAATGAATGGGCAGGAGGATAATTAAAGAAGGTAGTATTATGATGATGGAGGAGCAGCAGAATAAGGGGGTGGTAGTATGATGATGGAGGGGTAGGAGGAGGATGAAGGGGGTAGTATTATGATGGGAAAGTAGGAGTATGAAGCGGGTAAGTAGTATGATGATGGAGGGGCAGGAGGATGAAGGGTTAGTAATATGATGATGGAGGGGCAAAAGGATTAATGGGGTAGTATGATAATGGAGGAGCAGGAGGATAAAGGGCATAGTAGTATGATGATATGGGATACAGCTGCATCACATGGGAACAAGCTACCAGTATATACAGTCAGTCAGTAGAGTGCTAGCTCTGGGCCACAGCCTGCATGCTGCTCTGAGGTGGGGTGTGTAATATACTGGGGACCTGATAGTGGCGTGTGTAATATACTGGGGACCTGATAGTGGGGTGTGTAATATACTGGGGACCTGACACTGGAATGTGTAATATTCTGGGGGACCTGATAATGGGGTACGTAATATACTGGGGGACCTGATAGTGGGGTGTGTAATATACTGGAGTGTGTAATGCTCCTTTTGTGTTGTTCTGACTGTAAAATTCTAACAAAAAAATTCAGAAAAACAAAATAAAACAAAAAACACTGGTGACAAGCCACACCCTTGTTGTCAACGCTAATGTGTCTCTATGTTGGGTTATCATCTTGGTCAGCTGAAATATATTAACCCCTTCGCGTCCCATGACGTACCTGGTACGTTATGGCGGCGCGCGGGGAGTTCAGAGAGGGGTCCTGCCGGGACCACACTCTGAACGGCTCTGCTCCCGCCTTGTATTTGCAGCCGGGGAGAGCCTCCATTAGCCGACGCGGATCCCGTGCGTAATTAACCAAACTATTAAATTATCACATTCCTGATCTCGAACAGTACACGGCGTAAGTGCAAAAAAATTCCAAAGTGCAAAATTGCGCATTTTTGGTCACTTCAAATCCAGAAAAAAGTCGCATATACGCAAACAAGGTACTGATAGAAAGTCCAGATCATGGCGTAAAAAATGACACCTCACACAGCCCTATAGACAAAAAAATAAAAGTGTTATAAGGATGGAAATAGAGCAATTTTAAACACATTTATTTTTTTTTTTAAAAAGGTTTTCATTTTTTAAAAGCCATCAAATAATATAAAAGTCATACAAGTTACATATTGTTGTAATCATACTGATGTGAGGAACATAGATAACATGTCAGTTTTACCATAGGAAGAACAGTATAAATACGAAACTCACTGAAATGAAAACAATTTTTTTTTCAATTTGACAGCACAAATGATTTTTTTCGGTTTTGCCGCATATTTTATGGGAATATAAAGCCTGTCAATGCAAAGTACAATAAGGGCTTATGTGGATCTCTAGGTGAAAAAATGCAAGTGCTATGGCCTTTTAAACATAAAGTGGAAAAAGCAAAAGTGCAAAAACAAACATTGGCTTTGACCTTAAGGCAGGGATGGGGAACCTTCGGCCCTCCAGCTGTTGCAAAACTACAATTCCCATCATGCCTGGGCAGCCAAAGCTAAAGCTTCGGCTGCCCAGGCATGATGGGAGCTGTAGTTTTGCAACAGCTGGAGGGCCGAAGGTTCCCCATCCCTGCCTTAAGGGGTTAAAGGAATAAGGTGTTCACAGAAGTGAGACAGGAACTACCATTAGAGTCTGATAGTGCGGCATTTGAATACTGGTGGCTGTATCTATGTGTTCCAAGACTTCTTCAGCCACTGATATTTAAACTCCAAACGATTGGATTTGAGCTTGCTTGAGCTGTACTCATCTCTAATGTTCATTATAGAGCTTCTGTCAACCTCCCTGACTGCATACTTATAGTTTCTTAGATTATTTAGAGATAAATATAGATAGGGATTATAACACTATCCTCTCAGCAGGCAGATTTTGTACTGAATCTAGCTTTGCTGATGTACCAGAGGTTTGGTAGCAGATTTATAAAGGAGAGGATGCAGTTTGAAACCTGAAAATCACAATAGTGGCCAATGAGAGCACACATAACCCAGATACAGTAATGGTAACTAAGTTCACACAACTAGATTTTTCTAGAGTTGTCAAAAAGATGTCTGATATTATTTGCTAATGACAGGCGTCTAAAATGATCATGATCACATATCGGACATCTTTGACGTTAGAATACAGAGGTATTACTGTATTTCAAGACAGGATGCTGAAAAGTGTTTGAGAGCCGAGCAAGAGTTTGAGAACCAAATCAAACTTTCCTTGAAAATACTGTTTGAGTTCTAAGCAGTTTGAGAACTGAGGTACCACTGTATTGGTATTGTTAATATTAGTTCACTAAATTATGGTTTACAGCTGTATTCAAAACAAGCCCGAGCGTCCTAGGGGACATCTTTTGGCAGGACGTCAGACTAAATGATTGTCGAGCCTGTGATATTTTAGGAGGTCCTCAAGAAGGAAGAAAGATTTCACCAACCAAGGGAAATGGGTTATTAGGACGTAAGTTATGGCATTTTGTGTTAATAATTGTGGTATTATTTATAAAAAATGAATAAAGAATAAAAAAAAATATATATATATGGTTTTCTGATTATTTTAAAGAAATATGGCTACATCTGAATACAAGATAACAAATAGAAATACTTCAACCAAATTGTTTTGGGCACCTTATATTTTGGTTTCCAACTAGGTGGCCTACAGGGAAACTCATCCATATCTTTGTCATATCCAAAGTTAAAGCAAACTTTAACCCAATCAATGTAATTAGGAATCATACCATTTTAAAGTATGTTCTCTGCATCTCAGTATGCAGCTCTTGGTAAAAGTTCTTGAAATTCAGCTGATTTTCGGTTCTTCTCCAAAGAGATAAATTACATCCCATCTGTGTCAGGAACAGCACAACATACAAAACTGTCATTCCTAAAGCCATCTAATAAATTGCGGTTCAGCTGAGGCAGAACATCTCTTATGTGCAATTTCTAGTTTTACGGCTTCTGCCAGTAAATACACTTGCTTATAACCAAGGGTGATTTACAGAGCTCATACGAGGACTCCAGGATCAGTTTGTCCAGAATTAGGTTTCTTGTGTAATTATAGGTATTTTTATAAACTAAAACTGAAGATCTCTGTTAAGTTCATAGCTGAATATCTGCTCAAAAGTGTGTGTTCTGTCATCTGTCACCAAAATGTTTTTTTTCCCTTAGATCAGTCATGTTATAATGATGTAAAAATGGTTATATTCTTCTTGTTATCCTCCTGTACTTCATCTGTGTATCCCAGCTCCTGATCAGTAGTAATTGGGGGTTCTACACTCTCCACATGCTGACAGCTTCCTCTGTTTGCTGACAGCTGATTGGCTGGCTATGTGACCTCACATATACTGCAGTGTAAGAAAACAGCTTCACAGGACACAAAAAAGTACTCCCATGAGAACGTATCATAATTAAACTTTGAATATATAGTAATTAAAAAATGATATATGTTAAAAAAAGGCTGGTACATGCTAAATAGATACATAAAAATGTCATGTATTTATCAACCTAAATGTCACATCTTTTATGACACTGACAGGAAGTAAATGATTGGGATAATTTGCAATATAAAGTACTTTAAAAGTCAAAAGTAATACTGAATGGTGCAAGACAGTAAGGAGGCATAATGTTCTGTGCCATAACTGAATGTAATTCAATGGAATAAAACCTCCTGAATAACAGTTCTATTTTAAACAAAATGGTTTGAACAAGGCACTACCCAAATATGAGGAAATTCTCAGCCTGATGACATGACAAAACTGAAGCCATGTCATGGAAAGAAAGACATGTCATATATAAATGCTGGCAAAAAGACCGAATTGAAGGTGCACAACAACAACAACTTTATTAGACATATAAATACAAATGCAGGGACACAAAGTTGAAAACAATTAAAACACAACAGAAACAGGGGACCATAACAAATAAGAATGGATCCCAGGGCACACCGATATATACATACTAAAGGACCCAAACAGTTGCTTAATCTATTGCAATAACCCTATAAGGTACCCATCCTGATAAATGATGTACCTAGAATAGCGCAGAGCATGAAAGGGCAGACAGCAGATCGAAGCAAAGGTAATAATGATGAAACAAATATCACCAAATGATAAGGTCCATGTTGGGGTCCTCCGAGCCCCATGCATTCTGTCTCTACAAAGAAACTTCTTTAGGGGTAATGTTGCATCATATTTCATATATATATATCATATACTTGTAAATATAGAATTTTTTTTTTTATTCATAACCATTGTTCAAAACAAAGTGGGCACTATCTTAGAGCACATATGCTGGGGTACAATGGCACCTCCTTAATCATGTGACACAATGAACCAACTTTCATGTACAAACAATACTATGAACAATTACGACGGATTACAAGTCCTGCAGCAGAGAAAGTGCCACAGAACATGATCACAGCTGTGGTAGTCTGTGACACTGTGTATTTGTACAAATAATTCTCCTGTGGAATAGTAGCTATAAACGCCACATAGCGTCAACAAAATATTCCACAAATCTACCACAAAATGTATGAGTCCCATATTTAGTAACAAAATCAGTAGACATTGGCATAGTTATAAAAAGAGGCTGGGTGCAGCCGGGTAAAAATAAATACTGTTGTATCACTCACCACAGACAAGATATTGACAATGAAGCATATCCATCACACTGAACCAGTAATTTTACCTCAAACAAATAATAAAATAATAATCCATTACAAACACCATATGAGTATGGTATGCATATTAGAGTAACCCTGTGTTATGAATAAACACTAAAATACATCACACAACGGACAATTAACATATGCATATACCCAATGATTGAATATATGTGCAAATAAAGCTAAGCGGAAACTGCAATAATGTCGCACCCCGTAGACATATACATATTGGAGATGTATATGTTGTTAATACTAGATACTGACCCTTATAAATCATGGAATTAATATTTTGACAGTGGACCACTTCACCCAGTATTTTAATAATTCTATAGACAAACAATGCATGTACAAGTCAAAGCTGCTATTCGCAGTCAGTACGGTAGGGTGCAGGTGTACCCACAGTATGAGGTGCACATAGCAAGCCTACTATGATACTCCATTCCAAATGCCCCACATATAGTGATAGTCCTGTAAAGACAATGCCATTGTATACAACAGAGCCATTTACTAAAAGCACACACCATCACATGCTATTATATGTGTCGTGGAGCATAGCCAACTATGAAAGTAATGTTGGCATGATGCTTAGTCTGGCTTCGTCTAATTAATAGAAGTCTCATGCTATAATATAGGGTATGATCTGTCTACACAATAGGCAGATTGTATTACAAAATAATAAGTCCATAACAGGTCAAAAAGCCCAATTTTTCAACCAATATGTTAAATGATGCCCCAACACATTACGAAGAATAACAAATAAAAAGGCCCAATATAATATTGATTATATTTATTTGGAAGTTTTGTCCTGGAATCCCGAAAATAAGGTATATTTTAATTAACACATATATAAAGCAAAATAATACAAAATAAAATTGAAAAAATGATCTGGAGGTCAGAAATGTAAACAGGAGTCCCAGTGTTTATGAAAAGTCTAGGCTCTGAACAGTACATTTATATAAGTTCATGGTGTGATTCACATTTGGGTAATATCTATTGAGTCACCATAACTGTTGGATGAACCCTAAAAAAGACAGGACCCCTAGGCGGCATTGTGAACACTTTTCTTTAATTCTCCGGATGATATCCTGATGACTGATCCCCAAACAATTGTAAGATAACAGCATTGTACATGATATACTTAATCCAAGTATAAGTAATAGGTGGCTTCAGGGAGGAGGGAGCAGCAATTGGTGCATCAGAAGTTATAACTGTCTGACGGTCAAAACAAACCAACAATGAGCTGAGAAACCCAAAATTTTATAAGGTGTGTAAGGCCAGTGTGAAGTGTCTGTTAAGTTTAAAAAAAAAAGGGAACATGTAGAGGTAGAGGTGTGTATATGAAAATGTAATGATAGTGAAAATGTACTGGAGTATGTGACTGATGTGAATATGGGCAAAAGAAAAAGTGTAAGTGGGGGTGTAATCAAACAAACAATCAAAATTAAAAAACACATAGGAAATAACTAAGGCACATCATTTATAGAAGTCGCATTCAAGCTGCTAGGGGTCAGGCTGCATAGCCAGTCGTTATGGTAGACGATGAAAAATGGCTTCTGGTAAGTCTATCCTTTAAGTTTTTTCCTTTTTTTTTCCCTTTTTTTTTGCTGTGAGTGACGATCCAGATGTAATATGAGGTATCAGTCTGGGGTCTGTCAAAAGTATATTTCTTTCTTTTTAAAAAAAAAAATATTCTATATACATCCTGCCACTGGTTGTTATAAGTTGTTACAGGTCTCACATTGTTCTCAGGCTTATGTAGTTTAAAATTAACCGACAGGAATACTATTTTTTTTTTCCTTTCGATCTGCTGTCTGCCTATTGCTTGCTCTGTGTTATTGTACAGGATCACTTATTGTGCAGGCACATAATTCATCAGCACTTTTGCGGACAGGTACATGTTATTAGGGTTATTGCAATATACACTCACCGGCCACTTAATTAGGTACACCTGTCCAAGTGCACGTTACCACTTTATTTCTAATCAGCCAATCACATGGCGGCAACTCAGTGCATTTAGGCATGTAGACATGGTCAAGACAATCTCCTGCAGTTCAAACCGAGCATCAGTATGGGGAAGAAAGGTGATTTGAGGGCCTTTGAACGTGGCATGGTTGTTGGTACCAGAAGGGCTGGTCTGAGTATTTCAGAAACTGATGATCTACTGGGATTTTCACGCACAACCATCTCTAGGGTTTACAGAGAATGGTCCGAAAAAGAAAAAACTTCCAGTGAGCGGCAGTTCTGCGGGCGGAAATGCCTTGTTGATGCCAGAGGTCAGGGGAGAATGGGCAGACTGGTTCCAGCTGATAGAAAGGCAACAGTGACTCAAATAGCCAACCGTTACAACCAAGGTAGGCAGAAGAGCATCTCTGAATGCACAGTACGTCGAACTTTGAGGCAGATAGGCTACAGCAGCAGAAGACCACACCGGGTGCCACTCCTTTCAGCTAAGAACAGGAAACTGAGGTTACAATTTGCACAAGCTCATCGAAATTGGACAGTAGAAGATTGGAAAAACGTTGCCTGGTCTGATGAGTCTCGATTTCTGCTGCGACATTCGGATGGTAGGGTCAGAATTTGGCGTCAACAACATGAAAGCATGGATCCATCCTGCCTTGTATCAACGGTTCAGGCTGGTGGTGGTGGTGTCATGGTGTGGGGAATATTTTCTTGTCACTCTTTGGGCCCCTTGGTACCAATTGAGCATCGTTGCAATGCCACAGCCTACCTGAGTATTGTTGCTTACCATGTCCATCCCTTTATGACCACAATGTACCCAACATCTGATGGCTACTTTCAGCAGGATAATGCATCTTTGGGATGTGCAGCCGACAAATCTGCAGCAACTGTGTGATGCCATCATGTCAATATGGACCAAAATCTCTGAGGAATGCTTCCAGCACCTTGTTGAATCTATGTCACAAAGAATTAAGGCAGTTCTGAAGGCAAAAGGGGGTCCAACCCGTTACTAGCATGGTGTACCTAATAAAGTGGCCGGTGAGTGTATTTAGCAATTGGTTGGGTTCTTTAGTATGTACATATTGGTGTGCCCTGGGATCTGTACTTATTTGGTATGGTCCCTTGTTTCTGTTGTGTTTTAATTGTTTTTAACTATGTGTCCCTGCATTTGTATTTATATTTCTAAGTTATGGTGCGTTTACACGAAACGATAATTGGCCCGATCGAACGATTAACGATGTCGGAGTAACGATTTTTTTTTCATAACGATCAGCGTACGGAAAATTCATTTTGCGATCGTTTTGCGATCCTTAAGCCTATCTCACACATTGGTTAAATCGGCGAACGACTGTTCACGCGGAACGATCTGCAAATTTTTTGCAAACGACGAACGACGATTTGATAACATGTTGAAAGATCAAAATGAACGATTTCTCGTTCGTCGTTTGATCGTTCGCTGCATTTACACGTACGATTATCGTTCGAATTCGATCATTATCGCGCAAATTAGCACGATAATCGTTACGTGTAAACGCACCATTAAAGTCCATAATATAGGATATAATTAGAGATGTGCGAACCGGGTTCGGGTTCGAGTCAATCTGAACCGAACGATCGGCATTTGATTAGCTGGGGCTGCTGAACTTGGATAAAGCTCTAAGGTTGTCTGGAAAACATGGATACAGCCAATGACTATATCCATGTTTTCCACATAGCCTTAGGGCTTTATCCAACTTCATCAGCCACCGCTAATCAAATGCTGAAAGTTCGGGTTCGGATCGACTCTAGCATGCTCGAGGTTCGCTCACCTCTAGATATAATTCAATATAAGGTGTAAAAAAGAAAAGGACCACTGTATCTATTGAAGTATGACAAAAATGGTCTAAAACTTTGGAAATAGGGGGAGGTTTATCAAACTGGTGTAAAGAAGAACTGCCTTAGTCCTAGCAATCAATGAGATTCCACCTTTAATTTTTCAAAGAATCTGTGAGGAATAAAAAGTGGAATCTGATTGGTTGCTAGGACTAAGGCAGTTCTTCTTTACACCAGTTTGATAAATGTCCCCCATAGTGCTCAGTTTCTGTGCTATATTTATATAAAAGTCTATCTATCTATCTATCTATCTATCTATCTATCTATCTATCTATCTATCTATCTATCTATCATAGTGTTATTACTATAAATAATGTATATTGTCTCCAACTCCTAAGCTCCTCCCTTTCTCCTGAGACAAAGCATCATCCTCTGATGTCATAGGAGGCTTGGCTGGATTTGTATCTGAGTGATGTCACCATCTCCCTATTATATGTTTTTCTTTTGCTTTGCTTAACTAAAATATAAACTATTGTTGCCAGGTGCTGCAACTCCACTGGTTGCGCAATAGGCTGCATTGAACTAAGAGGCTCTGCAACAGGTTTGGCAGAAGTTCTGCAGGCAAGAAATAGGCCTTGAGCTAAGCCACCCAAAGTGGACATATAATCCTCTACTGCTCACAGGCCACGGCCAAATTCAGTACATAAACATCGGTGTTTGTATGTACCATTCCCAGTGAGTTAGTAGTATCAGCCAGCAAAGTGTCGTATTTAGATGAATGGTCTGGCTCTGTTTGTTTTATGATATTAGTGAGTGAAAGTTGTGATAGAAAAATGATAGTGTTCCTTTAACTTCACTAATCTAAAAGCAATTACTTTGTTGCTTCTTTTGCTAATAGGCCAATTAAACTCAGTTTCATGGTATTAAATCACAAACAAAATCTGCTCCGAGTGAAAGCTTATATGAAGTTTCCCATAATTATGTTTTAAAACAGATCACAATATTTTGCTCAGCACATACATCTCCCAAGGGCAATTACAGCTGGAAACTCAATTTCTGGGTCATACAAGGTACGTGCATTGGTGTATTTTCTGTTTCCATAAACAGTATAGCAGCATCTATACTAAATGAGGGTCAGTTTTAAAAACAGCAGCTTCTGTTGCTTCATATATATAATTAATCACTAATATACATATACTATTACCAATAATATATTACCTTTAAATTTACACTTCTCAGTTTTTAAAGACATCCCCCTGAAACAAGCTATACTTTTATAGTAGTATAGTTTGCTAAGATCCTCACTTTTCTAAAAAAATAATTATATTTTAATTTTTAATATTTACAGAGTAGGTGTTTACCGTGTGTACGCTGGGAGGAGTATATATGGTGGGCCCTTACACCTGTGGGTTGCTGTTGCACCTTTTGTTTTTTCTTTATAGTAGTATAGTAGTAGTTTTGTTAACTACTTTAGTAAATTCTTCTTGACATCATGCAAAGAAAAAGTATTTTGTTTTAGAAAGTCACTGGATCCACAATTTTAAGGCTACGTTCATACACAGTAAAATCAAAATCTGAGCACAATTTAGAGGTAAAAATGGCTATATTTTTAACCCCTTAGCGTCCCATGACGTACCTGGTACGTCATGGTGCCGCGGGGGTGTTCAGAGCTGGGTCCCGCCGGGACCCCGCTCTGATTGGCACCGATCCCGGCTGCAATCTGCAGCCGGGCAGTGCCTCTATTAGCCGGCGCGGGTCCCGTTGCCGCGCCGGCTAATTAAGCACTTCAATGCAGCTGTCAAACCTGACAGCTGCATTGAAGTGCTTTGTAAACAACATCCCTGGTGTCTAGTGGCACGGATCTCCCCCCCGCGATGCGATCGCGGGGGGGAGATCCGTTCTTCTGCCCGGGCTGGGCCTCAGCGTCGCACTGACGCTGATCCCGGCTCGGCAATAGATTGCTATGGCCTGCAATCTATGACCGATTACAATGATCTTTGCTGTGTATATACACAGCATTGATCTCTATGAGAGATCAGTGCTATCTATATACAAGTCCCCCAGGGGGGCTTCTAGTTAAAGTAAAAATAAAAGTAAAAAAGTGTTTTTATTAATAAAAAAATCACCTCCCCTAATAAAAGTCCAAATCACCCCCCTTTTCCCATTTCATAAATATAAATTATTAAATAAACAAATAAATAAACATATTTGGTATCGCCGCGCGCGTAATCGCCCGAACTATTAATTAATCACATTACTGGTCTCGCACCGTAAATGGCGTCAGCGCAAAAAAATTCCAAAGTGCAAAATTGTACATTTTTGGTCGCATCAAATCCAGAAAAAATGTAATAAAAAGTGATCAAAAAGTCGTATATGCGCAATCAAAGTACCGATAGAAAGAACACATCATGGTGCAAAAAATGACTCCTGACACAGCCCCATAGACCAAAGGATAAAAGCGATATAAGCCTGGGAATGGAGCGATTTTAAGGAACATATATTTGTTAACAATGGCTTGAATTTTTTAAAAGCCATCAGATAATATAAAAGTTATACATGTTATATATCATAGTAATCGTAACGACTTGAGGAACATGCATAACTAGTCAGTTTTACCATAGGGCGAACGGCGTAAATGCAAAACTCCCCGAAATCAAAACAAATTCGTTTTTTTTTTCAATTTGACAGCGCAAATGATTTTTTTCCGGTTTCGCAGCATATTTTATGGAAAAATAATGCCTGTCATTGCAAAGTACAATTTGGTTCGCAAAAAATAAGTGCTCATATAAGTCTCTAGGTGAAAAAATGCAAGCGCTATGGACTTTTAAACATAAAATGAAAAAAGCAAAAGCGCAAAAAGTAAATTGGCTTTGACCTTAAGGGGTTAATGTAATAATGCGCTCTATTGAATGGTAAATTTTCTGTATGGAATGCCAACTGTAATTGATTATGGCCATTTAAGTATGCCATACATTGTTTGATTTTCACACAAGTTAGGGACATATTTAGCTTTTTCTTTACTATGTGTAAACATGGCCAAAAAGTGTTTTCATGAAACAATATATTTTTTAAATGGTGTGGGGGCATTTTAAAAAAAGAACAGCAGCTGTGGGGCATTGGGGCTGGCCTTTTTTTAAACTTTTACCTTTTTTTTTTTTTTTTTTTAACTTTATGACACATGCATTTTCCAGAGTAATTAGGTCACAAACACACTATTGAAAGTTATGACTTTTACTCTTTGATTGTGCTTATCACTGTGCTTGATTTATATGAAAATCTAGGGGTTACAGTTTCACTTTACACTTTAATGGCTGGGGGAGTGAGCACAGAGCAGAGATCAGCAGGCCTAAAAACACACAAATAAGAACCACTTGTTGGCAAAAAATATCAGCGTCAGAGAGCAGAGCAAGGAATCAGCAATGGCAGCAGTGAGTGACAGCGCTGCAGACAGCCACTGGTGTTACATAGGAAAATTCAATCCAGAAAATGCTCAGCAAATATACTATGCAAGGCTATAAACTATAATTGCAGCTCTGTTAGGGCCCTATTCCACGGGACGATTATCGTTCGCATAATCGTTAACGATATATGATCCACACGACCACTATTGCGAACGGCCTGAAATGGTTCACCCATTTACATGGAAAGATAATCGTTACTTATGATCGTTCTTGCGGTCGTCTTGTTGTCGCTATTGCGTTCGTCACTACTGCGAATGACCGAACGACTTCTTATTCAATGCGAACGAGTAAAGACAAAAATAGGTCCAGGTCTTATTAAACAATCAACGATTTCTCGTTCGGTCGTTAGTCGTTAACTATTATTCAAACGAACAATTATTGTTTAGATTCGAACACTTTAAGGATAATCTGAACGATAATCGTCCGGTGGAATAGGGCCCTAACTCTTTCTACAAGACTGCTAGATCACATTACACATGCAGCTCTTTCCCCTACCCCTCCTTATTTTTACACTGCAGAGATTTCTAGATTGAAGCTGTCCAGAATCTGTTGCTAGGACTTTATTAGCTAATATTCTCCCTACAGATACTTTAAAAGCTTGAAATTATCTGTTGGTTATCTTATACCTATTTATCTTTCCTGATATCTCTCTCAGCAGGGAGAAAGTAAAGGGCTCTGGTAATTCATGTCAGTCTGTCTTTCCCAGCAGGGAGAAAGTAAACGGCTGTAGTAATTTTAAGTCTCAATAGACTCAGCCCATACTGAAGTTTATGAGTGTGCAGACTGAAAGTGAACAAGTTAATAAACAGTATAGACAACTCATTTTTAATACTTGATTAGAAGCTTTAATCTGCACACTAAGAAACGAATCATAAGAGGTTTTTAAGTAGAGGTGTGCTTTAATCATTGGTGACATGCAGTTCGGAACAAGATCAGATAGTGATGATCAAATCATTGGGGCTCACTCTTCAATTTCTGTAGATGAATAAAAAATGGAAAAATATTCTGCCTTTAAAAAAGAAGGTTGGCATAAAGGTAGGCGATAATTGCTGAAGCGCTTTCATCCATCAGGAAAAGGGCCTGGAGCCTAGAGCTGTCAGAAATGAAACACATAGATTTGCATGGCATAAAATAAGCCACTAAGTTTCCATTATTTCATTTTACAACAGATGTGATTGGAACTTTCTGTTCAAACTTGACAATTTGTACTTATTTGTTTATATAAAGATATATTAATTTCTATTACGTACAGTTTGTTTTGTCATTTGGAACTAATATGAATTGTTTAACAGTAATGCTGAACAGGTCTACATTCTATAAAAACTTCCAGTGTTCTTAACCTTCAGGTATACTGGCATTTTTTATGTCTTTTTATGTCTTTGTTCTTATATAAAGGCATTTATCTTCTGCAAAACTTTATCCTTCATCTCCTCTGTTCAAGGTTGCTTTAAAGCTGGAACACTTCAACAAATGTCCTTTGCCACAAACCTAACTGGACTTTTTTTTTTTTTTTTTTATAAAACCCTCACTTTCTCACTTACTTGTCCCATATGAAAATGTCACTGCACACATAACTAAAGAATTACATTTCAACATCTTTCAAATCTATCCTTTGTAAATGTGATGCATTTCTAATGGCTGGCAATAATTTGCTTTCCATTATTATTTCAATAGCGTTATATAGTTTCAAACTGCTTAGCAGTTGGGTCGGGGAACCTAATGATTAAACTTGGGTAGAGAGTTCCCACAGTCCTAGGCTTTTTAAGAATAAATAAACAAAGTGGAGGGACTGTGGTGAATAGCATTTTCACCACAGTCCCTCCACTTTGTTTATTTATAGTTTCAAACTGGTAATAATCTCATAGGTCTACATTTATTAAAGGGTGTAAAATATACACTGGTGTAAACTGCCCACAGCAACCAATCACAACTCAGCTTTCATTTTACTAGAGATGGGTTGCTATGGGCAGTTTACACCAGTCTATATTTTGCACTCTTTGATAAATCTCCCCCTTATGTTTAGCTATAAGAATATGGTAGAATTAATTCCTTGCAAAATTAACATTTGTGGAGAATCAAAATTTCGCTATCAAGGGGCAGTGTAAAAATCTCAATGCTTGTTCATTGGATTATCATATTTTTTTGTTTTGGACTGTAAAGTGACCCTAGGATTCGACAGATATCACTGTCTGTTCAAAATTAACAGTTAAAAATATTATTTTGGGCACAAAAGAACCATACTGACACAATGATGGTCAAAGTGGATCTTGTGTATTCAAAGACAGCTTCCAGTACATGTATTCTGGGGGCGTGTGTTCTCCTACTAAGGCTTGTGTCAGGACTGTATTGTCTGAGGTACAAAAAGAGTTACTTGCATAGAACTAGTGTTTACCTACGTAAGCTTTAATGAATGTAAACATCTCTACGTGTTTATAAGGTCAGCGCCATATTGTAATGGTTTCACTAAATTTACAAAATATAATCATGACATCCTAAACAATCCCCCCTTTGAAGCCGTTTTCAAAAGCAGATGATCTTTATTCCCAGGCCAAAAGGCTAACAATCTCTTTCACAGTGTGTGTGTGTGTGTGTGTGTTCTGGGGTCTTCACCACTTTGGGACAATCTTTTAATGGACACCAAAGAAATTTAAAAATCAGATTATAATCCATTCCTCTCTAATATTGACTGTTTGGGGGTGGCCTCACTTCTTATTGGTTCATTGGCTTCAGACTTTTGAATTCTTCTTAATTGTCTTTATTGACTGTATGCGTTATCCAATCATATGTTATGGTTTGTAAGCTGACTGAGACCAATACCTGTCAAGAATACCTCTTGCAGAGCCCTTCTCCAACTTCCAGCCTATCAGACACCTTATTTTGTGTTACGGGTTGTGTTTCCTCCAATCACAGAGCTCTCTAAGTGGTGAGGTAAAACCAGTTTAGTTCAGTATAGCCTGAGGAGAAGTAGTGAAGAGTAGGCTAGTCAGCTTCCAGAAAATGTGATGGCTAGTTTTTCTTTTAAAAGAGTTCCATAGCTATCTATGTCTGGCTAGAAAACACTTAGTGATGCTACAAACCTATTCCACACTGAGAGGATAGTAGATTGTTCTCTGTAAACCTTACCAGGCGTCTGCAGGAGGTACTACAAGAGTCAGCAGTCAGATCAGTGCAGATATAGCCAAGAACTCTGCTGCCAGTGCTAGGATTCCTAGGGATAAACCTGGCGGCTAGCTTACCCAGAAGTGGGGCCTGAGTTCTAGAGCTTGTGTCACTTGGTGCCCACAGACAGCAAAATGCAGAAGACCATACCCGTGGACGCAGGTACTGTTATCATCGCCACACACACAAGGTGGTCAGAGCCCCTCCAGTTCAGAACCCAAGAGTCAGCTTTCAAACCATGACATATGATTGCATAACACATACAGTCAATAAAATAAACAGTTAACCCTTTGTAAAGAATTTGCTTCAGCTGTGCCATACAGTACATAACAATATAATGAGGCATCTAGTGGTGGGAGTACAGAATACACCTTTACAATCCAAAGAAAGCTTTAATAGCAAATACCTTTGTGTCAAGCTACATATAACAGAACAGCAATGGCACACATATTCTGGGACATTGCATGGTGCTGCCAAAAACAGAACTGAAAAAGAAGTCACATGTCACTTTTCAGAGCAGTTGGAGGGCTTGAAAAAAAATGTCTGAAAAGTTAAAAGGCCACATGAAAGATCACATCTAAATCAATACCAAAGCTGCCCAGCAAACTTCTCACTAAATCTGAGTTTTTTTCACAGAAGGTTTTGCCTGTGTGAACATACCCAAGCACTTTTTAACCAAATAGTATCAGTGGCGGAACTACCGCCATAGCAGCAGTAGCTGCTGCAACGGGGCCCGGCACATCAAGGGGCCCGGCAGTGCGGACTGCCTGTGTGATGTCCCCTGGTTAGCTCTGCAGGACGTTTGTCCTGACACTAGCTAACCAGGGGAGAAAGATCTTTGTAGAACTGCAGGGATAAAACTCACCTGCAGGGGGCGGCATCACAAAGTACGGAGAGAGAGAGAGTCCGGCCTGTCAGCTGCCTGCACGCATCCTGTGAGGTTGGATGACCTCTAGCTCTCTCCTGCCGGGACCTCGGAGAGATAGTGACAGCTCCCTCCTCCTCCTGTAAGTGCACAGTCACTGATAAGATGTGTGTGTGTGTGTGTGTGTGTGTGTGTGGTTTTTATTTCTACAGGAGCTGTGACATTATAGGACTACAACTCCCAATGTGGTCTGTCTGCTGTCCCTCCAATCAAAGGCACAGACAGACCACACTGGGAGTTGTAGTCCCACACTGTCTATATAGAAAGCTGCTTTCTGACTGCAGCTCCTGTAGGACTAAAAAACTGTTTATTCATAGTAGTGCCAGGCTGGAGATTATCTATCTATCTATCTATCTATCTATCTATCTATCTATCTATCCAGTGGCGTAGCCCGCCACGAAGGCCCTCCCGATCAATCACTCTTGTGACCGCAAGCATTGTTTTGCTTGCGGTCATAAGAGTCCGGCTCCGTCTTCCCCCGTCTGCTGCGCAGCTGCTGGGGGTGTCGCGTCTTAACCCCGGCAGCGCGCGCATCCCAGAGCGCCCTGCGCGCCTTGGGCCCTGACTTCCGGTTCAGGCGTGCAGGGAGCTCTGGGATGCGCGCGCTGCCGGGGATAAGACGTGACACCACCGGCAGTCGCGCAGCAGCCAGGGACAGACCAGGAGGAGTGAGGATCAACGTGGGAGCGTGTTGTCAGGTGAGTTAAGTTTTGTTTTGTTTAGTTTTTTTTATCAGCCTGCAGGGTGGGGGGAAAGAGGGGGGCATCTATGAGGGTGGTGGGAAAGAGGGGGGGAAAGAGGGGGGCATCTATGAGGGTGGGGGGAAGGAGGGGGGCATCTATGAGGGTGGGGGGAAGGAGAGGGGCATCTATGAGAGTGGGGGGAAAGAGGGGGGCATCTATGAGGGTGGGGGGAAAGAGGGGGGGCATCTATGAGGGTGGGGGGAAAGAGGGGGGCATCTATGAGGGTGGGGGGAAGAGGGGGGGCATCTATGAGGGTGGGGGGGAAGGAGGGGGGTATCTATGAGGGTGGGGGGAAGGAGAGGGGCATCTATGAGGGTGGGGGGAAAGAGGAGGGGCATCTATGAGGGTGGGGGGAAAGAGGGGGGCATCTATGAGGGTGGGGGGAAAGAGGGGGGCATCTATGAGGGTGGGGGAAGAAGGGGGGCATCTATGAGGGTGGGGGGAAGGAGGGGGGCATCTATGAGGGTGGGGGGAAGGAGGGCGGCATCTATGAGGGTGGGGGAAAAGAGGGGGCCATCTATGAGGGTGGGGTAAAAGAGGGGGGCATCTATGAGGGTGGGGGGGAAGAGGGGGGTATCTATGAGGGTGGGGGGGAAGAGGGGGGCATCTATGAGGGTGGGGGGGAAGAGGGGGGCATCTATGAGGGTGGGGGGAAGGAGGGGGCATCTATGAGGGTGGGGGAAAGGGGACCATCTATGAGGGTGGGGGGGGGAAGAGGGGCCATCTATGAGGGTGGGGGGGAAGAGGAACCATCTATAAGGGAGAGGGAAAGGGGACCATCTATAAGGGAGGGTGGGGGGAGAGGGGACCATCCATAAGGCAGGGTGAGGGGGAGAGGAGGCCATCTATAAGGGAGGGGTAGAGGAGGCCATCTATAAGGGAGGGGGTAGAGGAGGCCATCTATAAGGAGGGGGCAGAGGAGGCCATCTATAAGGAGGGGGGAGAGGAGGCCATCTATAAGGGAGGGGGTAGAGGGGGCCATCTATAAGGAGGGGGAGAGGAGGCCATCTATAAGGGAGGGGGTAGAGGGGGCCATCTATATGGAGGGGGTAGAGGGGGCCATCTATATGGAGAAGGGAGAGGAGGCCATCTATAAGGGAGGGTGGGGGGAGAGGGGGCCATCTATAAGGAGGGCAACATGGGGGGAGAGGGGCCATCTATTTGGGGGGGGCAAAATAGGGGGAGAGGGAATACACAGAGGGGGCATATATTATTAGGGGGTCACATAGAGTCAGGGCTACCCACTAAATGAGTGTGTAAAGGGCCCAATACAGATGTGCAGTTTGTAGAGAGATGAGGATGGTGCCAGTGTGAAGAGACTAATATGTCTTTCTGGCAGATTCTGTGGATTCGTGGCTCAGAGAAGTTCTCATAACGGCCCAGGACGGATGGAGAAGATGAAGAGGAAACAACTCCGATCAGAGAAGACGTCTCCTGTGAGTCACCTGATATAACTGCGCTGTAATGTATAAGGAGTATAGAACCTGTGTAGAGCTGGGGCCACCTCTGTATGACTGGATGAGGTGATTTAGTATACTGGATTTGGTCAGTAACAATATGGTGGTGATGGTAGTGGTTGTGGTGTGGCGGTAACATTTCCTTCCTATACACTGGTATTACTGGTAATATTGGTCTCAGTATACAGGATTTGGTCGGTAACAGTATGGCGGTAATATGTACGGTGATAATACTTTCTCTTCCAATATGCTGGTGTTATTCGTAATATCTGTCTTGGTGTGTATATATATATATATATATATATATATATATATATATATATATATATATAGAAAAAGAGAAAGTAACAGCATCCAGGCGGTTTCAATGTGCAAATAGCCAAAAAATTCCTTTTTATTACCTCATGGTACATACAAAACAGCGACGTTTCGACCTACATGGTCTTTTTCAAGCTGATATAACATGGCATATAGTAGGGTATATATATCATCAGTAACCAATCACAATAGTATGTCCAATTACAAAGTATCCACCCCTAAATCATTTATTAACCCTCTTTACACCAACATAGTGAAAAAAGATATTAAACATATATAACTTAAAACTCAGATCCATTACCAAATATTGCGTCCTCCCAGCTCAGTACGAGACACACGTGCACCTCCACCGGCGTCTTCCCGATGTCAGTGCGCAAGCGCAAGGTCCAACCAATCATCTGGCAATCAGCTGACACAGCGGCAGTCATGTGACCGCCGTCATGGCAACCAGAACGCCAGAGACCGGCAAGAGAGGAGGCGGGAGCAATCTAAAAAAACAAAACAAAACCCAAAAGAAAAAAGGGGAAACCTATATCAACTGTAAAAAAGAAAACTAAATCAGATCACTATAACTTGATGTAGTAATGAAAGTCCAGTTATTGTGAAAAATAAGGGCATGGTATGATAACGACAGTCCAGTCAATCTACAGAAGTAAGTGAAATGAGTTCCAATCCATATACACATAGGTGATTTCTCAGCGGAGCAGGGATAACGCTCATCGATCACATCACAGTAGTTGCAGACCTGTCTTGTATAGGCTTCTAACCCTACATTGTCCATCAGCCTCTGCCGGTCATAAAGGTGGCCTCCACTCTCAAGGTGTCATATCGCCTGCATAGTCCATCAGCCACTGCTGTTCATAAGGGTGACATCCACTCTTGCGGTGTCACACTGGTGTGGCATATCGCATCTACAGCTCCATCCCATATGGGCGAAATTACGTCTTGGTCCCGAACCGAACACCGATCCATTCCGGACCTTCGTCAATCGTCGCAGCTCTAGGGACTTCCCACTATGGCATAGTAGAAGCAAAGCTGTATCCACATCACCTTATATTTCACTCCATAGATCAGCGTGGCCATATGGCAGTCTGACAGTGCAGTTGTAGTATAGGTCTGTCCATAAGACAATGGCAACACACCAGGTTAGGTTTCCAATCTCCTGTGGATGTTAACACAGTGTTCTTGTAGGATTATCATGCAATAGATTTATCATCATGGTTTAAAAAAATGTTCAAATCCAGTCCATAGCCCTCCTTTGTATAAAAAAAAATATAAAGAAAAAAAGCAAAATAAACAAGATTGCTACCACAGCCTCCTCCGTTGCCGTTGACCAATCAATGTCTCAAGGGGAGCCATGGAGTGCACACATCCAGAGGATCTAGGAAAATAGGAAGAAAAATAAAATTAAAACCATTTACTCGAGTACATACCCCAATAAAACCATATCAATAAAAATACAGATTGGGGCCATCACATACCCGGTAGGACTTTGTACTCCATATTGAGGCCCTTAGGACTCAATGTATCGAGCACAAAGATCCATTTCAGTTCCAACTTTTTTAATCTCAATTCTCTGTCCCCCCCCCCTAGTTAAAGGTGGCACATGGTCAATGACCCGAAATCTTAATTGACTGACTGAATGTCTTGCATCTGTAAAATGGCGTGGTATGGGTAGATCTAATTTCTGAGTTCTGATGGTATTTTTATGTTGTTGTATCCTCAGTCTCACCTCCTGCGTTGTCTCTCCCACGTAATATAGTCCACACGGACAAACTATAATATAAACCACATAGCTAGATCTACACGTAAACCTCCGTCTTATCCTGTACTCTTCTGCAGTGTGTGGATGACAAAACATATCTCCCTTCAGTAGACCACTACAACATGAACAATTCAAGCATGGAAAGCAACCATTTTTTACAGCCCTAAGTGTAGATTGTATAGGGCCCTTAGTGACACCTATATCCGATCTCACTAGTCTGTCTCTGATATTACGGGTATGCTTGTAAGACATGAATGGTGGAGAGTTAAATTCAACAACTATAGGACAGCCTTTACTCAAAATACTCCAATGTCTCCTCAATATGGAACCAATGCGCATGCTACAGGATAAGACGGAGGTTTACGTGTAGATCTAGCTATGTGGTTTATATTATAGTTTGTCCGTGTGGACTATATTACGTGGGAGAGACAACGCAGGAGGTGAGACTGAGGATACAACAACATAAAAATACCATCAGAACTCAGAAATTAGATCTACCCATACCACGCCATTTTGCAGATGCAAGACATTCAGTCAGTCAGTTAAGATTTCGGGTCATTGACCATGTGCCACCTTTAACTAGGGGGGGAAACAGAGAATTGAGATGAAAAAAGTTGGAACTGAAATGGATCTTTGTGCTCGATACATTGAGTCCTAAGGGCCTCAATATGGAGTACAAAGTCTTACCGGGTATGTGATGGTCCGAATCTGTATTTTTATTGATTTGGTTTTATTGGGGTATGTACTCGAGTAAATGGTTTTAATTTTATTTTTCTTCCTATTTTCCTAGATCCTCTGGATGTGTGCATTGGTCAACGGCAACGGAGGAGGCTGTGGTAGCAATCTTGTTTATTTTGCTTTTTTTCTTTATATTTTTTTATACAAAGGAGGGCATGGATTTGATTTGAACATTTTTTTAAACCATGATGATAAATCTATTGCATGATAATCCTACAAGAACACTGTGTTAACATCCACAGGAGATTGGAAACCTAACCTGGTGTGTTGCCATTGACTTATGGACAGACCTATACTACAACTGCACTGTCAGACTGCCATATGGCCACGCTGATCTATGGAGTGAAATATAAGGTGATGTGGATACAGCTTTGCTTCTACTATGCCGTAGTGGAAAGTCCCTAGAGCTGCGACGATTGACGAAGGTCCGGAATGGATCGGTGTTCGGTTCGGGACCAAGACGTAATTTCGCCCATATGGGATGGAGCTGTAGATGCGATATGCCATACCAGTGTGACACCGCAAGAGTGGATGTCACCCTTATGAACAGCAGTGGCTGATGGACTATGCAGGCGATATGACACCTTGAGAGTGGAGGCCACCTTTATGACCGGCAGAGGCTGATGGACAATGTAGTGTTAGACGCCTATATAAGACAGGTCTGCAACTACTGTGATGTGATCGTTGAGCGTTATCCCTGCTCCGCTGAGAAATCACCTATGTGTATATGGATTGGAACTCATTTCACTTACTTCTGTAGAAGGACTGGACTGTCGTTATCATACCATGCCCTTATTTTTCACAATAACTGGACTTTCATTACTACATCAAGTTATAGTGATCTGATTTAGTTTTCTTTTTTACAGTTGATATAGGTTTCCCCTTTTTTCTTTTGGGTTTTGTTTTGTTTTTTTTAGATTGCTCCCGCCTCCTCTCTTGCCGGTCTCTGGCGTTCTGGTTGCCATGACGGCGGTCACATGACCGCCGCTGTGTCAGCTGATTGCCAGATGATTGGTTGGACCTTGCGCTTGCGCACTGACATCGGGAAGACGCCGGTGGAGGTGCACGTGTGTCTCGTACTGAGCTGGGAGGACGCAATATTTGGTAATGGATCTGAGTTTTAAGTTATATATGTTTAATATCTTTTTTCACTATGTTGGTGTAAAGAGGGTTAATAAATGATTTAGGGGTGGATACTTTGTAATTGGACATACTATTGTGATTGGTTACTGATGATATATATACCCTACTATATGCCATGTTATATCAGCTTGAAAAAGACCATGTAGGTCGAAACGTCGCTGTTTTGTATGTACCATGAGGTAATAAAAAGCACTTTTTTGCTATTTGCACATTGAAACCGCCTGGATGCTGTTACTTTCTCTTTTTCTATGGACTATTCGTTCTTTTTGGATTACAGAATGTGTAACTTTGCTTCATCCTATTTATATTTTGCATTTATTTTTTGAAGTCTTTTTTTGACAAACGGGAGTGCTATGGTTCTTCGGTAGTCGTATATATATATATATATATATATATATATATATATATATATATATACACACCAGTAGCATCACTTGGTCGTGAAATGAGGGGGGGGGGGGCAAGTTGGCCTCTCGCACCAGGGCCCAGGAGACATTAGCTACGCCCCTGTATCTGTCTATCTATCTATCTATCTATCTATCTATCTATCTATCTATCTATCTATATCCAGCCTGGCACTACTATGCATGAATAACACCCCCATACTGTAACTACCTGCCTACCCACCAGCCTTCTACTGCATGTGATATACTATATCTATCTGTCTCCAGCCTGCTAATGCATGTATATATATATATATATATGCAGTGCAGTGCGGTGCCCCAAGCTGCATATATATGTATACACACATGCAGTGCCAGACTGGATGCATATATATGCATTAGCAGGCTGTAGATAGATAGATAGATAGATAGATAGAGATAGGAGAAAGCCGCACTTCCAGATTGAATGTAGCGGGTGCAGTGCAGAGTAAGTCCCTCGGCTTGGGATCCCAGAAGATACAAAACAATGGTCCGCAGCACACCAGCATAGGTGAAAAAAAGTATTTATTACAAAAAAGTGCAAGTTACAAGGAAGCTTCCTTGTAACTTGCACTTTTTTGCAATAAATACTTTTTTTCACTTATGCTGGTGTGCTGCGGACCATTGTTTTGTAGATAGATAGATAGATAGATAGATAGGAGATTGAGTATTTGCAATAGCATGCTGGTGGGTATGCAGGCAGTCACAGAAATATTGGATTTAATATTGGATTTTTACTAAATATAAGCACAATTGACTATCTGTAGGCCTCTGTACTGAAGGGATTTATTGTTATTCTATGTTTGCATGGAAAAACAACTAACATAAGCATTTTTAGATCTTTATTCTGTTTAAATTAATATATTTAGTTAAATTATAAAGTATTTAGGTTCTTGTCTTATAAAAATAACCCCTTATTAAAATTAAGCTGCATCTGACTATACTTTGTTTATAAAAGATGTTGGGCAGAAGACCCCCATCTAGGATGTCCATAAGACACCATATGGAAAGGGGCTGTTCTGGTGGGCACTTTAAAACTCCCTCTGCACAAGCTAATTGGTGAAAATGCCAGAAACAAGACCTGGAGCACGCTTCTGCAGCCTGCCCATTTTAAAATTGCTGGAGAGTGCTCCTGGAGTTCTGGTGTGGCACTCCAGCTGATGAGGATATGACACTGGCCTTGCTATTATTTCTGTTGTATTATTCATTTTAGCCCTGTGTTTTTTTTTTTTACTATATATTGTTTTATACTATATATTTATTTTGATGTTTGGTTGTACAAAATCTATTAACTTCAGGAAACCATAACAATAACCCATAAACAATCTATTGGTTGAGAGTAACTTAATGCAATATTCCTATGTCATAAAGTTATCCCCTATTCATAGGATGGGAAATAACAAGCAGATATATTAGGATCCTACTAATGGGACACCCACTGTTCATAATAATAGGGAACAAAATTGTCCCTATAATGAATGGTGTGCATTGTGCATGCACAGCCAGCGCTTATTTTCTATGGGGTCACCAAACATTGCCAAGTGATGAACTCTTCGACTGCCTCATAGGGAATGAATGGAGTGATGGCTACATTTGTGTAGTGTGCACCATTTATTAAAGGGACAATTTTGTCCCCGTACTTGGTTATTGTTAGCAAAAATTGAAAGAACAGTAACACAAATTTGTGCAATAACTTTGTTTTATGTGAATTCACCCATAATTAATAATAATAATTCATACAAAGATAATAATAATAATAATAATAATAATAATAATAATAATAATATTGTTATTATTTTCCTTTGATATGTAACTGTATTGTTATAGATAAAATTTGAAAAATCTAATTAAAATATTTGGAAAAAAAAATTATAATTATTATTATTATTTATTTTTACTTATATAGCACTAGCTTGTTCTGTAGCGTTGTACATATCTTGTCATCGGTGCCTGTTCCTATTAGCTCACAATCTAAATTTACCTAACTATAGGGTTTGGAGTGTGGGACGAAACCCAAACAAGCAAGAGAATAATCTCTGATGTGCTTCTACTACAGTACATGTAAATTCAATATCATGGCTGCTGATTTTTTGCTTAAGTTTGATGTAAGGTGCAGATATGGCTGCCATGGATGAGTTAGGACGATTAAACAGGATTTATTTCTCCTTGTTTTGGACACAAAATAGCTGATGAATAGATAAGAGTTTAGTAGAATGACTCTTGCTACTGAATAATACATCATGTTGACAGGTAATAACCCTGTGTACTATTAGGATATAATTTCCCTTTAAAATAGCTAGGTCATTAATGCCATAGTACATCAACTGATTTCTCGCTTAAGTATTGGACACAATGAGATTGCTAGACATGACATAACCTTGATTGTTTTATGTTGCCTCTTCTATTGGGCAAACAATGGCTATTGAAAGACAATTATAGAGCAGTATAGAGAGACATCTATTATGTGGAAATTGCAAATGACATAAGGAGACAAGTTACAGTATCCTTCCAGCAATGACATAAATATAAAGCAGGCCAAAAAGGTACTGTATACAGGAAAGAGTAGAGGTCCTTTGTTTTTTTTATACACTGTGGGTAGTATTCTATCTAATGTCTATTCTTTTTAAGCTGTAAACCTTTGTGGTGTTATTAAAAGTAATGTATCCACTTGTTTTTTCTCTGACTATGAACCATTTACCAAACATGGCATTCTTTAACATACAGTGTATTATATCAATGCTGGCCAGCAAATTCATCCTGAATAATGCACTCGGCTGGTTATGGATTATAAATGGCTGCCGCTGAATCTAAATGGGGCTACACTTTTATGAGAAGGCTTGGAGAGAGATCCTTTTTCCTCCAGATGGCTCTACGCGCCTCACTGGTTCACTGGTTTGTTTATTTGGCAAATATATAATGAACTGAGCAGTGATGCAAAATAGCCCATTGATAAACTGCTTAGTTTACTAAATGTGGGATTCAACATGGATGTTTCCAAGATATCTTCTATAGTTTCTAAATGACTTCTGTTTGTCTCAATACCCAGAACACACAAGAGATTCCATACATTCTGAACACTTCATTTGGATTCAGAACACGTTGTTCATTATTTCTCTTATGGAGGTACATTTTGTTTCATTTAGAGACAGTGCTCCGCACAGTTTGATATGATATTTGTTTAGTCTTTGCTTTATAACCAGATATACATGTATGGATTTAGCTCAGTTGTATTTTCACTGGTGCCATAAACTAAGAAGAACCAGGGGAATGACCTGGTAATTTTTAGAGGCTCAATAGAGAACGCTTGCACACAGTTTCAGATATTCCAACACACTATAATGCATGCCATCAATAGTTGATACAAAATATTACATTAATAACCATGCATTTCTATTTTAACAAATAGTATACACAGCTCCAATGTTTACTAGCATTTAAATGACAGGATTGTATCACTGAATAC
The DNA here is from genome assembly GCF_027789765.1 of Dendropsophus ebraccatus. Lineage (NCBI taxonomy): Eukaryota > Metazoa > Chordata > Amphibia > Anura > Hylidae > Dendropsophus > Dendropsophus ebraccatus. Next base: position 136,577,173 of record NC_091454.1, read on the forward strand.
CTGGCTGACATTTTGTCTGCTTTGAAATTAACTCAATGAATCCAGACACTGAGTTCTTCATGATATGAAATGTGTTGCAAGAATAAACTAGATTCAAGCACAATGACATTGTGCTGATGCAATACATTAGATGATGGTACAGCCTTTCGACACATAATTCACTCTACCATATCTTAACATAGATGCTGGAATTGAGACTTGTATTGAGACTGGAATTAAGCACTGTATTACACAGCCTGGGCAGCTAAGTTAAGGTGAATCTGTACCCACAATCTGACCCCCCCAAACCATTTGTACCTTCGGATAGCTGCGTTAAATCCAAGATCTGTCCTGGAGTCTGTTCGGCAGGTGATGCAGTTACTGTCCTAAAAAACAACTTTTAAACTTGCAGGAAAATACGTATGTCATATACTCTCTCGCAAGGGTGCCACTACAGTACTTGGATATCTGTATAGCACTGTATAGAATTGTGCCAAAATGGTGTAGTCTAGATTGTGTATGCATTAGGCTGGCACAACCTTTCTGTCCCTCCTCCCCACCCTCCTCATCATTAGGAATGCTCCAGGCAGATTGTCTACTATTCATCACCTGCTTCAGCATGACACATGGGCTGTATCGTTAAGGCACCTGTGTAGTTTTCACTGCAGAGGAATAGGAAAAATGGTGAAGAGGGCAGGGAGGAAGGATGGAGAGGTGGTGCAAAGTTAGGGCACAGATACTCCAAGGCACGGCCGTTGGGCACAGGGCTGCAAGTTTAAAAATAGTTCTTTAGGACAATAACTGCATCACCTGCCGAACAGACCACAGGACAGATCTTGGATTAAAACCATTTATCCGAAGGTACAGGTGGTTTGGGGTGGTCAGATTGTGGGTACAGAGTTGCTTTAACAAGCACCTCTCTACTGGATCGGCACTTGTTTGCAGAGCCTCTTTAGTAATTGTGCAGTCTAGATCGTTCATGCAGCTCTTTGTTTTTGCAGTGATTCTATGGAAAAGCCATGGTGACATGGTGCATTGTCCTGCTGCAGATATTCAGCAATAGAAACATTTGGTAGACAGAAATGCATGTAACCTGTGATTTCCCAATTATCCCAATTGGTATTACTGGACCTTACCAAGAAGAGAATTCCTAATAACACCATTTTTGTTACCAACTTCCCCAGATCACTTCCTGAAATCCCTGACTCAGAAGTGTTTTCCCGGACATGGAGTATTGGGCCAAAGTTGTGATCATAGCTGTTTTGCCCACATGCTTTTTTAGATAGGTGATGATCGCAAAGGGAGTCCAACCCCTCCATATCTTGGAAGGGAGGATGGGAGAAGAAAATGTTTCAGGGCCAGAGAGCAGAAGGCTTTAGCGATCTTCTGCTCCCCAGACAGTTAGTTGAGATGGTCTGTAACACAAAGACCAATAGTTTTTTTTTGATGACTTGTTAGTAACATATGCAAAGCTCTGGTACTCACAATATAGTATTTGCTGCACGTTTTTTTTATTATTATTTGTTTTAGAACATAGAACTATTTAATAATAGTCAAGTAGTCTACAAATGTAATTTGGAATGGTACTTACAAAACAGGAATCGATATCTTTCCATTTTCAGCAGCAGAGTTTATTCATCTTTATGAGCTTCTTATAATCAATACAATCACTCTTTAATCAGGAAAACTGTGCTTGTTTTTAATGCATCATTAGTATCTATTGTTCTGAATGCTTTGAAATTACAAAGGGTGAAAAATCACCCAAACTCCCAGCTTTCTCTTTTAAAGTGATAACAAATAAAAAAAAAACAAAATAGAAATGTTGCAAAGAATCAAACCATTAAAAGCAAAAAGGGAGATCATAGCTGGCTATTATCTTCATTATTAGCATTAGTCCAGCCAGAGTTGTCTAATGCTGAAGCTGGTGTCACAAAATCGATAATCGGTGCTGTCAAATTTTTTCAGCTGATTTTCATATGAATGCAGTGGTGAGCCCCACATGCGCGCTGCTACTCCATTTACTCTCCACACTCCATTATTGTCAAAGGTAGCTGAGCTATAATGTACTGTAGCTAGAGGTTGAAGGTAGAGGACCACCTAAGTAGTCACAATCAGTTATAAAAGGTAATGTACTGTAGATCAGGTATAGAAGTGTGCATTGATATATTTCCACTGTACCCTGCCTATCAGCTACAAGACCCCCAGGTAAGGGCATCCCTGATGCCAGGAGGGGCTGTCTGTAGGTTTAATGCTGTGCACTATTCCTGTCTTTCCAGGGATACAGTATAGCCTACGGTGGTTCTTAGTCTTGTTCATGTGGGACTTTAAGCCTATACAGGCAGGGATTGACACCCCAAGAAAAATGCCAATGATCCAGCCAGGTACAAAGAAAGAGTCTTTATATTCCATGTTCATAATGCTTACAGGTAAACACCTCAGTGCAGGGGCTTCACAGAAATTCAGAAGCATTTCAAGAGCATTAGCGCTCTTGTTCACTGATACTCTGCCCATTCCCACCAGTCTTTAAATAACATACCTCCCAGGTGTGTACCCAGGTGTACAATGAGATAATTAAAATAACTAACTAATATGTAGCACATATCATATGCATAGATGTCTTACCATTTTTATTGGCACCCATCTGTAATTTATCAGATACAAGGATCTTATTGGTGTAGTAAAAAAACATTGCTACAGTGTTGAAACATAGTATAGAGGATATATATAGCTTTTCAATAAGTCACTTGTATGTACATATAAGTTACAGGTTAATACATTAAGTAAATGTCCATTATTAGCACAGTCACGTTTTTCTGTACTCCACTCCAACACATTTCCCCCACAATAATAGACATCTAATGATGTTTGTTATATTGCCTTGACTTCCTTTCTTCTTCTCTGAAATATCAAGGTGGGATACTAAATATCATCAGAAATCCATCCAATGACCTTTCTTTGCCCTTCCCCTCCTGGTTTCTACCTCACACAACTGCCCCCAATGTTTTGCCTGAGCTTCCCCCATACTCTGGAAACCATTACCCTGCATCTCTCACCCACCATCAAGACCTTCAAAAGCAAGCTGAAAACCTACGCTTAAACTAGGCTACAACCTACAATAACTCTGCACAACAACTACCTGTATGCAACATCACCATCTGTAAGATTTCATCATGCAATATCACTATGAGGTCACTATACAGCAGGAAGCTACAGCCCTCCAGCTGTTGAAAAATTAAAATGCCCCTAATATTTGGACACTCAAAGCTTTGCTGTCCAGGCATGATAAGAATTATAGTTTTACAAAAGCTGGAGGGACGAAGGTTCCCCATCCCTGCTATAAAATGATCTGCCTATAGAAAGAATGAATACTAGGACTAAGAATAGGTGCCAGGTTCTCCTTAAGTATTCTTTTTTCAGCTCATCAGTTTTCAGATTGTTCATTAACCCTTTCAGTTTTTTATGTGTATGTTTCGGTGTGCACATGCAGTGTTAAATAGTAATTATCTGTAGGCTCTTGATAATACTGAGCTGTCCTGTATTGCTTTTACTTTAAATATATTTCTAATTCTCTTTTGTCTTGTATTCTGTCATTCAGAGTTGAAACCTCAGCAATTTTTTTTACTGAATGTCTGCAAACTTGATTCTTGTGGAAAGGGTCACCGCCAACACAGGCAGCATTATTACTAAAATGAGCAAAAGGGAAAGTAGGAAGCATTTACTCTATGACTGTGATGGTACACATGAACCAGAAACCTGTGATGTTTCATATCAAAGGCATTTAAATCTCAGAGGTCTTCCACATCCTGAACATCTTGTACTTCTTCATTCCAGCTCTTATTAGCCTAATTCAGCTTGCTGGATAGGATGCAATGGAGGATTTTTATATCCAATCTTGTTTAAGGGAGACATTTCATTTTGGTCCAGATTCCTGCTATGAATTTCTATCTGCAGCACGGCTGTGTGTGTGTGTGGGGAATGATAGGATATATAAAGAGAGAGAGTGAGAATGCATTAGAGAAAAACAGGAAGGAGGGGGAAGACGTGGCAAAATTAATAACATCTCTGCAGTTATTTATATAAGTGCCTGTGAATTTCCTTTCTGCATTACAACCTAAATGCCTTTGTAAAGCTTCTTGCGCAAATTAATTTTCTCTTGTACACAGTAGGCTAACATTCCCTGTAAGAGGCACTCTTCAATAACTAAAATATCTGCTTCCTATTGAGATGTGTCATATGACAAACATAAGCTTGCATTTACTTAGTATAAGACTTTTCATTCATTCATTCATTCATTCATTCATTCATTCATTCATTGTGTCATTGATAAAATGCCAGTGTCTAAAGCTATGCTTATATGTAAAAAACAATATTGGCCTAGATTTATTAAAGGGTTTAAAATATACACTGGTGTAAACTGCCCCCAGCAACAAATCATAGTGTGCTACTGGTTGGTTTTGTTGTGAGCTCGGCAAATGATGTTATTTGTCGTGACACCAGTGCTAATCCAACACACAGGTGTGATGTTGATACCTGCTTTTTGTATATGGCCGGCTTGTATTCCCAAAATGGTCGTTACCTTCCGGGTTTGCTGTGGGTCTCTTGGGCTCTTGTCACGGCAACCTGGAGTGACAACTGACCCCCCCCGACTTGTCGGTACTGCCATCCACAGAAGGGGGAAAAATAACTTAAGGTGTACACTTGTGTATTACAGGTGTATTACTTGCACTGCGCAGTAGGATACGCAGGCCTTTTCTTTACGGTAGCTTTGTCACACTGGGATCAGCTCCCCTTGTATCAGGAGTCTGTCCTGCATTTTGTAGACATATTCCTGACATGGGCTAGGATGTTACTTGGTGGCTGCTCTCCCCTACTTGTGCTTAGCACTGCATAGTGTAAGTAGTAGTTGCTTAAGAAGAAATCTTTGTGGGACCTAATCTCTCCTGCATCTGCTCACACTCAGTATCTGGTCTAAACTGACTTACCTACTCCCACATGGGGTTAACTCCTCCTACAGGGGGTGAGTGTAGAGAAAAGCTAGAGAGGATAGGTAGAAAAGAAGGGGCACCTCCTAGTGGTCAGCACTTAACACATGACACAAACAACTTAACCCATTACTTTCTTCAGCTGTGCATGGAAAAACATATAAATATAAGAGATACTGACACCTAGTGGGGAAACTTAAAATACCTCATTCAGCACTTAACCTAAGAACTTTTGGACAGCTGCATAAAAGAAACACTAATAGTGGGACACCACACAATCAGCCCCTCTCTTATTTTAGCATAGCTGAAAGCTTAGCTGTGATTGGTTGCTGTGGGCAGTTTACACCAGTGTATATTTTATACCCTTTCATAAATCCCCCCCTCAGTGTGTACAGACAATGGGCACAATGATTGAATACCAGGAAAAAAAAGCTTTCTAGAGTCTGATTAGCTCATATAAGGTCCAGTGCAGTACATATGATTTACTATAACTGAAAAATTAGAGTACCGTGCTAACCGATACTATGTTTTATTTAAAAAAAAAAATCCTAAAAAGTTCTGAAGCATTTATCTATGAACTCCTTCAATTAAAGATTTCACTTAAAAAGACAGATTTTCTTTGCTTCTTTGAATCTTAATAAATGGAGGGGCTGAGTGCGGTAATGTAAGCTCTATATAGCGGGTTGCTGCACATTTCCCTGGCTTTGATTTTGTCATGGTCATTTCTCCTAAATCCATAGGGAACACCGACAATGCTAGATATAATTCATGCAAAATGATGACAGTTATGATGCATAGATTTAGCTACTGTACCTGCCTTAGTACATAGACATTGTAATCACGCTAGCCATAGTGCATACTGTAATGGCTGCATGAGGCAATTATTAGAATAGGGCGATCACTGCCCCATGTAATAAGCACAGTGATCAGACAACAAACATGCAAATGCTCATTCATTGGCTGATCGCAGGCTACTGGCTGCCGGATACTGTTTCGTATAATAGGCTCTGTAAACTACTGCTATTCTAGAAGATCGGCTCTCATATCGGGTATATGGCTGTGTACAGACCTAGCATTACCAGCTGTAGTGCATAGTAGTCATGTAGTTGTGCATGCTACTTTTTGTTGAGCAACAGTAGGTGATCTAGTAGGTGGGCTAATAAAAAATGGAACAAAGATTCAAATATTTCTTATGTAATATTAGAGAGTGTGTTACTTTTGTGTGAGAGCTCTAAATGTCGGACTTTACAGCTTGGGGCAGCCACACATGCCCCCACTTTATAGTATGTACAGTACCAGCCATAGAAACTCCTACTTCACCCTAAAGTAGCCCCAGATACCACATAGAACAGTGATAGCCACAAAAGTCCTCTTACGGTAGCAGTGAAACCAAAGATGTCTTATATAGTAATTATAAAAATACTATTTACAGATCCCAAATAACAGTAAAAATCTTAGATGCTTCTCAACAACAATAAGAAGTACAGATGCTCCCCATAACAGTGATAACCATAGACAATATATTTACGAGTAAAATGTCTGCTGGTCATCTTAATCTAATGGCATCTGATTGGTGGTCAACTATAAGACTGTGGTCAAATATCTGGCTATCCCATGACAGTTGTGGTAATAGTGCCATAGGGCACATCTATAGAGATGCAAAGAGCATTGCCATCACACAAAACCAGAGACTGGAAAAGGCCTTTATACAGAACCTGCATGTGTAAAAGACTGCAGTACATTATGGCTGTTACTGCCTTTCATCCCCTAAATCATACAAGCTGTGATGCTTTTAGCTGGCGTTCAGAACAAGCCAACATCACATGCATAGATTTTCCAACATGTTTGAAAATCTCTTATTTTTCTGTGTGAAATATCTGACCACAGAGTTTTAGAACTGGGATGTCTCCCTGATGGTAGGTGTGTAAGAGTTCATTCATATATGAATGTGCATAGAGTATTTATTTCGAATGCACTTTGTTCTTTGGTTATACAGCAATATTTTCAGGAATATGAAGGGATAAGAGAAATCTGTTAGCAGGTCCACTACTCTATTTTATTTGCTTGGTATCCAGGGCATTATGTTCTCCTGGAACAAAGCAATATGTTCTAAGCATATTGCTCTCTCATGGGCAGGCGGCTCTGTGGAGACAGACGTTTGCTTGGGATCAAGCGTAACTAATATGTGCTGAAGCACAAACAGAAGTGTCCTGTATACAAATAAAATAAAATAGAGATGTTACCTACTGATAGATTCTTTTTAAATAATAATTTACAGCATATGTCTCAATACTAGTTGTACTAAATTCATAAATTATGAATTAATTAAAACCAGAGACATGTGACCATTAGTATTGAGCCCGCACTAAAATGATTGAGTGCTATTTAATAGATTTTTTTTTCAATGAACGAGAGCTAAACTTTAATTTTTGTATGTGTCATCCCTTATTACATGTTACTGAAAGACACATTAGAACTCTAGCGGTATGTCATCAATTGACATCATGCCAACGGAGTTCTAATGTTTCTTGCAGTAACAAATTGCATTTTTTGTTCTGCAACCATGTGTGTTTGCTCTCATGGCAGGGAACACATACAGCAAGGGTTTCCCTGTAATCTCTGCCAGAATGCAACATTTACTTGGCCTGCCTGCTCACTAAATTTATCTCCAATTGAGCATTTATGGGACTGACTAGCTGGGAAACCAGCCTGGACAACCTATGGTTATGTTCACACATAGTATTCCTGAAAGATTTGCACAGCTTCTGTGTTTTCAATTCACTCCTGACTTTGGTTGAAAATCTGACCAAAAGACTAACAGAAATACTAAATAGTTTGAACATAGCCTCAAAGTGTGCAGAATCTACAGGCCTAGATGCAACATCTTTGGGCAAATGTGGTGCAGGATGCCATACTGAACTTAAATGGTTGAAGGACCCACCATATCTAGTTTTGTATCAAGGTTAGAGTTTGCCCAACAGGGTACTAGAGTCAACTTTTAAATGTAAAGTTCCCACAGGGTCTTTTTTACATGACAAACGTCCAAATTTTCGTTGATTTTTAAAATGAGATCTTAAGTATATAATGACTATATATGTTTCTAAGACTATGGTGCTGATACTAGAGACGACTTGTAGCCTTTAGAATTAGAAAAGTCGTTACTAAAGCAGACATGTCAAGGCAGCTGACAGGTCCTCTTACGGAAATAAGCATTATAGATTTACATTTCTGAAGATTAGTGATTGAAGAAGGAAGTCCTTAAAACACTTAGGCTTGAATCCTCTTTCTGAAGGACATTTCTCTTGCATAATCTGTTCTCACATTCAAGGGTTTTGAAGATATGTTCTAAATTTATTCTAACCTGAGCAAATAATTGAAAAGAATGTGTGCCCTTTACCATCTAGGTAAATAGCAGTGGGGGAAATGCTCATTTTGCAATGATAATGCTGAAATAAACACAGAGGAAAGGGTAAAATATAACAGGAGGAAAGGTCACTGTCAGGACACACAAGGAAGGCAGCTGTGAAGCTTTGACTGTGATACAATATGAGCTAATGGATGAGTGAGCAACCTCCTGGGAATTTACTAGTTACCATATCTTGCTGAGCAATTACCTAGTATGTTAGATATTGCTGGGTAATTACTTAATGCTGTGAAATTATTGGGCATATTGCATCTTGCTGAGCAAGCTTACCAGGCGTATCACAAGATATTAGAAGGAAAGAGGCACATACTATAAAACACATTCAGTAAATGTGATGCTACAGGTATTTAGCAATGACTATATGGAATTATACACCTTTTCTCAATTGTCATAATGCTTCCTTATCAGTAACAAAATACCACATTTAGAAATCTCCGTGCAGTGTTGTAAACTGTTGAAAATGTTGTGAGGGCCTTATACTTACAGTCTCAGGCTCCTTCTGCAACGTCTTCTAGCTTCATGTGCAATCAGCCAATTAGCCCCTGAGGTGCGACACCACTACAACTGCTGATTGGCTGAGCAGAGTTTCTGCTCAGCCAATCAGAAGCTTCATCTTCCCGGAGTAATTTATCCCCCACCCACTCTGCTCAAATGGGTAAAGGCTGTGGAAATGCATTATGCTCAGCAGCCTTTCAACAAGCTTTTTTAAAACTCTAGCTCTAACGAGTATGGTTGCTCAACAGTAGTGAAGAGCGAACATCCGAAGTTCAGATCGGATCCAGGACGCGAAGATAAAAAACAAAATTGGTTCTGTTCTGCGAAGCAAATTCCTGCTGATTTGTTAAGGAAGTTCTCAAAAACCAAAGGGCGGCCAAACATGCTTTCTGAAGCATCACTGCGCGGGAGAAGGTGATTAACCATAATCCCGAGTGCCTGTCCAACCAGCTGCAGGTTTCTTTGTGATGACAGCACCTCCCCCTCTATATAAGTTGGTTTGTTAAGGAAGTGGCCAGTCGGCTGTGTATTGAAGAGAGAGAAGGATGGCAGCAGGCAGTTAGAGCAGAGCAGGGAGAGACTAACAGAGCGATTTAGGGACAGAGAGAAGATAGATGATTGTGGGTGATGTTAGCACCTCCCCCAAACCCTCTAAATAAGGCAGTTCATTAATGGAGAAGGCCAGTCAGCTGTGTGTGGAGGAGAGCAGAGCAGGGAGAAATATAGGGACAGAGAAGAGAGAAATGGTGGAAGTTGGTTGACTGGCTGATTGACATTTTTTTTTTTTATTGTGATTTTGCAATTTTTTACACTTTTACAACAACATGCTTTAACAAATTTGCCCTTCTGTAATAGTCCCAGTGATGTAGCTACTATAGCTTTTGGCTGTTTTAATGAAATATGTTAAGAATCGATTCACGAATCTTAACAACCTTTACCAAAAATTCACGTAGCTCGCAAAACGAATTTCCAGCTTCTTCCCTCATCTCTAGTGTTAATACAATATAACAATAGCAGCATAAATGTACAGTGTGTTAACCATTGGTGGCCAGGTATACCTAAATAAAGAAATGTGGAGCAAAGTCAGTTAGAGCTATCAGTATCTGTGTGGTACAGTAGGTAAGCGTCCATGCTGAAAAGGTGCATGGGAAAGCAGCTGTAGGAAAAGCAGAGATAGTAGGTAAGGCAACATGGGATGGAAAGTCTTTACTATTACTTCCTGCTTGCTCCCCATTATTGACTATAATATATGGCTGCTGTGATTTTACTGCAGAAGCATTTTTTTTCTCACAAAAAAACAAACTGTTTTTACACATTGTTTGGGCAAAGCTTACATGCTGTGATATGCCTAGTGCGGGTCCTGAGGAGGTGCTGTCTGACACAGAGATTGTGTACTTAGTGCCATTTCACTACCCATGTCACAGAGCATGAACCCAGCAAATTATTTTTGCCCAGAGTGAGCTTTGCTCTTTACATTTGTTTATCCTGACATGTTAAAAATAATTTAGGCTTACAAAATGATACATAATAGATGTTTTAATGCTTCTCTGAATCTTCAATACCCAGCGTTACAAAACCAGCGTTTTTGCAGAATCTCTAAAGGTTCAAGTGAATGCAATAATAGACTGAATTTTGTGATTCTAGGGAGAACTGCAATCATGAAAAACAGGTTCAGGAGAATATTTAGGAGGGCTGTGACAACACTCACAATGCGGCTGTCTAACAATGAGTGAATGGTGCACGTCTAGGCAGTTATGTGTAAACTTTGAGTCTCGTTATCTGTTCTTTCATAAATGACCTTCGTTTTGTGCTATTTGTAAAGAATTTTCACAGCATGATGGTAAGCATTTCCCTGGCATTCTGTCCCTTAGAGCTAGCTATGTGAGGACAAGCATGCTGCTGTAGGGTTTGTAGTTTGCAGACATCACCAGGCAGGGGCAGCAGATACATATTTCACATCTTCTATTGGCACTGCATTGTGTATTACATTATATGTAGGGAAAACATATAATACAAGATTGATACAAATTAATTAAATTAGTGGATTTTTAAACCCACTTTGTGTTTTTTTTGTGTCTATCTATGTATGGAAACAAACATCATAAACTTTGGCCTGACAATATTCCAGTGAAGTTGCTGTGTGCAGTTTACTGCGGCAACCTTTCATTTACAAGTTTTTTCTTTCTTTTGTGAAGCAATATTTAATGCGTCCACTTTCACAGCAGACATGGCACAATTAACCATTGTTTAAAACAGTGAAAATAGTCTGCTTTTTCTCATTGATGGAAAACCTTTGTTTTAGATATAGATAATATAACTAGCTCTTTGACATTTAATAATGTGATTTTAAGCAGATTTCTCTTCCTAAGACTACAATGTACAGAGGAGTGGAGTGTATCTTTTCAGAGAGAGAAGAGTTTTAAAAAGTTTCTTAGAAAAATTTATTAATGTAGGGAAAAAGTAATTTCATACACACAGACTACTTGCAGCGTTTACAACATCTGATAATGTTCAAATGGACACACAGACTGTAGATTGTGGTTTATGGCAGCCTGTAGTGTATCAATGTACAGACACTGTAGTTTATGGCTCCATTTAGTATATGAATGGAAGACATAAGGATGTGGTTTATGGATGCCTATAGTGTATGAATGGAAAGGCAGACGGCAGACTTTGGTTTATTGCTGCCTATAGTTGTATGAATGGAAGCTAGACCGCAGACTGTAGTTTATGGCTTTTTATGGTGTATGAATAAAAACAAAGAACACAGACTGTAGCTAATGGATGTCTATAGTGTATGAATGAAAAGATAGACTGCAGGCTGTAGATTATGCCAGCCTATAGCGTATGAATGGAGTAAAAAGACTGTAGACTGTAGTTTATAGCAGCCAATAGCAGTCTATGAGTGGAAAGATGGTGACAGACTGTAGTTGTGCCTGCTTATGGAAATGGAGACTGCAAGTTGTGGTTCAAGCCTTGAGATTGGAATCACATCTAAAAAACAAAAGACTGCCTGCAACAGCGTACCGCTATTGCATATATATATATATATATATATATATATATATATACATACACACACTATACACACACACACACACACACACAGTGGCTTTTTTGTTACTTTTGTTACAATACAACTTGTGTTTAATTTTTTTTTTTAAATGAATTGTGTGTGTTGCATCTGTACAAAATAGTGTGATAATGATGTGAAAATAGTCAAATATACTAAAATTATTAACCGCTTTTGCTACGAAGCCCCTAAAAACTTCTGGTACAACCAGTTTCTGTCAGACGTCAAATGCTTAGTAAAATAAAAATCCTCTGTTTGCAATCTAAGTCTTCCACGGTCTGTCAGTATATATACACCTATCCTGAAAGGCCCCAGAGGCTGCAACGTCATTAAGCCACTATCGGCTTTTTCTCTTTGTGCGTCGTATTCAAGTTCCAACTGAGAGAAGCTATCTGGCAAGGGATATACTTGTGGAAAAGAACCTGTAAACTGGCAAGCACAATAGTAAGAATATGAATCTTCATATGAAGGCCTGATGTAACACAAGTTAAAAGGAAAGAAGGAAGACATTGTCAACAGATTTGGAGGTATTCCTTGACATACTGGCCTTGCAGTTTTTTCTGAGACTATGTGTCCCCATTACAGATGTTGTTCTTAGACTCGGCTTTGCAGGTTTTTGGACTAGTACAGATACTTCTTTGGAGAGAAGTGAGTGGATTACCTTGGGGTGGGGAGAAGGGGGAGAGTTGTTTATCCGCCCATCTCTAAGAGATAATCTTTGGAAAATGAACTCTATTAATCAGAGAAGGACCCCGACGTGGGGATGTACACCCACTATTATCTCCTCATTCCCCATGGTGTCTGATTCATTATACTTTGCACATTTGTAAATAGGAAATCTTTGACATTGAAATGTCTGTATTTTTTGTTAATGCATCTCCTAGTTAGGAGTAACATAGATATCTTGTATTTGTATATATGTTTTGTCATATGGGATTCCTTTGTAGGAGATTCGACTCCATCTTGTCCGGTCCGCCCGCCCTTTTTATGTTTGTGACATTTTTATCTACTGTATATTGGTTACATTCTTTCTGAACGCCTGTTCTAGGCTACACTATAGTGAATTAGTATTTTGATTTATAGCCAAACGGCTTTGACTGACGTACATGGGATGCATTGGCCTTGATGCGTTTTTTGCCATCACTATATGCCAGTGGTGGCAGTGGTGATGCTGTCTGCAGCATCCTTCAGCATGACCGGTTTGGCAGTGGGTCAGTAAAGGTTTAGGGTGGCATTTCTTTGGAGGGCCACACAGCCCTCCATGTGCTCACCAGACGTAGCCTGACTGCCAATAGGTACTGAGATGAGATCCTCAGACCCCTTGTGAGCCTCACTTTGACTTCTTTTAAGGACATTACATCAAAGTTGGATCAGCCTGGAGGGTGTTTTTCCACTTTAATTTTGTATGTGACTCCAAATCCAGGCCGCCATTGGTTAATAAATGTGACTTCCATTAATGATTGTGTGATTTTGCTGTCAGCACATTCAACTTTGTACAGAACAAAGTATTCATTGAAAATATTTCATTCAGATCTAGGAGGTGTTATTTGAGTGTTCACTTTATTTTTTGAGCAATGTATATATATATATATATATATATATATATATATATATATATATATTGGAACAGATTGGAACGCATGCTACAGATTGCATCTTTACCATTAAACTATATGCTACAACTACAGCATTATTCACATTATGTGAGAATATTTACCAAGTTAACTACATGTCGCAGTTATGGGTGTGTTCACATGATGTGATATTGTGATGTGTTTATCTGATGTATGTCAACAATGGTTTCATGATTTATTGTGGTTGATATATTTACACAATATCAGTGTTTGACTTTGATCTTTGTGCCGTATGTTTCCGCGTAGCATTCATATTATGCGTTTATTATGCACATCATGTGAGTAAGCTCCAACCTAGGTGTCATTATGTGGTTGGAATGCATGTTATCTGTAACGCCTCTATATCAAATTATATGTTCGGCAGCTATAATGTCACATGCATGATGTGACACCATGGTGCACCTTTTGTTACCCCTCTGTGTAAATATTATGCTTTATATTATGCGTTATATAAGTTTATATATTATGTTTTATTATTATGTGTTATATAAGTTTTGTCTCATGGGTTTCTGCGCAGTGTTCACTTTATGTGTTTATTCATTCTATGCGTTTATTACATCATCCGGGTATGCTCTAACCTGGATGTGCATTCCATCTGGGTGACATGTGACACATTAGGGATGACTCATATGGTATGTTTTATACATATATATATATATATATATATATATATATATATATATATATATATAGTTATTTATATATTTGATATTAGAAACAGGAGAAAGCCGCACATCCAAAATTGCATGAAGCGGGTGCTACACGGAGTCAGTCCCCTGGCTAGGGGATCACCACACATATATCCAGATATTCCTCAGCACGCCAGCATAGGTGGTAAAAACGTGATTTATTCCATAAAGTACAAAGGTACAAAAGATGCGACGTTTCGACCTCCTCACGAGGTCATTATCAAGCATGATCATGCTTGATAATGACCTCGTGAGGAGGTCGAAACGTCGCATCTTTTGTACCTTTGTACTTTATGGAATAAATCACGTTTTTACCACCTATGCTGGCGTGCTGAGGAATATCTGGATATATATTTGATATTAGCTATTTGTAGGATCAGCAGATCTATTATGGTGGAGCTGTGTCCTTACACTTACCTCACAGTAATACATTTGTTGGTATTTTCAACATACTGTGCATTGTGATATATAATATGAGAACGATGCAGATGTATATGGTTGCCGTTTGTTCAATTTTTCACTATAGATGTATTGATTCCAGATCCTATGTGCAAGTCATTGGCCTGTGCGCATGCGCTTGTTGCCCTCTTTCAGTATTTAGATGCATGTTCTGTATATGGCTGGAGGGTGAGCCGGTGCCTCAATGTAGGTCTTGCGATATTGTTCCCCACTTAGATGCATATTCTGCATATGGCGGGAGGGCGGGCTGGCGCCTTGATGTAGCATTTTTCCTTGCAAATAAGACAGTGTGTTATATTGATTTTTGCTCCAAAACATGTGCACTTCTGTCTTGTTTTCAGAGAATGTCAAATTTTTCCATGAAGAATTCACAAAAAAAGAACGGAAAAAAAAAAACGAAAAAAAAAAAACATTTATTATATACTCTACAGTAGCTGTCATCACAAACCAGCCTAACCAGACATAACCCTGGTGGCGGCCAGGGTCTTACATTTGGGGGATGCCTTATTTTCAGGGGGGTGTCTTATTTTAAGCTACCCTGTAAATCCTCCACTGCCTTATTTTCAGAGGATGTCTTCTTTTCGAGGAAACAGGTGACTCATATGGTCTAGTGACCGGATCAAAACGGTGCCGGCAGGGGCGGATTAACTTTACGACAGGCCCCAGGCTGTTTACCAGGCCTGCCCCCCCCCCCAGCCAACTGTAACTATGGTAGCACTAGCGTGGTGTCCGTAGTACAGGATAGATAATGTCATGATGCCCTGATGTGTGCAAAAGTGCAGTAAAAAAGCAGCAATTTGTTTAGCAAATTATGGCAGAACTGTAGTCAGGTGACAAGACACCACTAAAGTATATGTCTTTTTAGGTGGCCATGGGCCCCCCAGGAGCTCAGGGCCCCGGGCTACCGCCCAAAACGGACCTATTATAATCTGCTGCTGGGTGCCGGATCCATGCTGGTCTGTTTGCCTGCATGTACCGTGTGAGTACTGTTATTTATCTTTTGCCTTACACCTGAACCTTATTTGATTATTAACTTATGTATATTAAGTACCATAATGCTGCGTTTGCAGGAAGTGATAATTTGCCCAATCAATCCTTTAACGATTTTGAAGTAACAATTTAGTTTTTACAACTATCATAGTTACATAGTTACATAGTTACATAGTTAATACGGTTGAAAAAAGACACATGTCCATCAAGTTCAACCAAGGAGGGGATGGATACAGGGAAGGGGGAGGGGTGATAGGTTCTATACATATGCATTTATATTATTTTGGTCTAAGAACTTGTCTAGCCCTGTTTTGAAGCCCTCTACTGTTTTGCTGTGACCAGATCCTGTGGTAGACTGTTCCACAGATTCACAGTTCTCATGGTAAAGAAAGCTTGTCGCCTCCGGAGGTTGAACCTCTTTTTCTCCAGGCGGAGGCAGTGCCCCCTTGTCCTTTGAGGGGGTTTTACCTGGAAGATCTTTTCCCCATATGTCTTGTAGGGGCCATTTATATATTTAAATAAGTTAATCATATCTCCCCTTAAACGTCTCTTCTCCAGACTAAACAAATGTAATTCTTTTAATCTCTCCTCATAACTAAGATGCTCCATTCCCCTTATTAGTTTAGTTGCCCGTCTTTGTACCCTCTCCAGCTCTAGAACATCTTTTTTATGAATCGGATTCCAAAACTGGACGGCATACTCCAGATGAGGACGCACCAAAGCTTTATAAAGCGGTAATATTATATCCCTGTCCCGTGAGTCCATGCCTGTTTTAATGCATGACAATATCCTGCTGGCCTTAGAAGCAGCTGACTGACATTGTGTGCTGTTCTGTAGTCTATTATCTACAAGTATACCCAGATCCTTCTCCATCAGCGACTCTCCCAGAGTAACTCCCCCCAGGACATATGATGCATGTGGGTTATTAGTACCCAGGTGCATAACTTTACATTTATCCACATTAAACCTCATTTGCCAAGTGGACGCCCAAACACTCAGTGTGTCTAAGTCATCCTGTAACATCTGCACATCCTCCATAGACTGTACTGTACTACAAAGCTTGGTGTCATCTGCAAAGATAGAAACATTGCTGTTAATTCCATTCTCAATATCATTAATAAACAAGTTAAACAGAAGAGGGCCCAGTACTGACCCTTGGGGTACACCACTTATTACCGGGGACCATTCGGAGTAGGAATCATTGACCACCACTCTCTGGGTACGATTATTAAGCCAGTTTTCAATCCAGTTACACATTAAATTTTCCAAACCGATAGAATTTAACTTACCCATCAGACGTCCATGAGGAACTGTGTCAAACGCTTTTGCAAAATCCAGGTACACGATATCCACAGCCGCGCCGCCATCCAGGCTTCTACTTACCTCTTCATAGAAACATATCAGGTTGGTTTGACAGCTTCTGTCCTTAGTAAAGCCATGCTGGTTATCACTTATAATACTATTAGCCACTACATATTCCTGGATGTAGTCCCTTATAAGCCCCTCAAATAGTTTCCCCACAATGGACGTTAAGCTTACGGGTCTATAGTTACCTGGGGAAGTTTGAGAGCCCTTTTTGAAGATCGGCATTACATTTGCCTTACGCCAGTCCCTCGGCACAATACCAGTAAGCAAAGAATCACGGAATATTTCATACAAGGGTAGTGAAATTACAGAACTGAGTTCCCTAAGAACTCTGGGGTGCAATCCATCAGGCCCTGGAGCTTTGGTTACATTGAGTTTGTTTATCAGCGTTTAGATGAATAAATTGTTATTGAAGCGATCTGCGAATTTTTAGCAAACGACAAACGACGATTTGAGAACATGTTGAAAGATAAAAAAAAAGATTTCTCGCTCGTCACTTGATCGTTTGCTGTGTTTACACGGAACGATTATCGATCAAATGCTATCGTTTTTGCGGAAATTCGAACGTTAATCGTTCCGTGTAAAGGCAGCATTAGGGGACCATTCACTCATCCCTGAGGAAGTCTAAACGACAGAACTTGTGGAATAAGGGGAATTTTGGCAGAACATCTATGACTCTGTTCACACTGCAGGTTGCACGCTGCTTGTGGCTTAAGTACAGATAAAAAATAGAAGGTGCAACAGCAACCCACAGGTGCAAGGGCTTACCGTATATACTCCTCCCAGTGTACACACAGTAAACACCTGCTGTGTAAATATAATTATTTTTTTTTTTTTTAAAGTGAGGATCTTAGCAAACTATTTGATCAAACAGAGTGTACCATGTCGCCATGTGAAGGCGTCCCTAGAGACATGGTCCCTACTCTAGCTTTTTCACACTAGTAATGGCCTCTCCTGGGCTGAATAAGCCTACAACAGGGCAGATAGGAGACAAATGCTCTCTTTTATAACAGCCTTGGGACATGGGTGGAGTGCAGGCAAACAGTAGGTAGCCCCCCCCCCCACACACACACATTCAACAGAAAAAAGGGAAATTTTGGCAGCACATCTATGACTCTGTTCACACTGCAGGTTGCTTGTTGCTTGTGGCATAAGTACAGATAAAAGATAGAAGGTGCAACAGCAACCCACAGGTGCAAGGGCTCACCGTATATACACCTATCAGTGTACACATGGTAAACACCTGCTCTGTTGATATTAAAAATTCAAATATAATTTATTTTTTTTTTAAAGTGAGGATCTTAGCAAACTATTTGATCAAACAGAGTGTACCATGTTGCCACGTTAAGGCGTCCCCAGAGACACGGTCCCTACTCTAGCATTTTCACACTAGCAATGGCCTCTCCTGGGCTGAATTAGGCTAGAACTGGGCAGATAGGAGACAAATGCTTTCTTTTATAGCAGCCTTGTGGAATGTCTTGTCCTGACCCACCATGTGACCCCTGTACTGTCTGTATTATATCATTTATCCTTTGCACTTATATCCGCTGCCACAGAACAAGCCGGAGCACGGACTGGGTGATGTATGCACCAGGCAAAGGGGGTTAAGGGGGCTGCTGCTTACATACTGGCAGCGGGATGACAATTCCACTCTGAGTATGTAATCCTATTGTAACTGTCAGGAGGGGAATTGCAGCAGATTTCGCTGTGAACTAGCAGCAGATTTGTTAAGTGTGAAGCTACCCTAAAGGTTGCAGTTCATGGCAGTCTATAATAATAATAATAATAATTAATAAAAAAAATAATGCTTTTATTTGAATAGCGCACACAGATTCCGCAGCACTTCACATAGTTTGTTTTTTTTTGCCAATTATTGCTCCCTGTCCCCGATAGGGCTCACAATCTAAATTCACCTATCTGTATGTTTTTGGGTGTGGGAGGAAACCGGAGTACCCGGAGGAAACCCACACAAACACGGAGAGAACATACAAACTCTTTGCAGATGTTGCCCTTGGAATAGAAACACAGACTGCAGGTTGCACTTTATGGTAATCTGTAGGGTTTGAGTAGAAACACAGGCATGTGGGTGATGGCAGCCTATTGTACCCAAATACGTACAAAGACTGCAGGCTGAAGTATCTTCACAACATGATAAATAGGTTGAAAGAAAAGCTACAGAATATTTGGATTTCCATCTTTGTTGAAATATTATTAGATTGTTGCTTTGTGCTGTTCTCATAACAAGAGGGAACATTTGATTTTGCAAGTATGTAATATATTGAGTATGTGTTCAAATGTAAAACTATATTTTCCAGCTCTTGCAGCATCTAATATATTCTCATTAAACGTGAAATATTTGCTTGCCTATTAGTTAATTCTAAATTTATTGTAGCGGACAATAACATACTGCTTTGACTAACACACATAATACAATGGCAGTAAATGGTCAAGAGAATACTGTACACAACCTTAGAGGCAGTGTAATGATGAAGATCCAATTCATCTCATCTTTTGCTGTCACTAACCTTCCCTAGCAGCAACCTCTGGGATGTTGGGAGTTGTGCATGTAGACAGCAAATAAAAAAGGTACATGAGACTTTGAAGAGCAAACAAACAAAGCTAAGTAAGATTCTAATGGGTGCCTAAAACTCCTGCCTTTGACTCTTGATCGATTCATCCATGTCTTGGAATATTCTATGTTCTAATCAGATATTTGCACTGATTAAAGGAGAATTAAAGAGAAGAAAAAGTAACAGAAGGACTTACAGAGTAAGCAGTAACTGCATATTGTGGAGAAACAAAGCCGATTATGTAACAATAATGGAAGAACATAAACTCAGTCAACATTATAAGTTTTGATTTAATTCCCACAGAGTAAATAAAGAGGAGAAATCTAGGCCACATTGGTTTTGGAAAGGGATCTGTAAATATTGAGCATGATTTTCTTTACAGTCCCCATCTCCAAGTGCATTGGACTCCACAATAAAAAAAAAAAAAGATACAGATATTGGAGGAGATTTAGCAAACATGAAGTAAAGTGAAACTGGCTCAGTTGCCCCTAGCAACTAATCAGATTCCACCTTTCATTTTCCAAAGAGTCTGTGAGGAATGAAAAGTGGAATCTGATTGGTTGCTAGGGGCAACTTAGCCAGTTTCACTTTACACCATGTTTGATAAATCTCCCCCATTGAGTATACTTCTCTATATAACCCTTAGTTTATTTGCTTAAACAATAAATAATGACTGTTAATTGGGAATAACTTTTGTACTATATTTCCCCCCCACACACACAGTTTTGATGATGAAAGTTGCTGGAATGGAACCAGTTCTGGAACTGAGTCCAGGAAACTGAACCGATTGCATGACTTAATTGAGAAACCTTTTTAATCATTGCCAGTCATTTGGTCCCCATCCCTATATAAATGTTTGTTGTAAATGCTGCTGCCATGTTGTGCGCTGTAGAAAAAAAAATCCCTTTGGTTGAATCCAAATGGTTCAGAACTAATAGAAAATTCCCCTCTAAATTCTCAGCCGCTCAATATGTTTTGGATTTGTGATTGCTTTCAGCACATTCTATGTATATTTGTAAGAGCCGTAGTGAATCTGCAGCAAAATCTGCATGCAACTTATGTGATTTTTTTTTACAGAATTTTTTTTTTTTTAACAAATCACTTTAAGCAAACTCATATCTTAATGCTCTATGCTATATGTTTGAGATATTTTGCTATTTTGGGAGGCATTGTCTAAGATTTGAGAATCACATTGCCATCAAGCAGAAAGTGAATGGGTTACAGGTTAGGAGATGAAGTGGCCACAATATAGGGTGAACTTTAAGCCTATACTTCATAATCTCCCACTAAATCTGGTGTACTGCTAAATTTTAAGGACTTATAAAATTGATGGCCTAACATCAAGAGCCATCAATAATAAATCTGTGGGAGTGTACTGCAGCCTCTTCACTGTTAACCAGTTCTGATACAACATAAACAGGGCAATATTGTCGTACTAACTAATCGTACGGTAACCCAGGTATGAGTGCTGGTAAGCATCCAAAAGGTGCTGGGACTTATATGAGTGTGGTTTCGTCTTTAAACAGATAATTGGTGAGGGTGCCAGTAGTACCCCTGCCAATATTCTGAGGATAGGCCATCAATTTTATAAGGCTGGGTACCACAGCTTGCTAAGGGCACGCAGGCTATAAATGTTCCCCATTATCTATGAACCAGGGGCGTAGCTAGGGGTTCAGTCTGGGGGGGGGGGGGGGTGAGTGAGTCTCAGTGGGCCCCCAACTGATTATGCTACCCATAGAGAACCTCAGTAGATGACAGTGCTTTACGAATAATAAAGGGTATTTTCTACTACATTATTCATAATGAACAGGGACGGAGAACAGTGGAAAAGACTTTCTACATTTTTCATATATAACCATGTAAAAATAAAGGGGTTATCCAGCATTGCAAAAACATATCTGCCTTTTCCCACAAACAGCGCCACTCTCCTCCAAAGCTTAGATGTGGTAGTGAAGCTCAGTTCCACTAAAAGAGAATGGAACCAAGTTGTAATACCACAAACAACATAGAGGAAGCTATGGCGCTCTTTTTCTTTTCTAATTAGCCATCCATCCATTCTTCTCTCTCTTTATCTCATATCTATTTGTCTAATATCTATTGACAGCATGAGGACTACACCATAGCTGATGGTCAATGACCAAATTAGCAACACCCGAAGGGGATAACCACAGTACCAATAGAGTAAATGTATAGTACAAATGCTGGGTAATAACAATAAATAGTCCCATGTAGTTCAAGGCAACTATACTAAATAACCTATATACAAAAAAGCCAGACTATTGCAACATAACTAAATATAACTAATTCATAGAAACAATAGATGACAATACATTAAAAATGTAGGAGCAATAGCTTTTGCAGACATTAACTGGCAAAATCTTCAGTGGGTTCCCTGCCTGTGTGGGCCCAGTAGCGGCCGTCCCCTCTGCCCCACCAAATTACGCTACTGCTATGAACGTGTAAATGTGCCTGACCAAAGTGGGATGAATTACTTTGTGTGTCCACTAACCTTACTGAACTGTTGTTACTTGTGAGACTGTGAGAGGTACAATTGTCTTTCGTCTTTTGAGTCTCTACAGAGTCACCTGTTGCCTGTATAACCAGTAACTAGTATAATCTCTCTTCATAACACAAATAATAATGAATGAGTATATTCTCTCTTTATTTTGACCTTTTGACTTGTCATTTTTCACTGAGCTTCCAGTGCGTTAAAAAACAATCATAATCTATCTAGTGGTAGATAATAGTGCAATAGAACCTTTCAGTGAGAAGTGTATGTCATTTAATACAGAGGATACCCTTGTGTGCGTGTGAAGAGCCTCAAAACACTGAAGTTAATTGCAGGGGGTTGTATGTTGAAATTGTTACTTTAAAAAAAAAGGTTCAGTATGGCTGGGTTCCCACAGCATTTTGTTTCTATATTTCTATATTTTGTTTTGTGTAAAAAAAGAAGACTTAAGAAAGAGGAAATAAATAACGGATGCTGTTAACGTTATCCAGCAGAATCATATTAAATAATACTATATAAAAAAAGATGATTGACATTGTTGTTCTTTAATAATTTTAAAGATGGATTTTTTGCAACTGCTGAGTAGTGATGAGTAGAGATGTGCGAGTAGTACTCGATCTAGTAGCTATTCGATCGAATACTACACTATTCAAAATACTTGTTTTCGATCGAGCATCCAGCTTAAAATACAGTAAAATTTGTTTCCCCTCTCACCTTTCCAGGTAATTTTTTTGGTCCAATAACTATGCAGGGGTGTGTGGCATGCCCAAGGAGCAAGCTGGCATCGAGAGAACAGCGTCTACATTCATTGGCTGGCTTACTCATGTGAGCTCCAGTGTATAAGAGCTGATAGTCGTTTGATTCCATCTTGAAGCTAGACAGGGAGAGAGCGTGGAGCAGGGAGAGTGAGGATTTAGCTGATTCTAGGCAGGAAAGACCCCAAAAGCCCTTGTTAGGGCGAAAATTATACTATTCTCTCCTACAGTCTAAGTGTTGCAAGCAGTGAGGGATGGAGGGAGTGCATTGAGGACAGTGAGCATCTTATCAGATTGTAGGCAGGAAAGACCCCAAAAGTAGTAGCCTTGTTAGGGCTACTACACAGCATAACATATACATCAACATATACAGTGCATAGACTAGCAGCATATCATCTTGTTAGACAGACAGACAGGAAGGCACACAGCTTAGAATTCTCCTGCATAGACCTGTGTATGTCTATTTTGTCCTATAGTTGAATTGTTGCAGGACAGTTTATTGTGCTCTGTTAAAAAACAAAAAAACAAAAACCCTCTCACCTACCACCGGCAGGCATATGTAAAGTTTCAGATATATCCAGTGTGTGCCAGGCTTGGCCTAGTTCCACTGTCATAGCAACAGTCGCAGTGTTTTATTTGGCTCTGCACCAGGTTTAAAAAAATAAAGAAACAACTCTCACTTATCGCTGACAGGCATAACTAAAACTTCAGATATATCCAGTGTGCTCCAGGCTTGGCCTAGTTTCAGTGTGATAGCAACGGTTGCAGTGTTTAATTTTGCTCTGTGCCAGGTTTAAATAAATAAATAAATAAAAAACCTCTCATGCATCGCCAGCAGACATATATAAAGTTTCAGATATATCCAGTGGGCACCAGGTTTGGCTTAGTCACTGTGTGATAGCAACGGTTGCAGTGTTTAATTTGGCTCTGTGCCATGTTTAAAAAATAAAAGTTTGGCAATGTGACAGGCTGGCGCAAAGGCTTGAGGATCGGGGCACGGAATTGCTGGTGCTGGTCTGAACTCTAACTTGTCAAAATCAAATTTTGGAGGGCTTACCTTGTTTCTAGTCACTGCTCCTCCAAGTTGGCATTGGTAATTTTGGTGCCTTCTGATCTCCCTTGGATTTAGTAGCTGTTTTAAATGCGGAAGCCGTTTCGGTCACCTATAGGCCACTGTGTCGGCTACTACATTACCTCATGTGCCCTTCCTTCCTCACACGTTCATTGGCTCTTTCAAATTGGTGGGATGAACACAAACAATTAGCCGCATGTTCATATGAACATTTACTACTGCTGAGTAGTGGTCACGGTCACCATGGCCCAATTCACTAGCATTATCAGAGAAACCACGCGATCAGGCAGCAAAATACAGTGGTTTCGGCTTGTGTGACCAGTGTAGCCGTAGCCTCATAGTTACAAAAAGAATTGAGTCCCCTTACATCACTGCAAATCCCCCTCTTAATCATTTAGCCTTGCTCAGACATGTACATATTCGGAGGTATTTGTATTGCAGTCTAACATAAAGCCCTTTCTGCTTGCCCCATGCCGAATTTATTAAGAGGTGCATGGTTCTTAGTAAATCCATTGAATATGAGGCTGGTATGTGACAGTCACAGATATTTACACCTGCTCTGAGCTGGTGTAGATTTTCGCCATGATTAACACCTGGTAGCATGTGTAAACCATGATAAATGAGGTCGGTAAAAGGCCACTGCTCCTCCCTACAATAAAGTTAATAAAGAGCAGCATCTAATAAATATTAACATACCGTGCACTAATAATGAAGTACTATACAGGATATACAGGGCTACCTAGCATTCAAGCTGATAGTATCACACAGTTTCTAGGTTTAGCATAGGGAATTGTTTGTTGTAGAAATCCCTGGTGACAAGTTCCCAAGTGTACTCAAGCCCACCTTGCTGTACCACCACCACACAGCACCCTGAGCCAAGCACCGCCATCATTCTGTTCGTCCGCTCTCCTAATATGCAGGAGAAAGGCATTCTTGTCATACTACCCCCCCCCCCCCCGCGCGGCCCTCCTAGTACTGATTGACAGTTGACTGCCTATGCAGAGCATGCATAGATAATCGCCAATCAGAAACTAGTGCGTGGAGTTTTGAATATCCAGGACTTCTTAGCTCATGCACTTAATGGTGAGCACATCATTTTTCATAAGGATATTTCTAAATCAGCTGCAGAGAACAATGTAAGTGATACATCATTCTGTTCAGCCTCTCTGTCACTAATTTTGCTACGCTTAGATAGGACAGCAGAAACCTACTAACAGAGTCTCTTATGGAGCCGCCGTAAAGAGCAGAGTAAGCACTTTCTGGCTTACTCTGCTCTTTCTGGTGGCTCCATAGGAATGAATATCGGTTACGTACCGTATTCATAACAAAGAAGCCTGGGGCCCAATATGGATATCAGCGGGGTGTACAGAGGGCAGACCCCCCTCGATCTCTTACTCTACCCCTATCCTGTGGATAGGGGACAAGTTAGTTTTGCCTTTACAACCTCTTTAATGCTACATGACATGCAAATGAAATAATATTCATGTTGATTGTACATTTTGAAAGCAAAAATAAACAATATAAAATACATTTTAATTTGGAATAACTCTTTTACCACTTTGTTTCTCCACAACATTTGTAATCAAGACAAATGTATTTAATACATATTGCAAGACATTGTATATGAGAAAAAAGAAGCAACCATAGAGGAATACATTATTCTGCACTTTCTGTCACCACTCCTATTCATAAACATCACAGTCAACACACAGTGACCACTCCTGACCTCAATAGATAACATACAACATACACTGTAAATCATAGCAAGGGAATTATGATGATAGGGATACTGAATGTTCTATGAAAGTTCTGGAGATGGAGGCTGTATAAATGTTTTAGTATCATAATAGAACTTGTGGGGCGGTAAGGCCTGACCTGCTGATTGTTAATGACGTTTAATGTTTTATTTTGTTCTGGAACTTACGGGTGAAAGAAGCAGCCACATAAATTATTAACGCAAGGTTTATAAGCAAAGAAGTGGGGGATAGAAAGATTATATATTGAGAAAGAACACAGCAAGGCCTGACAAAGGTTGAAAAAAAAAAACCATCAAGCAAAATGATAAAAAACTACTGACTTACATATTATTATGTATTTAAATGTTAAAGACTTCTGTTTATGCTGATGACATTAAACACAGATGTGGTGCTACCTGGGGCAATTTTCTAGATAATAATCATTTCAGTAATTTTATGGACTACATTAATAAGCAGCTCTGCACATTTTAAATAGAAATCATGTCAATCTCTCATAATAAGATGAATTTAAAAAATGGTGATATATCTTCTGGATTCTGGATTGTGTATGCACAGGTTTATTTGCATAGCATAAATATCTGCAATGCTTGTAGTAACAGAATGCAAATGTGATATACAATAGCAATGTAATATACAACAGATGCATAAAAGGGCATTTGGCACAAATAATGAATTTAAAAAAACAGACCATAGAGGTGCAAAATAGGGATAACCTTGATATCCGACTGTATGTTATGTCATACAGTACAAGCACGTAAAGGGGTATTTCCTTTTGCCCTATCCACCATCCTCATGGGATAGGGCATAATAAAAAGATTTGGTGGTGCTTCATTCCAAAAGAAGAGCTATAGAAATCCAACTTGAGCATGCAAAACAATAGAATGGCACTCACCAACATTGACTGATGTTTCAATGCTATTCCTCATGTAGTGCAAAGGAAGATACAGGTAGGTGCTACAAGTGCATGCCATTTCGTCTATGTGATGTTGGTGAGCGCCGCTATTCCATTTACATTATCAAAATGTATGGTGCTATGACATGTCAGAAGTTTATCCTTCGAATGAAACTATATATGCGTTAGAGTATGGTTGTAACACTGTAAGCTGCTTAAAGGGGTACTCTGGTATCAGAGAGTTGTATTTAACCCCTTCGGGACCAGGCTAATTTTTGTTTTTGCGTTTTCGTTTTTTCCTCCTTGTGCTTAAAAGGCCATAGCACTTGCATTTTTACACCTAGAAACCCACATGAGCCCTTATTTTTTGCGTCACTAATTATACTTTGCAATGACAGGCTGAATTTTTGCATAAAGTATACTACGAAACCAGAAAAACATTCCTTAAAATCGCTCTATTCCCAGGCTTATAGCGCTTTTATCCTTTGGTCTATGGGGCTGTGTGAGGTGTCATTTTTTGCGCCATGATGTGTTCTTTCTATCGATACCTTGATTGCACATATACAACTTTTTGATCGCTTTTTATTACATTTTTTCTGGATTTGATGCGACCAAAAATGCGCAATTTTGCACTTTGGGATTTTTTTGCGCTGACGCCATTTACCGTGCGAGATCAGGAATGTGATTAATTAATAGTTTGGGTGATTATGCACGCGGAGATAGCAAACATGTTTATTTATTTATTTATTTGTTTACTTTTATTTATAACCTGGGAAAAGGGGGGTGATTCAGACTTTTATAAGGGGAGTGGGCTTTTTACTTATAACAATACTTTTTTTTTTTTTTTTTTTTTTACACATATACTAGAAGAAAGTAGAAAGTAGTAGAAAGTAAGAGTGCAGCGTACAGGAACAGGTATGCCATTACTAAGTAACTGGTAAATGTTCCTATATTCCCCTGTATTCTATTTTAGACATGGATTATTCACATTTGGCCACAAGATGCCAGAGATTATTTTTGTGTTGAAAACCTGGCACATTGAAAGTCTTTCAGGAATATTGTATTGTGTGTTTATGTTGTTTATTGGTGCAAGAATATGATTGTCAGCCATGTCCCACTGTCCTGACCTACCAGAGGCCTGTTCTAGAATGTTCCCACCAATAAGTTGTTGAGTTTCCTTACAGTTACTCCACCAATGAGGGATTAACCAAGCTTTAGGTCTTATTTGAGTGTTTAGTCCTGGGGCTCAGTGTAGTAGTATATAATAATAGTGTTGCTGACTAAACTGCACAAAAGAGAATGCAGCATTTACTATTTGGCCATGTTCACACAACGTAAGTTTCCTATTGATCACGGCCGTTGTTGACAATTTGCAACAACGGCCGTAAGTAATAGGAAATTTACGTCTATGGGATCCCGGCAAGGAGTGTATACACACTGTATACACTCTGGCCGCACTCTCCATTGTGCTCAATGGTTAATTGGGATGCGGGCGCACACAGAAGCGCCTGCATCCCCATTCAGCACAAATGAAGATCATCCGGCCATACTGCAGTACCAACCAGGATGATCTTCATTAACACCAGCGGTTCTGTGACTCGGCTGGGGCACAGAATGACCGGTCTTTCACGTTGTATGAACATGGACTAAAGCTGTAAGTAAATGAAAATTCAACCATCTGTTCACTCACATTTAAAGTGTTATTACTGATTTTTTTCTTAATCAGATATTTCTAGGGCCACATAAAAATAGGAAAAAAAAATCTATACTCTATTAGCTGGTCTTCCACACCTCACTTTTAGCTCCATCTGGTTCCCTGAACCTCCTGTGTTCTTTCTGTTTCCAAGAAGGCCAAAGTTGTGTCCTATCTCATGAAAGTGATTGGCTGAGCAGCCAGGTCCTAGTCTGAGATTTTGCTTTAGAAGCAAGAAGACAGGAACATCAGGGGACTAGAAGAGGCCGAACGTAATCTGAATGCAGGTGGCTGCAGCAATATCTGATTTATTATTTTTATTTTTTTAAAGGTCTGAATATCCTAGTACATTCTAGCCGTGAATATACCATAAACCATTTTGGTCTAGGAAAGTAATCCTTTTTTTCCCAGACTCCTAAGTGGCTGCTGGTATCCTGAAGGTTTTACATATTCCGATTTTAACCTCACAGTTGTATTTTGATTTAGCTTATGTTTGTAACTGCATTCACAACCCCCTCCTGAACATGCATATATATGTTTCATTTGTATACACCGCTTGTACGGCAGCATCCATAATCATATTCTTCAGAATGCTTGTATGTTTTTCATCCTCTCTCTCTGTCTCAGTGTGCCGCACTTCTCTATTGTCTCTGCCTTTCTGTATTGTTTTATTTTCTCCGTCTTTCAATGAGTATTAGTCAGATTTTCAATTTCCCAGTTAAATGCTTTATTGTAAACCTTTGGGCTTTCTTGGGAACATTACTGAGATTGCATGAAATTGATGCTGAGCAGGTGAGAAGAGAACAAAAAAATAACCCTTTCATTTCAACTGAATTGTCTCCTGCATACTGAGTAGCTGTATACAGTATATCTGCAGTGCAAAAGACAAACCATTAGCAAAGAGCAGAAAGACTGTCCTTGTAGAAAATGAGCACAATGTATTTATAGAAAACATAGATTCATATGATTGACAATCATTTCTAATTTACTGGAACAGATCCACCATGCAAAGAGAGTGATGGTGTCATTTTTATTACTTAAAATATATCTGCAGTACACACTCCTAGTCATATAATATCAGTGACATGATGTAGCTGTTTGAGTTGTCCTTATTTTTGCTGTATAATGGAACAAAAGTAATATAATAGTGTTCAAATGGACATAAAGACCATGGCACTGACATGGACGCTGAAGTTTTTTTTATTAAAAATCTGCAATAGTACAGAAAAAGCTAAATATATTTTAAAAAAACATCCTATTTTTATGTATATGCCTCTTTTTCATATTTAGTTTATTCAATATTTTGTGCATAAAATATTTATTATACAAATGCATAGAGGGACTTATACACATGGTGGAGCCGTGTCTATGGAGTTTACAAAGCATCGCACACAGACTGTGTGACTCTGACAAAGGCCAGGGAATGAGTGCACTGTGCACAGACTTCTTCTGGTTTGTTCTCCTGATCAGTTGTGGTCTGAACACTCAGACTCAGAATCAAAACTTTTGATATGTCTGACAGGTGAACTGAGTAGCTGCGCACGTGATGGCTGACGGACCAATCATTCTCCATGGGACTTGTTGAGTACTCAACTTGTCAATGTACAGAGATCCTATAAAAAATAAATGGAGTACCAGTGACTATATGCATTGCTGTTCCAAGGGACTTCTGTTCTCATCATATGTGGGGTCCCAGTGGTTGTACCCCACCAATCAGATACTTAATGGGGTATTCCCATCTCAGCTAAACTTGCCCCCTTGGTCCTGCCTGCTCCTATGCTGCATTTCACGCTAGTCCTGGGTCTGCCTCTGTAAGTTTGCACAACCCCAAGTGTCTACTGCTTTCTTCTGGCCACCACTTGTTGTGGATTTAAAAGTGTATATATCTCCACCTATTTCTGCCTTCTGTCAATCATGTTCCACCTGCATCTATTTAAGGCTGATCTACCTGTTCTTTCTTGCCTGAGCATGACTGGACCCTTGCATTCCAAGCAAAGGACTGGATTTCACTTTTCCAGCACCTGCAGTGGAGCGGCAAGGGGCAGCACAGAATTTAAAGGGAACCTGTCACCCCCTGTGCCGGGGTGACAGGCTCCCGACCCCCCGCAACAGCCCCCCGGGTCACGGAGATAACAGCCGCTGCAGCCCGGCGCGTGCGCTGGGAGATGAGTCCAACGCTCATAGAGAATGACAAAGAGTCCAGTGCTCCGTCATTCTCTATGAGCGTTGGACTCATCTCTCAGCGCTCGCCGGGCTGCAGCGGCTGATATCTCCGTGACCCCACCGGATCCAGAAGCGGGACCGGCGGGATCAGGTGAGTATAGGGGGCTGTAGCGGGGGGTCGGGAGCCTGTCACCCCGGCACGGGGGGTGACAGGTTCCCTTTAAAGGCAGCAGGCTGACAAGCCAAATGCCGAACTAGCAAAGATGCAAAGTTTGCAAAAGTCAAGCCCACAGAGATGGTCTCCAAGTGGGTTTTAGAGCATATCAAAAGATAGAAAAAATTTCTACTACTTGTTATGCTCCAATTCACTCTAAGGGCCTTAGGCGGTATTCATGTAGTGCCCTAGTACAGTTGTGCTACTACGTCTGTTTTACTACCTATCTAAAGGTAACTCTGTTGGGTGTCACACTCTGGGATAAAGGGTGTCTCACTCTCCCCTGATTGTCCTGTTTTGCACAGCTGAAGGAAAAGGATTAACTTTGCCTTGTTCACTGATCAATAACTAGCTTGGGTGCCTCACACACTTCTGCCTGTCACACACTGGCACCTCACCCTTTCTAGCACTTTCCCCACCAAAAGGAGGTAAGACCCAGTCACCCCTATATATAGGCTCCCTGTACTGGGTAGGAGTGTGAGTGGAGGAGGAGCATGGCCTGCATAGCGTGGTCTAAAGCACTCTACTCTGACCCAGGAAGTTTTCCTCACCTTCCAAATCATAGCAGATCCACTTCAGGCTGGGGTTTGCATCAGGGGACAGGACTGTGGAGGTAATCTCTCCATAGCTGTATCCCCTCTCTTCCTGGACAGAGAGTGCTGCTATACTGTGCTCACCCTATACCCTGCTCATTCCTTCATGCTCCCTGCTGTCTCTGTCAGCCCTTGTGTTTCCCATCCTCTCCATTACTGTACAGTAACTTAAAATAAGACCTATTCAGCTGTTTCTGAATGTTTGTTTCATTTGTTTTACATGTTATTCAGAATAATAAATCATTATTTTTGGGGTGTGGAACCAATTGTTTGCATTTCTATGATTTCTTATGGGAAAATTTGCTTTGGTTTAAGAGTGGAATTGGTTTACAAGCACGGTCCCGGAACAAATTGTGCTCGTAATCCAAGGCACCACTGTGTGTGTGTGTGTATATATATATATATATATATATATAAATCCAATCCTTGTAGAAGCAGTGGTATCTCCTGGTAGAAGCACAGTCCTCCACTGGGTCAGCTTGCACCAGCTCGTAGTCCAGAAAAAGCTATTTGAAAGATTGGATGCTGTTGGATCCTCAGTTTTGTCTGTGTATGTACCCACTTACTGAGATGGTGGGCCCCAGTGCGCATCCCCACACCGTGCTACTTATAAGGACTGTCTAGTGCTGCTGGACCCCACCGTTTCCTGAAGGCAGAGAAACCCGTCAATCACAGAGACAACACAGGTGCATAATCAAGTCCAGAAGCTTCTCAGCTTAACTCCTGCATTGCCAGAAGCTGAGAAGCAATCGGGTGTGGCACACAAAAGCAAACACCAGGCCCAGTTCACACCAGGCTACTGCATATTCCTGACACCATCATAATGGCCTTAATATATCATTATGATGCAAAATCATTGGGTATAGGAAAATCAATCCTTTATACACCAGAGAATAGTACACTAAACTATTAAATACAATGCACTAGAATAATATGACACAGGGCAACAAAATACTGAACATCAGAGCATGGGCACAATACACTAGACACTAGTTAGGGAACCTGGCATAGGGAAATACTTTGTATATCATATTAAAAATTGTGAAGGTTGTGTTGCTTAGAACATGTAATTTGACATTTGACCATACATTTCTTTCTTACCAAGACAGTCTATTTGGTGAAAAAATGACAACCTCATAATAAACATGGTTCCAAGAGGAGTTGCAATTTAATTAGCAGAAAACTAAAAGTAAAACAAAGACCTTGAAGATATACTGTATTCCTCCCCCCAAACCGCTGGTACTGTCTATTTGATGACATTAAGTTCTTCCCGGGTGTGTCTTTTAAAGTGTGCCCAGTGCCTTGGTTAGGATTAAAAAATTATCTTTTAATCTGCAACAGCAGAGATTACTGTGGGGGCATTTAATGGTATACCATCTGTTTTCTGCCAATATATCAGCTTTTTAATGCTTTCCACTTTCTACATTTTTTCCTGATAACTGACTTACTCCCTCTATCAATTCGTTTCTGCCTCCTGTTCTTAAATCACCCTCCAAACATTTTCCTTTGTTTTATCCTTTTTCTTCTTGTTTCCTATCCCCAGGCTCAGACTTGCCCACTGGGAACTGGAGAATTCACTGACTCCCTGCCCTGCCAGTCACTCTTCTAACCCCAAGTAGCATTATGTCTGTGGTCACAAAAGGTTCTCATCTACAGAAGATGCCTGAGGATTAGGCCAGGTAAGTATTGGTGAAGGTGAGGTTAACTACTGAGGGGTAATTACCTACATGGGGGATACTGCCTACTAGGGGTGCATTTCCCACAGGGAAATGCTTTATGGGAGATACCTACTTGGGGGATACTACCTGCTGGGGGGCTAAGTAATGGGGGTATTACCTACATGGGGGTGCCTACATTGGGGATACTATGTAATGGTATGGAATTACATACAAGCAGTAGCAGATTATAATAGGTCCCTTTCGGGTGGTAGCCCGGCGCCCAGAGCTCCTGGGGGGCCCATAGCCACCCATACAGACATATACTTTAGTCGTGTCTTGTCTCCTGACTACAGTTCTGCTATGATTTGCTGCTTTTTTACTGCAATTTTGCACACATCAGGGCATCATAACATTATCTATTCTGTACTATTAACACTACAATAGTGATGCTATATTTACAGTGGGCTAGGGGGGCCCTGGCTTGGTGAACAGCCCGGAACCTATGGTAAAGGTAATCTGCCCTTGCATACAAGGGGAATGCCGACCTACTGGACAGACTACCTTTAGAAAAAAACACAGTTCCTGTGCCACTATTCACGCTGTGTGATGCACGTCTAGCCAATGCCAAGTCGCCTACCTCAGCTCAACAATCTAATAAAGTAATAAAGACTTCGGACAACAGCTTCTTGCTAAATATTTCTTTGTTGAAAATGTATTCACATTAGTTCTTATACATATAAAAATCACCACATCACCAGAGACTCTCACCCTCCCAGAGAACAAGACAGTTACGTAGTACACTGCTACATTTCCGGGACTTCCCCTTTCCTCAAGCAATGAAAACCTGAAGTCCCCGAAACGTAGCCGCGTGCTACATCACTGTCTGTTTCCCCGGGAGGGTGAGAGTCTCCGATGGACAAATAGAACTGAAAAGTGCCGCGACCGTGGTGTAAAGACCGGACTCCCATTGTCTACAGCACTGTGGTGATGTGGTGATTTTTTATGTATAAGAACTGATGTGAATACATTTTCAAGAAAGAAGTATTCAGCAAGAAGCTGTTGTCTGAAGTTTTTATTACTTTATCAGACTACCTATAGTTGCATGGGGTATACTACCTACTGGAGCCTTTTTTGCACAGAGGGACCTAAACCTATATGGTGGCACAGAAGGGCCTAACTACTATATGGATGCACAGAGGGACCTAACTAATGTATGGGGCTTCACAGATGGGTCTAACTTATACATGGATACACAGAGGGAAATACTAACTATTATGAATGGACAAGAGAGACCTAACTACAGTATGGGAGCCCAGAGTGTCCTGACTACTATGTAGAGGTTAGACAGAGGAGTTTATCTACTATATGGGGCACAGAAAGACCAAACTACTATATGGGGCCACAGAACGGTCTATTAATTATAAGAGAATGGATATTCTGAACTGCACACCTCTCTCCAGATCAGTTGCTTTGTGGTAACTGGTTCTCCAGCCATTGATACACACTGGGAAAATGAACCACTGCACACTCAAATAAGCAAGGTTAAAAGTTTTATTGCAGAGGGAATAATATCTTTGTTCCAACCAGAATTAGGGTCGGTACAAGACCATAGATCCAATTATTGGCAATGTTACGGTACTCCAGGAACTTTCTAAAGCCATAGGGCCTCTGTGGGAAGTGGTAGGGTTGGCCAGGTCTTGTGGTCAGGCCGACCCTGATGCTTCCCACAGAGATCCTATGGCTTGAGAAAGGTCTGGTAGGACCAAAACCTTGCCAATAATAGATTTTATGGTTTCGTACTGACTCTTTATACTCATTCTGGTTGGAACAAAGGAATTATTCACTTGACTAATAAGAGTGCCATGGTTCATTTTCCCAGTAACAATTATATGAGCGCTGTCTTTTACGTCATAGAGGGGCCTAACTACTATATGGGGCACAAAGAAAACTAACTACTATATGGAGGCACACGGGGACTTAACCACTATATGGAAGCACACAGGGACCTAACTACTGTCTGGGAGCACAAAGAGGCCAATCTACTATATGGAGTCACAGAGTGGGCTAACTAGTATATAAGGCACAGAGGGACCTATCTATTAAATGGTGGCACAGCAGGGTGGGCTACTATAAGGGGGCACAGAGGAAGGCTAACTGCACATTGGCAACAATAGCCGTGATTAATACACAACTTACGTCATGTGAACATGGCCTAACTGTGTAGAGCAGTACAGATAGGGAGTTTGTATAGTGTTGAGGATGGTGCTGGAGTAAGAAGGCTATAATGTTTGTCTGGCAGATTCTGCTGAGACTAAGCGTGAATCTATCCAAAGCACGTCAGATGTTTGTTGGCCTTTTGCTTCCAGTCAGATGTATAGATTTTGAAGAATATGAATAAAGAGTACATAAAGTTTGTAAGCTGTTTGCACTTGTAGCAAGCCAGCAGTAGTGGTGAGCATAAAAAAAATGTTCTTTTATTTTGGACTATTGTGTGAAGGCAACTTGTTACTAGGAGAAGTCTTCATGATGACCCAGTCCAGATAAACAAGAAAAGTGAATGATCATAGTAGATGCCTCCTTTGAGTCACTGCACTGCACTGTAATCACTTATATGGTGTGCAAAGCCTGTGAGCCGTTTGTATCTTCCTCTATATGGGTCAGTATATGAGCTAAATACTGGTCATTATATAGTGGATTTTCTTTAGAAATGGTATGGTGCTATAAGTCACTATGTGATGGCAATGGTAGCAGCCAAGGTGTAGTATACTGGATTTGATTTCTAACAGTATGACAGTGATATGTGTGGTGTAGGGCATTCTGGGAATTGTAGCTTGCGTAAAAGTAAAAAATTTACAAGGGAGTTTTAGGCACTGATTCAGTTGAATCTAGGATGGAAACAGGTAAACAAACCTTTTCTCACTAATTCTTTATTGGCGGGTCCCCAGGACCAATTCCACTGGTGGGCCCTAGGTACCCCCCCCCCCCCCTGTTTTTATTTGCCTGTTTCTACTCTGTATTGTACAATGAATGTAAAATAGCTACCCTGGCACTATGATGTTGCTGTACTAACTTTCTTAAAGATGTTTTCAAACAATACCTTTGTTGCAGAATTTTTTTTTATTATTTTTTATTTTTGCATGAACATCTGGTATTGAAATCATGTCCCTGTTTTCATAATCACACTCTATATTTTCATGGCATTTCATACAAATGTGGTATGCTTTTTTTTTCTTTCCGGATAGCATCCCTGCTGGAGTTGTTTTTTTTATGTCTTATTATTACTGAACTCTAGGGGTAGAGAAAAAAAAAATCCAAACCACTCCACGCTGAGCCTTCAAGTAAAATGTTATGCATTAAAAATCTACTCAAAGTCATCAAACAAAAATGTTTTGTGACTGGAAATTTATATATTTACATTCAATCAGTGACATCTAGATGCTGCATTTTCTTTCTAAAAACTTAGCAAACAACATAAACATTTCTACAGTATGTTTTTAGGGTCTCATAGATTTTAAAAGAAAATTCTATCGAGTCAAAGCAGAACTTTATCCGTAGCTGAAATTTTCACATATCCATGGACCAAAGCTGTGTTGCAGTCTTGTCTGGATCAGTTAATATCAGTTTGCCCTAATGAAAGTAGCATGCTTAATTTGATAAAGGGTCAATTTTCTATTGGAACAAAGTCATTTAATGACAGTGACAAGTTGAATAGGTTAAAGGACCAGTCCCCTGTGCAATTAGTTGATTGATGAATGAAAACCAAACAGATGAACTTAAGTATTTTCCATCGTTTTGTAAAGAGTTTCACTTTATAAGAGGAATCAGAATTCCACAAACAACCAAGAATATTTTTCATTCCTCTCTGATGTAATACAATATCAGTAACTATATATGAGCACAGCAATTGACAAATGTTTCCAGTTTTCTGTTGGTCAGCTAACTGGAATTATGATAGCTGAACTTGCAAAGCAATAATGAAATGAAGTTCTTTGGGCCAAGCAGAAGAAATTATTGAGGGTCTATTGTCCATATATGCATTGTGCACATCCTGTTGCAATCCTACATTTAGTGTTCTTTTAAGATTTAAATAGAGAAAAATTGTGAGGATGGGGCAATAAAAATGCCACCAAATATAATCTTACAACTCCCCCCACCCTCTCTCTTTTATTTGTGCCTAGAGCTCACCCATCCTTCATCTATAGAGAACATGTGCACGTCTACTTTTAGGGTGGGTTCACACTGAGTAATCCGTGCAGAGAAGTTCCAGCGATTCCTTTGCTCGTCCCCGCTCGCATCTCTGCCTGTGCCATAGACTCCATTCTATGCACAGGCGGATTCCGACATCCGTTGAAAGAATTGACATAACCATAGAATGGAATCTTAAAGCTAAACTCATCCCATTTACATATTGTTTATACCTTTATCTAAAAAACAATGCAATGCATCAGCAAGCTAGAGCTAACATTATGATCTGCATAATTACCCCTATAGCAACGTAAGAGCAAGTTCATGAAAATGTATGAAAATGCTGTTAATGTCAGTTTAAAAAAACATGGCCACTTTCTTTCAGAACTAGCACCACTTTTGTCCTCAGTTTGGGTGTGGTTTTGCAGCTCAGTTCCACTAAAGGGAATTCAACATAATTTAAATACTACGCACATTGTGAGGACAGGTGTGGTGCTGTTTTTGAAAGAAAGTAGCTTAGTATTAGAAGGTTTTGTTTATATTTTTAAAAACAGTTTTTTATCCTCTCACGATGTTACCTGTACTAAAAATCCAAACATTTGATCATTACTCATAATTAATGTTATGTCCACACCTGTTCAGCCTGTAAAGTACGTCTGAGACTGCGCTTAACTTTGCATGTTTTCTACAAGTCTTAAGTCTTATTCCAGTACTTGCTGTGTGATAATTGACAGGTTCCAATACACATGTCTGGGTTCTTCTGTTAGCTTTAACCAGGCTGCAGATGGTTTAGATCAGTGTTTCTCAACCTTTTGATATTTACATACACTACCGTTCAAAAGTTTGGGGTCACCCAAACAATTTTGTGTTTTCCATGAAAAGTCACACTTATTCACCACTATACGTTGTGAAATGAATAGAAAATAGAGTCAAGACATTGACAAGGTTAGAAATAATGATTTGTATTTGAAATAACATTGTTTTTACATCAAACTTTGCTTTCGTCAAAGAATCCTCCTTTTGCAGCAATTACAGCATTGCACACCTTTGGCATTCTAGCTACTGTATTAATCTGTTGAGGTAAGCTGGAGAAATTGCACCCCACGCTTCTAGAAGCAGCTCCCACAAGTTGGATTGGTTGGATGGGCACTTCTGGTGTACAATACGGTCAAGCTGCTCCCACAACAGCTCAATGGGGTTCAGATCTGGTGACTGTGCTGGCCACTCCATTACCGATAGAATACCAGCTGCCTGCTTCTGCTGTAAATAGTTCTTGCACAATTTGGAGGTGTGTTTAGGGTCATTGTCCTGTTGTAGGATGAAATAGGCTCCAATCAAGCGCTGTCCACTGGGTATGACATGGCGTTGCAAAATTGAGTGATAGCCTTCCTTATTCAGAATCCCTTTTAGGCTGGGTTTACACTACGTATATTTCAGTCAGTATTGTGGTCCTCATATTGCAACCAAAACCAGGAGTGGAATAAAAACACAGAAAGGCTCTGTCCACACAATGTTGAAATTGAGTAGATGGCCGCCATATAACAGTAAATAACTGCCATTATTTCAATATAACAGCCGTTGTTTTAAAATACCATTAAATGGCGGCCATCCACTCAATTTCAACATTGTGTGAACAGAGCCTTTCTGTGTTTTCAATCCACTCCTGGTTTTGGTTGCAATATGAGTACCACAATACTGACTGAAATATACGTAGTGTGAACCCAGCCTAACCCTGTACAAATCTCCCACCTTACCAGCACCAAAGCAACCCCAGACCATCACATTACCTCCACCATGCTTAACAGATGGCGTCAGGCATTCTTTCAGCATCTTTTCATTTGTTCTGCGTCTCACAAACGTTCTTCTTTGTGATCCAAACACCTCAAACTTGGATTCATCCATCCACAACACTTTTTTTCCAGTCTTCCTCTGTCCAATGTCTGTGTTCTTTTGCCCATCTTAATCTTTTTCTTTTATTGGCCAGTCTCAGATATGGATTTTCTTTGCCACTCTGCCCTGAAGCCCAAAATCCTGCAGCCGCCTCTTCACTGTAGATGTTGACACTGGTGTTTTGCGGGTACTATTTAATAAAGATGCCAGTTGGGGACCTGTGAGGCGTCTGTTTCTCAAACTAGAGACTCTAATGTGCTTATCTTCTTGCTTAGTTGTGCAACGCGGCCTCCCACTTCTTTTTCTACTCTGGTTAGAGCCTGTTTGTGCTGTCCTCTGAAGGGAGTAGTACACACCGTTGTAGGAAATCTTCAATTTCTTAGCAATTTCTCGCATGGAATAGCCTTCATTTCTAAGAACAAGAATAAACTGTCGAGTTTCAGATGAAAGTTCTCTTTTTATGGCCATTTTGAGCGTTTAATTGACCCCACAAATGTGATGCTCCAGAAACACAATCTGTTCAAAGGAAGGTCAGTTTTGTAGCTTCTGTAACAAGCTAGACTGTTTTCAGATGTGTGAACATGATTGCACAAGGGTTTCCTAATCATCAATTAGCCTTCTGAGCCAATGAGCAAACACATTGTACCATTAGAACACTGGAGTGATAGTTGCTGGAAATGGGCCTCTATACACCTATGTAGATATTGCACCAAAAACCAGACATTTGCAGCCAGAATAGTCATTTACCACATTAGCAATGTATAGAGTGTATTTGTCTAAAGTTTGACCCCACAGGTATTAGAGGAAAGTATTCAAAAGAAGACAGTAAAAATGAAAAAAAATATAATTTTTCCAATAATATGTTTGTTTAGTTTGAAATTTCTCAATTTCACGAGGAACAGGGGAAAAAAGTCCCCCCAATATATGTAACGCAGGTTATCTTGAGTACAACGGTACCCCATATGTGGGCATAAACCACTGTATGGGCACACAGCGGGCCTCAGAAGGAAGGGAGCGCCAATTAGCATTTTCAGTGCATGATTTTTCTGAAGAAGATTTTGAGCGCTAGGTGCGTTTGCAGAGCCCCTGTAGTGTCAGCAGAATAGAACCCCCCCAAAAGTCACCCCATTTTGGAAAGTACACCCCTCAAAGAATTCATCTTGGGGTTTGGTGACCATTTTAACCCCACAGGTATTAGAGGAAAGTATTCAAAAGAAGACCGTAAAAAATGAAAAAATAGAATTTTTCCAATAAAATGTTTGTTTAGTTTAAAATTTCTCAATTTCACAAGGAACATTGGAGAAATATCTTCCCAATATATGTAACAGAGGTTCTCCTGAGTAGAACGGTACCTGATACGTGGGCATAAACCACTGTGTGGGCACACAGCCGGGCTCAGAAGGGAAGGAGCGCCTATTAGCATTTTCAGTGCATGATTTTTCTGAAGAAGTTTCTGAGCGCCAGGTGCGTTTGCAGCGCCCCTGTAATGTCTACAGAATAGAACCCCCCCAAAAGTCACCCCATTTTGGAAAGTAAACCCCTCAAGGAATTCATCTTGGGGTGTGGTGAGCCTGTATTATATATTAGAGTGTAAGCTCTGTGGGCAGGATATGTATTGTATTTTAGAATGTAAGCTCAGTGAGCAGGACATGTACTGTATATTAGATTGTAAGCTCTGTGGGCAGGACATGTACTGGATATTAGAGTGTAAGTTCTGTGGGCAGGACATGTACTGTATATTAGATTGTAAGCTCTGTGAGCAGGACATGTACTGAATGTTAGATTGTAAGCTCTGTGGGCAGGACATGTACTGGATATTAGATTGTAAGCTCTGTGGGCAGGACATGTATTGTGAATATTAGCATGTAAACTCCTAAGGGCAGGTCTCCTGAACTATATAGATTGTAAGCTGTTAGAAGCAGAACATGTATATATTATTGATGTATATGTAATAATAATAATAGTTATTTCTATAGGGACAACATATTGTGCAGCATTAATGTCTGTCTTTCATTTGTTACAGGGAGGAGTCTCCTCATCCTATATAATGTATATACAGCTGTATGCAGCAGGCTAGTTGTTATCCAGGGAGATCAAATCCGATCGCCACTTGTGGGGTCAGGAAGGAATTTTTTCCCCCCTGATGTAGAACTCTCTGGGGGGTTTCTTCGCCTTCCTCTGGATCTTTAGGTCCAGTGACTCTCAGATCAGGATAATAGAGGAGGGAATGACTGTGGCACGTTTTGTAGTCCCCACCAGACCTGAACTGAAAGTCACTGGGTCAACTGGTTATTTAAGAGCCGGTAATATTTCATTACAATGTTGCAAATTGAATAAAGAATTTGAATTTATGTTGGTGTTGCTTTGTTTTTGTCTGCATTTATATTTACTATACTGACCATGAGAATAAGTACTACACTGACCATGAGAATAAGTACTACACTGACCATGAGAATAAGTACTACACTGACCATGAGAATAAGCTTCAGAATAAGTACAATGGACTGGATTAATAATAATAATAATAATAATAATAATAATAATAATAATAATAATAATAATAAAATTAGGGCTATTTTTAAGGTTTTTATGTATGAATATACTCATGTATAGAGTAATACTATTAAAAAAAACACCTATAATATGAGAAAACCATCACAAAGATGACTACACACAGGTGGTCCCGTGGTTCACAGGTCTTGTGGTGGGGGCAGTACAGATGGAGGTGGGTATACTTGTGTATACCCCAGCAGTTTAATAGGGAATTTGCTGGAATCTGTAGTCACGGGTGAATAAAACCACTCTTCTGCCTGAGGCAAATTACAAAAAATCCCCCACAGATAACCATATAGGCTAATATTTGAAACAGAGGTGACTTTAATTGTTTTATAATCTACATAAGAAAAATGATTTTCACAAATATAACTGACTGTAATCTCAGAGAGCAGCGAGGCATTAAAGAGAAACTATCAGCAGGTTTAAAGAATCTAACCTGCTAACATGCCACTATAGCCCACGGGGTGCTGAAGATGTAGGTTATTTTCTTACCTTGATTTTCAGACCGTTTTAATTTTTTTCCTGGTCATTATCCATACAATGGGTTAAACTGCTAGGATTTGCGGCATTTAACATGGGAGCACAGCTGTAATGTGATCCCTTTAAATGCAGCAGCCTAGCTAAAGAAGCCTTAGGGCCCTATTCCATCGGACGATTATCGTTAAGATAATCGTTAAATCATTCGAATCTAAACGATAATCGTTCGAGTGAAATGCAGTTAACAATTAACGACCGAACGAGAAATCGTTGATCGCTTTATAAGACCTGGACCTATTTTTATTTTTGCTCGTTCGCAAATCGTTCGCATTGAATAAGACATCGTTCGGTCGTTCGCAATAGATACGAACGCAATAGTGAAGAAATAGCGAAGAAAAAGCGATCGCAATTACGATCATAAGTAACGATTATCGTTCCATGGAAATGAGGGAACGTTTTTAGGTCTTTCGCAATAGTGGTCGTTTGAGATCGTTAATCGTTAACGATTATGCAAACGATAATCGTCCGGTGGAATAGGGCCCTTAGTGGTTTCCATAAAAACACTTACAGATTAGTCACTAATGGGTAAACTCTGTAGACTCATGAGGGGGCATTTATCAAGATTGGTGTACCTGTATGCCAGTCTTTCCTAAACCCCCATGGCACATATTTCATTATATTTGTTGAAATCTACAATAAGTCTAAGCAGGTATAGATTTTTACAATGATAAATCAGGCACAAGAAGAGGCCATGTTCCCTCTGTGCTTTGCCTTGCCCCCACACTCACACATATGGTGAACAGGGTGCACATCAGCAAAGAAGTCTCTCATTTTTGTGCAAACTGACTAGTTGCTAAAGCAGGAAAGACAAGGCTGGTGGGGGGAGCTAGGGAAGGGCGGGCTTAGAGCTGTCACTGATGACCAATCAATGAAGCTCCTGAGGCTGTGTGCCCGCTTGCCTTCCATTCCTCACCAGCATCACTAAGCCCCCATGTCACCAGGTGGGTAGAGTCAGGAGCGGTGGTTCAGGACATGATAGCAATGTCCAGGTGCTGAAATTAATAGTTTTTTTGTTTTTTTTACGCCGCCCACCACCCCCTCAATCTGTGCCTTGTACAATCACCAAGTCCCCCTTAGTATTTTGAGCTGTCTGCTGTCTTTCTAGCTGCTGCCATTCCAAAGTTAAAAGTTTTTCTTAAAGCCGATTTATAACCAAGATAACTACATTTCCCATCATGCATTTCCCTGATTGGTCCATTTGCATACTCGCCCCCTTAGCTTTCTTTCCTGCCCACTGCTGTCATCGCTATAACAGTTTTTTTTTCTCTGATTTTGCATCACATCACCCCAATATGTATTTCATACGAGCCGATGATGTAGCAAAGCTGATGAGCGCATGGTGTAGCTCTGTGCTGCATAGCTACACCATGGCAACTATTTATAGGGGGTGGGGGTGTAGTCTAGGTTTAGATCTCTGCTTTCTAACTGTAAATGAAAACATTCTATCCAAACTCTAAGAACATTTATAATACTTACAATATATAGAGCTTAGACACAAAGACAAGTACATATGCCTACATTCACTGACAGCAAGCAGAGATAGAACTATAGATTTTCATATAAGAGAAACCTAGGCTCAGGGACACATGTAAGTGTATGGAAGCAGCACAAGTGTATGGAGATGATGCAGATAATGGGAAGAGGGAGCTGGGCACAGTCAGAGTAGAGGAGTAGAGGATTTTACATGTCCAGAGCGTATAATAACAATGCTTCTCAATTCCAGTCCTCAGGCCTCACCAACAGGTCATGTTCTGAGGATTTCCTTAGTATTTCACAGGTGATATACTGTAATTATAGTGAATCAGGTATTATCACAGGTGTTATTTGTATGGGAAATCC
This sequence comes from Dendropsophus ebraccatus, assembly GCF_027789765.1. Classification (NCBI taxonomy): domain Eukaryota; kingdom Metazoa; phylum Chordata; class Amphibia; order Anura; family Hylidae; genus Dendropsophus; species Dendropsophus ebraccatus. Next base: position 136,621,146 of record NC_091454.1, read on the forward strand.
TCAAAACATGACCTGTTGGTGAGGCCTGAGTACTGGAATTACGAAGCACTAGTTTAGCACATGAGTCCAGCTGTTGCAATACTACATTTCCCATCATGCCTGGACAGCCAAATCCAAAGCTTTAGATGTCTGGGCATGGGAATTGGGGGTTTGCAACAGCTGGAGGGCCGCAGTTTGCAAACCCATGATATTGTTTTTGTTACCCGGATAACCCCTTTAATGATCACTGTAAAGGGTACAAAAAAGAAGTTTCAAAAAAGTGATAAAAAATGTTATTAAAAAATACCCTTTTTCTCCCACAATAACTTTTCCCTTTACAATCTCTTTTTTGTATATAAAACATAGAAAATAAATAGAATAGAAAATCAAAAAGTCATACCTTTTCCAAAATATAAAAAGTACAACTTGTCCTGCAAAAAATAAATCTTTATATGGCTATGTCGATGGAACTATAAGAAAGTTATACTGCTTTGGGGGAAACTACGAAAAAAAATTACAACAAACAATTTCCATTATGTTGTGGGACATATACTCCTGGCTGTTAGACTGGTAATTGCTATATGTTGGATGTCCAATTCTCTGCTTACAAATCAAGAACTCATTTGGTTCAGTTTAATTTTACTATGGAGAAAATGGTGGCTTTTTGTTTATCTCACTTACCAAATTGATCTCCCAATGGTCCATATGACTCCCTTATATGATGTCTCTCCTCAACAGAAACAGCAGAGAAAGACTTGACCGCCTTGGTAAAATGTGCGTCTGCTCATGTCTCAAAAAGAATGTACTTCTTAGAATCAACTAAAACATTGTAACAGGCAGTGAATGGGGATCCACTGTGCTACTGACCAGGATTATCTTAGGGCATGGGGATCCACTGTGATACTGACCAGGCTTGTCTTAGGGCTCTGGCAGGGAATTAAATCTAAAGGTCCTCTAGGTTCTCACCATTTATCCAGTTCCAGGATGTGGAAGACCTTTGCTGCTAGAGGATACCTGGTCGCTCTACAAGTGTGATTCCAGTATTGATAGCAAGCACCAGTGCGACAGGCAGGTAAGGCAAATTCAGTAGATCCCATAAACATGGGAATCAATAGACTGGAGGGGATCCATACTGCCCTCTCCGGGCTTAGAAAAACATGCTGGCTTTCTTTCAGCACCAATTTTGTCTCCAGGTTGGATTTGGTTTTACAACAGTTGCATTGTAGTGAATGGAGCTTAAATTCAAAACCAAACTTAAATAGGAGACAAGAGTGATTTCATTTTTGGAAGAAAGCAGACATTTCTTCTAATCTTGAATAACCGCTTTAAGTTGAATTCCTCCTGGAATTTCTTGACAATTTTCATGCCTACCATTATGATGTATGATTTTGTGTATGATGATATAACACAAAGCTTTCTGTCAGTTATTTGTACTGCAAACCTGTAACATAAAATGGTAGGCAGCCATTGGTATACTGTGAAGCACTGTCCTACACAAATGTTATCTATCAACACTCTATCACACTCTCCCTTTACACTTCCCTAATTGCCTTACTATTCTTAGCATGTTTTACTATAGTGTTATATTTGTTTTCTCTTACTTTTCACTGTACTAAAATCTTAAAAAATAGAATCACTGGCACTTTGGTGCACTGAAGAAGAGTTAATATTTTTGTCTAGATTCTGTTGCTTCAGTCAAGTCATATCTTTGAAGACGCTTGATGGTTCCTTGTTTTTTTGCAGACACCATTAACTTTTAATGTGCTGTTAATGCAAAGAAAACATAGTTAACATCTTTTTTATTTCCTAACGTGGATGTGTGGGAGACGGTCCGGCTTAAGCTAACGAACCATGCAGCTCATTTGAAAATTGCTGATTAAAAAGAAATTCTGCTCCTGTGTTAATAGTCCAAATATAGATTCAACTCTGAGGTATTTATGCAGTATAAAGATATGATTTCTTAATGTTTTACCACAGGAAGTCATTTAAATGGCTATTATATAGTTGCCATTTTACTTTAACATTATCAATTTGCTTTCCTGCAATAGCCACGTTACCTATTTCTGGTCATTGGGAAGACTTGTATTTGGTTTATAGTGTGACATTTGGATATTATATGCAGAGTAAGGCTCCATGTATAAAATGAGAGCCATATGCACAGAACTTGTGCAATAGCACACAGGGTCCCTTTGCTTTTTTACCATGGAGCTGCAGACAGGCAGTTTGCCATCATATGATGCACTGTATTACACAGATATTCTAACCAGCAGTGTTTTTTGGGGAAAATAGCTCTATAATATACTTTAACACTGTGTCTCTGCCAGACTCATATAAAATATGACAGGGAAATACCTTTGTGAAATTAAAATTATATATAGACATACATAAGGGTCTTATAGATTGTTATGGATGCTATCAAAGACGAGCACATGGTATTATCAAAGCAAAGCGTTTGCCTCAGCCGTCAGCTTGTCAGGCGGTTGCCTTTGAACTCCGCTCCAGGAGTGCCTGGAAAAGCTGTATGCAGTCCTGGGAACCTTCACCATCAGCTTGTCAGCCAGCTACAAGGTGAGTGTAGAAAAAGTAAAAGAAAAACAATTTTATAATGGAAGTCAATGGAAAAATGTGTGCATCTATAAAATGTGTGCACACAAATAGGTCAATTTTTTCATCCGTTTTTTTTTTCAATGGATCCTTTAAACGGACAGCAAAAATGCAGTGTGAACCCAGCCTTACAGTTGTATAGAACCTATTTGAGTGGAATTATAGAATGTCTATGTGTGAATTAGCTTAGGTTTACTATAGTTTTTGTCTTTTGTCTGTTTTTTTTTCCTCAGGATATTTTATATAACATTTTTTAGTAATACATACATTGCCTTATTCCATCAAACCTATATAATTTTAACAGGTATCAGAATTAAGAATTAAATAGATTTTAGCCATAATCCTGATATAAATTATTGTTAACCTTCTAGGATAAAGAAGGCCATAAGTCCTCTCACTAATCCCCCTGGTTTTTTTGTTTTTTTTTACAGAAATAGCAAAAATAGTGCAGGAGAGCAAAAAGTAAGGTTTGTGCAAAAATAAGTGAATTTTGTACACCAAATGCCCTCCTTAACCAACCTCGATTGACAGACCAATATTAGCAGATTTCAGTTTCTGTATCAACAATTGTAAAAAAAAAAAAAAAAAGGTAGTCCCAAAAGTCTAATTCAGGTACGGTGAAGGGTAATATGACCTGACTGCAGTGTAGTTCCTGCTCTGTTCCCGCAGTAGATGGTCCCCTCTGTAGTTCAGCTATAATAGATGACCACTAGTATAGTAACCCATTTTAGTAGATGACCCCCTCCTATACAGTTCCCCCTTGGTAGATGGCCCCCTCCTGTGTAGTCCCCTTTCAGTACCTAGCCTCCATGATGATAAAATAAGATGAAAAAAAAAAAATTATCTCCCACATGCTCCCCCATTGCCTCTGTCCTGGCACAGGTATACGCACTGTTCTTCTGCCTTCTGACACAGGCAGCATGTGTGACAGACACTGTCTGTGCCGGAGGTTACAGATGGCTGTCACACAATTGAACAGTATGTGCGTTCAGGGGCTGCCCTGCAGATGCATTTCACTTAGCCGCCTTAATCTCCCACATTATGATTTGCCACTGCTTTTGAGACATCTTGCTCTTCGCTACCTATGTCTGTGTTGGTTCCAGGGCCGTATTTACCATTAGGCACCCGTGGACCGGTGCCTAGGGAAGCATGCTGCAGGGGGGGGGGGCTGCACCAGGGGGCAAGAAGAATACTCCTTTTTTTTTGTTTTTATTTTTTTTTAGTCTCCCACCTCCTGTTCAGACTTACCACTAAATCTTGTGTCTTTTCGAGGGGGGGGGGGGGGGGCATATGGTGTATCGGTCAGGTCTGGTATGGCTGTGCTGTTCGGGTCTGGTATGCAGTGTTATCCAGTCACAGTATGGTTTTATTGTTCTTGTCTGGTATGGCGGTATTGGTCAGGTCTGGTGTGGAAGTGGTGTGTAGGTGTTTTGGTCAGGTCTGGCTATGTTATCCAGTTACAGTATGGTGGTGTTGTTCAGGTCTGGTATGGTGGTGTTATCCAGTCACAGTATGGCAGTATTGGTCAGGTCTGGTATGGAGGTGTTATCCAGTCACAGTATGGTGGTATTGGTCAGGTCTGGTATGGCGATGTTATCCAGTCACAGTATGGTGGTATTGGTCAGGTCTGGTATGGCGATGTTATCCAGTCATAGTATGGTGGTGTTGGTCAGGTCTGGTATGGCTGAGTTATTCAGTCACCGTATAGGTATATTGTTCAGGTCTGACGATGTTATCTAGTTACAGTATGGCGGTGTTGTTCAGGTCTGGTGTGGCGGTGTTAAATGTGACCAATCTACCAATCCTGCGGTGAGAATTCCATCAGACAATATGCAGATGGCTGTAATCATTAATTCAATGTGGAAATTTGTTTATGTTTTAAGCAGTTAAAAACATGAAAAATGCGATTCAGACAATATTTCTACATGAAGAGAAATGCATGTTGCTGAAACCAGGCTCCCATTTCTTCCCCAGTAGTCATGTGCTGTTACCAGGATTAGTGGCCATACACCTATTGTTTACTGCATGAGTGTGATGTACAGTAAATGTGGGATCACGTCCTAAGGCCATGTTCACAAAATGTATGGTTTGTATAAATCACGGCTGTTGTTGCAATTATAATACATCGTCTGTGAACGAATGGAATCCCGGAATCACAGTTTTTCTTGCGGCTGTGTGTATACGCTCTGTCCGGGATTCCATCCAGCTGCAAGAAAAACTGACACGAGTTTTCTGCGGCCGCTATTCATCAAATAGCGTCTGCAGAGAATCTGTCAGTGCACACAATGGAGCGTGCGGCTCCGGCCGCACACTTCATTCTGTGGAGCGGGGGATTTAAATGCAGGCCCACACTGGTGCCCCCATATCCGAATTAAGCAGAAATGAAGATTATCTGGCCGGGATGATCTTTTGTAACAACGGCCGGTGTTATACATAGTGGGAACATGGTCTAAGACTGATCAGATATCAATATGATTTTCAGAAACTAGAAAATCCTGATGCTAATTGGTGAGTAAAGATGGGGTGTCTCCAGGTTTAGTGCCTATGGCAGCAGCAGCTGGTAATCCAGCCCTGGTTGGTTCATCATTTATTTAAAGTTCTAAGTCTAATAATCTTTAGAAAATGTTTTGTGAACTCCTAATTAATTTAATATATCTCAAAGTATCTGCTTTATAATACCTTACCTTAGTCCCATATGTAATACTAGCTGAGGTCATGAAATAATTCCTGGCATATTTTGACATTTACAATACCGTTTTAGTTGCCTTACTGTCATTGGTCTTAATTAAAATATTTTTTGAGATAAAGGCTGTGGAGTTGAACATAATAAATTCTTGCTACTTTTATCTGTTTTTGCAAAAGGTAATTTTCCTTGAAACATTTTTTCATGTCTGAAATCATTGACAGGCTAGTTTTACTTTGTCCTCTTTTTATTAGCTTACATCTATTCTGTGCTGTATTTTACTGAAATAGGGGTTGGAGGGATGTGATATTTGTGTAATGTTCTATGGAATATTAGTCATCATATTGCCTGTAATAAAATAAGAAATACAAATCTATTTAGCAGACTAACTCACTGCTTGGGTGGAAGACAAAAGTCCCTGGAGGCAATCTGAAGAAGGATTCCAGACTGTAGATGCCTAGGGATTTTGCCCCGTGTTTATTAACATGACTATAAACTGATATATATCTAGACAATTTGTTGTTTGTTGTATGTCAACATTTTTGATCAATATATATATATATATATATATATATATATATATATATATAGTGGCACGGTGGGGCTGTAAGAGGCAGTTCTGTGCCTCTGGAGTGGGAATTGGAGTTCAGGTGGAGCTCCTGGTCCAGATACTCCACTCCAGCCTTAGAGCTAATGAGGCTCTGAAACCCACCTGGCTCTATTAGAGACCTCAGAGCTTCCCAGGTGAAGGCTCCAAGGTGAAGACTCCCAGGGTGGGAGAACACAGGCAGTGCTAGGCCTGTGGGAGCTGCAGACAAGAAGTCTGGGTGAGACCAGTGTACCTGGAAGTATTGAGCAGTAGGCTCAGGAGTGCAGCTAGAGAAGCTGTGTTGTATAGTCAGTGGCTAGACGGCCTAGGTTTTATTTTGCAAAGTGTTGCTTGTCTCTTATGTTTTGAACTGATAAATAAAGCTGACTGTGGTCAGTATAAAACCGTACAGCGCTGACTGGACTGCAATTTCTGATGTGCCAACCATCTTTGACCCGGGAGATGGCGATCCCAGCGAGTGAGTAACCCCCAGATTGTCACAATATATATCATTGTTAGAAACTATTTAAAGGCTAAAATCAGAACTCTAAAATACCTACATACTTATGTGAGGGAACTAAGAGGGGTTAAGTTTCTAGTTAAAGCCCCCAGATGATGGTACCTTACTTGATAAAGATCTTAGCCTAATTTTTTTTTACATGTGCCTGGACAATTTTTTCTCTATTGACTTTAATGTAGCACACTGAAAAATATGGCTGCATTGTATACCTATTTTACAGGCATATTTTGCTTTTATTTTACTGTGTGTGAACATAGCCTAAAGAGTAGCTACAATGTATATGTGCATTATGACTAAATATTGTTAGTTATGGTTGGGAGAGTTACACTTTATTTTCATCTCTTGTAATGTGTGTGCTAAAATCAATTGGCTTGTAACAGCAGTTGGACACTGTTAGTAAAATATAGGGTGCATTTATAAAGACTTGTCTAATATAAAGCTTTGCCTCCTTGTCCCCGTCAGGGCGGGGCATGGTTGTCAGTAATTTGGGTGAATCTGTGGCTGTCACAGATATCTACACCAGCTCTGAGCAACAACATCTAACTTACAAACAGACAACCTCAACACAAATGACTGCAGCTTATGATTTACTTCATGCATTAGTACTCAATCTGTAGAATTCTTAGGCTCGAGTCATTCTCTATGGGCATCGGACTCATCTCTGGTGATCGCGCGCACGGTTTCCGATGGGGATTTCTCGGTAGCGGGGCGGGTCCGGGACTGGGACTTCAAGAGGGGATAAGTATATGAAGCTCAACCGGGGGGCAAGCTTCAACCTGGCAGCAGGGGTGACAGGTCCCCTTTAAGCATAACTGCACAAGGAACGACAAAGTCCAGCTACAGTATAGACAAAATACTTAACTAAAAAATGAGTTAACATCAAAAGGAAAAAGGAATGTAGAGGGCGCTAACCATTTAAATTTTTAAAGGGGTTATCCAGCGTGTGGGCCTATTTTTAGCTCTGGCCGGGGAGGAGGTGGCTGAAAGAAAAGACGTCCAATCACCTCCCCGGTTCCAGTGGCGGCTCCCGCATTGCGGCGCTCATGTGCCCGGTTCCCGGCTGCTTCCGGGTGTCTGACGCAGGCCCAAGACGTGACGTCTCAGGTCCGCTCAGCCACTCAGTGAAGGAGGCGGGATCCCAACCCAAGTAGTACTGTGCTCTGCCGGGAGGTCGGAGGTAGAAAAAGAAGACTGTTTTGACTTTTTTTTTTTTTTCGCACCAACTATTGCCCTACCAGTGTTGGGGGACCTGTCCTAGTTAGTGATACAAGCCCCAGCCCTTGTTACTTGGGATGAGCGGAAAGCTAAGGGTTTCCTGTCCACACCCATGCTGCGAGATAGAGTTCATAGGCTTCCAGCAACTTTGCTCTATTCGGATCAGTTCCTAGCTTTCTACTTCATGGATACTGTTCTGCACTGTGACTCTTCTTATCCACGGCGTGGGTTGAGATGATCTCTGACTTGACCTCTCTTGTGAAGAGTTTAGCACTGCATAGTGTTGAGTAGAGTTACTTGGGAAGAGAAGGTTAGTTTTGTGTGCCTAGCCTGCACACTGAGACTGGGGACCTGGCTTCTAGCTTGTGTCCTTCCTCTACAGAGTCTAGTGGCAAAAGACCTCTAAACTTACTCTACTCATGTGACTTCCTATCTACAGCCCCTGTAAGGTGTGCTGTGTATGGGAGAAGAGTGCATATGGAAAAAATAAAGAGAAAAATGATAGGATAGAAAAAGAAAGCATTCTCATTGGTCTACAGATCCATGTGACATGCAAAAAAACAATAACCCCTTCAGTTCTACAGCTGTGAAACAACTAACTACATATACGTGCAATAGCGACATCTTGTGGTAAAACTTTAACACTACATCACCACTTAAAAAAAAGTATAGGCTTTTGCGAAGGGTGTAACTGGTAGCAGCACCCGTGTTAGGATACCACACAACCACCAAAGGCACTGGTTCAGCCCCCTTAAAACTACTACAGAGGACCCCACAAGAGAGATTAAAGAAGGCACAAGAGAGCGGTCTGTCCCCAGTAGAAGCTCACATGACTACCACTAACCATAACTAATCAGTGTAAGAAAGAGATGTGGCACACTACAAGGCCCAGCAATGAAGCAGGTAACAATGTCACTCTCACCCCCCACAACTAATCAGCAATCTACTCTTTCCTACACTAGGGGGGGGGGGGGGGGAGAGAGAGAGAGAGAGAGAGAAAGAGAGAGGCCTAGACATCTATGGCCATTATCACAACCGTCATCCCTTCTACCATGCCTGCTCACCCTCTTACAATCTGGCCTGCTATGCTAAGTTTTATATTTTAACATCTCAGTCCTGACATACTTCTAATACTTATTTGCATATCTTCTTAAAATGTAAAAACGTATTGTTCTCTAAGCTCATTAATATTTTTTTCTATTAATGTTTCAGATTTTTGTTGAACATTTGTAAAATATGGATTTTCACAGTTCTGTAGCCTCTTTTTGAACCTCTGTCCTTTTTTTGGAGGGCTAGAAGGCTGGAGAATCGTTTACAGTACACTTCTGGTGGTTCACTTAAAGAGAACCAATCACCTAAAATTAACTGTCCCTATAATAAAAGATTATCTCTCCCTAAATCTATTCCTGAAGATACAGACTGCCTGTGCAGTCTGTATCTTATGCTTTTACCTAATCCTAAAAAGCGGAGCAGTAAGGACGGGGGCGGCCATCTTGATGACGTCACAGTGGTGCGTTCCAGCGCTGGAACGCAAGGGACGTAATCAAGATGGCGCCCGGCTTTACTGCACCGCTACAGAGGACTGGGTAAAGTATAAGATACAGACTGCAAAGGCAGTCTGTATCTTCATGTAGTTTATTTCTGAAGATACAGATTGCCTGTGCAGTCTGTATCTTATACTTTACCCAGTCCTCTGTAGCGGTGCAGCTAAGCCGGACGCCATCTTGATTACGTCCCTTGCGTTCCAGCGCTGGAACGCACCAGTGACGTCATCAAGATGGCCGCCGCCGCCCTTACTGCTCCGCTATACAGGATTAGGTAAACGCATAAGATGCAGACTGCACAGGCAGTCTGTATCTTCAGGGACATACTAATAGGCCCAGTTAGAATAGACATACACAGTGATCTCACGCTGTATAGCGCGGGATCACTGTGTATTTACAGAGCAGCGGCAAAGGCTCATGGGAGCCCTTCCCGCCGCTCGGCATGCCGGGAGCTTCCTGTCTCGCGCCGGCTCTTTTGAAAAGAGCCGGCGCGAGACAGGAAAAGAGAATGTGTATATTGTAAAATCACGGGCATAAAAGTACATAATTCCAATTACAAATATTAATAAAATATTAATTTACAGCTAATTAGCAAAAAAAAAAAATTAAAATTTCGGCCATGATTGGTTCTCTTTAAGGCAAAACAAAATGAATTGTTTGAGGTAATGAATAGGTGGGCTGGTAAAGTAAACCTGGCAGTGAAGAGGTCTTCAAGCCTGAATGCAGAGAGTTTGGTACACTTAAGCCTCTTAATACATTTTTCATTTTCCAAAAAAATAGCACTATAAAAATGCATTAACAGCCTTTCTATTCATTTTTCTTTTTAATTTTAAATCACTCCTAACGTATTTTTACATGCATCCATGAATTCGAGGAATGCATGTTCTCTCAACTTCTGTACATATTGTCCCATTTTATCCTGTTTTTTTTATTTATTTATTTATTTTTATTAACTAAGTGTTTTTAGTATGTGGGTCTGGCTTTGGGTGAAGTTAATAAAGATTTTCCAGGAAGACCCTTGAGAGTCTCTTCTACAGTGATACATTGCTTATTTGATAGCTGTAGTTTCCTGTAAAATTACCACAAGGGGAAAGGAAAATGTCAAGGATTTGATTCTATAGAATAAAGACATTGGCATGAAATAGCAGCCTATTTGCTTGGTTTCAGAAAAACCAAGACTTTTGATAATGATTTGTGCTATATAATCATTGGACATATCCCCCCCCCAAAAAAAAAAATAAATAAATAAAAAAAATAAAATAAAATAAAATATATATATTTAAAAAATGTGTTTATAATGAAGTAATCTACTTTGTTCACGCTTGGGAATATACTAAAACTACTATAAATGTGTTCAGTGTGAGTTGATGGCCATATTGCACAATATTTGTTACAGCTATTGCTTTAAAGAAACTCTTTTGGAATATATTTAGTTATTATCCATTAAATTAGCAGCTAGTCAGCCAATATAGTTAACGAGTACCTATCATTTGTAAAAACTTTTGACATGTCATAGAGACATACCAAAAGTTTTAATTGGTCCGGGTCTGAGTGTACCAATCAGGAGAACGAGCAGGAGAGGACGCACTGCAGCATGGTCCACTGCCGCTCTGTGTTAGAAAAACAATCAAGCTCATAATCGAATCTGCAACACAGTTTTCTCCTCACTCATTCTCCTGATCGGTACAGATCTGAACAATCAGACCCAGACTGATCAAAACTTTTGACATGTCTTATTTTTTACACAAAACCTCTGTTCACACTGTAGTTTGCACGCTAAAGTACAGACAAAAATGAGAAGAGCAACAGCACTTCTATGTGTTTACTGCACATACTCCCCTTGGCATACACACAATAAAAACATGCTCTGTAGATATTAACAAAAGAGGATCTTAGCAAACTATTTGATCAAACAGAGTGTACCATGTCACTACGTTAAGGTGTCCTCAGAGACATGGTCCTACTCTAGCATTCCCACACTAGCAATGACCTCTCCTGGGCTAACAATAAGACTACACCTGGGCAGAAAGGATCCAAAAATCTCTATTTATAGCACCCACATGACATGGGTGGAGTGCAAACCAACAGGAGGTAGCCACAATCGCCCACATACAACAGAAAAAAAAGCAAAAAAATTGCAGCACCCCATTGCCTCTCTCCACACTGCAGGTTGTACGCCACATGTGGCTAAAGTACAGACAAAAAAAACAAGAAGTGTAACAGCAACCTACAGGTGCAAGTGCTTACCGGAGAAGTATGTATGGTAAGCACTTACACCTGTAGGTTGCTGCTGCACTTTTAGCTATGTGATGTGCTCTGAAATGTCACCTAAGGGCATCCACTGCATCCACTTGGCATATTCTCTTTTTTTATCTTAGTTTACCCAGTTCACTAGGTATTGTTGGTATTAGTTCCAAAGGCCAACATGCCAATGAGAGCATAAACTGCTTATCTCTGTCTCTGTTGTTCAATTTTCAACAAGTTCAGCAAGAACAGCAAAGCGTAGGAGATTACCTACTTCACAGTCTATGCAAAAAGCCTAAAGACTGTCAAGGTGGTTATTCACATTTTATTGAAGTATAAGGGAAATAGAAAGACAAGACTCCACTGGGCAGACAAGCATGAAAATAGGATCACTGAACAATCAGAATTTCATGCAATAACCATGATTTGATGGTGGAGGGAATGTTTTTGTGGCACAACCTGGGCTCTCTGATATCTGTGGATGGACTGTAGGGTATATCTAAGCATTGTTGCTGACCAAGTTCTTTCCATCATGCTGTCTCTATTCCAATCTTCTGACCTCTACATTGAATTACTTTATTTTGTGTTCTAGTTTTATGTTGTCTGTAGTCTGTATTTTTTATGTCAATAATAAAGGTAATAGTTGCTACATGTACTAAGTGAAAACCAGTTAATTCTCTCACAATGCCTGCTGATGCTTCTGCTTAAAGAATCCTACGGCAACTTAGGACTGCTAGTATTTGATTTAAGGCACAGTTTAACATTTTACACTTGTGCTCCATTTGTCAGAAAAAAGAAAAATGGCTATCGACTACATCCATCACTATATACTTTTTCTGAATGTTTAGACTGATAACATTAAAGCAAGGAAACACTGTACGTTATTAAAAAACAGATATGTGACATCCTTCTTTTATCTAGACTTTTCTGTCATTTCCAGCTGCAAATAAGACTGCGGGAAAAAAAATGTTTCTTTGAATAAGGCTTCTATGGCTGGTCCAGAATGCTAAAGATTACGAAGGAAATACGTCTGTAAAAGATTAGGGAATGAAAAGTAAATGCTTCGGCCATTCGCAGTGAAAACAGGAGAGATGGGAGCAAATCCAAATTTTGAATAGAAGAGTCAACTTTTATATTTCCCAGCATATTTGCATTTTTGTAGATAAATACATTACAAATAGTTCTTGGAGTACGTATAGTCAATATAAAAGATAAGTCCTCTTCTGTAAGGTTTACTGATTACTTTGCCCTGCACAAAGGAAGCAGTACAAGCGCCTTTACTAAGAAACAGCATGCAAACATTTTTTCCAGTCTCCGTTGCCAAGCCTTTTCTCAATGGTATTGGTACCTGCACAATGCTTGAATATGAGACAAAAAAAAAGGCAAAGGGAAATGTGGAGTGACAGAAGGATTGGTATAAAGAGAAGGAGAAATATATTTGATATCAGACATATGGTGTAAATATTGTTAGATGACAAGGTGCCCAAAACACAGCAGGTTACCCTCTATATATATATATATATAGAGAGAGAGAGAGAGAGAACATGTACCTCTCTATAACAAAGGGATATTTGATTAAGAATATCAATTGATCCAATACTGTACTCATATGAAGGTTAATATAAAAATTAAAAGAAAGCATTTAATTGTAACCATAGAACAGCAAACAGCAGGAGATAAACTCCATTCAAGTCGTAAACTACAATGTAGTATTTAATCACCCATATATTACAACAGCATTTCAACTTCTCATTGAAGTCAAAGCTTGAGAAGGACTTCAATGAGAAAATGAAATATCACTGAAACATATGGGTGAATAAATACTACATTGTTGTTTTGAACTTGTACGTAGAGTTGCTTTTGTTCTACTGGAAGTTTGACACAAGAGTTACGGTATTTGCGGTAGGCATCCACTGTATTGCTCCTTCTGGATTTATTAATTGAGCTGTCAGGAATGTGCAGTGAGCCTAGTGTGAACTGGGCCTGTTTTTACTTTTTGTCTGACACAACGGCTTTTCTTTCAGCCTCCCGGCAATGCAGGAGTTACACTGCTCACTGCTAGCCTTGATCGCTGCAGCTGAGCAGTGTTTTCGATTGACAGATGCCTCTACCTGTCCAGAACCTTGAGGATCAAAGTGCCGGTCCAATGGGGATCCGGACCTGACTCTTGATCCTCATAAACGAAAGCAGAGCCAGTCATTCCCTGCTGCCAATTAAGGTTCATAACCTGATCCCAGCTCCCCCATTCTACTCTTGCGATCCCCATTTCTAATTCCTCTGTTTGCTTGACTCGTTACCTGACCTCCTGCTTGACCTTTTGACCATCCGTTTGATCCCTGATTTTGTACTGTGTTGTCCGTTTGGTTCTGACTTGGCTTGTCGACTCTCTTTTGTTGTGTTTGTCTGTCTTTCTTGTTCGGGGTTACACTTATTAGGTGTAGGGCACATATTTGTGGTTGTCCGCGGCAGCCTAGGGTCGACTGAAGCAAGTAGGTAGGGACAGTGGGTGGGTTTAGCCTTAGAATCCACTGTCTCATCTTGTCTCACCTCCCCGTCCTGACATGAGCTCCATATACAGTATGTGTGTATGTTATTAGTAAAAATGTCTCAAATACTACTAAAAATATATCTCCCCACCTTACTTAAGATCTCTTGTCACCTGTCGAAAAACCTTACACCTGGAGGTTGTTATACTAAGCCCTCTTGTTCCCTATCAGTGCTGTAAGCTTTTGCATCAGATAGCGTAGTGAGATTAAAGATAACCAAGGGGTGGTCATCAATGCTCTTTCCTTCATGAACTTAGCAGTGATGAATACCCCCTTGGCTAGGAAGTACCGTCTTAGTGTATTGCTGCTAAAACTAACAAACATTTTCTAGAGAATTGAATGGTCTAAATAAAAAGAACTCAAAATTCATGGAGCAGCAGCTACACATAGATCATAATGACAGTTATTTTATGGTATTTGCAGGTTCTCTTCAAATAAATAATGGGGGAGATTTATCAAACTGGTGTAAAGTAGAACTGGCTCAGTTGCCCCTAGCAACAATCAGATTCCACCTTTCATTTTCCACAGAGTCTGTGAGAAATGAAAGGTGGAATCTGATTGTTGCTAGGGGCAACTGAGCAAATTTGTCAAATTAAAGATTTTTTTTACAAATGTACTGTATATACCTAAAGAGATTGCAAAATGTTGTTGGCTGATTTTAGCATTGTTACTTTTTCACTTGAAGACCTGCTTTGTCTGAAGCGTCTGCTTGAGGAGCTGCAAGTTCAGTACTCAGCAAACATTCCATACAAGTCATTTCTCTTAACCCTTTAAGGACATGGCCCATTTTCGTTTTTACGTTTTCGGTTTTTCCTCCTTGTGTTTAAAAGGTCATAGCACTTGCATTTTTCCACCTAGAAACCCACATGACCCCTTATTTTTTGCGTCACTAATTGTACTTTGCAATTACAGGCTGAATTTTTGCATAAAGTACACTGCGAAACCAGAAAAAAATTCGAAGTGTGGTGAAATTGAAAAAAAAAACGCATTTCTTTTATTTGGGGGAAATGTGTTTTTACGCCATTCACCCTGGGGTAAAACTGACTTGTTATGCATGTTCCTCAAGTCGTTACGATTAAAACGATATATAACATGTATAACTTATATTGTATCTGATGGCCTGTAAAAAATTCAAACCGTTGTTAACCAATATACGTTCCTTAAAATCGCTCCATTCCCAGGCTTATAGCGCTTTTATCCTTTGGTCTATGGGGCTGTGCGAGGTGTCATTTTTTGCGCCATGATTTGATCTTTCTATCGGTACCTTGATTGCCCATATACGTCTTTTTGATCGCTTTTTATTACATTTTTTCTGGATTTGATGCGACCAAAAATGCGCAATTTTGCACTTTGGGATTTTTTTGCGCTGACGCCGTTTACCGTACGAGATCAGGAATGTGATTAGTTAATAGTTCGGGCGATTACGCACGCGGCGATAGCAAACATGTTTATTTATTTATTTATTTGTTTACTTTTATTTAAAACCTGGGAAAAGGGGGGTGATTCAGACTTTTATTAGGGGAGGGGGCTTTTTACTATTAACAACACTTTTTTTTTTTTTTTTTACACATATACTAGAAGCCCCCCTGGGGGACTTCTAGTATATACACTTGGATCTCTCATTGAGATCTCTGCAGCATAGATATGCTGCAGAGATCCATGAGATCGGCACTCGTTTGCTTTCGGCTGCTGCAGCCGGAAGTAAACGAGTGCCGAGCCGAGGACGGCGCCATCTTGGACGCGTCCCCGGCCGGCATCAGTAACGGAGATCGCTCCTCCGGGACAAGGTCCCGGAGGAGCGATCTCCCCCACTAGACACCAGGGAAACGTTGCCTCCGGTAATCGGAGGCAGCTGTCAACTTTGACAGCTGCCTCCGATTAGCTAATTAGCGGGCACGGCGATCAGACCGTGCCCGCTAATAGCGGCGGTCCCGGGCTACACGCGGCACCCGGGATCGCGGCACTTCAAAGCGGGGCCGCCGCGCGGCCCCGCTTTGAAGTGCAAGTGAGGACATAGGATGTACCGGTACGTCCTATGTCCTTAAGAGGTTAAAGTGTAACTGTCATGTTTTTTTTTTATTGCAGAAATCAGTAGTATAAGCGATTTTAAGAAACTCTATAATAGGTTTAATCAGCGAAAAAAGCCTCCTTCTGTACTCAAGAAGCAATCTCCTAGCCCCCCCCTCCCTGACTTCTTATCTGTGCATTATCAGGCAAACACGTCTTCATTACAGAGAAGCCAGTGAAGACGGGCTCTGCTCTCTCCATTGTAAGCCTATGAAGGGGGGAGGGGCCGAGGGAGATGAGGGAGCAGGAAGAGGTGACATGAAGGTCAGCTGTTTGTAGGCACCTAAACCGCAGGATTCTGGGGTCAGAAAGGTCAGTGCTTATCTATGTACTTACTTAGAGAAGATTGCAGGGTGTTGTGCTGTGCAGGACTGCTCCGTGCTCAGTCACTCCTAACAGCCCCTCCCCTCTCCATAGCCACATAATGGAGACAGAAATCCTGCTTCATTTGATGTGAGGGGGGAGGCTGGGAGATTGCTTTTTCAGTCCAGAAGGAAACTCTTTTAGTACATAAAACCTATTACAGAGTTTCTTAAAATCGCTTGCACTGTTGATATTTAATGTTTTCAGAAAAATGACCCTGAAATGACAGTTACGCTTTAATTACATGGTTACATGGTTTATGGGTTCACTAGCAATATTCAAAATCAATTATTCATAGTAGCCCTATATATTGCATTTATCAAGAACAATATCTAATCTTTCCTTGAAGAGTACATGTTGTTTCAAAAGATTTTTAAAAACTTGCATGGTGTAGACAAGGTGATTTTTGAACGTATCTTATTTAAACCCTTCTTACTTAGTGTCCTTTTATTGTGGCCAGCTATTTCTCAGAGGGATGGGACCAAATCTGGTATTTTGCCAGTAGGACACATATAGTTACTTATTCTCTTAGCTTTCTGGCCAATCAAATAGCAGCATTTACTTCAATTTGTTATGACATGGTGGTGAATAAGAACAGAAGGACAAAGACAAACAGACATAGAGGGGCACTAATATAGTGTAGTAATCCAAGAAATAGGCAGAATGCAAAGGTAGATGTTATTGCAACAAACTAACCTTGTGGTGATGTGCAAAGCATAGGCACAACACTATGGAGCGCATATAGGCAAAAGTTATGGTGTCCGCAGCCAGGCTCTCAGTTCACAGCAGATGACTCCCAGTGCACTGGACTGAACATGCTGCACTGTGCTGGGAGTCATTTGCAAAGGGAAGGATTATAAATGGTTTGTGGTAGGAGAAGGCTATGCCTTTGCAAAAGTTATATAAACAGAGATGAAATAAACAGCAGCAGCACAGTAAAGAAGAGGTTAAAATAAGCACTGTGCTACATTTACTGCTGCTGAGATGTGAGAAAAGCCTTGATCTACCTTTCATGAACAGCATAACAAGGAAAAAGTAACACTAATGACTAACCAGCCACTGCAGCTATGAAAAGTAGGAAGCCTTGATGTATTTTTGATTGGGCAGTGGAGCTCCTATGGAGGACAGCAAAATCCTTAGCCCGCATACACACAGCCCAGGGTTGCTCTTTCTCCCTCCCACTCTCCTTCAGCCAAGCTTTGACCCCATTTCCTGTTTTCTGTCTTGACGCTTCTGTTACTAGAGACAGATTTTACCTAACAACTGTTAATGAGCAGCAGATTGCAGAAAAGTAAGATACCTAGTGGCCATTGCGTTAAAGTTGCCTCTGTGGGGTAAAGATTATTTTTTGATAGACACACTGAAATAAAATATGTTAGGATTCACATAAGCTTTTGAATTAAGGGAAGGTGTTTGAAATTAGAGGGACTATTTAAATGTATTCAAATTTTAATCAAATCCCGGGCGAGTAGGTTCCATAATGTTTCAGTTTGAACAGTACTGTAATATTTTTAATGTATTAGATGAAAGCTTATATCGCTTCACTATAAGCAGTGACCTCCGCAAAAAGGAAATATGTCATTCATTTTTTATATAAAGATATCAGCTTTGCTTTCTCTTCTTTACCTTAAATACTTTTAGTTTAGGATCCACACACACTGACCTAGTACAGTGCTGCAAAGTACCTACACAATTACTTCATTTTAATCATTTCTTATCTCATGTAGTAAAAAAACAGGCTGATGAACAGCAAACGCCAAGATAAAGGGAATTGTCATTTATATATCCCAAAGGTAAAGCTTAGCAGGCATACATGCTACTTACCTATTCAAGTATATGACCTGCAAATGTGAATAAGACATGAATGAAGCATTTGTTGAGTGATATACACCTCTTTTATAGCTATATAAAATGAACGGATACATGTGAAAGCAGTGACATCTTACAATGGCTCTTCATGGAATTACATAATGTTAGACAGAAAGGAGATCAATATGCATAACCCAGACATTAACAGTAGAGATGAGCGAACTTTTCAAAAGTTCGGTCCGACCGGACTTTCGGATTTTTTCAGGAAGTTCGGTCCGACCGAATTTCGGATTTCATAGTTTAAAGCATCTATATGATACGGGGGTAGTGTATTTGGTTGAATTTAGGGCTCTACATGTCAGTAACATCATTATTTTTTCAATATCTCAAAGTCAATTTTTTTTTTTTAGACTTCAATATTCACCATTACAGGGTCTATGCAGGAAATTCACCATTACAGGGTCTATAGCACTTTTTTAAAGATATAATGCTATACACCTGAACCAGGTATTTTAGTCTCTCAGGATAAGACAGATGTGATATACACACTTTCAATCAGAAGGGTCCAAATATGGAAATTGGGTATATATATATATATATATATATATATACACATATATAGCACTTTTTTTTATTTTTTTTAAAGGGAATGTACCATCAGGCCCGGGCTGAAGCACTGGAGACGGGATGACCCACCCCCAGTGGGAGGAAACCCCCGCCCTCTATGACACTGCTCCATTAGAATCAGTGGAGCTGTATCATAGAGGGGCGGGGGCTTCCTCCCACTGAGATTGGGTCAGCCCGCCTCCAGTGCTTCAGCCCGGGCCTGATGATACATTCCCTTTAAGATACAATGCTATACACCTGAACCAGGTATTTTGGTCTCTCAGGATAAGAGGGATGTGATATACACACTTTCAATCAGAAGGGTCCAAGTATGGAAATTGTGTGTATATGTATATATATAGCACTTTTTTAAAGATACAGTGCTATACACCTGAATCAGGTATTTTAGTCCCTCAGTATAAGACGCATGTGATATACACACTTTCAATCAGAAGGGTACAAGTATAGAAATTGTGTATATGGCACTTTTTTTTAAGATACAATGCTATACACCTGAACCAGGTATTTTTGTCTCTCAGGATAAGACAGATGTGAAATACACACTATTAGAAGTATAGGACTTGTATATCTGTACTGCACGCTTTGGTTCCGTGCACCCTTTTCTGTCCAATGCCTAATCTATCTTTCGCCCTCTTTATATTTCTCTCTCAATCACTAGTTGTTTCTTCTCTCTGCTTTCCTAATCTTTCCTTTCCCACAATATCTTCTCAGTAGTCTGTAGTACACAACAGCCTATTTCTCCTCTCTCTCTCTTCCTCTACACACTGCGTGATGCGGTCATGTGACCGCTCCTTTTAAAGCAATGCCGACATCACACAGGGGGTGGGCTAGTACAAGATCCCTGCTGATTGGATGTGTTTCGGGCATCATGGGAAAGCGCTTTTCCCGCCTGGAAAACTTCCTTTTTGGGAAAATCCGAACTGGATCCCATACCGGGCGAACCGGTTCGCTCATCTCTAATTAACAGCAGCTTTTATTGGTCTTTGCTATCTTCAGTTTTATAGTATGATATTGACAACATCTACCACTGGTTTGTAGTCCACCCCTTCTTGAACTATTAAAAGTGAAAAAAATATTACTGGAATTGCAAACTCTTTAATAGAGAAACCCTTTTCTCTGTGTCATATAACAACATAATGATAAAGGAAGAAAACTGAAGAAACTAAAGTAAGGTTTAAGATGTGTAGCTAACACCAGAACCAAAAAAAGAGCACTGAATAAAAGGATTTATATATATAAAAAAAAGAATGTATTCAAACTAAACAACCATGGGAAACCTGGAGGGAAACTTTGGAGTATCAATTCGTAATGTACTGTATGCCCTGAGAGGATCTTCTTTTTTAAAAAGGATGAATGATTCTGTATAGGTCTTTCCACAAATAAAGTGTTTTTTTTTTTTTTTTTAATTTACATTGAAATTGACAGACTACACACTGGGTAATTCAGGCCACAAAATGCATAAATTTTCTGATCCCATGCAATACAGAGGAAAACATACCAAGGGATGAATGAAACTGATGCTGGTATAACTCTAGCTTTATCAGTGTGCTTCTAATGGGGTCATCCTGCTCTGTAAGGTCTATATCTTGATTAATATCTTAATGCTTGTGGACCTAGTAGCTCCCTTGCATTCTCTTTTGGTAAAAATAGCATCCTTTTGAGAGCTATACAATTACAATTATATTACAGCTACTTACTACCCATGGGAATTAATTCATTCTAGATACATGTTCGCAGGGAAAAAAAGCAGTAAAAGATTTTCATTCCGCTAACAGACTTGTGAACATAAATCTATATTTATGATTTTATATAATCTGCAACAGCAAAATGTTTTTAAATTGTCTATAACTGTATATTTTACATGTTATATTCATATTCCCTGTACTTACATTATCTTTACATGATAATTAGGGTATAGATTCCAAAACATGTCAAATAAACAGCTGAATGGTGACATTTGGATTTAAAAACAATAAAAACAATGGAAAATTATATTCTGGAGGGTTTCACCTAAACAAAAGCTGTTTCAGATATTTACTGAACATATCCATAGGGGCTCAATAATAATATAGACCTATATGGACCCATATTATACATTAACAGTGCTGGATAAAAGCACATATGCTTTGGGCCTCCAGCACCCTATCTTCTTCAGTTCTATTCAGAAACCCTGTACAGCAAAGCAATGCACATCTGATAAGGTTTAATGGGAAGGTGTCATCAGAAAGTCACCTATTGTTTAAAACAAGTTTTTATGTTCAAGGAGAAGTGCAGTGGATTATAAAATCCACAGCTGGTAGGAGGGAAATTGATTACAAATACTAACTTACCTCTCCCCATGAAGAAAAATAGTGGCTCACAGCTCCATAAAAACTTGTAAGCTTTATTAGACGTGCATTAAAAAAAACAAACCTCTCCCCTTGCCGCAGTGAGCAGTGGCACTGGTCGCAGGACTCCCACCAGAAGGTATTTTTCCCCAAGTTGGGATGATGTTACGACTCAAGGGAAAAGACCTGTCCCGACTGATGGGCCACTGTCCCACCCCAGTCACTGACTGGCTGAGTGGGCAGTCAATCAGCCGGGTTGTGACATGTCAGCTTCAGAGATCCCAGAGCCCAGCGGGGCTCTCACGGTCGGCCCCACAGCTCACAGGTGGGCATGTGGAGACTAAGTTGGTACTTGTAATCAATTTCCCTTCTGCCCCTGCCGGCTGCACGATTTTACCAGCAAAAGGTACACTTATGAATGAAATTGTGTATTTTTATATTTGTAGTATATTTTCATTTAAATTTTGAAAAGTAGGAAAATTAGAAAAAAAATATAGTGAAACAACTGGCGGCATTAATGTAAGGGGAATGGAATTCCGCCAGTGATTACACTACAGTATATAGTTACTTAATACAGCACATTATACTACTCCCCCCTTTGGTCTTCTTTCTTCATTATTGCTGCTCAGCCAATCAGCAGCTGAGGTGGGACACTGCCCAATCAGCGGCTGGGTGGACATTTAGGTCGATAGAGCCCAACACACATCAAGCTTAGTGTGCCAGGCTCTGGTGAAGAAAGAAGATGTTTGAGGGGGAGTATGAACTCTCTTCTCCCCCCCGCCCCCAAACTGAGCCTGTCCCAGCAAGGAAGGCTGTCATCTAACCCCCTTCCTTGCTGGTATGAGTGCAGTGTGAAATCAGTCTGGCATCCTCACTTAACCCATTGGGTGCCACACTGTAAGCAGCTATCTGTAAAGATGTTGCATATTGTAAGGAGCAGAACAATTGTCAAAGTGATCGGTATTCTGTTCCTGTACTTTCTTTCGTGTCGTTCCCTTAGGTTTTTCAGAAATTGGTATCCTGAGGATTACATCGGATTCTGTGGATTACGTTGATGACCAGCGGATTTTTTATTTATTTAATAAAATGGTCAAAGAGGGGTGTAGGGGTGTTTTTATTTAAATAAAAAAAAAAAACACTTGTCTTTTTTTTACAGGCCAAGTAGTGGAAGCCATCTGACAAGCACATTACTAAGCCAGGCCTTAGTGTTAACTAGTATAAAATGGCTAACACTAACCTCCCATTATTACCCCAATACCCTCCACACCAGGAGTACTGGGATGAGCCAGGTGCCAGTAGTCTCGGAGCATCAAAATTGGCGCTCCTGGACTGGGTGGTATGAGGCTGGTACTACTAGTCTGCTGCTGTTTATTTTTTTATTTTTTTTTATCTTGGCTGGTTAAGGAAATGGGGGGAATCCTACTATTTTTTTTATTTATTTATTTACTTTAATAAATTTTATTGAAATTTTTTTAAAGTGATATAAAGATATTACAAATTTAGAAACATAGAAACAATATTCACATTATGAGGTATAACAAGTATTTCTGAGATCATTTGAGGTATAACATAAAAAGTAACATGTCTCATGTTTTAGGACTAGAAACAAAAACTCGAGAAAGAGAAGTTCAACTAGTCATCCGGCAAAGTCCATAGTCAACCACTTGCGTTGATTCTCCTCAATCCAATGAGGAAAGATGAAGTAGTTCCATCACTAGGAGTGAAGGAAAAGTCTCAGAATGACTTAGAGGCAACATATGAAAGAGATTGTGTTGTGGATATAATCAGAGAAAAAGAAATTGTAGGTCACAAAAAGTCAGCCAAGTTAAAAAAAAAAAAACAATCAGCAGCAGGATGCATTGTATCCCCACTTAACCCTTTGGGAGCCATGCAGAAAAGTCTGGCCCCAAGGGTGTAAAGTGAAGACATACAGCATACCCACTCAACCCCTTGGGGGCCAGACTGAACAGAACAGAATATGCAGAAACTGTAAAATGAAGCATTTTTATTGTAATAGGAAGGAGATAAGTATGTAGATGAGCAGTCAACCATCTACATTTCACATCGCTTATTTCACTTGTGAAGAAAAAATGAGAGTGGTAAAACTGGATCTTCTTTTTCTAAACACAAGCAACAGATCTTCTCATACACATTAGATTATCATTAGATCCTGTTGACATTGACAATACATATCCAGAATAAGGGCATGTTCACATGTCGTATGACACCGGCTGTTCAATGAATAGCAGCCGCACAAAACTGACATGTCAGTTTTTCATGCGGCTGGTTGGAATCCTGGCTGGAGCATATACTATGTGTATATGCTCCGTCAGGGATCCCATTAATTTACATACAAGGTATCTTCTCCATAAATCACAGCCGTTGTTGCAATTGTTGTGTGAAATCCAAGACAAGCAGCCCCATGACTGGTATGTAATACCCCTATCATGTAAAGTAATGTATACATGTAGATATATAAATCTAAACGCACAACAGGTCACCAAATCAAAAAATGCAGATATATAAAAAACTAAACGTGCAGTAGAAGTAAATAATGATGTAGCAATAGAGCAAAATTTTAAAAAAAAACTGATAAGATGACCAAAGCTGTATATCACCACGTCAAGATGATGGGGGTAAGTGGGGGTGCCGTCTGAAGAGCTCCACATGTTCCGTCCGTACACTCGGATAGGGGTATTACATGCAAGTCATTGGGCTGCTTGTCTTGGATTGTATTAGACCATATGCTTTCCCTGGAGTTTGGGATTTTTAGATGGTTTTAAGTGGGACTTTGTAATTTTTGTATTGTGTACCTGACTAATAAAATACTTTTATACTTTCATCATTTGGTGTGCCGACTTTATAACATATTATAGCACATACTGTATCTTTGTCTTTGCTTTCATTTAGTCCCCTCTACTTGTACGCTGCAATGGCATTAAGGTCAGTTGTTCCCAGTTCAAGCTATAGCAAATTCCCACAAGCATATCTAGCATACAGTAAGCTAAGCATCATACAGTATCATACAGCTACTGAGACGCAGCCACCAGCACATGTCTGATCCACCTGTACATATAATGACTACAGCTTACACCTTTCTTTTTTTTAGTCTTTGCAAATAATAACTTTCAGTAATAATCTGGTTGGTATAAGCGTCAATGACACTTTTTTTCTGCATCAGCTTTTATACATGACACGTTGTGTTACACAGAACATCACACATGTCCAGACTACTAATAATTCACAAACTGGATATATATTCAACCTTTTCACTATGTTTTATGTTTCCTGTGCTAATACTGTACAGAAAAAAATCTGATGACTCTTCTCAGTTCTTATATGGCTGCCATCATGCAGCGTTAGTCATTGAATTTCTTTACAAAGATGGTGTCACAAACAAAAGGACCCTGTACATTCATATGCTTTGGATTTTGCTGGCCTGTGATTCTAACAGATAACAATGCCTGACGTGTGGTATAGAGTTTTGAAGTGTGTCATGGTGACTATAGGCATAGCTTGCACTTGTGCTATCTTTTGAGGCTCACTGTGACAAGCTACCTATTAGTCACTATACAACATCCCATCTCACAGGATGTCATATGCTGCCTCTTTTATTACAGGGACTTAATAGAACCATTTTACCTGTCTGTATGCACTCATAGGGTGATATACTGACAAGATGTAGTCCCTTTTTGGTCATGAATACTGCTACTACTACTGCATCTTTCTGCTGTTGATTTGATTACAGATAAGGTAGTTGTGTTCTACAAAAGCAGTCCCTCCCACTGTAGGGTGACACTGTAATGTATGTGACAGATTACAGCCTCAGGAATCCGCAGTGTGCCGAGAGAGTAGATTAAGGTTCACTAAACAAATTTCTTTCATTTTCTCTAACTTGTCCTGCCAAGCGGAAAAAAATGAACTTTCCAGAAATTGTTCTTGAAATCCCATTAGTTCTTTGAAAACCATTTTCCCAGCAGCTGCTCTACACCCTTCCCCATCATAAGGAGTTGCTTTTCTTGCTCCCTGGATTGTTCTTTTTTTTTTTGCCAATCCTTGCTTAACCCACAGTGTGCTAAATCACACGAATTCAAATAATATTTCATCCTTCTTTTGTAAAAGTAGTCTGTGCAAGAAGTTATAAATCTACATTCTATGGCAAATACAAGGAGTGAAGAAGGAAGAGGCTCAGGGTAAGGGAGATAAATACACTGTGTAGAATGCAGCACTGTTATAAAATGGAGAAAGGCAGAGCGACTGTGTGCATCAATAACTGTAGATTAAACCATGAAGGAAGAGATAGAGAAATTAGACATGAGGAGATGGGAAGAGAACAAGGAAGGAGAGATAAGAGAGGCAGATGTAACCTCTGAAGTACAGATGAGATGGCAGCACAGATAGGTAGTGTTGGGTTGCTAGGAGAAGAAGAGAATATTATTGAAGATAATGGAGAATGTGAAACTTGCAAAAAGAAATGACTAACGCCATTTCATTCAAATGCAAAAAGCCGAAAATTGACATCAGTTCAAGGCATTTGTATATCAAGCAACTAAATACTGTGCAGAATTCGACGATCGAATTGAAGAGCTGAAGGACTGAAAAAAAATGAGACTGTGTTTTCTGCATTAATTTGACAGTAGAGACTTGCAATCATGTTCCATTTTTGCTTAATGCCTGTTACAGCTTTTTGTAATAAGAATATACAGGTGCTTGCTTCCGTATGACTGACATCAAGTTTTTATATCCCTGGTTAATAAAGAGAGCTGAAAAAAAAATCAGAATCTCTACAACCTGTGCATACTAATTAATATGCATATTGTACTTATGAATATTATTTATTCATGTATATTTTAACATTGAAGGATGGCTACACACCCTTTATAAGACTTCAAACATATGTGAACATTTCAAGTTATCTCTAATTTCAGTAAGGGGGCATTCACACATGAGCAAATTTGCGAACATTATGGACGGGGAAGGAATGTAATGGATTTGCTCCCTGCCTGGGATGATGTGTCAATATCATGGTAGCAGCGGGGAAACTCTTTGAATCACTGCAGTACTGTAGTGACAGAGCCTCGCGACTCTGGTTGGGCAGACTAGCTACGGGAGAGTAAGACACCTAGTGGGGAAAACACAAACAACAGCTTCACCTCCTTTTGTGTGACACCTGACAAAGATACTTTACCCAGGTGGTATAAAAACTTAGTGGCCCACCGGTACTGGGACACTACACTTACACTGTCAACAGCTTTACATGTATTACATGAGGCAGATGGTTATTTTTTACCTGCTAAAAGACAACAGTCCTTAGCTCATTGTTGTCTTTAATACATGGGACGATATCTGCTCAAATCGGCTTTATTTGCCAGACAGTCACCCCATGTAATAGGGCCTTTAGAGCTCACCATGTCTGTTGTGAGATCACCAGCCTTTCCCAGCAAGCTGAGGTCATGACCTTTTCTCGCTAGAGGTAAACAGTGTGTACTAAATAACTTCTATATGTGACGGCCTAACGTTTGTGCGGCTGTCAGTTATGTCTCTGCCTGCTGCCAGTCCTCCTCACACACAGGAACGTTCGTAACAACCGAGCGGCCTTATGTTCTTGCTGTGGCTTATCTTTCTCTAAACAAATGGATCAGCCGTGATTTTCAATCACACCCGAACCCTTCCACCACCAACATAATCTTTCGGTGGACAGGGCATTCCAGTGGACTGCAAAAGCTCAACATTCTTCTTCTCTCCAGCCATGCTGCATGACATCCTGAGCAGGTGCTGTAGAATACATGAGAAGTAATTAGTGTTTCTCGCGGCAGCCTCATTTGATCATCTGTGGCTGAACTGCAAGAGAGGCCATTGATAGAACTCTGATTCTTTTGGTGCCCTCTAACCAATCTGTACCACAGCTGCAGATGATCAAATGAGGCAGATGGGGCAAAGAATCATTATCGCCAATACCTCTGCCTTGTGTCAGTGTAGAATTTCAGGCATGATTTGTGTCAGTGCAGGATTTCAGGCAGAGGACAGCAAATAAATGGTCACTCAAATTTCTGTGGGTTTAAACAAGTGGGGAGATTTGCAACCCAAGGCAAAGCTTGTGGGCTTACAGTGTTCCTATAACTATATGCAAATGAACAGGTGAGGTGAATTTACATAACAAAGGTATTGTCAGCTTTTTTAACTATTTTATTGTGTAAAACATGCTACTTTGTCTGCGAAAGTAAAATAAGGATTATTTTCTAAATGAGGCCTCTTGAGTATTCTGATAGCATATAAAGATTATTTTTTTAAATCTTACATGAGAAACTGCATTTCATCACTTAAATTATATCAGCACTTCAATCCCCGGCGCTCTGCAATCTCCACCTCATTGCAGGAGATGATCTCTATGGACGTACAATGGAGACTGCCTCTTCCAGAAAAGGAAACGAGCTGAGGAGTAAAGTCCTTAGTAAAGCGCTTCTCCCAGCTTTATCTAACGATCACCCAGACCCTAAATCATCAAACCGTTTGACATGTATCTAGGACACGGCTTGAAATATACATAAATAAATAAAAGAAACAAATGAAAATAATTAAAAGAAAGGATGTAATGCAGTAATGAAGCTGGTCGCTATACTGCAGAAAACTGACAAGAGAACCGTATAAGACATGACTTCATAACCTCTACTTAGATTACAAGTTTAGGCTATATGCCCACTTTGGGAAAATATCAGGAAGGCGGCCACCTTCTGCCAATATTATTATGAAGTGGGAACATAGCTTTAAAATGTGACTTTATTCATCTCTATACAAAGCAGTGCAATATGTTTGCTTTGTAATTAAAAATGTACACATCATAACACAGCCACTATCTTAAACCTGCTGCCTTCCCAGTCCTGCTCTATGTACCATCATTGTCTTGAGATAATAAGAAATATACTCTTCTGAGTCATTTAGATTGACATTCTCTAATCCACATGCTACTGACTAATCTGCACAGGTACTAGAAGCAGAGATTTCTGAGAGATATATCGTTTTTGTTATTTTCATAAATTCTTGCATTGCTTAACTGTCTATCACAGACATAGATTCTAAATTGTAAATTGGAGTGATGCACCATTTATTTGCAGAAAGTATATATTAGAGAAAAATGAAGCTTTAACGGATGATCCCAACAAGGCTATTAGGTCTCATGATGACAATCAACATCCCACCACATTATAAGAAAAGCCATTTGCCCTGTTTCCTACTGGAGGTACCCCCTTGTGTTTTAACAAGGAAAACTGACAGCACAAATATGCATAAATCCGTGCTTTCAGTTTTCAGATATCTATCACAGGAGCATAGCATACTTACCTTTAGTGATGCGGTGTGATCTGGCATCTTCACAGAAAACAATCTTTATTCTGGGCTGACAGTGTCACAGAGGCAGGTCTGTGCCACTGTCTGCACCTGCCCTGCTCTTTGGTTGCTGCTGGGTCTTTAGGCTTCTCCCGCTTCTCCTGGTTGACAGCCGACTCTTGCTTATATCCCACACAGCTGTCAATCACTCTGGGAAATACCACTCCTTTTGGTAGGATGCCCATGCAGGATTCCACTCAGTATACTTATAAGACAAAAATTGCTTGACACACATATGCATCTTTTGCTCATTAAGTAATATTTAGTTGCAATCCACAAAATTATAGACTAGTTTACGTTTCAGTCAAAATTGACCTTCATCAGAACTATGTACTGCATAGTGTGTAATAAGTGTTGTATAGGAGGTAATGGGAAATAAAGTCTTTACAGTACCACTTCACCATAGCAACTTTACCTCCTTACTGCAGCATACCTCCCAATGCAATCTGTATGCAGTCCATGCGTTTGATGAAGGTTGATTTTGACTGAAACATCAAACTAGTCTGTAATTATGTAGATTGTGAATAAATATGAGGAACGTAGCAAAAGACTCATACAAGTGACGAGAAATTCTTGTGTTATTTATATCTGTGAATGTAATGATAATATATGTAATTCATCACAATATTAAAGGAAAGGATTTTGTGCCACTGAATATTCTGAATATAATCAACGAACTGTTGGTGCCCCTTGTATCAATCTTAGGCTATTTCACACTTGGTAAAATATTACCAAATATGGGAGTAATGAGTAAAAATAGAGTGAATGTGTGAACAGGTGAAAAAACGTACATTTTATTTAAAAAGCAGGTCATAAATAATAAGCATTTTCATTATAATTAGAGATGAGCAAATCAGGTGGAAAATCTTTTTGCAAGGTTTATGAATTTTGGGTCAAATTTGTTAATATTTGCCAATCGAATCTTAACAAATTTAAACAAAACGTCCAAACTATAGTAGCTACAGTACTGGTACTATTGCAGAAGTATGAAATTGTTAATGCATGTTCTTGGAAATGTGTCAAAACTTGGAAAATCACAATTAAAAAAAATGTCAATCATCAATTTTCCACCATGAACAGCAGTTGACATTCGTGAAGCAGCGGCGTAACATCAATTTTCTCCTGGTACAGCAGTGGACATTGATGGAGCAGCGGCATAACATCAGTTTTCTCCTATGACAGCAGTGGACATCAGTGGACCAGTGATGAACATCAATTTCTCCCAGAAAAGCAGTGGACATCGATAAACCTGCGGCATAACATCAATTTTCTCCCAGAAAAGCAGTGGCCATCAGTGGACCAGCACCGTAACATAAATTTTCTTATACGAAAGCAGTTAACATCCGTGGGACAGTGCCGCAATATCAATTTTCACCCAGAACAGCAGTGGACATCAGTGGAGCAGGAGGTGGTAGGGCAGGGGCAGCACTCAGACTCTCTTCGACCCAGAGGGGCCTGGGACAGACATTCGGAAGTGGCAGCAGAAGCACTTAGTTTCTCTTCGACCCTAAGGGGGCTAACACAGACAATTGAGAGTGGTAACAGTAACAGGACTTTCCTTTTTTCATTAAAATATTAAAGAAATTAAAGAAAGTCCCCAATCTTTAGATCCCCAGATCCTAATTTTTTTAACATGTGAAGTAAAATTACTGTAATCCAACATTTGAGTTGAATTGGCCATCCAACTTCCAAAAAATGGAAATGAACACCTAGTCAATTGGGATACACTACAATAGACCATAAACTCCACCAGCAAATGAGAAAAGACCAGATTCAAGAAGGCTTTACACTGATTGTATTAAACAAAAGAGTGGCAATTTTAGATTTTACCACTGTAGTCTATTTTCTTAAACAAAAAAAACAAGAAAATTAATGGTGGAAGCAATGTGTTCAAAAACCTTGCTGAATCTGGGCCTTTGGCTATTCCAAAGACATGCATACATATCAACACCAGGTTATTGATTCAATGCAACCTATGCGTGCATCTCTTGGGATGTTTAACCCCTTAAGGTCAATGCCAATTTTTATTTTTGAGCTTTTGCTTTTTCCACTTTATGTTTAAAAGGCCATAGTACATTTTTTCACCTAGAAACCCACATGAGCCATTATCCTTATTTTTTGCGTCACTAATTGTACTTTGTAATGACAGGCTGAATTTTTGCATAAAGTACACTGTGAAACCAGAAAAAAATTCAAAGTGTGGTGAAATTGAAAAAAAAAACGTACTTCTTTTATTTGGAGGGTACTTGTTTTTACACCATTTGCCCTGGGGTAAAACGGACTTGTTATATATGTTCCTCAAGTCATTACGATTAAAACAATATGTAACGTGTATAACTTTTCTTTTATCTGATGGCCTGTAAAAATTCAAACCATTGTTAACAAATATATGTTCCTTAAAATCGCTCTATTCCCAGGCTTATAGCGCTTTTATTCTTTGGTCTATGGGGCTGTGTGAGGTGTAATTTTTTGCGCCATAATGTGTTCTATCGGTACCTTGATTGCGCATATACGACTTTTTGATCACTTTTTATTAAATTTTTTTCTGGATTTGATGCGACCAAAAATGCGCAATTTTGCACTTTGAATTTTTTTTTTTGCGCTGACGCCGTTTACTGCGATAAATTAATAGTTTGGGTGATTACGCACGCGGCGATAGCAAACATGTTTATTTATTTGTTTGTTTATTTATATTTATAAAATGGGAAAAGGGGGGTGATTTGGACTTTTATTTGGGGAGGGGATTTTTTATTAATAAAAACACTTTTTTACTTCTTTTTTTACATTAACTGTAAGTCCCCCTGGGGGACTTGTATATTCACAGCACTGATCTCTCATAGAGATCAATGCTGTGTATATACACAGCAAAGATCATTGTAATTAATGATAGATTGCTATCAGCAATCTATTGCCAAGCCGGGATCAGCGTCATTGTGACGCTGAGCCCCGGCATGGGCAGAAGAACAGATCTCGCCCCCGCGACCGGGGGGGGGGGGGGGGAGATCCGACCCACTTGACACCAGGGATGTTTTGTATAAAGCACTTCAATGCGGCTGTCAGGTTTGACAGCTGCATTGAAGCGCTTAATTAGCCGTCGCGGCAACGGGACCCACGCCGGCTAATATAGGCACTGCCTGGCTGCAGATTGCAGCCAGGAGCGATGCCGTTAAGAGCGGGGACCCCTCTCTAAACACCCCCCGCGGCACCATGACGTACCAGGTACGTCATGGGTCGCTAAGGGGTTAAGCTGTCTCCAACAGGGAACAGGGAAGGGGGCATGGGAGAGATGGTCCAATCCTTGCTTTGGTAACTCCCAAAAAACCTCACCCTAATGGTGCATTCACATTCCGCTCCAGGGCTGCTGTGTAAAACCATTAGCTGATCATTATGCTGGTCAGTACTATGTAGACTTTGGGAAATAACCAGTTTCAGTGTTGAACTAGGTAGTTATGCACTGATCTGTGTATTATCCGCTCTGCCCATTTTACCAAAAGGTGTCAGAAATATAGCCGCACATCGGCTAAGGGTTTTAGGCAACAGAAACAAAAAAGCAACCATTCACGGATAAATGCACTATAAGGCACCTGCCTTTCAGCAACAGTAACCTGCCTTTCAGCAACAGGTAGCTGCTGATAGTAGCTTTAGGGTTCAAACCCACTTGCCGGATCTGCAGCGAGTCTCCTTGCTGCGTTTTTGCAGCGAGACTCGCTGCAGATCCCAGCCATATACTTTCATTAGCAGAGAAACTCGCAGCAGGGATGTACATCCCTGCTGCGATGTTGTCTGCAGCCCTCCCCATTAACCCCCTAGCCGCCGGACATTATACATTACCGGGTCCCCGTTCCGGCTTGCTTCGGGGCTCCCGGTGTCTTCACAGCCCGCCCGGCCAATCAGTGCGCTGCAGTATATTTCTAAATCTGCAGCATGCTTTATCTGTTTTGATATCTTTTTATATTTTCCAAGTTATCTGTAAATATGTCAGCTGTTTGTAAATTTTAGGTGATTCATCCAGGAAAAAGGATAAATATTACTATTTTCATTTTTGTTAAAATAGTATTATATACTGAAGGCTTTTTTGTAAAATAATGCTTTTATTTATTTTTTTTATTTTATATATTAGAGTTGTATTGAACATATCCTCATTACAAATTTCCTCTACAGAAATAAAGTAATTCTGTTTAGCTTGCACAATGGCAAGATTCTGGGAATGCATAATGAGGGATATCAGCATGGGAATGAGACTTCCCCCTTTGCGCTCAGCAGAACTAGAGCACTATTAATAGTAATGCATCTCTTTATGGCCTCTGGAAGTTTAAAATCATTGGCAATATCTAACTGGATTACAAGGTATCCTCAGATGAAGCAGCATTCTTGTATAATGAGACAATGTGGGCATTTCCAGACAAAGCCCGATCTGACCCCCACCCCATGCGCAAACAAGACACAGAGGAGTTTACATTGTGCAATAATAATGCTGATGGTTTATTCAAAATCTATTGGGGTGACTTGAAGAGGTGGACTTCTGTCTGTCTCCTGCATCGTATACCCCTTTAAGATGAGAATAAATAAAAACAGTGTTCAAATACCTTAGCTAGCCCAATTCACAAAGCAATATACATTAATTTCCAAACAGCCATAGAGATATTTTAAAAAATTATTTTTGCTGCATTCATTTTTACTCTTTCTGGGCTCATAATATATTACATAACATAATTGATTGTAAATATTTTCTGTCCCCATTGTCCTCAAAAGGGTTAAATCAGGCTTAAGCGTGGGCTGAAAGATGTGTTAGCTAAGTCAATAATAACAGTTCAGACATTTGGACATATCAAAGGCAGAGAGCCAGGAGAAATCCTATCTGTCTGGAAATGATTCTTGCTTTTATTACCAGTAAACAGGCTCTGTGCTCATTATTTCCATTTATATATATTTTTTTTACCACTTCAAACAAAGCTCTATTGCACACAGAGCTAAGTCTCATCTTTTTATGTATTATTTTAATTATGTTTGCATTGTGTGCTTTAAGGCATTGCAGTAATTTGACAAGCAAAACAATAGGCTCATATTGGGAAGCGTGACACAACTGCCATTGGTTGAAAATCCAAGTCTAGTGAAAATAGAGATCAGGTCAAGAATTTTAGAATTTCTAT
Source organism: Dendropsophus ebraccatus (assembly GCF_027789765.1). Taxonomy (NCBI): domain Eukaryota; kingdom Metazoa; phylum Chordata; class Amphibia; order Anura; family Hylidae; genus Dendropsophus; species Dendropsophus ebraccatus. Next base: position 136,654,796 of record NC_091454.1, read on the forward strand.
CCTGTTGAGCTGGAACAAACTGCTGCAAAGCAGCAGATAATTGCTGGATCTGCTGAGACTGCTGGGCAACCACTGTGATGATATGGTGGAGGTAAGGCTCCTTGCTGGGATTCATGGTTGGAGCCTACAGTTGCAACTGGAGTTTTCAATCTGCTGTACCAACCAATGACAAAGCTACACCAGGGCCCCAGGGGCCCCAGTGTCCACAGCAAGGTGGGTTGGACTTGCTTTGGTAGACAAGGTGCAGCTGGTGATATGTAGACTGGAAGGCTGGCAGGAACACAACAGGACTCACAGATGGACCCAGCACTGCAGTCACAGACAGGAACCATAGGGCAGGAACTAGAAACAGCAGACACAGGGCAGGAACCACGGGCAGGAATCATGGGAGAGCTGAAACTGTACACTATGAGAAGCATGCAGAGGCTCCAACACTAGGGTCAGGGCAGGGCAGGAATTTACAGGGAGGTGTTTGGGCAAATTAACTAATTAGGGATGCACTGTCTCTTTAAATCACAGAGAGCTGGCGCACAAGTGCCTTAGGAGACTGGGATGTGTGTGCCAGGCGGACCAGTTGTAAGGCGCTCATAGGGTCTGAAGAGGAGGTGGTGTCGGGGAAATTGGTGTGGCGATGGCCCGGCAAACAACGGTTTTGGTTTTAAAATAACAGCAATTATTTGCCATGAAATGCAATTTTAACAGTGTATGAACATAGCCTTTCTGTGTTTTCAATTCACCCCTGGTTCTGGTTGCAAAATACTGACCAAAATCCTGAGCAAAAATACTGCGTGGGAACATAGCCTTATTATGTGCTACAATGGAAAAACAGCAATCTGTGCACACATTATAAGTTTTATAGAATGCATGCACAAAGACTGACATTTTTCCATAGAGCTTAATGTAGCACATTATTAGATTAAAAAACATCACATTTTATGGCTATGTTCACACATCTTATATGGGCCGTATTTCAGCTGTTTTTGGACAGCCATGATTTTAAGCAAAGGCTTTTGTTACCAGTAAGCAGAGTTTGTGCTCATTATTTCCATTTAAATATATATTTTTTTACCACTTGAAACAAAGCTCTATTGCACACCGAGCTAAGTCTCATCTTTTTATGTATTTTAATTATGTTTGCATTGTGTGCTTTAAGGCATTGCAGTAATTTGACAAGCAAAACAATAGGCTCATATTGGAAAGCGTGACATGACTGCCATTGGTGGAAAATTCAGTTCTAGAGAAAATAGAGATTAGGTCAAGAACATTAGAATTTCTATCCATCCTGTAAAGCAGGAATAGGCTTTATTCACACAACGTTGAAATGACAACCTTTTTTATTGGACAGACGTCATTTAACAACAAAGTTGAAGAGGTTATCCAGTGCTACAAAAACATGGCCACTTTCTTTCAGAGACAACACGACTTTTGTCTCCAGTTCAGGTGCGGTTTGCAATTAAACTCTATTCACTTCAATGGAACTGAGCAGCAAAACCCCGCACAAGCTAGAGACAAGAGAAGGGCTGTCTCTGGAGGAAAGTGGCCATGTTTTTGTAGCGCTGGATAACCCCTTTAAATGCAGCCCTAGGGAGCCCAGGATATATGAATACAGCCTATGGTACAAAAGATACATGCTAGTGAGGCTCATGGTGCGTTTACACATAACGATTATCGTGCAAATTTGCACGATAATGATCAAATTCGAACGATAATCGTACTTGTAAATGCAGCGAACGATCAAACGACGAATGAAAAATCGTTCATTTTGATCTTACAACATGTTCTCAAATTGTCATTCGTCGTTCGCAAAAAAAATCGCAGATCGTTCTGTGTAAATAGTCGTTCGCCGATTTAACCAACGTGTGAGATAGGCTTAAGCGATCGCAAAACAATCGTAAAACGAATTTTCCGTACGATGTATTGTTTCTTCTAAACGCTGATCGTTATGGAAAAAAAACTTTACTCCAGGCTTTTTCAGCTCACCACTCTTATGGTGCGTTTACACAGACAGATTTATCTAAAGATTTTTGAAGCCAAAGCCAGGAATGGATTTGAAAAGAGGAGAAACTTTAGTCTTTTTTACATGTTCCTGGCTTTGGCTTAAAAAAATCTTTCAAATAAATCTGTCTGTGTAAAGGCACCATTAGGGTACAAACACACACAACGTATATGCAGCAGATACGCAGCAAATACGCAGCAGATACGCAGCAGATGCACAGCAGATCTGCAGCAGATTTAATGGTGCAGATTTGATGTTCAGTTATTTAGATCTAATCTGCTGCGTATCTGCTGCGTATTTGCTGCGTATTGCAGCAGTAAATACGCTGCGTATACGGTGTGTGTGTTTGTACCCTTAGTGTAATGCTTTCCACAGTTCAAGTGCTGAATCCCAGGGTGGCTCGGTACACCTCGAGTTTTCAGGTTATGAGTAAAATCAAGGAAAAACTTGGAATGTGCACCACTCCAATGATAAAAATCAAAACTTTATTCTGGTCTTCTTAAAAAATGTCCCAAAAAATTAAAAACACGCCGACACTTTTCAGGAAAAATTCCTTTAATCCTGGCCATGGCGATGGTGATGTTTTGAATGTTTTGTGACATGTTTTAAGAACACCAGAGTTAAGTTTTGATTTTTATCATTGGAGCAGTGGGCATTCCAAATTTCTGCTCTAATTAAATACACAGGGCTAATGGTGTGTTTACTAGTAATGAGCGAACATTCCGATGTTCGATTCGGATCCCCAAAAAATGATCTTGATCATGTTCGCCAAACCTTTACAAACAGACTACGAACATACAGTAGAAACATATGTTTCAGTCTACACACATGAGCACAGATTATCAGGAGCAATGCGTAAATTACGCTGTTGTGTACACATTTCATTTGCACTCATTTGCGTACGCATATGAGTACGGATTTAATATGTTTCGGTCTAGAGTTACGCACATACGTAAAGATTATCAGGCACAAAGCGTAAATTACACAGTGGCGTATATTCGTAACTTCGAATATGTTTGAAAATTATCATTATAACCATTCCGAACATCTAACAAATTATTTGTGATCAGCGAAGATGAAAACTTAGCGTCATGTTCATACAAATATATGAACATTTACAAAAATATTTGCTCATCAGTAGTGTTTACACAGAGAGATTTATCTGACAGATTTTTTAAGCCAGGAATGGATTTGAAAAGAGGATAAATCTCAGTCTTTTCTTTATGACCTGTTCTCTGTTAATAGTCTCTTTCTGGCTTTGACTTAGAAAATTTGTCAGATAAATCTCTCGGTGGAAAAACACCCTAAGGGTACGTTCATACGTACCGACTCAAGGTCAAGGTCCTGGCAGGCCCCTGTCAATACATATTCGCAGTGGTCTGAAACACCGCTGTGAGTATGTAATGCAGCCGCCTCCTTAACCCCTTCTGCTGCCGCTCGGCTCCCGCGCTGTCTGTATATACATTACCTCTCTTCTTGCGGCACGGGGCCCCTGTGTCCTGCTCTCCAGCCCAGCCAATCAGTGAGAAGGGTGCGGCAAGGAGAGAGGTAATGTATAAACAGACAGCGCGGGAGCTGAGCGGCAGCAGAAGGGGTTAAGGGGTCAGCTGCATTACATACTCGTAGTGACAGAGAGATTTCCGCTGCGAGTTGGTACGTGTGAAAGTACCCTAAGGAGGCATGTAATGCCAATGCTGTACCTGTTTGGCCAGAAGCTCTTGCCTCCTGATTGGCTGCCCACTCTGACCAGTGTGTGGACATGCAGCCCAATATTGCAGCCAGATCTAGAGTTTGTTTACTTTTTTTTTAAATAGGAAATGGGGTGGGGGAGGGCATGACTTTTTTTTTTTTTGGGTGGGAGAGAAATCAAACTCTCCTGGAAATTCCTAAATGGTTTTCTATTGCTCGAGAAGCAATCAGGAAACTGGACATTCTTAAAGTGAGTACAATCTTACCTAATTCTTGGACTGTCTGGGGTAATCTAAATAGTAGCCACCATCAGTGAGATCTGCACTTGTTTGCGGTGGCTTTACATGGCAAAAGAACTCTAGCAGATAGGCTGCATGAATGATCCTTGTATCATTCTTACTGCCCTGGAAATTGATATGTATATATGAGGTCAGCCAGTTTCCATATCACAAGCAGTAGTCTATACTTACCAGCCACACTGCTTCAGATCCGTTATCTGGCTCTCCAGTCCTTATGTTGGGTATGTCTTCAGGCCTGAATGCTGTGTCTAGGGAGTCCTGGAAAACATATGGCCGTAGGCATCTATGTATTCCTGGCAGCCTAATGTTAGGAATGTGACTTTGCGCTCCTCAGTCCATGTCGGGCGGCCAAGGAAGCGCTGAGTTTATGTCTGCTGTTGCACTGGTTTTGTGTCTGAATTGTGTTTCACTTCTCAACCACACCTGCCTGGCATGTCAGACTTCTGGCAGTGTAGGGGTTACTGCACTGCTAGGTCTGTTCAGCTGAGCTTGGTGCTGGGATCTGGGCTGCTCCAATCAGCTGCTGGACCTGGTCTTTTTTCCTGGATAAAAAGCAGTCAGATCCTCTGTTCCCTGCTGGTTATTAGTTGTTACTAGTCCCAGCTCCCCTGCTCCTTTTGCCAGCGTTCCCTGTCCTAATCCCCTTGCTATTGCTCTGCCCGTGTTCTGACCTCTTGCTTGACATTTGACTATCCGCTCTCCTTCTGATTTTGTACTGCGTTGTTTGTTTGGTTTTGACCCTGCTAGTTGACTATCCTCTATTGTGTTTTGTTTGTCTGTCTACGTTTTGTGTATCCACCTACGCAGTGTAGGGACCGACTCCGTGGTTGTCCGCGACCGTATAGGGTCGACTGAGGCAAGTAGGCAGGTGACAGTGGGTGGGTTCAGTTCTAGGGCCCACTGTCTTTTGTCTTGTCTACGCCTGCCAGTCCTGACAGAATAACCAGCCATACCATTTGGTTTTTTTTTTTTTTTTCCCATGGATCCAATGAAAGCGCTGATGGAACAGATGCAAAACCTGAACACTTTGGTTCAGGGACTTGCTGAGCGGGTCCAAGAACAAGAGGCTACACCCCGTCAGGTGACCATGACGACCCCCACACCCCCAGAACCACCTGTTCAGCTCCCTGAAAAATTCAAGGGAGATAGGAAGGATTTCCGATCCTTCAGAGAGGGGTGTAGACTATTTTTTTTTTGCTCCGTTCTCGCTCTTCTGGGGATGAGAGCCAAAAAGTGGGAATTATCATGTCCCTTCTGCAAGGCCCACCGCAGGAATGGGCATTCTCCTTACCTCCCAATGCAATTGATTTGACTTCAGTTGATTATTTTTTTTCAGCCCTAGGGCTGTTGTATGATGACCCTGACCGGACTGCGGTGGCCGAACGCCAACTGACCTCCTTACGTCAGGGTAAGAGACCAGTAGAAGACTACTGCGCAGAGTTCCGGCAGTGGTGTATCCCGTCCACCTGGAATGATTTTGCCTTGCGGTATCAGTTTCGGCTGGGTCTTGCGGACCAGTTGAAGGATTTGCTAGTGGCCTACCCCCCTCCAGAGACCTAGGAGGAAACCATGACCTTAGCTATAAGGGTTGATAGACGTATGCGGGACAGACGCAGGGAAAAGGGAACCTCTGACTCGTTCAAAGCCCCATCATCTGTTGCTTCCTTCTCTAAGTCTTCTTCTCCCCTGTCACTATCTCAAGAAGAACCTATGCAAATTGGAGCGACAGATGCTAAGACCCGACGGGTCTATCGACTACAGCACAATCTGTGCCTATACTGTGGCAAGGCCGGACATCGTGTACAGGAATGTACATCCAGACCTGGATCACCGCCGGAAAACTCCAGCGCCTGAATGATTGTCGAGGGGGTCATTCAGGCGCACAGGTACTGCTCGATATGAAAAATAAATTAATGGTGCCCATTTCACTATTTTTAGGTGAAAAATGTATTTCTGGGTTTGCCCATGTGGATTCTGGGGCATCTGCTAATTTTATTAATTCTGGGTTCTGGTCCTCTCTGGGGGTATGTCCGCTTCAGCTTAAGTGCCCGCTGAGTATTACTGGAGCGGATTTTACCCCATTGGCTCAGGGTAAGGTGAAATATATAACTCCCTCTCTTGATGTAAGGGTGGGTTCTATTCACTTCGAGTCATTGGAATTTTTAGTTATGGATAATTTGTCTTCAGACATTATTCTGGGGTTACCTTGGTTGGCACAACACAACCCAACATTTGATTGGTCCACCAGGGAATTGGTCAAATGGGGATCTAACTGTGCTTTGCATTGTGTTGCGCTGAATGTTGCCGATTGTTCTCCGGTTGAAGGAGAGATCCCTGAGTTTTTGTCAGATTTTGCAGATGTGTTTGATGAAAAAGCAGTAGATGTCTTACCGCCACATCGCCCATATGATTGTGCTGTTGATTTGGTTCCAGGGTCCAGGTATCCGAGGGGAAGAATTTTTAATTTGTCTAGGCCTGAGAGAGAGGCAATGCGTGAATACATCAAAGATAGTTTACGTAAAGGCCACATTCGCCCTTCTTCTTCTCCTATGGGTGCGGGATTTTTCTTTGTGGGGAAAAAAGATGGGGGCCTGCGCCCCTGTATTGACTATCGTGAGCTAAATAAAATTACAGTGAAAAACCAGCACCCTCTTCCTCTTATTCCTGATTTGTTTAATCAGATTGTTGGGGCTAAGTGGTTCTCCAAAATTGACCTGCGAGGGGCCTACAATCTGATCAGGATAAGAGAGGGTGATGAGTGGAAGACCGCTTTTAATACTCCCGAGGGGCACTTCGAGTACCTTGTTATGCCCTTCGGATTATGCAATGCGCCCGCGGTCTTTCAACACCTGGTAAATGATGTATTTCATGAATACCTAGGACGATTTGTAGTGGTGTATTTGGATGACATATTGATTTTCTCTCCTGACTGGTCCTCACACATTTGTCATGTCCGTAAGGTTATGGAACTTTTAAGACTAAATCATTTATTTGCAAAATTGTCAAAGTGCCTGTTCGGCGTTCAGGAGGTTTCATTTTTGGGGTACAGAATCACACCCAATTCTTTTTGTATGGACCCTCTAAAAGTGTCAGCTATTGAAAAATGGGAGCGCCCTAATTGTCTTAAAGCATTACAGAGATTCTTGGGGTTCGCTAACTATTATAGAAAATTTATCAAGGGTTTTTCTGTAATTGCTAAACCCCTAACTGATCTAACTAGGAAAGCGACTGATTTGGTACACTGGACTCCTGAAGCCGTTCAGGCATTTGACAAGCTTAAAAGATGTTTTTCGGTGGCTCCGGTCTTGACTCAACCTGACTTCGAAAAACCTTTTGTGATTGAAGTGGATGCCTCGGAGGTGGGGGTGGGAGCTGTTCTTTCACAGGGTCCAGAGACACTCACCAATCTCAGACCTATTACTTACTTCTCTAGGAAATTCTCCAAAACTGAATGCAACTACGACATAGGCAACCGGGAGCTCCTTGCCATAAAATGGGCATTTGATGAATGGAGACATTTTCTAGAGGGGCTAAGCACAAAATCAAGGTCCTAACTGATCACAAAAATCTGGTGTATCTAGACAAGGCTAAGCGTCTTACTCCTCGCCAGGCTAGATGGGCTCTCTTCTTCACACGTTTTGATTTTGAAATAACTTTCAGACCTGGTTCAAAAAACGTAAGAGCTGACGCCTTGTCCCGTAGCTTTGAGACCAGCAATGTCCCTAGTGGGGAATCAGAGACTATTTTAGCTCCCGGGGTTGTGGTAGCCATTCTACAGCCCGATCTTGCTGCCCAAGTTATAGAGTCTGAGTCCCTGGCCCCCAAGAACACCCCTGAGAATAAGCTCTTTGTTCCTCCTAACCTTCGTTTAAGAGTACTGGAGGAGACACATTGCTCAGTGTTGGCAGGTCATCCGGGCATAGCTGGCACTCAGTATCTGTTATCACGACATTATTGGTGGCCCTCGTGGGCTCGGGATACTAAGTTGTTTGTAGAAGCCTGTGAGACCTGTGCCAGGTCCAAGGTACCTCGCAGACTCCCCGAGGGTCTGCTTCAACCCTTACCACTGCCTGCGAGACCTTGGACTCATGTCTCTATGGATTTCATCACCGATTTCCCCCCCTCCAGGGGGAAAACTGTGATTTGGGTCGTCATTGACAGATTTTCCAAGATGTGTCACCTCATTCCTCTTAGTAAACTCCCTAACGCTCGTACCCTAGCTTCCCTGTTTATTAACTATATCTTGCGTCTGCATGGGGTCCCTGAAAATATTGTATCCGATAGGGGCGTACAATTCGTATCGAAATTCTGGAAGGAATTCTGTGGTCGTTTAGGTATAACTTTGTCTTTTTACTCCGCCTTTCATCCGCAATCCAATGGTCAAACCGAGAGGGTCAACCAATCACTGGAACAATTTTTAAGATGTTTTGTTGCAGGGTCACAAGACAAGTGGAAAGAGTACTTGCCTCTAGCTGAGTTTGCACTTAATAACCGAGAAAGTCAATCCCTCAAGATGTCGCCATTTTTTTGTAATTTTGGGTTTAATCCTAGATGTTCTTCAGTACATGCTGCCGAATCTGTTAACCCTTCTGCTGAAAAAATCTACAATAAACTGTGCACAGTTTGGGCCCAGGCTCTTCAGAACCTGGTTAAAGCCCAAGAAAGTTTTAAAAAACAATCTGATAAAAAAACGTATATCTGGCCCAGAATATATGGTGGGGGATAAGGTATGGCTCTCTACTAGAAACTTAAGGTTAAAAGCCCCGTCTGGTAAACTTTCTCCAAAATACATTGGTCCTTATGTAATTATGAAAATCATTAACCCTGTGTCTTATCAGTTACAATTACCTAAGAGTTGGAAAATACATGATGTCTTTCATAAATCACTGTTAAAGAAATATGTTAACCCTGTGTTGCCGTCTACTTCCCCTGCTCCCTTGGTCGTCCAAGGTGAACTGGAGTACGAGGTGGAGAGAATTCTGGATTCTCGTTGGGTCCGGAGTTCTCTACAATATCTTGTACACTGGAAGGGATTTGGTCCGGAAGAACGGACTTGGGTGGCGAGCAAAGACATACATGCACCTCGTCTGGTTAGACAATACCACATGCGTAACCCTTCCAGGCCGGGTCCTTTGGGTGAGGGTCCTGAGGCCCCTCATAAGAGGGGGGGTACTGTTAGGAATGTGACTTTGCGCTCCTCAGTCCATGTCGGGCGGCCAAGGAAGCGCTGAGTTTATGTCTGCTGTTGCACTGGTTTTGTGTCTGAATTGTGTTTCACTTCTCAACCACACCTGCCTGGCCTGTCAGACTTCTGGCAGTGTAGGGGTTACTGCACTGCTAGGTCTGTTCAGCTGAGCTTGATGCTGGGATTTGGGCTGCTCCAATCAGCTGCTGGACCTGGTCTTTTTTCCTGGATAAAAAGCAGTCAGATCCTCTGTTCCCTGCTGGTTATTAGTTGTTACTAGTCCCAGCTCCCCTGCTCCTTTCCCAGCGTTCCCTGTCCTAATCCCCTTGCTATTGCTCTGCCCGTGTTCTGACCTCTTGCTTGACATTTGACTATCCGCTCTCCTTCTGATTTTGTACTGCGTTGTCTGTTTGCTTTTGACCCTGCTAGTTGACTATCCTCTATTGTGTTTTGTTTGTCTGTCTACGTTTTGTGTATCCACCTACGCAGTGTAGGGACCGACTCCGTGGTTGTCCGCGACCGTTTAGGGTCGACTGAGGCAAGTAGGAAGGTGACAGTGGGTGGGTTCAGTTCTAGGGCCCACTGTCTTTTGTCTTGTCTACGCCTGCCAGTCCTGACACCTAACTTTTACAGTTGTTCAGGTGTTCAGGTTCAGATGAACCCGAATGTTCTCCAAGTTCGCTCATCACTAGTTATAACTACTCACGCCATAAATGTAGTTTTATGGAAATGTATCAATAAAAAGTATTCTTTGTGATTGTCAAGAAAATTTTGGTGGAAAACATGGTAAGGGTGAATTAAGCATCTGAATGTGAAATGTAGTAGAACTGGCATGGCTCCACTATACTAAGGTAAATATGTGGTCGGTGTACATGTTTATATTTTACATTTGAACTGATGGAATATACACCACACTGTAGCACCATATATTATATATTATATATATTATAGTAGTACTGTATTATAAACTACTATCGAGGCACTGCTATGGTGCCCATCAAAGTCAAAAGGAATGTATACACAGAACCCATTTGTAACAAACAGTATTTCTGGTATGATAAATATTATTTGTAATGTAATACTTTCATCGGAGTGTGTTAGTAATGTTTAGATACAGTACATTGTAATACCAAATAATAAGCTTGTGCACTAGATATGCTGAAAAACCCATAGAATGGCACCAATCAGATATTGAAAAGGCTGTTTCAACTACATAATAGATGAGTGTAATAGTGTTATGTGGACAAGGATAAGGCAAATATGAGCATTTAATTTCTTTGTAAATGAGATGGATCCTGGTTGTTGTGCTAATGCATCAGTATCATCTTATTCTGATATGTTTGTAATGCATACTTTCATGGCACGGTATAAAAAATACACACAAACGTCCTGCATTTCTTCAATAGACTATTTCCTATCTGAGCTCTATCTTGGAGCCCACAGACATATGAATTATGCATGCAACTTTGTTTTCACAAGCACAGAGGAAGGTAAGAGTTACTTACAGATAAGGAAGAGTCACAAAGACTGGCAGGTAAGGACAGAGAATGGACTGGCAACAAGTACATGACAGAATCCACTTGACAAGTGTAGCAGACAGATGTGTAGTTGAGGAGTAGGAAGAGCCAACTACATGACTTAAGGGCTGGGATACATATAAGATGAAAGAAGACCAATTGGATGGGCATTCAAATTGTGTATAATACAGGGCTATTACTGTCACATTAAAAAAAAGTATTGCAGTCTTCAGTAGCTATATTTTGCAAAGGTCATTAAAAGTGTTACTGTAACATGTTAAAACTTTTTGACATGTCATGCAGACAAAATATTTCATTGATCAATGAGACCCCCACTAAACTCTAGATATAGCAAATAGAAGTGTGTGGTAGTGCCCTTCACTCCCTGGCTCAGCGATCAATCCCTCTTATTGCAGGAGACAGGCTCCGTAAACTTATCTTGAATCATATTGAATGGCTTGTCGGGAAGTGAAGTGTGCTGCCAAATAATTATCTCGTCTAAATCTACTGAACAGTTATGCAAAGAGACCCAAACTGATCAAAACTTTTGAAATGTTTGCATGACGTGTCACCATTTTTTTTTTTATACAATTGAAATGCTCTAAGAGGCTATTGCCAGAGGTGGATTGGTGATATCAATACATACAGCATGTGATTACTATGGCTAAATGATTGCTGCAATAGAAACAAACCTCCAAATACAATAACACCATATACAGTGGGGAAAATAAGTATCTGACACACTGATAATCCTACCTGCAAACAATGCAGAGGTCTGACATTTTTATCAAATTAGCTAATCTCTGTGTCAGGAACTTACCTCTCCTCGGTCCAGCGGCGTCTGTCTCCAGCTTGGCTGCGGCCGGCGGCTCGGGAGCGTGCCGTCCCTCCGCCCGCCGGAGCCGAATAACGTCACGGAGACCCGACGGCGTCCCTAGGAACCAGGGATGCCGTGGCCTTACGTGACAGTTGGCCGGCCTGCATGCAGCTGAGGTCGCCCGGTCACTCAGCCTGCAGTGCACCAATGTTCCAATGGGTGCTATAAAAGAGATCATTTGTCTCCTATCTGCCCAGTTGTAGGCTTATTCAGCCCAGGAGAGGCCATTACTGGTGTGAAAATGCTAGAACAGGCACCATGTCTCGAAGATGCCTTAACGTTGGCGACATTGTACACTCTGTTTGATCAAATAGTTTGCTAAGGTCCTCATTTTTTAATATCTACATAGCAGGTGTTTACCGTGTGTACGCTGGGAGGAGTATATACGGTAAGCCCTTGCACCTGTGGGTGGCTGCTGCACCTTCTGTTTTTTTGTCTGTACTCAAGCCACGAGCAGCGTGCAACCTGCAGTGTGAATAGAGTCATAGATGTGTGGCCAATTTTCCCTTTTTTTCAGTGTGAACATAGCCAGAGTCTAGATATAGTTAATAGGGAAAAGTAGCATTTGAAATTCTATGGATTCGTTAAAACTCACTGGATGATATTTTATTGTTAATTGAACTATACAATAAATTGATGAATTTACGCATCTCAGTTCATCACTTATTTTTTTATTAACCAGAAGGTCTACAGAAAAGTCTTTTTAACATGCAAAAAAAAAAAAAAAATCCAACTGCAAGATATTTTTTTTCTGGAACAAGAATTCAGTAATCCTATTTAATCACCATACTTCCCTCTAGGTGCCAAACATAGTACAATAATTGTAGGAATCTTTTCCCATTAATCCTGTTAATCCAGGTGCACCAGTACAAAAGCTGCCCCCTGAGATCTCTGTATTGATTTGGAATATGTTTAAATCACACCATCATTCAGACTGCGGTTTACTTTTATAGATGTCTTTGATCTTTGGTCTACTGTAATGACCGCCTTGCTTTGAAAAAGTTATCATCCATTATTGTGTATTTGTAATATTGAATGGCTTTTGAGACTGACAAAATGTCATATTAAAGATAACCTGACTGACCATTTTTTTTATTACAATGTTAATCAGTACATTTATTTAAACAACTGAGAGGTCACTAAAATTCTAGCTAGTCAATCTTCTCTAAGCCAAATAAATCAATTGCAACATATTTCTGTCTCCTGTCTTGACATGAGTACAGTATCAATGTTAGTAAAATGTACAGTATAAGTGCATCTCAATAAATCTCAATACATTACAATATCAGCAAAAAGTTTTTTCAGTTAGTCAATTCAAAACATGAAACGCCTATATTTTATTAATTCAATACAAACAGAGTGAACTTTTTGTACTGTTTATTTTTGTTTATGTTAAATAATTATGGTTTACAGCCATGGAAAACCCAAAATTCTTTAATTCAGAAAATTAGAATAATTAACCCCAAACACCTTCAAAGCCTTCCTAAACATTTTAGAAGGTTCCTTAGTTTAGTTCAGTAGGTGAGAGAATCATAGGGAATACTGCTGACTAGACGGATTTCCAGAAGACACTGGCACACTCCACAAGGGGGTGTGAACCCCAAAAGGTCATTCAGAGTGCTGTATTAAAACATAATAATGCATAGTTAAGAGGAAGAAAAAAGTGTGGTAGAAAAAGGTGCACAAGCAACTGGGATAACCACAGCCTTCATGGAATTGTTAACCCTTTCCTGCACGAGGACGTAACTGTACGTCCTCGCGCGGGGGCGGGCGTTCAGAGCGGGGCCGCGCGGCGACCCCGCTCTGAACCGCGTCGGTCCCGGGTGCCGCTTGTAGCCCGGGACCGCCGGTATTAGCGGGCACAGTCCGATCGCCGTGCCCGCTAATACAGTAATCAGATGCCGCTGTCAAACATGACAGCTGCATCCGATTACCGGATACAGCATTTCCCTGGTGTCTAGTGGTCCCGTCAGTGGTGACATTGTCCCGGAGGAGCGATCTCTGTTACTGAAGCCGGCCGGGGACCGCTCCAGGATGGCGCCGTCCCCGACTCGGCACCCGTTTGTTTTCGGCTGCAGCAGCCGAAAGCAAACGAGTGCTGATCTCATTGATCTTTGCTGTATATCTATACAGCAAAGATCTCAATGAGAGATCAAAGTATATATATACTAGAAGTCCCCTATGTGTAAAAAAAAAAGTGTTGTCATTAGTAAAAAGCTCCCTCCCCTAATAAAAGTCTGAATCACCCCCCTTTTCCCAGGTTTTAAATCAAAGTAAAAAAATAAATAAACATGTTTGCTATCGCCGCATGCGTAATCGCCCAAACTATTAATTAATCACATTACTGATCTCGCACGGTAAACGACGTCAGCACAAAAAAATCCCAAAGTGCAAAATTGCGCATTTTTGGTCACATCAAATCCAGAAAAAATGTAATAAAAAGCGATCAAAAAGTCGTATATGCGCAATCAAGGTATTGATAGAAAGTAAATATCATGGCGCAAAAAATTACACCTCATACAGCCCCATAGGCCAAAGGATAAAAGCGCTATAAGTATGGGAATAGAGCGATTTTAAGGAACGTATATTTGTTAACAATGGTTTGAATGTTTTACAGGCCATCACATACAATATAAGTTACACATGTTACATATCGTTTTAATCGTAACGACTTGAGGAACATGGATAACAGGTCAGTTTTACCCCAGGGCGAATGGCGTAAAAACACATTCCCCCCAAATAAAAGAAATGTGTTTTGTTTTGTTTTTTTTCAATTTAACCACACTTTAAATTTTTTTTCTGGTTTCGTAGTATACTTTATGAAAATTTCAGCCTGTCAAACTATAATTAGTGACACAAAAAATAAGGGCTCATGTGGGTCTGTAGGTGTAAAAATGCAAGTGCTATGGCCTTTTAAGCACAAGGAGGAAAAAACGAAAACGCAAAAACGAAAATTAGCCTGGTCCCGAAGGGGTTAAGAAAAGGTCATTCAAAAATGTTGTGGACGGCTGCTGGAGTCAGTTCTTCAAGAGCTACCACCCACTTATCCAGGACATGGCTACAAGTGTCGCATTGCATGTGTCAAGCCACTCATGACCAATAGACAATGATAGAAACATCTTACCTAGGTCATGGAGAAAAAGGACTGGACTGTTGCTTAGTGGTCAAAGATGTTGTTTTCAGATGAAGTTTTCAGATTAAGTAAATTTTATTTGGAATTCAAGGTCCCAGAGTCTGGAGAAAGAGTGGAGATACACACAATCCAAGTTGATTGAGGTCTAGTGAGCCATATCATCTGCTGAGGTAGTTCCACTGTGTTTTATCAATTCCAAAGCCAGCACAACAGTCCACCAAGAAATATTAGTGCATTCCATGCTTCCCCCTGCCGACAAGTTTTTTGGAGAAATTTTAATTTTCCAGCAGGACTTGTCACCTGTCCACACTGCCAAACGTAACATGACCTGGTTTAATAATCAACATCACTGTGCTTAATTGGTCAGCAGGCTCGCCTGACCTTAAAGGGGTCATCCAATGCTACAAAAACATGGACACTTTTCCCCCTACTCTTGTCTCCAGTTCAGGTACAGTTTGCAATTAAGCTACATTTACTTCAATGTAACTGAATTTCAAAACCCCACCCAAACTGGAGACAACCGTAGGGGGAAAGTGGCCATGTTTTTGTAGTGCTGGATAACCCCTTTAAACCCATAGAGAATCTATAGGGTATTGTCAAAAGAAGGATGAAAGACACCAGACGCAACAGACAACCTGAAGACTGCTATCAAAGCACCTCTGCAGTGCCACAGGCTGATCGTCTCAATGCCACGCTGCATTGATGCAGTCATTGATGCAGAAAAAAGCCCGACCAGGTATTGAGCGCATTTACTGTACATACTTTTCATTTCATCAAAATTTCTGTGTTTAATTTTTTTTATAGTTGGTCTTATAATAATCTAGTTTTCTGAGAAAATGAATTTTGGGTTTTCCTTGGCTGTAAGCCATAACCATCAACTTTAACAGAAAAAACACTAGGAAAAGTTCACTCTGTTTGTAATGACTCTATACAATATAGGTATTTCACTTTTTTAATTAAATTACTGAAAATTTTTTGATAATATTCTAATTTATTGAGATGCACTTATACAGTATTAGGCTATGTGCACACATATTAGGCTATGTGTGAGACTGGCCAATGCTCTTCTGCAGAGTTCTGATGCGGGCCCATCCATGCATGCTCGCATCAGAACCCCCCACTGCACACTATGGAGCATGCGGCCTGAGACCCTTGCTCCATAGTGTGCACTGACAGGGTTTTCTGCTGCCGCTATTCAATAAACAACATGTCAGTTTTCTACGGCGCCGCTAGAAATCCCGGACGGATTAATCACGGCCGTTGTTGCAATTGGCAACAATGGGCACACTTTAACGAAAATATACGTTGTGTGAACATGGCCTTACAGAGTATAGACTTGATTGTATAGAACTCAATGAGAGCTTCAAGCTATGCTCACACATGGGGGGACATTTATCAAGGCTGGTGTATGCCAGTTTTAAATAAAGCCCCACCGCCTTTTCCTTGGTCAGCTTTACAAAGAGGCGCACGTCTCTCAGTAAAGCCAGCTGTCCCTACGTCTGGCATAGGCATTGCGGCACAAATCTACACCTGCTCAGGAGGAGTTGTAGATTTGCACCATGATTTACACCTGCGAGCGGTCATGATAAATGTGGCGTAGGAGGAGACCCTACATTAGGGGCAGACATGGCCCTGCTAGGGATATATTCTTGCACAGGGCTGCCATTTTTTAAGCTAATCGCCCTACATGCTTAAGAAGGTGTTCTTAGGTGACCTCCGACAGACTGTATTTTATACATATTTTTACATACAGGTGATTACTTTTTTAGCTTAATACTAAAAATTATCTCTTCTGTGTTGGCATTACTTGTTAATGAACATTAAAAGTTAGCTTTGCTATTTTATTTTAACATATACTTGTTGATATTTTAAGGATTTTTGATTTAAAGGTTTAACATAATAAAGAAGCTGTACTTACCCATCCAACTGCCCCCACAGTGCAACACCACCCACTCACTCTCACTCTCTGGTCTCCTGTTTCCTGTGTTCCTGTGTTGTCACAATGGCAGGAACTCCCCTCCCAGCCAGTCAGTGACTGACAGGTGTCCTGCCTCAGTGACTGATTGGCTGAGCAGGCATTTCTGAGCTGGGTGTTGCAGGTCCAAAAGCTGCAGGATGCTGGCTGGGGTCCATGAGCAATGACACTGCCGCTGCGGGGGCACTGGGTCAGGTAAGTATAGCATCTTTATGTCACCACCACCTCCTGCCCCCCCCCCCCCCGGATTTTTACTATAGGGCTGCATTTTGTTAATTTGCCTAATTAAAAAAAAAGCAATCAATTAGTTGTAGGCAACCCAAGATGGTGCTGATAAAAAATTCAACTAAAAAGGAAATGAAAAATTGATTGGTCAATTTCATTATTAATCTAATAAAACCATGTAGATTTATAAAAAAAAATATTTCTAAACAAGATGTACACTTAAGTCAACATGTATTGAAATAAAGATAAAGCTTGCATATATTACAGTGGTTTGACTAAACATATGTATACAAAGGGAAAACTTGTAAGAGAATCGGAAATTAAATCTGAATAAATAAAGGGTCCAGATGGTATTCATCACATCAAATTAAATAATGAGCCTGATTTTAACATCTTGAACCTAGGCAATGCTAAGTTAGTTGCCTGTTTTTAGCTCGCAACTTAAATACATATAATATACATAGCCCCTTTTTAATGTGGGATAACTAATGCCGATATTTAGAGATGAGCAAACCTTGAGCATGTTCAACTTCATCCGAACTCGAGCGTTCGGCATTTGATTAGCGGTGGCTGCTGAACTTGGATAATGCTCTAAGGTTGTCTGGAAAACATGGATACAGCCAATGACTATATCCATGTTTTCCACATAGCCTTAGGGCTTTATCCAACTTCAGCAGCCCCCGCTAATCAAATGCCAAATGCTCGGGTTTGGACGAATTTGAACATGTTCTAAGTTCGCTCATCTTTGCCGATAATGTATTCTACTAATCTATCTATTTTTTAAAAACGTTTGACAGATGGAGCTCAATTTCAGATCAATTCGACACTATTCGACAATAAATTAATTAGGAATAGAGATGAGCGAACCTCAAGCATGGTCGAGTCCATCCGAACCTGAACTTTCGGCATTTGATTAGCGGTGGCTGCTGAAGTTGGATAAAGCCCTAAGGCTATGTGGAAAACATGAATATAGACATTGGCTGTATCGATGTTTTCCAGACAACCTTAGAGCTTTATCCAAGTTCAGCAGCACCAGCTAATCAAATACCGAACGTTCGGGTTCGGATCGACTCGAACCCGAACCCGGTTTGCTCATCTCTAATTAGGAAGTTACTACTGATTTTTATGATTGTATATTCGATTTGACTTATTACTGGACTGCTTCTTTTGTGCACTATAATTACTTTAGGTTTACCTTCATACATTTGAAAAACCAGACAGCACATTATTAAATTATGGAGTGTGGTAGGTACAGGTGCTGGCACTGTCTGATGTCTGAATAGCGGCCACACTAGAATAACACACTGACACAGTGGATGAGTCTAAGAACCACTCTGATCTAAGTAAGGGGTGCTCGGACAGAGCCAAGGCAATACAATGTAGCGAGAAGACAAATAAATCCAAGCACTCACCAAACAGGTTGATCTTCGGTGGGTTCATTCAGACATAACAGAGAGGGAGCAGTGGCACTGGTGCGGGAGCTTCTAGCAGACAACAGGTTCACGTCTCAGCGCTTTGTTAAGTCTTATTCTGCAGCACTTTCCATAGTTTGTTACTTTTGGCCCGTGTCCCCATTAGGGCTTACAATTCAAACTGACCTATCTACATGTTTTGGGCATGGGAGGAAACCCACGCAAATAAATGGAGAACAAAGAAACTTCCACAACAAAAGAAGGTGAGGTAATATGTTCTTTCCTCTGGACTGCCCCTAAAGCAAAAGGTGAGATAGTGTGTCCTGATTTCAGTGCAATGGAAACTGAGTTGCAGTAACTAGACATAGCCACTACACAGTGAAAGGAGACATTTGCTGCTGCCCACCTTTCAAATCCAGGCCGCCGCAGTTCTGCAGGACAATTATTCTTGTGGAGCTAAGTGTTAGCAGTTTAGATCGCTTATCCCAAGGAATTGGATAACTCTGTTAAGTGACCCATTGTACAAATAAAAAAAGTTGAAGCTTCTCTATCATGTAAAAAATATATATATTTTCTTAACCTTTGTTCAAACGTATACATTTAAGAATAATTCTGGCCAGTCTATGCCCACCTATTGTCTCTGTTTATTATATTAGTGACTAATGCATTTTAATAATCTTCATTGTAGTCCCCACTTGATAGGGACAGAATTTTAATAAAACTAGCATTTTCTATGAAAGGAAAATTCTTTCTTATTATATGAAAGAGCATCTATTTTAAAAACCCAAATGTAGCAGAAGTGATAGTTATATTAAATGGTCATTTCAAACTATTTATTGTAATATCATAATCTATTATCTGTTACAGGTACGATATGCAATAACTTACAGAATCAGCATGATTTACAAAAATGCAGCCCCAACAATGTTCCAAATTCAGCTAACTGTCAATAACATTAAAGGGGTTATCCAGCGCTACAAAAGCATGGCCACTTTCTTTCAGAGACAACACGACTCTTGTCTCCAGTTCAGGTGCAGTTTGCAATTCAGCTCCATTCACTTCAAGCCCAAGTTGGAGACAAGAGTGGGGCTGTCTCTGGAAGAAAGTGCCCATGTTTTTGTAGTGCTGGATAACATCTTTAAGAGATGAGTTCCAGGAATTAAAGGACTGGGTAGAGTTGAAAGACAGTGGAAAGTGTATTTTACCCATGTACAGTCCATTGATTCCATTGGGTGCACTTTTATTTACAACAATTCTGGTGGTTTCCATAAGTTATAACAGCTGATTGTGATCATTTACAATTTATATAAATAGTAAATGATATATAGATAAAATTCTTCTGAAGTTCCTCCTATCTGTGCTACTTGAAAAAAATGTACTTACTGTTTTAAAAATTGAATAACAAGTTTTATATGCAACATGAGAAAAACATTCTTAGAGAAAACGTGACGCCCTCCCCCCCATTCATTGTTCCATAAGTTCTTGTTCATTCACAAGTCAGGCATATGTGTCCTCTTCAATTAAAATATTAATTTTGCCCACGCCTATTTAGACACCACCCTCCATCTCCTCCCAAGTGGTAAGTTCCAATGTGTTCTCCCAGGGGATTTTCCATTCCGCTGCAAAAATGTATCCCTGCCACTTACCCCCCACTGACGGGCTAATACATCACCTGGCCCTGCTGTCACCTGTTTCTCAGGCTCCCGGCTTCTTGGCATCTAGTCAATCAGTGCGCTGGCCTACCGCAGCCATGATTGGCTTAGCGGGACGTCAGGGGGCCGGAAGCCTGAGAAGCAAGCGGGAGCACTGGCAGGTAATGTATTAGCTAGGCAGCGGTGGGTACAGTGGGAAGGGGCTACATTCTTGCAGCGGAATTAAAAATCAGCTGGGAGAATGTAAGAGCACCACACAGTGATGCGGTACATGTAAGAGTGATTTTACAGCATTTTCAGGAGAATAGATAGGAGAAGCTCAAGGAGAATTTTATATACTGTTTGTGATAGGTTTTAAAATATTGAAATGAGCACCATCAGAACAATTGTATTATCCACAGCACTGGACTTTCTATGCATTCTGTCTTGGTAATTATTGCCGTATTGCAGATCCCTATGTCTGTCTGGAAGTGAAATAAGTACATAGTAATATATCACCTATGCACTATGCATGGAGTTTAAACTGTCCAGCAAGCACTGGCTGAGCAGCCACTAAAAATTAAAAAAAAAAAAAATCATGTAACACCTGCACTGCACTGTTATTTGGATATAAATTTTTTTCATGTAAATAAAGACATTTTAGGGATGGGGAGCATGTATGATTTTTCCTCTTTAGGGTATTCTATTTACCATTCACCCATCCAATAATTGGACAAAATAACAGTAATACTCATGTCAAAGGGGTGCTCCGGAGAAACAAGATTGTTTTTAAATCAACTTGTGTCAGAAAGTTATACAGATTTGTAAACTACTTCTATTTAAAAATTTCACATATTCGAGTAATTAGGAGCTGCTGTATGTCCTGAGGGAAGTGGTGTATTCTTTCCACTCTGACACTGTGCCCTGTGCTGCCATATCTGTCTGAGGGGGACTGTCCAGAGCAGGAAAGGTTTTCTATAGGGATTTGCTGCTGCTCTGCACAGTTCCTGTCATTGACAGAGGTAGCAACAGAGAGCACTGTCAGACCAACAAGAAAACCTCACTTCCTGCAGGACATACATCAAATGATAAGTACTGGAAGTCTTAAGATTTTTAAATAGAAGCAATTTACAAATCTTCATAACTTTCAGTTGATTTGAAAACTGTTTTTCCTCTGGAGTATCTCTGTATCTAGTAAAATTCTTGTTTTAATATTGTTCCAGTCTCTCCTACCACTTGGAATGAGTAGGGAATAGGGATGGTCCGAATCTGCCGAGGTTCGGGTTCGTATGTGCAGCGGGTGGATACAGCGGGAGGACCGCCTGGAAAACTGGGATACAGCCTATGGTTATGGCTGTATCCCAGTTTTCCAGGCGGTCCTCCTACTGTATCCACCCTCTCCACGGAGAGGGCAGACAGCGGGAATCATTTCCGAGGGTTTGGGTTCGTACGAACCCGACCTGAACCAGGTTCGGACCATCCCTAGTAGGGAACCTTTTTCTTTTTAGAGCAGATTGGTTTATGCCTTATGGATTTCTTACCTTGATAAGTGTACCCCTTTACTTTATCCAACACTACTAACTATGTTACTATAATAAGAAATCATGGGAATGTGCAGGAGAATAAGACAACCAAGATAAATTGAGATCTAAAAAAAAGTGCACTCACCTGGTTGGGTTGTGCATATGGTAGAACACCAACTGAAGGCTCAAATGGAGGAACCTAGGCAATATGAGGGTCACAGAGAGCTGCAGCCAACAGTCTTTATCTGGTTTATAAAACAAAAACCTCCAGTGTAAACATGAAACATTAAAGAAGAAAAAAATGTTTCGTGTGGCACCTACGTGAGGAAGAACTCATTCCGACTTTGAAGCAAATGTGTTTGTTGTACACCTTGCTGGTTTTAACAAAATGTTTTTTTTTTTTACACGTGAGCAGCGCCTGTATAGAACGGCCAATTTTTCATCCTTTTTAATTCTTCAACTGTGTAACTATCTTACCAAGTCTTTTGATCACAGACGGGGGCTAAGAGGGCAAGATAAAGAATACAAAAAGAGGTAGAAAACTATTTATTTATTCATTTCCTTTTAATTTTTTACCCCAGAATAGCTTTAAGGAAGAGGAAATGTCATAACAAGTGTTGCTAGTATTATTGGCTTATTTTTTGAGTTTTATTGTTTCCTGTGAAGCATCTGCTTATGTTCTTATTGAAAGAAGTTAAAATGCAAACAACAAGTAATTAATGCTGAATGAGAACTGTTGTGTCGTGGGATTTCACTGCACTCTCTGCAACAGAATAAGCATTGATTTTATTGATAGACTTGTTTAGACACTTTTTGTTGTAATCATGGCACATAGGACATCATTTTCTTAGAACTCAATTTCAGGTTATGTTTGCTAAGATTCTTTTCCTCAAATTAAATGTATATTGTGTGATGTAAAATAGTGATATCTATCTATCTATCTATCTATCTATCTATCTATCTATCTATCTATTTTTCTATCCTTCTGTACATCTATAGTCCAATAAAAGCAGCTGTACAGCTTGCAACAAATCTTTAAGATTCTATATTCAAGGCCAAAATCCATGCAGTAAAGTGTATGGTAATAGCTCAGTTAAATGCAAAGATGGAAAGGCTTGAAATACACAATGCAGCATATACATGCAAAATCAATATATTTCTGCACCGCAGAAGGACATCTTTGTTAATAGGCTTTCGCAAGTAAATAGAACACCTTGAATGATTGATAACAAAACACCTTGAAAGTCAATAACATACAGTCTTACATCCTGTAACTGTTGTGCAACATAAATGTTGCCACTAAAAACTGCTAAACCACTAAAATGCTCTTAAATGGAACACCTCATGATGGATGATGGATACCAAACCACCCTAAACATCAACAACATACTGTTGTACATTACTGTATAAAATAAATAACCACTACACACTTTTAGGCTATGTTCACACTGCGTACGATTCCGTCCGCAGTTCTTACGCCGCCGTACATGTGCGGCTGAAACCACGGGCGTGGGAAAAATCGACATGCGGCCGGATGCGTACGCACCGCGAACATACGCCCGTAGTACAGTTATGCTTCCCTAGCTTGTTTCGAAGCGATCTGAAACATGTCATTTACTTGGAAATCTTCGCCCAGCCCAATAAAACACACAGAACCTTTTGGATCGAAAAATCAAGTTCAATTTGACTGAAATAAGCACTTCGTACGGGACCGCATGAAAATCCACGGACGTGAGTTCGAACATTTCCGTCCTCAAACAATGGTCTTGTTCATTTTTCACGGCGCCGTACACGATCCGGTAGTAAATTCATACGTAGTGTGAACTGTGCGGCCATATATTGTATACTTTCAAGCGAACGCATCAACCTCAAAACTACGTACGTATATACGCGGTTCGCACTACGCGCGGAAATATACGTAGTGTGAACATAGCCTTAAAGTACTAAATTAACCAAGAAACAATATGCCCAAATACCAGAAAAGATTTCCTTTAGATATTGTCTCCAGGGCCGGGGAAAAAGGAGTCAAGTGATGCACCTGCTACAAAGACAAGCCCATTGTGATCAGAGATGTGGCAGTTTTTGCTTTTTGGTGGCGGCAAAGACCATGTGTGATATATAATCACGTCTTGCCCGTAAACAACAACAGGTGCAGCCCCATCTCTGCAAGTTAGGATAATATAATTTGTCACGAAACACCAATCTTAGATTTCCAAGGATTAGTTATAGGACCTGATGGATTACACCCAAGAGTTCTTGGGGAACTCAGTTCTGTAATTTCTTTACCCTTGTACAAAATATTCAGCCATTCTTTAGTAACTGGTATTGTGCTGAGGGACTCGCGCAAGGCAAATGTAGTGCCAATCTTCAAAAAGCTTTAAGACTTCACTGATTTACTAAGAACAGAAGTTTGCAAACCAAACTAATATGTTTTTATAAAGAGGTGAGTAGAAACCTGGATAGTGTGGTCACTGTAGATATAGAGTATCTGGATTTTACAAAAGCTTTTTGGCTTCTGATGGGTAAATTAAGATCAATGGGTTTAGAAAGTTTAGTTTGTAACTAGATTGAAAACTTACTTAATGACTAGTGGTGGTCAATGATTCCTACTCTGAATGGTCCCCGATTATAAGTGGTGTGCCCCAAGATTCAGTACTGGCCCCCTTTTGTTTAACTTGTATATTAACAATATTGAGAATGGAATTAACAGCAATGTTTCTATCTTTGCAGATGACACCAAGCTTTGTAGTACAGTACAGTCTATGGAGGATGTGCAGATGTTACAGGATGACTTAGACACACTGAGTGTTTGGGCGTCCACTTGGCAAATGAGGTTCAATGTGGATAAATGTAAAGTTATGCACCTGGGTACTAATAACCCGCATGCATCATATGTCCTGGGGGGAGTTACTCTGGGAGAGTCGCTGATGGAGAAGGATCTGGGTGTACTTGTAGATAATAGACTACAGAACAGCACACAATGTCAGTCAGCTGCTTCTAAGGCCAGCAGGATATTGTCATGCATTAATACAGGCATTGACTCTTGGGACAGGGATATATTGTTACCGCTTTATAAAGCTTTGGTGCGGCCTCATATGGAGTATGCTGTTCAGTTGTGGGCACTGATTCATAGAAAGGATGTCCTCAAGCTAGAAAAGATACAATGGTGGGCAACTAAACTAATAAGGTGAATGGAGCATCTTACTTATTAAAAGAATAAAATTTGCTTAGTGTTGAGAAGAGACGTTTAAGAGCGCACTGCCTCTGCCTGGAGAAAAAAAGGTTTAATCTCCGGAGACAACAAGCCTTCTTTACCATGAGAACTGTGAATCTGTGAAACAGTCTACCGCAGGATCTGGTCACAGCAAAAACAGGGGAGGGCTTCAAAACAGGATGACAAGTTCTTAAACCAAAATAACATTAATTCATATGTATAGAACCTACCCATCATCCAATCCCACTTCCCTTCACCACTCATTCCTTCGTTGAACATGGTGGACATGTGTCTTTTTTCAATCATACTGGAAATGGAAGGGGTTGAATACTTTATTGTACAGAAGTTTGCTGGGGATTTGAATGTGTTTTGTAATATTTTTGTGACATGTGTTTTTCAAGACGATACATTAAAGATTTACCTGAACTGACTATTCAGTAATCCGACTAAGCAGGAACTCCACTGGGCAGGGACACTGGGTTAACTTCAAGCACCGCACCCACAGACTGGTTTGAATGGACACTGAATTTCCACTGACTGATAATAGCAACTGTTTTCACAGCACCCAGTGACCGATAATAGGAAACTTTTTTGCAACACCCAGTCATTTAGTATAATACACACCCAGGGAATTGGTATAATACCACGTCAGCACCCACTGACTTTGTATAGTGCACACTAAGAGAATTGGTATAATGCCTAGCCAACACCCAGTGACTTGGTATACTGAACACTGGCTTCCCAACTGCCGCAGAAAACCACCCAAAATCGACCCACAGTCTACTCACAATCCCCCCTTCTTTTCTCTGCTCTCTGTATCTATCTCTCTGTATTTTGCTTCCTGCTTTGCTCTAACTGCCTGCTGCGATCTACTGTCCACTACACACAGCTGACTGCCTGCCTGGAGGAAGCAAATCACCTTGCTAACATCCCAGTGGGGCTTGCAGGTGAATGGACAGAGAACAAGGGATTATGGATAATCCCTCGCTCACGCCAAGTGACAATACTGTAAGCTAACATGTAAGGCCACCATCTTGGCCATCATGTTTAGCAAATTTGGAACAAATCACTGTGAATTTGCTTCGTAAAATAAAGCGAATTCACCAGATTCGATTCGCTCATCTAGCTTCACCAGATTCGCTTAGCTCATCTCTAACCTTGACCTATTGGACTTTACTGCAACCAAGTGGAGGATCGCTTAAAGGGAAGCACAGATGTTAGTGGTGCATAGGAGAATTTGCTACTTATATGTTATGTTTAAGCATAGATCTTTCCAGTAATACATTCAAGGCTAGGATTTTTAAAGTTTAACTTGAATTTCCCATTTATAATGTATTAAATCTGCCTTCAGAAGTACTCCATATCTGCCACTTGTCCACATTCTATAATTGATGCAGGATTGATATATGCCCATCCATATTTAAATATGAAAATCAAAAATGATTGATATTGTTACTTTTAATTGGGATTTCAGAAATTCTAATTACAGCATCCAAGAGATGAAAAATATGCCCGGAGTACAGCCACATTGCCTGGTTCCTGGATACAGTTTAATTTGCACTTTTGAAACAGCAATATATATGTTTTTCAAGATATTAGCACATTTGTCATGTATTTGCAGACAGGAATTGTACAGGTGCAAATAGGGATTCTGGCTGTAATAACTTTCTGGTTATGCCTGGGAATGTCAAGTAATAGAAAACAAAATGAATCAAAGCTTTGAACCGGAAGATTTATATATTTGTATTTCTATCCTAAATACATTTCCTTAATCCTGCGAATGGATTACTTTACTTTATCATGCATGAAAAGAATTGTCACCATTGTGAAGGGTAACAAACAGAAACCAATGTAAGGATACAGTCAAGCTTAGCAATATGTAAGCAGGTAGGGCTATATTTCTGCAGCATCACTCCCTACCCCACCCCACCCTTGATGTCATAATTCTATATCCTCAGCCTATCTGTGAGTTAGCTCAGAGTTGTAGGTAGGCTTTTCCTTACTAAGGTAAAAGTTTCTGTTTCCTGTATTTTTTATTCCTAGGCCAAGGCAGAGCTGTTAGTTGATGTTTCCTGGACCCCCGACACTGCAAGCAAATGTCACACCAGTCACTGCAGCTTAACCACTGAGTAAGGAAATGGAAAATGTGGACCTATTTATAAGGTCTCCCACACAGTAAGAGGGACACAGAGAGAACATGCTTAGTACCCCTGTGTTGGTGTTTCAGGGGTGCCAATCAGAAACCCTGACAGCTGTGACACCTGTCATTTAGCCTTTTAAGTGCTGCTATCTATATCGATCATGACATTTATGAAGTCCCTTCCTGGCAGTTGTAGGTAGAAATTTATGAAATGCTCTAGCAGGTTGGCCTACCTTAAGATCATACAGATAAAAAATGTGTCGATTTTTTGTTATTTTTTCCCCCCTTCCAATAAAAGTCAGGGTTATTGGACATCTGAAGTGTTAATTGTGGTTGTTCTTTTGGAGACTATGGTTGTAGACTCTGTCCTCAAGATCAGGCGAGGTGGATATTTCTCTGGATTAACAAATATACAGTACATAAAAATCATGATAATAAAATGCATAGTATCTTTGAAATAATAAATAAACTTTACATTTTCTAAAATAACTATTGTTTATCCTTTTATAGAACTTGTTTGCAAAGATTGTTTAGTGATATTAAATCTAAGATGTCACAATGTCTATCACCTACAAATCATGTCAATCATGTGCATTTTTAGGATCTTGTTACATAGAATAAATACCAAATCTCAAGTACCTTCCTAAAGTATGTTAAGATTTTATACAGTGGTCAACAGAGATTTTTTATTTTCCATGGATTCTATGAGAATGCACAAAAAGTTGTATTATGCTCCAAACCTGTTATAGAGGTATCAGCAATATTAGTGCTTAATGGGTAATATCAATACTTAATGGATCGTTTTGTTTTTTAATAAATAGACTTTACAATTAGGATCTTACTCAGTCGGTTTTATTGATTTTAGATTTCTCTCAGCTCCTTGACAGGCAGAGTGGCTTGAGGAATGGATTTGACATAAATAAACAAGAGTAAAGACAGATAGTACTCAAGAGAAGCTGAAAATGGGCTTGCATAGCTAATATCTATCTAAAGAAAATGAAGTGAGTTTAAGACGATTTAAAGAGTAATATCGAAAATGAAGAAATAATATCCTGCAATCAGGGCCGGCCTAAGGGGTGTATGACTTGCCCGAATGAACAGGATTCATAATGTTTGTACGGCAAACAGGATGATGTCTTCTTTAGAACTCAGAATGTGGCAATAAACAGGACTTTAACCCTTTGAGGACCAGGCCCAAAATGACCCAGTGGACCGCGCAAATTTTGATCTTAGTGCTTTCGTTTTTCCGTCCTCCCCTTCTAAGAGCTCTAGCACTCTCAGTTTTCTATCTACAAGCCATGTAAGTGCTTGTTTTTTACAGGAATAGTTGTACTTTGTAATGGCGTCATTCATTTTACCATAACATGTATGATGGAATTCCAAATATATTATTTATGAAGATATAAATAGGTGAAATCGTAAGAAAGAATGCAATATGGTAACGTTTGGGGGGTTCCTGTGTCTACGTAATGCACTATATGGTAACAGCGACATGACACTATTATTCTATAGGTCAGTCTGAACACAACCATATGCAGGTTACACAGATTCTCTAATGTTATATATATTTTTTTTTATGAAATCCTTTTTTTTGGCAATTAAATATTAATAAAATGGGCCTATTGTGACGCTTATAACGGTTTTATTTTTTCACCTACGGGGCTGTATGGGGTGTCATTTTTTCCGCCATGATCTCTAGTTTTTATTAATACCATATTTGTGA
This sequence comes from Dendropsophus ebraccatus, assembly GCF_027789765.1. Classification (NCBI taxonomy): domain Eukaryota; kingdom Metazoa; phylum Chordata; class Amphibia; order Anura; family Hylidae; genus Dendropsophus; species Dendropsophus ebraccatus. The sequence continues at coordinate 136,683,335 of NC_091454.1, forward strand.
AGATCGGACGTTTTGATCACTTTTTATTGATTTTTTTTAATATATAATGTAACATAAAATCGGTAATCTGCGCACTTTTTCCCCTCTTTTCGTGTACGCCGTTTACCGGTCGCAATGACGCTTGTTATATTTTAATAGATCGGACAATTACGCACGCTACGGTATATTATATGTTTATCTATTTATTCATTTTTATATGTTTTATTTATATAATGGGAAAGGGGGGTGATTTAGACTTTTATTGGGGGAGGGGTTTTGGGGTTGTGTGTTAGTGTTTTGAACTTTTTTTTTTTTTACACTTTTGAAGTCCTTTTGGGGGACTTCTACATACAATACTTAGATTTCTACACTGATGAATGCTATGCCATAGGCATAGCATTAATCAGTGTTATCGGCGCTCTGCTCATTGAGCCTGCCTGTGCAGGCTCAGTGTAGCAGATCGCCGATCGGACCGCACGGAGGCAGGTAAGAGACCTCCTGCAGTCCGTTTCAACGATTGGGACCCCCGCAGTCACACTGCGGGGGTCCCGATCGGTAAGTGACAGGGGACTCCCCCGTCACTTACACTTAAACGCCGCGGTCGTGCCGCGATCGCGGTGTTTAAGGGGTTAATGACACGTGGCAGCACGATCGCAGCTGATCGCAGCTGATTGCAGCTGGCCCCCACCTGCTATGAAGCGCGCTCCGCTCCGGAGCGCGCTTCATAGCGGGAAAAACACCCAGGACGTAAGGTTACGTCATGGGTCATCTGGGGACAGACTTCCATGACGTAACCCTACGTCCAGGGTCGTCTAGGGGTTAATACTTATCTTTTTGGATTTGCTTTAACCCCTAGACGACCCAGGGCGTATAGTTACGCCATGGAAGTCTGTCCCCAGACGACCTAGGGCGTAACTGTACGCCCTGGGTGTTTCTCCCGCTATGAAGCGCGCTCTGGAGCGGAGCGCGCTTCATAGCAGGTGGGGGCCGGCTGCAGTGAGCAGCCGGGACCTCACCGGTAATGACACGCTGCAGCGATCGCGCTGCCGCGTGTCATTAACTCCTTAAACGCCGCTTACCGATCGGGACCCCCGCAGTGTGACTACGGGGGTCCTGATCGGTAAAACGGGCCGCTGGAGGTCTCTCACCTGCCTCCGTGCGGTCCGATCGGCGATCTGCTACACTAAGCCTGCACAGGCAGGCTCAATGAGCAGATCGCCGATAACACTGATCAATGCTATGCCTATGGCATAGCATTCATCAGTGTAGAAATCAAACTAATCTATGTAAAAGTCCCCCAAAGGGACTTCAAATGTGTAAAAAAATAAAAGTTAAAAACACTAACACACTACCCCAAAACCCCTCCCCCAATAAAAGTTGAAATCACCCCCCTTTCCCATTATATAAATAAAACATATAAAAATAAATAAACAAATAAACATATAATATACCGTAGCGTGCGTAATTGTCCGATCTATTAAAATATAACAAGCGTCATTGCGAACGGTAAACGGCGTACACGAAAAGAGGGAAAAAAGTGCGCGGATTACCGATTTTATGTTACATTATATATAAAAAAAAAAATTAATAAAAAGTGATCAAAACGTCCGATCTTCACAAATATGGTATTAATAAAAACTAGAGATCATGGCGGGAAAAATGACACCCCATACAGCCCCGTAGGTGAAAAAATAAAACCGTTATAAGCGTCACAATAGGCCCATTTTATTTATAATTAATTGCCAAAAAAAAGGATTTCATTTAAAAAAAATATATAACATTAGAGAATCTCCGTAAACCTGCATATGGTTGTGTTCGGGCTGACCTATAGAGTAATAGTATCATGTCGCTTTTACCATATAGTGCATTACGTAGACACAGGAACCCCCCAAACGTTACCATATTGCATTCTTTTTTGCGATTTCACCAATTTATATCTTCATAAATAATATATTTGGAATTCCATCATACATGTTATGGTAAAATGAATGATGCCATTACAAAGTACAACTATTCCTGTAACAAATAAGCCATTACATGGCCTTGTAGATAAAAAACTGAAAGTGCTAGAGCTCTTAGAAGGGGAGGACGGAAAAACGGAAACACTAAGATCAAAATTTGCGCGGTCCACTGGGTCATTTTGGGCCTGGTCCTCAAAGGGTTAATGCATACCTATCACTTAGTGTGGCAGGATATCTTGAAAAATCCTGTCTACCATCTACATCAGAAGAGGGCTGCGTAACTGCAGGAGTTTTTCTGAATATCCTGCTGTGCTATCTAACTCATAGGTATGCTGTAATTGTCGAGAATTCTACTTTTTCCTATCTCCACCGTGTGCTAGCTGCCTTCTGAAGCAGAGTACTTTCAATGCTTCACCTCTGCCATTCATTTGCCATCATTGGGAGACATAAGCTAGTTAAGCACCTGCAACCTTGTATACCCTTGTTACTACTTTAGTACAATATAGGCAGCAAGTGAACAAACTGTTGTTGAGGTAGACGGAGGCAAAATGATTATACGTCAAATAAACAAAATAGTTATCAGTCCTGAAAACATCATATTAACAGATATAGGATGATATGGATGCTTCTGGGTAAGGGCAATGAGGAATATAAATTTATATAAATGTCAGGGCTGCGGCGGCGTCTCGTGCTCCGGGCCGCCGTCGCACCCCCCTCCTCGTGTTCAGCAGCCGCCTGTGTCCAGGTGCAGGAACCCGGCACTGCGACTAGTTCGGCCCCCGAGGGTGTATTACCTCGCCCCGCTCCTGCCTCCGTCTGTCCCGGCCGGCGCACGCGTTCCCGCCTCCTAGGGCACGCGCGCGCTGGCTGTCACAGATTGGTAGTTGCACAGAATCCCTCGCTATAAATCCCAGCATGCCCTATCCCTCGTGATGGAGCCTCTATATGCTTCCCATAGCATTTTGGCCCAGCTCCCCATTGTTCCTGTCCACTGCCCTTGTCCGTTGTTCCTGTCCGTTGCCCTTGTCCATAGTTCCTGTCCATTGCCTCTGCCACCTGCGGTCACTCCTAAGACCACTGTCTGCACGTTCTCCTGCCTACTGCTCCTGCTTCACCTTGCCCGCCGTCACTAGCAAACCAAGCTAGGGGTAGCGACCTGGGGGTCGCCTGCCACAGCAAGCCCGTCCCGCCTTGCGGCGGGCTCTGGTGAAAACCAGTGGCCCCTTAGACTCCGCTCCCTAGTGTGGTTTAAGCTATTGCTGGTGACGGTACATAGGATCCACGACTCCAGGCGTTACAGTAAAGTGTTGTAATTTATTAAAAACCAACATATTTAACCACATTGAAAATAAACACATAAAAACAATTGGGGTAAATTGCATAAAATGTCCTAAAGTAGGTAGAGCCACAGGAACCTTGCAGGAAAATATATAAATTTCCTCACAAAGAAAATTAAATACTAAATAGACACAATAGCTTGTAAATGGTATAATATAGCATAAAGCATTACAAATGCCACAGTTTCAGCGTATATAAAAAATGGAAATGTCTATCTGTAAAATGCATAGTCAGTGTCCCCTGGGATTAATAGGCCCCTTATCTGTCCACAATACAGAGCACAGTTCACCAAACCACCCACTGTTCTTGCCTACTTGCCTTGAACAGTATTAACTTACTGCGGACAACCATGAAGACCGTGAAGTGCATTACCTGTGAAAATGTGAAACACAGAACAGAGATGAGATGAACAAAGACAAGGATTATCAAACAGGCCGAGGTCAATACCAAAAGAGCAATACGGTACAAATACTGGTACAATAACCCTATTTCAGGTAACAGGAAATAGCAGATAGAGAACACAAGATATGCTAGCACGCTTCATAAAGAAAGACTTATAGCTGCCAAAGGGTTAACTTACTGAGGAAGTATAAACAGGAGGTCAGGGGTCTGGTCAAGAACGTGATTGGAATAGGAATCCAGAATCCAGCAACAGTGAGTGTAAAGAGAAGATGTCAATCACCTAGCCAAAACAGACCTGTGAAGTAATCAGAAGGAACTTAGCAGAGAAGAGACTGGTGTGGCAGATAAATCAGTCAGCAGAGCAGAAGGAGTAGGGCAGTGTTCAGACAGAGATCATACAATTGCAAAAACATACAATTAGAAAACAAATCATGACTACAGGTGCAGTCTCAGCCGTATACCACGAGCCGAGGGCATGCCGACTTCCGAACAGGCATGGGCACAAGAACTATGTAATTCTATTGTCCCTATACCTATGCATAGCAACCACAAAAATATGCATGCTCTAACTGGGCAAAATCAGATGATAAGACAACCTGTATGATAAGACAACAATGTATGGCAAGCTTTAGGCTACACTAAAATAGCAAGCTTTACAAGTTAAAGGCCTTATCCACTTTCCTGTAGAGAGAGCATCACTCTTGCCTCCGGTTTAGGTGTGGTTTGCAATTAAGCTCCATTTACTTCAATGGAACTGAGTTGCAAAGTGGAACAGAGTTTATCTTAAGCTGGATAACCCCTTTTGGATTTATACTTTCAGATCATTGTGTCACCATAACTTTGTATTTTTATGCAGCTAAACATTACTATATCCCGTCACTGCATTCACCAATTAATGTAGATAAAACATTAGGCTCCAGAAAAGGTCAAGTAATGCAGTGTCCTTGTCAGTTGTACTTTCCGTGGTATGACAAAAAAAAAAAACAGATGCTCTCAATTTCAATATGATTCCATGAGATTTATCTATGATAGATTCTAAAAAGATAGGTGTAAAGTTTAATGTCACAGCATATAGATAAAGTACTACTTACTGGAAGCTAGGTAAAATACAATGTGGGCATGAAATTATAAATATCCTGTTAAATTAGTGGTTTAACTGGTAATGAACATTTTATTAATCCCATAAAATTACTATTAAAGAGAATTATCCAACAGAACGAGTCCATTATCTACTACTGCAGGGAACACAAATTATTTATAAGTTACTGCATCTCTAACATTGTCTGCCAATTTCTTGTACTGTTTAATACAGTACAGAACATTCATACCCCTATTCACAAATTGAGCTCCTCATATCGCTGCATATTGCAAAAGCATTAAGGTGAGTTTACTAAGCTATATAACACCTTTAATAGCATTTTAATCTTTTTTTTCCCCCCCTTTTTTGGTAACCTCAAATCAGGGAGTATGAAACTCTTAAAACATTTGCAAAACCACTGTAATACCAAACTAAAAATTATCTGTGGAATATATTTTGCTTTAGTGATACAAGTATACCTCATAAATACACTTAAAGGACAGGGACAGTTTCAGACAACATGATGGGGCAAAGTCTTTAAAAAGTTATAATATAAAATTTGATGTGCATTAAGAGAAATATACAGCTAAAAACATTCACTGGCTATACAGTTCTGCTCATCATTATTGGCACCCATAAAGTATAAGTACATATTGTGGAATATCTTCAGGGAAAAATCAAGTTATACAGCTTTTTAGTTTAGAGCACCTGTTTTAAATACAAAAGAGCAAATGATAAACATTAAAAAAAAAAAAATTACCTAAAGTTTGAGGTGATACTGGTTTATGTTTAATTAGTATGGAAACACAGTTTGACTCGCCTGTGTTAAATCACAAATGAGAATCACCTGTGATAAATTGTACTAATGAATTAATCAATGATGACACTGTCGTTAACACTTTCAAAATCTAAACCAACAGGGGATAAGATATAAAGAAAGTTTGCAATATACATTTTTCTTTTTTAAATAGTTGTCTTGCTTTAAAACAAAGCTGTACTTACTTGTATCCGGGTCCAGTCTCCTGAGGCCATCTTTTTAGTCTTGAGCTGGGTGAAAAAAAGAGACTAAATAGAGGAAGTCTCGGCCAGTAATAATGCCACAGTTTAATGTGTCTATCAACCAAAGGACTGCCTTCTCTACAGGGCTTTTATTTTTCCACCTACAGGGCTTGTTGGGGTGTCATTATTGTGCCATGACCTCTAGCTTTTATTAATATATTTGTATAACAGAAAATTTTTTAATAATAATACGCGGTTAACCGTGCGTGATCAATCATGTTATATTTTAATAGAATTGACAAATCCGCACTGTACGATATATATGTTTGTTTATTTACTTTTTAAATATTTTTATTTTTATAAACGGCAAGGAGATTAGATTAAACTTTTATTGGGAGGAGGGTTTAAAAGGGTTTTTAAAAATACTTTTTTAGAAAAAATTTTATTAAACATCTTTTTTAACACTTGTTTTCACTTTAAAACATATATTGATCTATGCTATGCCAAAGCATAGCAAAGATCAGTGTTATCAGCGATCTATGCATAGAGCCTGCCTGAGAGCAGACTCTATACATGGAACGTCAATCCAACAGGACGGAGCTAAGTGACTTACCCTGCCCGCCGGTACAAGTAAAGGCAGCCATGCTGCGGGGGTTCCGATCACTCAGTGACAGGAGCTTGTCCTGTCACTGAGTACCTTAAACGCCACGAACACTATATTTAAGGGGTATTTAAGGGGGTTAATGGCAGGATCGCAGCTGCCTGTCATTATGCTGGGCTCCTGGGACACTGTGTGCGCAGGGCTGCTCTCACTGCAGTGGTCCCGCACACATCAAACCCCTCTCATAGTCAGGATTGTACATATACATTCCTGCTGCATGGGGTATGTGCAGCAGGAATGTATATCTATGTATTGCTGACATGAAGGGGTTAAAAATACTAAACACCGGGAGTTCAGAGTTTTCCATGATAACTAAAAAACAATTTTTATGTAAATTACAAACTTGCTTTATTTTACATGTACTGTTGATTTAGATTTTGAAACTTATAATGACAGTGACATTTTAATTGTTTAAAAAGTTTAAAGTTTAAAAGGAAAAATGACAAGAGGTGTATTCGAAGGTTGGTGCAAAGGGTGAAAAAAACAGCAGGTCAAACATCCAAAGACCGGAAGGCCAACCTGGAACAGTCTGTGGTCATGGTTTCAACAAGTATCATATGCTGTACACTAAACCAAGCAGAGCTTTATTGGCAAAGGCCAAGGAGGAAACCATTGCTGAAAAAAAGGCATAAAAAGGAACAAATGATATGTACCAAAGAGTGCCTTGACAAACCACAATCCTTCTGGGAAAGTATTCTGGGGACAGATCACAGGTCCTCCAGCAAGACAATGACCCAAAGCAAACATCAAAAAGTAAACAGGAATAGTTGAAAAAGAAAAAAAAAAGACTTTTAAAGTGGTCAGTAATTAGTCATGACCTCAACCCCATTGAAAATCTTTAGGGTGTGCTGAAATCTGCAATTGGAAAAACGACCCTGTAAACATTCAAGAGCCAGAACAAACTGCAAAGGAGGAGTGGGAGAAAATACCAAAGGAGAAATACAAGAAGCTTTTGCCAGAGGGTATGCAACCAAGTAGTATCTCGAGGTGCCTTTATTGCTGCACATGCTGTTTCTTCTGGTTGTTCTTTGAAATTACAACATGAAAATTGAAAAACAATATTTTATTGTTGTATTATTTTTAATCACTAATTAAAATATTCTGAGCATATAAAATTGGTACATTTACATTTATTTGTGAAGACATTGTACAGTCTATGGAAAAATAAGGGGGTGCTAATAATGGTGAGCAGTAGAGATGAGCAAATCGCTCATCTAAACAAAGCGAAGCATTTTGTTTGATTCGCGCTCCGCTCATCAAGGCACTGGCCTTTCAGCACTGCTCCGCTCCCTGCCACTCTTCCCAGGATGCCAGGAAAAAGTTGGATCCAATCCAGGGAAACTTCTACCAGTTTCCCATAATTGGATCCAGCTTTTTCCCGGCACCCAGCGTGGAGCAACAGGGAGCTGAGCAGCGCTGAAAGGCTGGCGGCTAGATGAGCGGAGCGCAGGTCAAACAAAATGCTTTTAGTGAGCAGCACTTTTCTTTTAACCACAAGTCCTCTTTAACTCATATTACTATCAAAATAATCAACTGAAAAGGTTGCTAATTAAGTAATTAACTTCCTTCCTTTCTCTTCTTAAAAGTCACTGTTTCCAGTAATATTAGTTTCTGTAGTTCAGATCAGTTGATATAAACGCTAATGATTACAAGAATTTCCATGATGAAAAAAGTTACACAAATTTGCTCTCTAGAGTTATTCCAAAGAAGACAATTATTGAGCTATCATCTCTCCATGCATCTTTCCTGCCTCTATTATGAAGCCATGTAAAAGAAATCCAAACTAGCCCTCAGGGGCCAGTTTCAGAGCATATGAAAACAGTATTTAGCAGAACAGGTGCTTTTCTCTTCTTGTGTTATTGGTGTAAAAATTGTTCAAAGAGAGAAAAGTGATTCTTATTGTTTTCCACCCTTCCCTTGTTACCTGAAGTGTACAAATTTGCTGTGAACACAGAACATTGATACATGCACCAACCATGAGTGATATGTCTGCCTTAAAGACAAACAATCTGTATTGCAATTTCGCTTGGTAGTTTGACAGTGCAAGAAAATGAAAACGATGTGCGGTAGAGAATAGGCATTTTTACAGTCTCATTGTTTTCATATTGTTTTATGAAAAACTCTTTCTCAAGGGCACAATAGATTTTTTACATCTGCTATGGTCCTGCAGAGTTTATTAAATGTCTGTTTGTTTAACCCCACAGGAAGAAAAACCTCTCTTTGTAAAGGGATATTTAACTATTACCTCAAGACTAGGGATGGTCCGAACAGAGTTTGGTTCGGGTTCGTACGAACCCGAACTCTCGGCAATGATTTCCGCTGTCTGCTTTCTCCGTGGAGAGGGTGCATACAGCAGGAGGACCGCCTGGAAAACTGGGATACAGCCATAGCCATAGGCTGTATCCCAGTTTTCCAGGCGGTCCTTCCGCTGTGTCCACCCGCTGCACGGAGCGGGCAGACAGCGAGAATCTGATGCCAAGCGTTCGGGTTCATACAAACCCGAACCTCGGCAGTTTCGGACCATCCCTACTCAAGACATATAACTTTCTGATATAGTGTTATCACTAATAATACTGGCCTTAGCGTGGTTTTGTATGCTTTACAACTGACTGGAAATAGAAAATAGAAAAATTACTACTAATTACTACAGTATTTTCTGCACCTACCCAGCTCCTTTCTTTCTCCATAGACATCCTCTGATGTCAAAGGTGGCTTACTATAGCTAGATCTTGCTTCTTGTTTCTGGTGGTGACTCCACCATCTCTGACCAGCCATTGCAGCCTTTATAACCAGCTCCACAATATATACACAATTACATATAAATCTGCGCTGAATGATGCAGAACAGACAGGGAATTAATGCAACAGTTACTGCAACCTCACTGTGCAACAGCTTTCAGTAGGGAACTAGCAAGAGTGCTGCGGGAGGAGAGTAGGAAAGGTGGGAGGACTTTCAAGGCTGAGGGAAAGCAATGGATTTGGGGAATTGTAGTACTGAGTGCAATTAGAAATTAAAACCACAAAATACAGAACTAAGACCCAAGAAACTATTCAATTTTTTTGTAGCTATAGAACTGGGGCAGACAGGTAAGCAATGCTATCTGCTATAATTTTTATTTTTATATTTTCTACCTAATGTCAAAGTACCCCTTTAAGTCTTGGTATGTTAGATTTGTTGATCTGCAGCATTACTGGATAATTAAGAGGGGTTAAAGTTTCTGTTAAACTACATGCTATATGAGGCCAGAGAAGGAAGAATTTTCTGTATCATATAGTACTTTTTACTGCTTTGCGGCAGAAGTAAAAGACACCAAAGTAACAGTAAACATTAGATTATAAGGAGCCTGATAGTAAATCCTTACCGGCCGTGTCTTTTAAAATGTGCTTAATGCCTTGGTTAAATCAAAAAATTATCTTTTAAGCTTGCAACACTGTGTCATACTAGTGTGGCCTAGAGTGTCTTCGCCCTAGGTCTGAGACGCCTCTCCTTTCTTCTCCCCCACCCTCCTCATCATTAGGAATACCCCAAGGTAGGATTTCCATTCATTGCTCGTCTAAACAGTACACCTGTGTCGCTATGGCACATGTGCACTGTTTAAGCAGATGGTACTAGTGGTTTGGTGGGGTGGGTTGATAGATAAGAGTAGCAAGTAACTTGGATTGAGAGTGTTTTACGAGAACAGATCTCAGTTTTTCAAAATGAAGAGCATTGCTTTGGTTTAAGAGCTTCCTGTACTGGGTGGAGTGGGAGTGGAGGAGGGGCATGGTCTGCATAGCGGGGTCTACAACACTGTACTCTGACCAGGAAGTCTCCCTCACCAAATCAATGCAGATCCATTTCAGGCTGGGGCTTACATCAGGGGACAGGACTGTGAAGGTAATATCTTCATAGCTTTAACCCCTCTCTTCCCAGACAGAGAGTGCTGGCATTTATGTGTCCCCATATGCCCTGCTCATTCCTTCATGCTCCATGCAGTCTCTGTCAGCCCTAGTGTTTCCCATCCTCTCCATTCCTGCTATAATGTACCTGCAGTTACATTCAGCTATACACACTGCTGTTATAATGTGCCTGCACTTACACTCAGCTATACACACTGCTGCTATAATGTGTCTGCACTTACACTCAGCTATTCACACTGCTGTATAGAAAAGTTTCTGTCACTGTCCTCCTGCACAGCTCTGTGATTCGCACTTCCTGACCCATTGCAGTCATGTGAGCACAGAGACCTCTGCCAGCAGCCCTGCCTCTCTATTCTAGTCTGTTGTACTACACTACTGCATTATGGGAATCTGCAGTTCCATCCTATATCTACAAACTGCTGCTGTTTTTTCAGGCTTATGCACTTACTATACATTATACTCCACATGCTGATTGCTATACTGGCTAGTAACTTATAATATCACATATTCAGCTGTTACTGAATGTTTGTTTAATTTGTTCTACATGTAATTCAGAATAAAAAAAATAATTATTTTTGGGCTGTGGAATCAATTTTCTGCATTTCAATGATTTCTTATGAAAAAAATTAGCTTTGGTTCAAGAGTGATTTGGATTACAAGAACGGTCCCGGAACGAATTATGCTCGTAATCCAAGGCACCACTGTATAAACAGAAGGCAACAGAAAAAAGAAATATTGTCACAGGAATGGGGTTGGATGAATTTCAGGGGGTGTTTTTTTTTTTTTTTTTAATTTAGGAAAGTGCGGGAGGAAAATAGAGTACAGAAAAGAAACCCAAGTCAGTACAGAGACAATGACCAAACTCCATGAAGATATTGCTCTTTGATCTCAGGAACCCAGTGCTCTCTGTGCTGCCAGACCTACGGTATGTGGTGGTGGTAATATGTGGTCATGATGTGTGGTATTATTTGGACCTTGCAGTAGTATGATCGGTAATAAATAATTGATCTTGACATACTGGGCATTTGCACAGTATGGTGATAATATCTGTTCCCTTTTGTTTGTGAAGGTGTTGGATAGAGAATCCACATTTAGTTTTTTAGCATTGCTCATTTTATGTGTGTACTAAATAGAACTTTACAGAAGCATTTGTAGGAACCAGTGAAAGGAAAGCAGATGAGTTTCCCATAGTAACCAGTATAATGTGTTTAATTGTATATACAATATTTGTATATTACTAGCCATGCAAACACTAAATGCAATTGAGTAGAGATTTCCTCTCCACAGTCTGTGCAAATCATAATAATTCAAAGTAAATTGAGAAGATTTTCTTACTGAAATAGATGGAATGATTTATTTTTTTTGCTATTTTTATGAGTGGATAATTTACTATGTACACCTGCTTGCTCACATGTATATTTAGTACATGCACTAATAAAACGAACAGAGCACACGACCTTGGAAGATGCACAAGAATATAATTTATTGCTTTATATGGCAGTTCTGCATATAGAACAGGAATAGTGTTGGTTACTAAGACTAGGATAAGCTTCACTGACAATAGACAAAGCACTGAAAGCAAACACCAAATGTACCCATTAATTAAATGTGCATTATTTCATGAGAAATCATAGATAACATCAGCAGCACATCTGTGCTCTATTTACTACATTAGCTATAATGGTCTCTGCACGATTACATAATTTTAAAAACAATGAAAGGAAAAAGAAAATAATATAAATAAAGAATGGTTTTGCCACATACCTTGTCCGTGATTTAGTTAACTAAGCAAAAAAACTAAGCAAAAAAAAAAAGGAATGGTGTTCGTAAAATGTGGATAAACTACAGTATAATTAAACCTCAGACAGGACAGGGTATACTCACTCCCTTTACTTTGCAGGTATATTTGGCATTAAATATATTATATTATACATGACATTTGGCATTTTTCTCATTGAAATCGAGAATCATTTGTAATTTGTCCCTTTCCCTTAGGCTAGGTTCACACTGCGTTTTTGCAATTTGTTTTTTTCATCCTTTTTTTTCAAAAAACGGATAAAAACGGATGACAAAAATGGATGCATTTGTGTGCATCTGTTTTCATCTGTTTTTCCATTGATTTCCAATTTTAAAAAAAAAGGATCAAAAAGGTTCCGTGTTTTTGACTGAAAGAAAAACGTAGCTGTCACTACTTTTGTGTCCGTCAAAAAAACGGATCTGTTTTTTTTTTTTTTTATAATGGAAGTCAATGGAAAAACGGATCAAAACGGATGCACACAAATTCATCCATTTTTTTTCATCTGTTTTTTTTTTGCAAAAAAGGGATTGCAAAAACGCAGTGTGAACCTAGCCTTTTTTTTGCCTCTGTGTCCCTGGGCATCCTTTGTTGCTGTCTTTTGGATTTGTGTTTGTCTATTTACATAAAAGAAGTTCCAGGTCACAGGGGTTAGCAGTGCTGACATCACAGCTTTGAAAGCCTGTAGCTCCACCCCCTCCTCTCTGAATCTAGCACCACCTACATTACCCATAGGCAGGGGAATGACTGCCTCAGGGGTTAGTGCTGTTCCCTTGGATCTTTGGTTCAAATCTAGCTATATATGTCCCCCCCCCTCAAATAAAATAGTTAAATAGTGGACCCTGTGCTGGTAGTAATGCATCTCATCAGTGTGGTGGCGTTGTGGTTAGCACTATTACCTTGCTGCACTGAGGTGCTGGGATCAAAACTCATCAAAATGGGGGCTGGCATTTTTGTCTCTTGAAAATACTGTGTAAAGAAACCATATGCATGTAGACTGGGCTGGATTATGGGTGCTGGAGACCCCACCATTTTATATCAGATGGTATCTGCAACCACTGCAGTGTCTGTATCTTTGAGCTGTTGTACAACTACAAGCCCCACCACACACGTCCATGTTAGGAGTTGTAGTCCTGGAATACATACACACCACAGATTGTCATCCTACAGGTTGGTGGGGTTTCAGCAGGACAGGGCTTTAATGAGCCAGGATTCTGTTGCAAGTTTCCCTCAGCAAGAAATAGAATTGTGACTCACATGAGGTAAAGTATCATCTCTCCTCTCCATATTACACTGCCCTGACACGGCACAGCTTTACAGTACATCGATAGCAATATTGTTCCTTTATTTATATAGCTCCAACTTATTTTGCAGTGCTGTAGAAAGTATAATCACTCATATTGGTCCCTGTCCCCAATAGGGCTCACAATGTGTGTGATAAAATCCATGTAAATATTGGGGGACATCCATGCAGCCGTTATCCTTGGTGACATTTGTCTCAGGACTCCAACACTACAAAGCCACATGGCTAACCTCTGTGCCACCCACAACATAGCTATAAGACCCTAGGCTCTTCCATGTCATGCTACCCTTACTGCTGCAGTTTCTACTAGGCTCTGATGTTAGCTCCTAGAGGGGCGGGGCCAAATCAGTGTGGATTTATGCCCCATCTACCTGATGTCTCATTGTTCCTTTAGTAGAAGAAACAGGAAACAAAGGGGGAGTGTGACATTATAGGAAACAAAGAAAATGCAGGCAGAATAATCAAGTGTATATACTGAAGAAAATGCAGTGATGCTAAAACTGTTTTCTCATGACAAAATTTACTTTATATTAGTAGTAAATTGTGGTTGATACATTAACCCTTTTGATTTGAAAAAGACTAAAAAGTCATTAAAAAATTTAAAACATTAGCATTTTTCTAGGCTTGAAATTCTTTGCTTGCAACAAAGATAGTGTTGCAACACAAATTAGATAATAATTCACATTTACAATATGTCTAATTTATGTCGCATTATTTGGTAAAGATCCTTTTACTTTTTAGGATGTCATAAGACTTAGTTTAGTATTTTTGAAATTCTACATACAGTTAAAGTGGTAACAGTCAAGTACATTAAAAGGAGGTATGATAAAGTAGATAACAGGAGTTAATATTGCATGTAACTGTGCTAACAGTGGTGACTAGGGATGAACAAACTTTTGAAAAGTTTGATTCGGTTCGGTCCGGCAAACTTTCGTGAAGTTCGGATTCGTATGAACCGAACCTAAAACGAACCTTGCAATAACGGCTGAATAATTGCAGCTACAATAGTGGGAGTGTGATAGGGTATAGTTTCATTTAGTTGCAGTTGCTATTACAATGAAAAAAGTGGGAAAAAAAATCAAAGTTACATGGGACATAGGACACAAAGTTCCTTGGACCCAATAGGGTGGAAAACAGACATTTGACAGTGGAACCAACAGCAGTAATAGTACTGTATTGAACCCAGTGTGGAGGAGCAATTGATTGCAAACAGCCAAGTATGGTTGAAAAGAGACTATTGGAGGAGGCGGCACCACTTGATTGCACCAAGCCCAGTATGATTGGGAACAGACTATTGGAGGAGGAGGAGGCAGTACTTGATTGCACCCAGGCCAGTATGATTGTGAACAGACTATTCATGAAGGAGGATGGTCAGCCTTAGAGTGGTGGCCTGGGATTCCTCGCTGATGATGTTGGTTACCGCACTTTCCAGAATACGGATGAGTGGGATGATGTCCTTGATGCCTGCTCACAGAGTCGCGTCCTCAAAAGGGATCAACAATTGGCACAACATGTTCGAAGAAACCTGTGCAAGAGGTTTATCACAAGTGCCATACAAAGTGTATGACTCCCTGCTGCACTGCAGGGAAAAGGTTCCTCCCTTTGTGGGCTATAAGACTTTCCACCGTTAGTTGACCTTGGCTCAGCCATTCATATATCTCCTACCTGATCTAGAGGAGCTTCTGCCCACTGTGGCTCTGTTCACCCAGGCTCACAAAATGGAGGACAGCCTGAGAGCTCCGGGCCTGACATCGTTGGTAAGACACCGGGGCAGGTTGGACTGCAGTCAAAGCAGTGGATGGTTGCAAGCTGGAGGAGGCAGAACTTGTGCAGAACTGGCCCCCTAAAGCACCGGGGAGGTGACAGTGGCAAGAATGGGCTAACTTTCTATTGGTCTTCTGGGGGAATGTTGACCCAATGGGCAGTAACAGACATGTACTGCCCTTACCCATAATTAAAGGACCAGACACTGGGGTGCACGGCACTGGGGTGCACTTTTCCCAAAGTTCGTAATGAAACTGGTTTGTAACGGTTCGGTTCGCTCATCCCTAGTGGTAACAATCAGCTACACTAACAGGCACGATGAACAGGTACATTAACAGGAGCGAAGATCAGCTACAGCAACTGTGGACAGGGATGACTATTAAGTACAAAAACAGGGGACAGGGCCGGTTATAAGGTACAGCAACAGGGGTCAGAGGCAACAATTAGATACAGCAAGAGGGGACAGGGCGATGATCATAGTAGGAAGGGGTTAATTTGTATTACTGTATGTAATGAAAAGATCTAAGCCTGGAGAGCTGTTCGATGTCGACCCATCCTGTAATTTTTTCACTGTGCTTGATCAGTCTGTAATGACGGACCAACTCTTATATGACTCAGAACCTCACAAAATAAAGCAAAGAAAATGAGTTATGAAACAACTCAGATGAATCCGCTGCCTTCCCAAGATGAGTAAAAGCAACCTAGTAAACATAGTAGCACTAGCTGATTATATATATATATATATATATATTGTACCAGGCCTCTCCTTTGTAGGCTCTCTAACCTTAATTTTTTTGCACTGTCCAATGACCATTTGTTAATTCAGATTATTGGCAATCCAATCCCTTCAAATCCTATTAATGCTGAATTAACAGATTTTTTGTGGTGGAGTCCAATTTTCATTATATAACACTGTGTTCATCTAATTTTATCATTTGGGAAGTTGTGACAAAGCTGCACAAATTGTAAATTCATGGCATATACTTATAAACATATATAAACATATGTGCGCTGAGCCGATCAGCCAATCAGCTGAGCGCACATATGATTCAAAATGTTTCTTCTAATAATGCTATTGTGATAACATAATTAGAAGAAACATTTGATGTTTTAATTAAAGTAAAGTATTGATTATTACAGTTTGCTCTATTACCGGGTATATGAATTAACGGCTTAATAGAGCTTCCTGTAATAATTAATATTTAATTAATATAACACATTTTTGTTGTAATAAAATTTATTTTGTTGTTCAATAATTTAATTTAAACAAATCCATACTTGTGCAATTAAATATACTGTAAAAAAAATAAATATATATATATATATAAATACACATTTATTTATATATATATATATATATATATATATATATATATATATATATATATATTTATTTTAACAGTATGTTTAATTGCACAATGATGGAATCTTTTAATTAAATTATTGAACAACGAAAGTGACTTTATTACAACGAAAATATGTTCTATTAATTAAATATATTAACCATTAGAGGCATCGGCATTACTGCATAGGATCGCTAACCCCTTAATGCCGATTCCTTTAATACGGTTTCCCTGCTTTCCCAGATGCATTCCAGAGGTTTTGATTTTATTTGTTATTTTAACCAGATTCGTTACGAACTTTCTTTTTGCAAAGTTCGTAACGAATCTGGTTCGTTATGGTTCGGTTCGCTCATCCCTAGTTTTGATCAGTTTTAGATTTCCTTAAAAAACAAACAAACAAAAAAAACAGATCAAAACGCATCTTTTTTTAGCTTACATGGAAACAAGATCAACCACGTTTTTCTGTACACAAAAAAAATGGATGCGTTTTGATCCTTTTTTTTATGTTTTTTTTAATGGATGTCAATGGAAAAACTGATCAAAATGGATACACACTAGTGTATCAGTTTTTCATCGGATAAAAAAATACATAGCAAAAACGCAGTGTGAATCCTGCCTTAGGCGGGGTTCACACTACATTTCCTATTCTTGTCACTGTTTCCATTTCAGTATGTTTAATTTTGATGTACAGAAAAACACGGTCAACCACATTTAAATGTACGTCAAGAAAAAAAAAATCTTTTTTCATTTTTTTTTTAAATGTAAGTGCAGTGTCCCAGAACATGCAGACTACTACTCCTATTATGGCCATTTCTAATGCTGTGTCAATGCCTGTTCTGGTAAGTGTTTGCACTGCAACTGCTGCTGGTTTTCCCCTAGTATTCTCTGGTAGTGTGCATTCTCATGTGTATTCTCATGTATTCCTGTGTATTATTGCATTGTACAGTGGTATGCAAGGCTGTTGATCACGTGACCTGTAACCATGGTTCCTCCAATGGCCGACTAGCTCTGGCCAGGAGCAACCATGTGACCTCCCACTTCCTCCTAACAAGTTAGTATTCCCCTGGCTGCTGAGCAAGGAGGTTGTGTGTGTCCTCCCTCTCCTTCCTCAGAGGAGTTGTGGATCGAGTGCTCTGCTGTATTCAAGTCTTCGGCTGTATCTGCCTGCTCAAGTGTCCGGAGTCTTCTCTCTCATCTGGGTGTCATTCCGTTATCTCTTCTCATCGCTGCAAGGATTCACAGCAAGTATTATTCTCAAGCTAATCCACCCAGCAACGCTATTTCTCTCATACTCCTACTCCCATCATCCGGCACGTATTCTCACAGCCTATGCAGCACCACTCCTGCTTTATTTGTCAAAGCCTGCTATATACCCGGTTGCATCCGGAGAGACTGTTGCTACTAGTTACCTCATCTATAATAAAACTGCTGTTACTGAACCCTGGCATTGGTGTCCACTGACTGGTGCCCTGACTAGGTGCAGCGAAGAATCGCATGCCCATCATCACCCGCAGATTCCACAGACCGGCCCTACAGCTGTGCCGCCCTCAGGCCTATACCGTGACAAGTATAACCCCTGCAGCTGCCCCGGTCATTGCCCGCTCATAACACCAGCACTGCGGAAGTGGCCCCCAGGGGCCAGGGCATCGCATTTTTGGCGTCACGAACAGGATCACGTACACCCCGCGGTGTTCATATTTGCTACCACTCATCATCCTCTTGGCGCTGCATAGGCTGTGAGAATACATGCCGGATGATGGGAGTAGGAGTATGAGAGAAATAGCGTTGCTGGGTGGATTAGCTTGAGAATAATACTTGCTGTGAATCCTTGCAGCGATGAGGAGAGATAACGGAATGACACCCAGATGAGAGAAGGAACTCCGGACACTTGAGCAGGCAGATACAGCCGAAGACTTGAATACAGCAGAGCACTTGATCCACAACTCCTCTGAGGAAGGAGAGGGACGACACACACAACCTCTTTGCTCAGCAGCAAGGGGAAGACTAACTTGTTAGCAGGAAGTGGGAGGTCACATGGTTGCTCCTGGCCAGAGCTAGTCGGCCATTGGAGGAGCCATGGTTACAGGTCACGTGATCAACAGCCTTGCATACCACTGTACAATGCAATAATACACAAGAATACATGAGAATACACATGAGAATGCACATTACTAGAGAATACTAGGGGAAAACCAGCAGCAGTTGCAGTGCAAACACTTACCAGAACAGGCATTGACACAGCAAGAGAAATGGCCATAATAGGAGTAGTAGTCTGCATGTTCTGGGACACTGCATACCTCCCTAGCAAATTTGAGCCGACCTAGGCGAATCTATGAGTGGTAGCAAATATGAACACCGCGGGGTGTACGTGATCCTGTTCGTGACGCCAAAAATGCGATGCCCTGGCCCCTGGGGGCCACTTCCGCAGTGCTGGTGTTATGAGCGGGCAATGACCGGGGCAGCTGCAGGGGTTATACTTGTCACGGTATAGGCCTGAGGGCGGCACAGCTGTAGGGCCGGTCTGTGGAATCTGCGGGTGATGATGGGCATGCGATTCTTCGCTGCACCTAGTCAGGGCACCAGTCAGTGGACACCAATGCCAGGGTTCAGTAACAGCGGTTTTATTATAGATGAGGTAACTAGTAGCAACAGTCTCTCCGGATGCAACCGGGTATATAGCAGGCTTTGACAAATAAAGCAGGAGTGGTGCTGCATAGGCTGTGAGAATATGTGCCGGATGATGGGAGTAGGAGTATAAGAGAAATAGCGTTGCTGGGTGGATTAGCTTGAGAATAATACTTGCTGTGAATCCTTGCAGCGATGAGAAGAGATAACGGAATGACACCCAGATGAGAGAGAAGACTCCGGACACTTGAGCAGGCAGATACAGCCGAAGACTTGAATACAGCAGAGCACTCGATCCACAACTCCTCTGAGGAAGGAGAGGGACGACACACACAACCTCCTTGCTCAGCAGCCAGGGGAAGACTAACTTGTTAGGAGGAAGTGGGAGGTCACATGGTTGCTCCTGGCCAGAGCTAGTCGGCCATTGGAGGAACCATGGTTACAGGTCACGTGATCAACAGCCTTGCATACCACTGTACAATGCAATAATACACAGGAATACATGAGAATACACACTACCAGAGAATACTAGGGGAAAACCAGCAGCAGTTGCAGTGCAAACACTTACCAGAACAGGCATTGACACAGCATTAGAAATGGCCATAATAGGAGTAGTAGTCTGCATGTTGGGAAATGGTCATAATGTTAGTCAGTATGGCATATAGCAGCATCCATTTTTTCAATTTTTTTTTCTTATTAACAAATATGTTAAGCAGCAAAAATGCATTGTGGACCTAGCCTTAGGGCCTGTTGAGGCTAGCCTTAAATTGGTACTCCGGCGGGGGGGGGGGGCTATGGTCACTGACTGGCTAAGCGGACTTGAGACGTCACGTCTCGAGCCCGCGTCAGACACCAGGAAACGGCCGGGCAGCGGGGATCGGAGCGCCGTAATACGGGACCCACCGCTGGATCCGGGGAGGTGAGTGGACGTCGTTTCCCTCAGCCACCTCCTCCTTGGCTAGATCCCAAAATAGCTCCCCCCCCGCCGGAGTACCCCTTTAAAGCCTGTTGAGGCTTTACTATAGCAGCTGGGACCTGAAAATGTTGTTTGCCTTGCCCCTCCCTCCTCCCAAAAAAGATTTAAAAAAAATAATGCATATTATTGTGTAACATTTCTGAAAACACAGTTGTAGTCAATATAATTAGTACCCCTGAATATTCAGTACAATATGTTAAATAAAAATGTGTTTAGTGAACCTGCTTAGACATATATGAATTCATATATCTATTAAAGAAAAGCACATACAAATAGCAAAATTAAAATGTGGTAGGAAAATAGGATACATAAAGGATATAAAATGCCAGAATACCATTACTGGCCCTGTTTTTCAATTTGAAACAAAGAACAAAATCAGACTAACCTGTGCTGAATTGGAACTTAGACTTCCCTGTTCCAAAATTACCTTTGCTTGATTATTGAAATGGTTATTTTTGCTCAATGTCTCCATGGAAAAGACATTGTCGGTTAATTCTTCTTTCAACA
Source organism: Dendropsophus ebraccatus (assembly GCF_027789765.1). Lineage (NCBI taxonomy): Eukaryota > Metazoa > Chordata > Amphibia > Anura > Hylidae > Dendropsophus > Dendropsophus ebraccatus. Next base: position 136,703,965 of record NC_091454.1, read on the forward strand.
TGTTGAAAATTTTTTAACAATAATGACGGTCTGCTGGCCGTCGTTCCGTGTCTCCTATAGGACAATCCAAAACCGTACAGAACAGAGGTCAGTGGTTATCTGTGCGGTGAAGCAGTGATCTGTTTGTCTTCTGCTTGTTAAACCTTTTTTTTGTGTTGCAGCATGTAATGAATATTGGGTAACTTACACTCTGCAGTACATAAGGGGTTAAGCAGAAGGACACAGGACACTATTACCTTCTTTCCAGGGCCTCATAGCAGCTGCCTACCATGCCTATATGGCAACTACGCCTTTGCCCATGAGGGCCACATGCACCAATTGGGCATTACTGGTTTTAAAGAGATTAGATTATTTCATGAAAAAGGTTTTTCTCTTACAAATATTATACAGTGAAAATATTAATTTAACACACACAATATTCTTGAAAATGGTAAAATTAGCATAGTGATTACCCTCACATAAAAAAATATTTCTATTCACAAATACATATGAATGTGATGTCTTGTACCCTAAAATTATTTACGATAGCTGAATATTATGCCGCATTATGCACAGTTTAGAATATGTATTTCGCAGTCTTAATTATCCTGTTTAGAGAACTCTTTTCTCATGTTATTTGTTATATAAAAAGTAACAGTTTTTGATATTTCGCATCTTGGTCAGGCAAATAAGCTAAGTGGGTGTAAAATGGATTTGCATGAGGATGGGGCTAAAATCATTTTCCTAATCTGTTCTAATGCAGGTAGAAACTTGCAGAAAGACCTTGAATTGTATTATTAAGGCAATCACACAGCGGGTATTAACAGTACAAAAATGTAGAACGTAATATTAGTTACCAATGCATCTTAACAATCCAAGTTATTTTAGCAATTTTGTGATAATTTTGTGATACAAAAACTTGCATGTAGTACATTAAGCAGTAATAGAGTATTTCTGTACAACAAAATCTTTCCAAACATGTTTTCTGGTATTGCCACCAAAAGACATTATATTTTTTGTTCCTTTTTTTAGATATCCTGGAGTTTTTGTTTAGATGTTTATGAACAAACTTTTTCTTTGTAAACAGCAAATATTTCTCCTGGCACATTTCCCAACCCATCGTCTTCTTCCGTGAGGGCCCACTCATCCAATCAAAGGCTGACTGGGATTGGACAGCACCACAGCCTGTGATTGGTTGAGTGGGCTGTCTCTCTTGTCTGTAGAGTGACAGCCTGCTTAGCCAATCACAGGCTGCAGTGCTGTCCTGTCCCAGTCAGCCTGTGATTGGCTGAGCACGCTGTCACTCCTGAAACAAGAGTGACAGCCCAGTCAACCATTCAACAGGCTGACTGAGAGGAGACAGCATTGTGACTTGTGATTGGCTGAGCAAGCTGTCACTCTAGTGACAAGAGTGACAGCCCGCTCAGCAAATTACAGACCGTGGTGCTGTCCCATCCCAGTCAGCCTGTGACTGTGGGCCCTCACCGGAGAAGACAACGAGACCAGACCGCAGAAGAAGGATGCATGTAAGTAAAGAACAGCTTGTTAAAGTTCGGTTTGGCACAAACCCGAACTTTACATTAAAGTTTGGCAAATCTGCCGAACTAAACTTTTGGCAAGTTTACTCATCTCTAGTGGTGGTAGCTACCTGAAAAAATTCTTAGATCTTTAAAGAATTCTTTAATTTAGCTCTTAGAATACACTTACTAGAATGGGCTAGCCTGGGAATGGTGACAGTTGTTAGAAATGTTCTCCTTTTGTAAATGATCTTCCTGATTGAGACACAACTGATTTCCATTGTTTGGGCAACTTTTAAAACCCTTCAGGATGGTGCCAATTTTTATTTTTGCATTTTCAGATTTCCTTACTGCCAAGTGCTATAATGCTTTTATTTTTGCAATAACAAAGCCACTTAAGGACATCTTTTTGTAAAACCAAAACTTACAAAAACTGATGATTAGAATAGTAAATTTATGTAGTTTTTGCTATGTATTACTTTAAAAAATATAAGCCTTTTTGTGTAAAAGATGCAATCTGAACCTCCATATTTTGACCTCTATAACTTTAATTATGTATATGTATAACTTTATGTATATAGAGCTGAGAGATGAGAAATTCTGCTATTTTGTATACTATTTTTAATTTTTATATGCATTTTAAAAGTTAAGCTATTTTAACATGCAGAGGTACCTGTCTCAGTTATGGTTGCCACTCACTTGTCGGGTCACAGATGTTTCTGTGGTTCGTGCTCCCCTATCTGCGAGTAGCACTGTGCCCTGTGTTTGGACTGGTCCCCAGCTACTCCACCTTCTCACACATCTTACACTGCCTCTCCCCCACTGCATGTGCGTTCCCGCCTCCTAGGGCGCATGTGGCGACTGTAAAATTTAAATGGTAAGTGCACCAGTAACTGGTAAATTGCTGGATGCTGACCCTATATATTACCAGCTTCTTTCTGTCTTCCTTGCCAGATATTTGGTACCCTAGCCTATTGTGAAAGCAATTCTTTAACTTGTTTTCCCTGTCCATATACCAGATCTCTTTGTCTCCATTAATTGACTTTGTCTGCCTGCCACCTAGTCGAACCTGTCTGCCTGTTTCTGACTCTGAGTCTGTCTCTCGAGTCTGTACTATGCTACCCCTTGGCAACTCTCACCAAGCAAGTCATGTCAGGGGTAGCGACCTGGGGTTCGTCTGCTACAGTAATCCCATCCTGCCTTGCAGCGGGCTCTGGTAAAGACCAGCAGCCCCTTAGACTCTCTTCCCTGGTGCTTCTTATGCCACCACTTGCGGTGGCTCAGTGGATATACTATCTTTGCTCATTACAGTAACAAACGTGTTACTTTTTTTTAAAGTATGACTTTTTTATTTCATGAATGGGAAAAGGGGAAAAGGGGGTGGGGGTAATTTTTATTAGCAGAGTTTTGTAAAATTTTTAAAACATTTGTAACTTTTAATGTACTTTTAATTTTTTGTGCCCCTATGAGGCTTTATAAATAATTGGCATATGACTGTTTATACAGATCAATAAAATGGTATTGTATTGCCCTGATCTGTTAAATCAGAGATCTACTAGTATATTAGATAATGGCAAGTACCAATGCTTTCAGAAGACCTCTTACTGCCATGGCAACCAATTGTCACTATACAATTGCATTGTTTACAGCATCAGATAACCTCCTAAATGATGTGATCGCCATTGATTGTGGCAGTTGTAGGCAGGGGATAGGCATGATCAATAAAGCCGGTCAGTGAAGGGGGTGTTGGTTGCTCAAAAAGTATGAAGCCAGCTTAGCTCCTAGGCACCCATTGCCAAGAGGTTAATTCGCTAGACTAAGGGTCCATTTACACACACAGATTATCTGCCAGATTTTGCAGCCAAAACCAGAAATGGATTTGAAAAAAAGAGAAATCTCAGTCTTTCCTTTACGACCTGTTCCCTGTTTATAGTCCATTCCTGGCTTTGGCTTCAAAAATCTGTCAGATATCTGTCAAATAATCTGTGTGTGTAAACAGACCCTTATAAGTATAACCTTTTTTTCTAGGCATCACATTTCAACAACATAGAACAAACTAAGCTAAACTAAGACTGGGTTTAAAACAAGGTATTATGGCCCTCAATTTAGTTATAATTAGAGATGAGCAAAGCGAATCTGGCAACGTCAGATTTTTTGGGAATCACGCTGTCAAATTTTCTTTGTTCTGTGAAGCGAATTCACAGCAGTTTATTAAGCAAATTCGCTAAACATGGCGGCTGCACGTTAGCTTACAATACTATCTTTTTTTTTGGGGGGGGGGGCAAGGGATTATCCATAATCCCTTGCACCCCTCCTATCACCTGCAAACCCCACTGTGATGTTAGCGACCCTCTATATAGGGTTATTCGCTTTCTGAAGGCGGGCAGTCGGCTGTGTGTGTAGTGGAAAGAAGGATCGCAGCAGGCAGTTATAGCAGAGCAGGGAGAGAATAACATAGAAATAGGGACAGAGAGGATAGGCGGGTGGATTGTTGGTTGATTGTGGGAAGATTTGTGGTAGATTGTGGGTGACATTCTGTAGGAGCTATCAAGCCAGTATCCAGTTTACCAAGTAACTGGGTGCCTGTTGTGCATTATAAGAAGTCATTGGGATCGGTGAAGACAAAGTCCATATTATTGACTCACTGGGCGGTGTAAACTAGTAGTGTGTTATACCGATTTTCTGACATCAGCAAATTGAGCGTCCGCCTTGTAAACCTTTAAGACTCAGTCAACTCATGGGGGGGGGGACTTATCAAGACCTACGCTGGTTTTAAATTAGGACCCACTCCTTTTTCTCCAGCAGAATTCACTAAGAGGCGCACTCAACTCATAGTGTGTACCAATTTGCTTACATCAGTGAAGAAGGTGTTTGCCTTTCTTAGTGGGCTCTTGGAAAAAAAGTTACTATTGTCAGCAGCAATCACTGGAACTATCCACAATCTAATAAAATATATTTTGTTCCTTCTAATAATCCAAATACAAGCAATATGTCCAAGATTTTCTCACAGTATGGGCAATGTGAGCAGCCAAGGTGGCACACAGGGTTGTATCAGTGGAAAAGCTGTGGCGATCCTAACGGTATTGGAAGAGGGTTTCAGCTACCAGTTACACCTAGTGGGCAGATGAACACCAACCAGGCTGAGAGTGTTGACTGGATGCTTTCAAGTTCAAGCTCCACACCAGACAGTAGCCAATCCTGAAGACAGCAGTCAATTGATGGGTCATTCCAGAGTAGTGCCACTACCATTCCATAGCAAGGTCAGGATGTTTCCTCAGCCCCATCTGCTGTGGTGCCTCAGACCCAATTCTGCTTGCCAGGGCCATCAGTAAGAGAGCTCATGGTGAGCCTAGCACTCCCTCCAGAGCCTCTCATTTGATGCCACTAGTTCACCAATGTCCATTACTGGCCTGGGAGAAAGTGTAATTTTATGTTGCTCATTTACTAATATCCACCGCTGTCCTGGGAGAAAATTGATCCCAGGTGACAGGTTCCCTTTAAGTGTACAAAATGCATTTTTCTTTTAAGAATTTTATAAAGCCCTAAAGACATTTTCGAAGTGCAAATCCCATAAAGGCAGAGACGCACCTGACTTTTCTGCTACCTAAGGCGAATCATGAAATGTTACCTCTATGGTGGATGTGAGCATTTGAGGACAAATACCAAAGAAAAAAATCTATGATTTTACCTTTACACATGATGGAAATATGTCTAGTACACCTTATCAAATGCTTAACTTACATGGAGGTAAATGACATATCTGTATTACAGGACACTCAATAAATCCTCTATATGTTTAATTAGTTTAAGCTGAATGCTGCACTGAATGTTCACACCACCACAAGGTAACTATATTGTTCACACCTGCTCAACTATTGTTTCTGTATGCAGAAGTGTCAGTCCTCCTATATGTCAGTCCTTCTGGGGATTCGTCTATCTACTGTAGTCATTTGCAAGAATGTCTGGCAAGCATCTACTTAAGCATTTATGCAGCTGTGTATGGAAATGTTGTGACAGCATACTCTGTCAGTTAGACAGGATACAGTGCACAGAGCAAAGTCTTTGTGATGTCACATAAATAGTAAGATTCTACAGGATGAATTGTCAAAACCTGTTGCATTTCGAAAACTGCAGTTTTCTCCTCCCTCCACCAGGGATGAAAACTGTTGTGTTCTGGCTTGAATTTGAATTTTACTAAACACAGAGGAGAAGGGATCCTAATATGGAAGTTTTTTTTGGCTGTGATCAATTTTCATACTTTAGTACTTGAATTTTTCCATTTCCTGTCAGACATTAGGGGTTGTCTGGGGAGCAAAAGATGTCTGAAGCCTTCTGCTCCTCGCCATGCACTTTCTATGATTCCATATCTTAGATGTAAGCCTTCTGGGATGTGAAGGGGGCGGGCATACATCCCAATCATCTTTGTGGGTGAAACCACCCTCACACGCAATATCCAATAGGTGCATGATGTTCCCTTAATATCTGCGTTATTGTGCAGCTATTGGACATCACACATGATGATCAGGATATACGCCTGCCCCCACCACATGTCTGAAGGCTTACTTATGAGATTTGAAACCAAAGGAAGTGAGTGCCATGGAGCAGAAAGCTTAACCCCTAGACGACCATGGGCGTACCCGTGCATCCAGGGCCGCCTATGGGTGTTCAGAACAGGGCCGCGGCCGCGCTCTGAATCGCCACAGTCCTGGGGGCAGCATGTAGCCCGGGACTGCGGCTATTAGCGGGCACGGTCCGATCGCCATGCCCGCTAATTAAGTAATCAGATGCAGATGTCAAAGTTGACAGCTGCATCTGATTATTTGTATGTAGCCATCTCTGTTGTCTAGTGGGGCGTGCCGTAATCCAGAAAAATTGCAGTAAAAAAATTATCAAAAAGTTGCATATGTGCAATCAATGTACCCATAGAAAGAACACATCATGGTGCAAAAAAAGACACCTCACACAGCCCCATAGACCAAAGGATATCAGCGCTATAAGCCTGGGAATGGAGCAATTTAAAGGAACATACATTTGTTAACAATGGTTTGAAATTTTTAAAAGCCATCACATAAAATAAAAGTTATACATGTTATTTATCGTTGGAATTGTAACGACTTGAGGAACATATGTAATAAGACAGTTTTACCCCAGTGCGAGCGGAGTAAAAACAAAAAAAACCCAAATAAAAGAAATGCGTTTTTTTTTTCAATTTCACCACACATTGAATTTTAAAGGTTAAAGGAGTACTCTGGCACCCCCCCCCCCCCCAAAAAAAAAAAAAAAAAGCACACAGAATTTATACCTACCGTGCCTCCGGTGACTATCGCCGTTCAAATCTTCTGCTGGCTGTGTCCCTGTCATCTTCATCCTCCGTCCTTACTTCCAGGTGAATGGGAGAGAAAAGGCTGCTGGTGTGCATGTGCACCTGCAGCCTTTCCATTGGCTGGAGTGCATCATATGACTTCCAGATTGCTCAGCCAATCAGTTATATAACTTTGTAATGTGTATTAACCCCTTAGCAACTCATGACGTATCTGATACGTCATGGTGCCACACGGGGTGTTTAGAGAGGGGTCCCGCCGGGACCCCGCTGTGAACGGCGCGGATCCCGGCTGACATGTGCAGCCGGGCAGTGCCTCTATTAGCCGGCGCAGGTCCCGTTGCCGCGCCGGCTAATTAAGCCTCTAAGTGCAGCTGTCAAACCTGACAGCTGCACTTAGAGGCTTTCCTCCGTGCATCCCTGGTGTCTAGTGGGATGGATCCCGTTCTTCTGCCCGTGCCAGGCCTCAGCGTCTGAATGACCCTGATCCCGGCTCGGCAATAGATTGCTGTGGCCTGCAGCAGGCCAAGGCAATCTATTACCGATGTAATTGATTTTTGCTGTGTATATACACAGCATTGATCTCTATGAGAGATCAGTGCTGTTTATATACAAGTCCCCCAGGGGGACTTCTAGTTAAAGTAAAAATAAAAGTAAAAATGTTTTGTCCAAATCACCCCCCTTTTCCCATTTTATAAATATAAATAAATAAATAAACAAATAAATAAACATATTTAGTATCGCCGCACGCGTAATCGCCCGCACTATTAATTAATCATATTACTGATCTCGCACGGTAAACAGCGTCAGCGCAAAAAAAAAAATTCCAAAGTGCAATATTGCGCATTTTTGGTTGCATCAAATCCAGAAAAAATGTAATAAAAAGTGATCAAAAAGTCGTATATGCACAATCAAGGTACCGATAGAAAAAACGCATCATGGCGCAAAAAATGACACCTCACACAGCCCCATAAACCAAAGGATAAAAGCACTGTAAGCATGGGAATAGAGCGATTTTAAGGAACATATTTCTGTTAACAATGGTTTGAATTTTTTACAAGCCATCAGATAATATAAAAGTTATACATGTTATATATAGTTGTAATCATAACGACTTGAGGAACATGCATACCCAGTCAGTTTTACCATAGGGCGAACGGCGTAAATGCGAAACTCCCCGAAATCAAAACAAATAGCTTTTTTTTTTTTCAATTTGACAGAGCAAATGATTTTTTTCTGGTTTCGCAGCATATGTTATGGAAAAATAATGCCTGTCATTGCAAAGTACAATTGGTTTCGCAAAAAATAAGTGCTCATATACGTCTCTAGGTGAAAAAATACAAGCGCTATGGACTTTTAAACATAAAGTGGAAAAGCAAAAGTGCAAAAATGAAAATTGGCTTTGACCTTAAGGGGTTAATTAAGCAAAAAAATGTAATCGCTGCACCTTCCCCTTTAAGCAGTTTTTTTTCCCCACAAACAGACAGTTTTGAGAAATATTAAGTAATGGCCTGTTTAGCATTTTCCCTAAGACTCAAACCATAGAGATTCATAGATTTCCCATTACGCACATTATGTTGGGAGATATAAAAATCTAAATGCAAGTATGATACATACATATAACATTTTATTGGCCCCTCATTTTTATGCTGTCATGTTAATTCATTTTATGAATTCATTTTATACCTTGGAGTGGAGTTTGAAGTTATTTGCTAGTAACTTCATGAAACTCATCCAAGTGATCCTCAGATTGTTTCTTGTGACAAAATTTACATCATGCTAGTAGTAAATTTTGGTCTATACATCAACTCTTTTTTTTGTTGAAAATGCTAAAAAAAAAGAGAAAAAAAATAGCATTTTTCTGTTTCAGATTTTCTGCATGTAACAAAGATATTCACGCAACACAAATGAGATAATAATTTACATTTACAAATAAATAAAACCAGGCATTTATTTGCCACACTTTGGCTGAAGTGGCCTGTGGTACAAAGTAAGTCTTTTGCAACTAACCCTACAGACTCAAAGGGAACATTCTTGCCTAAAACTCCTGATTACAGTAACTTACTCCAACGCAGACTACCCTTTTACAGGGGTTACTTGTATTTGATATAAACCTCAAGTAAAAGGCCATCCAGGGAGGGGGTTCACATATAGTTGGGGTAATAAACAAGGTGTTGTTGTTTTTTTTTTGTTTTTACTTTTTGCAACTCCTATTAGCTTGTCATGATCATCTGCAGCAGTGGCATTTCACTCCTTAGACCAGGGCTGCTTTTGTGATGTAACCCCTTTCTTGCTGTAAGCTTCTCTGCTGTTGTTTATTCATCCAGATTTGGGACCTCAAAAACAGAGAGTGGGTAGTGATGCGTCTGAGTAAGATAGTAAGATTTTTTTTAGGCAGTTTTTCATTAACAGTATACTGCTTAGACCAGTGCTATTTTAGTCATGTAAACCATTCCTTTCTGTAATCCTGCTGCTGTTTGTTTACTTTTTGCCCAGATAGTAACTTGCATAGCCAGTAAATCAATAACTGCCCCAAACATGCCATATATAATACAAAACTGTAAATAATCCCCCAGTGCAGAACCATTATATTGAGTTTAAGCATTGTACTGTACTTTCTTCATCTCTATGTCATAGCATTTGGGAAAGGAAGAGGGCTTGTGAGTAGGTACTCTGGTCGTGCTCCCTAAAATGGAAAGTGATAAATAGCTGGGCATCATAGGTGGGGCTATGTTCAAAAACAGGGGCTCAATAACATCAGTAAATGCTGCGTTTACATGAAACGATAATTGACCCGATCATACGATTAACAATGTTGGAGTAACAATTTTTTTTTCATAACAATCAGCGTTTAGGTGGTACGATATATTGTATGGAAATTCGTTTTGCAATCGTTTTGCGATTGCTTAAGCCTATCTCACACATTGGTTAAATCGGCGAATGATCTGCGAATTTTTTGCAAACGACGAACAATAATTTTTTGTAAGATCAAAATGAACGATTTCTCGTTCGCTGTTTGATCGTTCGCAGCGTTTACACGTACGATTATCGTTCGAATTCAATCGTTCCGTGTAAACGCAGCATTAAGCACTAAAATCACCTTGTCTGCTGTGAAGGTTTAATGATTTCAACAAAGCTAAGCTGTTTTTTTTTTATTCTTTTGAATGTACATCTACACTTTAATCTTTATTCTGAAACAACTTGAAATGCCAAAATGATAAACAAGCAAGAATATAATTGCTATTTTGCACTACAGTCACAGAAATATTTCAATCTTAAGATAGAAAAAAATAACTATTCTATCACATCAGTAGGAGGCTGCTGTACAAGTGGTGAATTCAAGTCCTAACGGCAATTGACTTGTGATAAAATAGATAAAAGCATTCTCCTATCTAAATCATTTAAAAACGCGTGGCTTTTTGTTAATATGTTTCAAGGGGTACTCCTGAGACTAATGATTTTTAATTTGTTTTAAAAAAATTATATATTAATTAATATATTCATATATTATTACCTTGTAATACAATTTCATAAAAAAATTATATATTATATATATATATAGTGGTCCCTCAACATACAATATTAATTAGCTCCAGGACGACCATTGTATGTTGAAACCATTGTATGTTGAGACCAAAACTCTATGGAAAACTGGTAATTGGTTCTGAACCCTCGAAATGTCATGCCAAAATAAGGGAAAAAAAATGAAAATTTCAAGAAAAATAAGAAATATGGATAAAGCAAATCCTTACATAAAGCAATCAGAAAGAGTGACTGGAAGCTGTAAATCATTTTCTTTGTAGAAGACAAGAGCGTTTTCAGGGTCCTGTACAGACAACATAGGGTCCCCGAAAAATAAAGTAAAGCTGCCCTCACCTGGTGGCCAAAGGAGCAACTCATCCTGGCGCAGTTTAAGAAGCAAGCACTACAAGACATGTAGTATTAGGCTATGTTCACACACAGTATTTTTGTTCAGTATTGTGGTCTTCATATTGCAACCAAAACCAGGAGTGAATTGAAAACACAGATAGGCTCTGTTTACACACTGTTGAAATTTAGCGGATGGTCGTCATTTAATGGCAAATAATTGGTGTTATTTTAAAACATCGGCCATTGTTATAAAATAACAGCCATTATTTGTCATAAAATGATGGCCATACACTAAATTTCAATGTGTTTTCAATCCACTCTTTGTTTTGGTTGCAATATGAGGACCAAAATACTGAGCAAAAATACTGTGTGTGAACCCAGCCTCATACTGTACTGTAGGGAGGGGATGCTCAAAAGCCAATCACTGCATCCACTTCAGTAATACTGAGATTTTACCAGTAAAATGGCCACTTTAATTGGTCAATCATCTAGTTTTCTTTTACATGTGCCGCAGATCCTGACTGTCTGTAGCAGATCCATTAAAAAATAAAAAATAAAAAATCGGATTCGACAGGTGGAAAGATCACTCCGCACCAGAAAATGTGTTGACACCATGTACTTATAATTTTCCTTCTGCTCATACGTGCAGTATCTAATGATGGTGGCGGTGCATTTTGTGGAGTGCTGAGGAAGGTGTTCCAAATTGCAGCCATACTTACCCTCCCTTCCAAGAAAATGCTGGTCCATAAAAAGCATTAGCCACCTCCTTCTCCTCAACTTGGTGCCCCCACTTCATTCTTTATGTCAGATGGGAACTCTGACAGCAATGCCTCTACCAGCTTGTATTTTTGCAACCAGCTCCACTGATGGTATACAGGAACCAATGTTGTCCTTATAGTGGGGATCCAGCAGAATAGCCACCCAGTAGTCTCCAGTAATTAGAATTCTGTTAACTGTCCTTGATGGAAGGTGGCCCTCTGGCCCCTCTTCATCCCCCTAGCTGTGCTGCAGTGTAACTTGTAAGCTGCTCTGGGTGACAACTTGCTGTAAGCACAAATCCTTTTCCTCCTTGTTCTCCTCCACCAAAACTGTCCCCTGGCTGTGGAGGAGTTGACTGACATTTTGGAAAATGGGCTTTCTTCCTCCTCCTCCTCTTCCTTGTATGCCACCATGACATCATCCATCATCATATGAATGTTTTTTTCCAGCTGGTATAGTTTATGGACGGTAGCGCTGATGATGGTATGTTTAGCACTTACCAGCTTTGTGGCCATGTCCAGCATGTAGGCCCACTCCTTTCTCGAAGTGTTGTTGTTCAGCGCTGTGACTCACCTTTGCCTGCTGCAGCTCTAAGTCAACTATGGCCTACTGCTTGCAGACCCTTTTCAGGAAATCCGGCGGGTTCGCTTATCTCTAATCAACGCCACTCTGGACTACCATGAAAAGTGCCCAAGTGACCCACAGAGTTGCCACAGCACCCTGGCCTATGGCCAACAGCCTTTCACATTTGCTGGCTTTTCTGGTGTCTGATCCACTGCAGCTCATGCTTGACATTTAGGTACCTTATCATGACATAGAGAGTTTTCAGACCTGTATCGATACTGAGAACAAGCAGGGAATGGACCAAGGTCCCACTCTGTGTCAGTGAAAGAGTTGGGCTTCATAGACTTAAATTAGCAGCCTGACTCATGACTTCACATAGAGCTGGGAGAGGACCGCTGTTAGTGTGGCCCTCTCCCGACTTGTTCTCACTATCTGTATGAGTCTGAACACTCAGGCACGGACTGATCAAAACTTTTGTCATGTCTCTATGACATAAAAGCAAAAAAATGGCAAGCACTATCACCTATGTTCACACTATGCATTTTGCACACTGCAGAGGCTAAAATACAGACAAAAACAACAAAGAGATGGTTCCTATATAAACAATTAGCCTAAAGTGGGCATGAAGGATCCAAATAATCTCTGTTTAAAACACCCACAAGAGATGGATGGAGTGCAAACCTGTTGGATCCTTCATGCCCAGGTGCCTATTTCCTGTTGACTTCCACTCCATCCATCTCCTGTGGGTGTTTTAGGCCAGTAGCGGATTATAACAGGGGCGTTCCGGGCCGCAGCCCGGGGCCTTGAGCTCCTGGGGGGCCCATGACCACCCAAAAAGACTTATACTTTCAGTGGTGTACTGTCTCTTGGCTACACTTCCGCCATGATTTGCAAAAAAAAAATAAAAAAAATTTTTAATGGCAATTTTGCACAAATCAGGGCATCATGACATTATGTATACTGTACTATGAACGCCAGGCTAGTGCTTCCATAGTTACAGTGGGGTGGGGGGCCCAGGCTAGGTGAACAGCCTGGGGCCTATGGTAAAGTTAATCCCCCCCTGTTTTAGGCAGGGATTTATTGGATCCTTCATGCCCAGTATGTAGGCTTAATGTGAGCCCAAGAGAGGCCATTGTTAGTGTAGAAACTATCTTTCTGAGGTTCACCTTAAAGGGAACAATCAGCCCAATTAGGCAGATATTGTTCCCTGGAGCAACGTATAAAGCACATTCCGGCCACGGCTGCAGCAGGAGGTTTATACCGGGGAAAAATTAGTTTTATTTCCCCGGCTCATGACAGACACAGGCGGTGAAGCAGTCATCTAAGCGGCTCCCCGCCCGTGTCTAGTCACAGCACTCTGCCTGTCAGCGCGCTCCATGGGAATGACAGGCAGAGAGGTCAGTTACTGGCCTCTCTGCCTGTCAATCATCCCGACAAGCACGCTGACAGGCAGAGCGCTGTGACTAGACATGGGCGGGGAGCTGCCCAGATGACTACTTCCCCGTCTGTGTCTCTGTGTCTGTCACAAGCCAGCGGAATAAGAGTCATTTTTCCCCGGTATAAAGCTCCTGCTGCAGCCGTGGACGGTATGTGCCGTGGCTACTGCAGGAGCTTTATAAATTGCTCCAGGGAACCATATTAGCCCAATTGGGCTGATTGGTTCCCTTTAATGTGGTGAGATGGTACAACCTGTTTGATCGACTACTACTTTGCTAAGTCTTGTTAAAAAATGTTTGTTTGTTTTTTTTTAAAATTGAGATTTCGGGTGTTAGTTTGAATGTCCAGAGCATCACATGCCAGAGAACTGATAGAGGATAAGCACAATTTTATAGATGGTAATGAAATTTTAGGCTTAGCTGATTAACAAATTATAGAGTAGTAGTAGATGAAAGGGCCTGGGTAGGGTCTTGGAGAGCTTTGTGAGAAATCTAAATAGTATTTTGAGCTCAGTAGGCAACCAGTGCATTTAAAGAGGGGAGGCATCTGTGTAGTGGGTGGACAGAAAGTTGAGTCTAACGTCTGCATTCAGGATAGACTGGAGAATGTGAGCATTTAAAAAAGAACTGATAATAAAGAATTACAGTAGTAAAGATGAGAATGAATCACAGCAACAATAGGATTAATAATTTTAGCTGTTTTAAGATTATAGAAAAACATGGATTGTGGAGATGTTTTAGAGCAGGTGACATAATCATGCAAGTCAGTGGATATAGGAAGTAAAAGACAGATTCAGGGCTAGCGTGACCCCAAGAGAGCAGGCATGCAACATGGAATTGTGGTTGGAGATGAGTAAGAATAAAATATTCTAATGTTCGCTATTCATATTAAGTATTTTGCAATGCACTTATGCTCAATCGAGTAACAAACTCCATTAGTGGGAGATTAAAAAATTTTCTTCAGGGGCCCCTACTTGGCAGAGGGGAGGGTGTCTGGTCCACCTGAAGAACTCAGAAAATAATACAAACACCACGGAAATGGAACAGTTACAGAAGGGAAAGCATGCAGGGATGCATTAAAGACTCCCAGGCTGCTGTAATGGCTGTATACTGTACCAACATCCTGGTATACTATACCAGTATACTGTACTATACCAACATCCTGGCATTGGTTTTTAAATGTAGCCGAGAAGCATTAGTGTCAGCCATAGGTGTGAGGTGCAGCACTCCTTTCTCTCCATGTCCATATAATATTTAATAGAGAATTGACTTTATTCCTCTGTATTTCCCTTGACCTTTAATTTTCTTATGTGAATTGGTGAAAAAAATATTTAATAAATTAGCATTCTCATCATCACTCTCCACAATTCATGAAACCATATTGCCTCATGTACCATGTGCAGGTCCCCTGGTTCACATGAGTCCTTACACTAACTAGACACTGTGTCGGTCAGCGACCGCCAACCCGAATCGAGCGCAAGCAGGGAAGAGAGGCCATAGAATGGCCCTGCAACCCCAATGTCACAGGACCAAACCCCAAGGGCCCCCCCAAACCCAGCAGGTGCCGCTGGCGGAGAGAGCTGCCACCAAGCAACACAAGTGTTCACTTGACCTTTAATTTTCTTATGTGAATTGGAGAAAAAAATATTTCATAAATTAGCATTCTCATCATCACTCTCCACAATTCATCTCTCATTATTTTTAAAGGGCCAACACTTTCACTGTTAACCTTTTTACCTTTTACTGTACCTATTCAAAGAACATTGTAGGGTTTCTTTTAGTATCTTTAGCAATGATCCTCTGTGTTCTTCTTTCTTTCTTTCTTTTGCGCTCCTAATGATTTCTTCACTAGCAGCCTTCCTGTTTTAGCAGTGTAAATGCTATCTTTGTGTTATTAATGATCTAGATTGTATTTAGACACATAGGTTTTCTTTTTTTTTTTAAATCAGATAATTTTTATTGAGTTTTTTTTTTCCAGTGAATGAAAAGCAGTGATACAGAATGATGTGCCAGACAGGGCAAAGACAGATGTAATAGAATAAGAACATAGGGGGAGATTTATCAAACTGGTGTAAAGTAGAATTGTCTTAGTTGCGCCTAGCAACCAATCAGATTCCACCTTTATTTTTTTTTTAAGAATCTGTGGGGAATGAAAAGCGGAATCTGATTGGTTGCTAGGGGCAACTGAGACAATTCTGCTTTACACCACTTTGATAAATCTCTCCCATAGTGTAATAAAACAATTGCATAGTCTCAATTTAAATCGTCCACTTGTGTTTTCTTTTACTTCACAATAAAACAAGAACAAAAACACAATCAGGAAACAAAGAAACACTGCAGTAAACACTTTATAAACCACACTGCCCAGTCATGCATAGAGATACAAAAAGGTTTACCAGTAAAATGTGCTGAGTCCCAGGCAAAACCTTAGAACCCCATACCCTAAAGATAACAGTTTTAAGATTAATTTGGCACTCCTGACCCCTGTCCTATTACACTCCTAGCTACTAACCACTATTCAGAAACCTTTGCAGCGGGTTCCTGCAGATTTGTAGGAGGACGGCACTTGGAATCCCTGTGGTGTCAAGCCATTGGACCCATATACGCTCAAATTTCCAGGTACACTCCCTTCTCCAATCGTATCACAACATTCATTTGAGAGATCAACTCCTGCCCAGAAGGTGGAGTGGTGTCAGTCCAATGAAAGTTTATCATCTTTTGAGCCTGATATAGGATGCGTTACACTCCTACTACTGTATGGTTGTCCAAGTCATCAGGCAAGCCCAACACACAATGCCTAGGAGTCAGGGAGATCGTTACCGAGAACACCATTTTAAGCAAGTCCACCACTTCCCTCCAATAACCCTCCAAGTCCCCACAGGCCCAAAACATGTGCATTACGTTTGCGTCTGGTAAATTACATCTTGTATACATCTTGTATACTAAGTATAACTGTGACAGCCTCTGTGCCTCGCTCAGAGAAATAGAAGGGGTGAGACTTAGAATATTATCCCAATGTGAGTCTTCTAACAGGCCAATGTCCCCCTCCCACTTACTTCTTGCTACCAGAGGGACCTTCAAGAGATGAGCGTCCCATAACTGTGTATAGGCAAATGAAACTGCACCCTTATGAAAGAAAAATGTTTGACCTATTGAAGACAATCCAATTAGACCTTTCCACGTATACTTAATACATTATCTCTTGGCTGGGAAGAGTAGCCACCTATAAAATGCTTATATTACTAAAACAACTCTATCCATTTCGCACATTACCTATTTACATCCGCAGATCATACTTGTCTAACGTTAATAAACAAATAAATAGCTTTTTCTGGTACTGTAAAAAATCCAGGACTCCTTTCATTACTGTGGTTAAACATAGATCAGTAGGTGGATTAGGTCTATCTTACTTTATCGACTATTACTTTGCTTGTAATTTATCAGCACTAATTCCACTAAAAGCTGGGTGGAAATGGAAAATACTCTTTTGGATACCTCAAACCTTAAGATTAGACCAATTACTATGCTAATGAGAATTACCCATTGCAAAATCAAAAGTACACTCCCATATAAGTGTCAGACAAGATCTGGTCCAAAACTATATATCAACTTTTAATAATGATACAAATGATCAGAAATAAGTGCTAAAGTTTATTTTGTGGCTCCTCGAGAAAATGCCCTGTTGAAAGACAAGTAGAAATGTATTTTATTATGATATTTCCTAGGTACCCCCACCCAAATAGCCTAATTGATATTGTATATTGGTAAATATTATATATCATAGTTTTATTAATGGTTCATAATTTTATATACTAAAACAGAAAAACTGTAGTCAACACATTGCAATGATAGAAGATAAGTTTGCATGAGGTGTACACACATATATCAGTTTTATAGATCAGATTGCCTTGCCTTAGGTTTAGTTAATGCTAGCAGGAACCGTTTATCATTCTTGGATTAGAGAAAGTGATATAATGTACACTGCAGTTTATCTCGGTCCAGTCAAATGTAATAGTTTTCTGTATGATCTTTTTTCTGTTGGAATCATCTCCTAGACAATTTCTCTGGATTAGAACAGTGTGTGTATGATAAATTTGAGGATTATCAAAGAGATGATTCCCCAGGAGTAAAGTTTGTTCATGGAAAATATCCTAGATAACTGATGGTAGAAGACACAAGGAAGCGATAACATACCCTATAAGCACAGTGTAAGTAACTAGCACTTACAGGGGATAATAATTATATACTATATACCCACAAGGCTAAAAAAAGAATTCATTACTTATCTTTATATCTCTATCTTTGAACATATCACCGCTTCCATAAGAGCTTCCTGTGAGGAAGGAGAGAGTTACTTATGTGCCATGAAATGCGAATGCAACCTCTGCCATTTTTTTTTTAACAAATGTAATATAAGCTGTTACCAGATTTGTAGACAATTGCATGAGAATGGGACTATTTGTTACAGTAAAATGTTTGTAACTTTCAATCAACCTATTATGACAAAAAGCCATCCTCCTAACATATTTGACTGTTTAGATGTTCTAAAGGAACAGACTATATCCATGACATGATGGATGTATGAGAAGAAGGATGTATAAAATTCATCTAGAATTGCATTTAACATCACTATTTCTTTACATCATTTTGACAGGATCCTCGTAATGTTACTTTATTCTTTCTTGGGTACTCAGCATGTTTTCATTGTCTATCTGTAGCTTACATGTCACTTCACATCATGCTTGCCTGTGCTTTAGATTCACTCAAGCACTCACTAATATAATCTCACAAATGGCCAGGTCAATACTTCCTTCAGAATCAGTAGTCGTACTTTATGGCAGTACTGTACAAAAAAAAAATGAAAGCAAAAATGTGGGAAGATTCTAGTCATTATAATTTAGCAAAAACATTTCTCAAATAATATAATGGGCAAAAACAATGTTATTAGAATCTGTCTGCCTAAATTCATTCTGTTGGATTACAGTGGTGGTCAAAAAATGTACCTTTCCCTGGCAGAATTTTTGCTTCCTTGTTCCTTTTTAAGAGGTAATTTAAAAGTCTGCATAACTTTCTGAATCTAGTTGATTTGAAAGACAAAAAGAAATCACCTGAGAAACCCTGTAACAGGGCTGCACCTGACCTGTCTGTAACATCACCTCTAAGACACTTGACTGCAAAATGCAAAACACATAGGTGTAGCTAGAACATAAAGGGGAAGGAAACTTGGGTAAATTTAATATTTTAGTGGTGTGTCATCATAAAGCAAAGTTTTTTCTAACCACTAGAGCAAGGGCGTTACTAGGCTTCTCAAACATCCAGGGCACAGGCCATCTTACTATATAATATACTAGATATTACCACCACATAATAACTAAATGTTATACAATTATATTCGTACTAGAATACCGCCATATCACGACCATGTATTACCACCACCTAATGTCTAATACTATCATACTGTATATAAAACCCTATAAGCAGACCATTGTAACCTCCATACATTGAGCATACTGCAGCACAGTTACTGTCATGATGATTTCTTCTGGTTACAACTCCTCACCACAGAATCTGTCAGACAAACATTTTAGGATTTTCGTTCCAGCAACATCCTTGCCTCTAAACAAAGTGCCCAATGTGGTATTTAGGCCCAATTTAGGCCCTCAAACAATATTGGTGCCCATTCTATTCCCCTAAATAGTATAAATTTCACAATCTGTGGCCCAACAAAGTAGATTAGCCCCCTTGTTACTCCATATAGCAGTCAGGTCCCACCTCTGTGCATCTATATAGTAATTTGCTCTCCCTGTTCTGGTAAACCCCCACCCTATGCAGCCTATAGGTAACTGCCCAGTATGTTGTATTCTCCATGTAGATAATAACACCTGGTAGTTAGCACCTCTCCAAGGCAATCCCCCCAAGTATGCACTGTCCCCCCAGTGAATGAGCTGCCGGAGCACTGAGGGAGCTTCACCTGGCTCTCCTGTTGGAGCCTTGGATAAACAACATTGCATAGTGGTACCAGCTTTCCTGCCTGTGTCCGCTGCCTGTGGTTCCTGCAAGTGGTTCCTGTCCTCTATGACTGTTGCCCAAGTTTCAGCCCTGAGTTATGCTGCAATCAAGCCTGCCTGCCTACATGTCTCCTGCTGCACCTTCCCCACCGCCACTACAAAGCCAAGCCAGGTTTATCAACCTGGGGGACCCCTGCTGCAGTAAGGGGCCCTATTCGACAAGACTATTATCGTTCGCATAATCGTTAACGATAAACGATCCAAGCGACCGCTATTGCGAAAGACCTGAAATCGTTCACCCATTTACATGGAACGATAATCGTTACTTATGATCGTTCTTGCGGTCATCTTGTCATCGCTATTGCGTTTGTCATTACTGCAAATGACCGAACGACGTCTTATTCAATGCGAACGATTTGCGAACGAGTAACGATAAAAATAGGTCCAGGTCTTATTAAACCTTGTTCGGTCGTTAATCGTTAACTGCTATTCAACCGAACGATTATCGCTTGGATTCGAACGACTTAACGATAATCTGAACGATAATCGTCCCGTGGAATAGGGCCCTAAGTCCAACCCACCTTGTGGTGGGCACTGGACTGAATTTTTAGCAAAGTTCGAAATAAACCCAAGTTTGACAGGTTCATAGTAACATAGCAACATAGTAAATAAGGTTGAAAGAAGACAAGAGTCCATCAGGTTCAACCTAGGAAAATCCTACTGTGTTGATCCAGGAAGGCGAAAAACCCCTATGGGGCAGAAGACAAACGCCCCACCACAGGGAGAAACTCCCCCCCCCCTCCCCCGACTGCAATGGCAACCAGAACAATCCCCGGATCAACGTATCACCAGAAATCTAATGCCCATAACTTGTAATATAAAATTTTTAAGAAAATCATCCAGGCCTCCCTTGAACTTATTTAATGAATCAGCCATGACAACATCATGTGGCAGAGAGTTCCACAGTCTTACCGCTCATACAGTAAAGAATCCGCGTCGATGCTGATGATGAAATCTTCTTTCCTCTAGACGTAGAGGATGCCCCCTTGTCATTGTTACAGACCTAGGAGTAAAAAGACCACTACAAAAATCTCTGTACTGTCCATTCATATATTTGTACATTGTGATCAGATCGCCCCTAAGACGTCTTTTTTCTAGCGTAAATAACCCCAAGCGTGATAACCTGTCCTGGTACTGTAACCCACCCATTCCCTTAATGACCTTTGTTGCCCTCCTCTGCACCCGCTCTAGTTCAGCTGTGTCCTTCTTATATACCGGTGCCCAAAACTGTACACAGTATTCCATATGTGGTCTGACTAGTGATTTATAAAGAGGCAAAACTATGTTCTCATCTTTAGCATCTATACCTCTTTTAATGCACCCCATTATTTTATTAGCCTTGGCAGCTGCTGCCTGGCACTGATCACTAAAGTTGAGTTTACTGTCCACCAATACCCCCAGGTCCTTTTCGGAAGTAGTTTTACCCAGTGTTTTATTATTTAGCACATAACTGTACTTATTATTTTTATGGCCCAAATGCATAACCTTACATTTATCCACATTAAACTTCATTTGCCATTTCTCCGCCCAAGCCTCTAGCTTCTCCAAATCCCTCTGTAATATGATATTATCCTCCTCTGTACTGATTACTTTACCCAGTTTAGTATCATCTGCAAAAATGGGGGATTCTACTCTGTAGCCCCTCTACAAGATCATTAATAAAAATATTAAAAAGAAGTGGACCCAACACTGACCCCTGTGGTACCCCACTAGTAACTAAAACCCAATCTGAATATGTTCCATCAATGACCACCCTCTGTTTTCTATCACACAACCAGTTACTTACCCATTTGCATACGTTTTCCCCGAGTCCCAGTATCCTCATTTTGTAGACCAACCTTTCATGCGGCACAGTATCAAATGCCTTTGAAAAGTCCAGATACACAACATCCACAGCCTCCCCCAGGTCCAGTCTATAACTTACCTCTTCATAAAAGCCGATCAGATTAGTCTGACAGGACCGATCCCTCATAAATCCATGCTGGTGCTGCGTCATAAGATTATTTTCATTAAGATACTCCAGTATAGATTGGCCTTTTCCTCTTCCCCCTCCACCATTACACCCAGATTATTTTTGAGGGGACCAACATTTTCGGTTTTAAGTCTTTTGTTATTTATATAGGTGAAGAACATTTTGGGATTTGTTTTACTTTCTGTGGCTATCCTTCTTTCTGTTGCTATTTTTGCTTCTTTTATTTGCGTTTTACACATTCTATTCTTCTGTCTATAGTTGCTCAATGCTTCCCCACTACCTTCTTGTTTTAGTTGTCTGAATGCTTGTTTCTTATCATTTATTGCACCCCTTACAGCTGTAGTTAACCACATTGGATTTCTCTTATTTCTACTACGTTTATTCCCATATGGTATGTGTCGTTCACACGATTTACCCAGGATGCTCTTAAATATGTCCCATTTCTCTTGTGTACTTTTATTTCTGAAGGCATTGTCCCAGTCTATGTTCCCAAGGTCCGCTCTTAGTTTTTGGAAATTAGCCTTCCTGAAATTTAATGTTTTTGTAGCCCCTCTGCTAATCATTTTATTGAAGGATAATTGAAAACTTACTATGTTATGGTCACTATTACCTAGGTGACCCCCCACCTCTATTTTTGATATTCTGTCGGGCCTATTGGTTAAGATCAGGTCCAGAAGGGCCCCCCCTCTTGTTGGTTCCTCTACTAGTTGGGAAAGGTAATTATCTTTTACTATTTCCAAAAACACGCTTCCCTTCCTGGAGCTGCAGGTTTCTGCTTTCCAGTTGATATTTGGGTAGTTAAAGTCCCCCATAATAATGACTTCCCCCTGCTTCGCTGCCGCATCTATTTGTCTTATAAGAAGATTTTCTGATTCTTCCACTATACTTGGAGGTTTATAACTCACTCCTATAAGAATTTTATTATTCTTTGTCCCTCCCCTTATTTCTACCCAAAGAGACTCCACATTATCATCACATATATCCTCCCGCAGAATAGGCTTAAGGCATGATTTAACATATAGACAGACCCCTCCCCCTTTCTTATTTTTACGGTCATTTCTGAATAGACTATAACCCTGGATATTAACGGCCCAGTCATAGGTCTCGTCCAGCCATGTCTCGCTTATCCCCACTATATCATATTTCTCTTCAACCATTATGAGTTCTAATTCCTCAGCTTTATTAGTGAGGCTTCGAGCATAAGTATACATACATTTAATATATTTGTCCATATTCCCTTTCCTTTTATCACTAGTGACTATTCTAACCCCTCCCGCCGCTCCACACCCAGTTCCATAATCTAGGCCCAGCTCTCCATCTACTCTGTCTTTACTTACTATATTGTAGTTGCCCTCCCCCCGGTCCCTAGTTTAAACACTCCTCCAACCTCTTAGCCATCTTCTCCCCCAGCACGGCTGCACCCTCCCCATTGAGATGCAGCCCGTCCCTACCGTAGAGCCTGTAACCGACCGAGAAGTCGGCCCAGTTCTCCATGAACCCAAACCCCTCTATCCTACACCAGCTCTTGAGCCACTTATTTACCTCCCTAATCTCCCGCTGTCTCTCAGGTGTGGCTCGTGGTACAGGTAATATTTCAGAAAAAATCACCTTGGAGGTCCTAGTTTTAAGCTTCCTGCCTAAGTCCCTGAAATCATTTTTAAGGACCCGCCACCTACCTCTAACTTTATCATTGGTGCCAATGTGCACCATGACTGCTGGGTCATCGCCAGCCCCTCCCAGTAATCTGTCAGCCCGATCCGCGATGTGACGAACTCGAGCGCCAGGAAGGCAACACACTGTTCGACGATCCCGGTCTTTGTGACAGATTGCCCTGTCTGTCCCCCTAATAATTGAGTCCCCCACTACCAGTACCTGCCTGGCCTGCCCTGAACTCCTGTTTCCCACCTTACTGGAGCAGACACCCCCCTGGCTTTCAGAGGCAGTGTCCTGCTGCAGCAATGCCACCCCTGAATCAACATCCCCCTCATCCGCCAATTTGGCAAACTTGTTGGGGTGTGCCAGATCAGGACTGGCCTCCCTCACACTCTTCCCTCTACCCCTTTTTCTAACTGTGACCCAACTAGCTGCCTCTTCCTCCTGTACCTCCATGCTATCACACTCTCCCCCATCTACCCCTTGGAGTGCTTGCTCAGTGAGAAGCAGACCCCTTTCCAGTTTGCCAGTTTGCCTCATCTCTAATCAATACCAAATCAACCACCTAAGGTTGGAAACCAGAGTAGTGGTATTTTTATTTACTGTTACACCAATATTTAAACAATTTTCCTCAATCATCTTAAGTTTCAAACCAGAGTATAGGTATTTGGTTTATCGTTAAATCAATGCCATTGACCATCTCTTACTACGGCCTGAAACCAAAGTAACATTAGTATTTGATTTACTGTTACATTAATACTAAAAAAGATTTTCATCGACCTTCTAAAGTCGGAAACCAGAGTAACGGTGTTTGGTTTACCGTTACTTTAACACAACCAGAAAGATAAAATTAATCTTTATTGACCATTTACTAGAGTCTGAAACCAGTGTTTTCAGTATGCAAGGAAGGATTATCCTATATAATGCACGTGTCCACTCAAAAGGAAATAACTCCCGGCACCACTTAATCCTTAGTCTGGCAAACTGCATCCCCATCAACCGCTATAGGATGACCTCCATACTGCTGGGGGGTATTGCTCAACAACCAGTACAAGTGTCCGTAATATTTGCAAAAGAGAAATTGTGGCACTCACCCCAAAAAGCAGTTTAAAAAGCCTTTATTGCAGAGCGGTTCGGTGAAGACGCTGACAAGTGACTGGGCTACAGCCGCTTCACGCGCATGCGCAGCGCGCTTCCTCAATGCCCTCAATCCTATATAATATTTCATATCCAGCATGCAAGGAAGAAAGTATTATCCCATACATAGTACCATTATATTGACTGCAACAGATGGACCAGGCACGAGAAGGTGGACCCCCTGGATCACCGAGGATTGCTGATGTACCTTCATCAAGGAGTAGAGTCTAAAGAGTCCCCAGTTTTCAACAGAGCCCAGGATGGGGAGTGGGCTTTGCTGCGGGAAACTCCCTGGTCGCTAACCTCAGACTGATGGTAGTGATGAAGGATAGAAGCACTGTTTAGACTGGAACAGAAGTCAGAATTCAAAATGGAGCAAAATCCAAACGGGTAGAAGGACGCTAGGAAACAAGGAAGTGGCAAATAGCCAGGAAGCATATACATGATTTGCTGACTGGAACATAACAACAATTCAGCACAGAGGCATAGAGGTTGTGGCTATATCTACCCTCAGGTGAACGGCCTGGAATTCTCCAGAACCTGTGGGCTGAGCTATAAATACAGATGAACATGCGCATACTTGTCACTAGTGGGACTCCAATCCTCCAGAAGACCAGCTCAGAACAGAAGCTGCAAAAAGCTAAGAAAAAGCAGATGACCACAGGACAGAGTGACCTGCAGCAGATAGAGGATAATAGACACGACCGCATGCCGTTAGATTGACTACATCCAGTATGCAAGGGAGAAGTATTATTATATGCATAATACCATCATACTGACCATATCCAGTACACTGAGACTAGCTTTATGCAGTATGAAGACCAAATGATCCGACCACACCATTACCAGATATTACTACCACATAATGTTATGCTTTGTTACCATTATATTACCAACAACAATTGCAGACCATTTTTCATACAGTGAGCGTATTATAGCACAGTTATTGTACATCCAGTGACTCAAAAGTGATGTCTTCTCTAATTAGAATCTCTCTCTTTTTTCATCTTCCTCATCGGACTCGGCCATTATGATGACTTCTTCTGGTCTCCATGGAATCTGCCAGGCAAACATTTTAGGCTCCTTACTCCAGCACGATCTATATTGCTTCATGCTGTAACCATACCTATTTTGTGTTCCCATGTAGTATTTATACCCGATTTGGGCCCTCAGGTAGTACTTGTCAATGTCACACAGTAGAAGGGCCACCATCTTTGAGCTCATATAGTAGATAAGACCCACTTGTGCCTCCATATAGTAGTCAGGCGCCCCCCTCTGTGCATCGATATAGTACTCAGGTCCCCCTGGCTGATAACCCCCTAGTATGGAGTATTTCCAACGTAGTAGGATCCTTCTGTACGTAGTTCACCTCTTAGTGTCTTTCCCAGTAGATAGCATACCCCATGTTAGGTTAGTTAGCGCCCCCCTCTCCCCCTAAGTAGGCATTCCCATTTGTTAAAAAACAAAAAAAACACATACTCTCCTGGCTTGCTTTGTCCTCCAGCATCTCCTTCTTGTCCCTGCTCTGCAAGTGTATGTTTGAAGTCACTTGTGTGCTGCCAGAGGGCTGGGGGAGAAAGTGAATTCTTATGGCCAGGTCTAGAATACTGCCTGCTGCTACAAGAAAGATTGGCATAACAGGGATCCAATAGCTTCTGGCTGTGTCAATCTCACCGGCATTTTTAACTTCTCAGCACTTATCAGGAGTGCTCACAGTTAAAAGGCCCAGTGAACAGAGGCCCTCAACAGTAGAGATGAACGAACTGCTCGGACTTTTGGTCCAAAAGCAGTTTGCTCTCTCATCATGCCTTTGATCCCGGCCGCATACTTGCACTCACGGGAATGTGCCGCCAGGATATTGCAGGGAATACCTGTTGAATTCCCTGGAATATCCTGGCCGCCTATATTCACGGGAGCGCAAGTATGTGGCCGGGATCAAAGCCACGATGAGAGAGCGCCGATGCTGTCGGACCAAAAGACCTCAACAGCAGAGGGGTCTCCAGATGACTGAGGGGGGCCGAGGTGAATATGAGGGGTTCGAACCATTGGCCACTGTGGATTGTGAGCCGCCCATATTATAATCCTCCACCAGTCCTCCTTTTTTCTTTTTTTTTTTTTTTTTTTATAACGTTCGCCACTGGGTTCCTTATATATATATAATATATAATTCCAAGTTCAGCAGTAAATGAGGTAAATTTAGTTTATGAATATGGTGTATGAACTGACATCTGTCATTTGTACTGCATGTTGTAAGTACTTATGGATTAGAAGAAAATATAGCTTATGTAAAACAGACATTTTAGTATGTTTTACTATCTGAAATATTCTATTACCTTTCTGTTTAACCTTTTATTTCAGCATTTTACTGCCAACACAGCAACCAGAAGCATTGGCATAATCTGTTTCTGTGTTCTTTTACAAATTCTTAGGAAAGGGTTAACAGGACACTTTACTGAAATACACCTAACTTATGCAAACGGTTTGCAATGCATTTTATTTCACACTGATATAATGCTACTCTGTGCATTATGACACCTTCATATGGATGGCAGCTTGGGGAAAAATAAAAAGGTGCATGTAAAAAATAAATAAAATAAAGGTAAGTGTGTTTTCTGGCTATGACAATATGACAGGCCCGCAAGATTGTAATGAGCTAGAAGTGTAGAAAACAAGTTATTCCTAGCTTTTGAGATTTGTTGTTGCGTTCAGGTGGGGTAAAAAAAAAAAAAAAATTTATATATATATATACATTAGTGTGTGTGTGTGTGTGTGTGTGTAAGAACCTAAGAATCAATTTTTCTTTAGACTTTAGGCATGAAAATAAATGTAGATGTAACTTTGGTATACTAACCCAGAACCTCCATCTAACAGTTACAAGATGCCAAGCAAACGTAAGTTGAGAGATGCAAGCTCTGTAAAAAAAAAGTAAGGTGAATAAACTAAGTCATCAAAGATCGGTACTGGCTAGACAAAAGTGTGAAACTTGTTTTCACTAGGGACCACACAAGGTTGTATTGATTTTACAGTTTACATTCTTCAGAGTAGTCTCCATGGATGACTTCTGACAGTGAATTGTAAGAGATAAGGCAAGCCAAGGTCAGAGAATTAAGCCAAGGAACAAAACTTGTTCCAATATGGTATAATCAATAAGTGCCAAATAGAACATTGGTACACAAATTGAAAGCTTTGCTGAATAATTGTTATGAAATAGTACATATATACTACAAAGCCAGAAGTGACCAGGCTCTAATTTTCATAAAACATTGGTCATTTATTTGCCTTTTGACAGCATTTTCGCTGCATGGATTACTGCATATTAGCTATTTTTCTGTGCAGTATATGCCAATTACATCAGAAGAACAGTAGTAAAGTAAACTAATGATGTTGGAAAATTGAACAACTACTCATTGGGGCAGTTTTATAAAACCTAACCTGCTGATCTGTCCTTATTGCGCACAGGTGCTGAGGATGAAGGTAAATTTCTTACTGCCAGATCGGTGCACTGGGGGTGATAGCAGTGAAACCAGTGCACCAAAACATCTAATTAGCATAAATATTTATCTCATAGCATGAAAACGGCACTGAGAATTAAGGTGCCTTCACACGTACCGTATCACTGTGTATTTATCGCTGCGAGTTTCTCACACATAAATCCACAGTGATACTGATTGCTATCAAGCCAATGTATGTGTATTCTCACTGCGTGTTTGGTGCGATTTTTTACATGCGAGTTTTGATTTTCATAAACTACTTTCATGCGAGTTTGATGCGAATTTGATGCGAGTTTTGTGCGAGAAATAAGCAGCGATACGGTACGTATGAAGGCACCCTAAGGGTATAAACCCACACACCATATACGCAGCAAATACGCAGCAAATACGCAGCAAATATGCAGCAGATGTGATGGTGAAGATTTGATGCTGTGTTTAGTTATTTAGATCTAATCTGCTGCGTATTTGCTGCGTATTTGTTGCGTATTTGCTGCGTATCGCAGTAGTAAATACGCTGCATATACGGTGTGTGGGTTTGTACCCTTAGGTTACAAACCCACTTGGCGGGTCTGCAGCGAGTCTCCATGCTGCGTTTTTGCAGCGAGACTCGCTGCAGATCCCGGCCCTATGCTTTTAATGGCAGACAAACACGCAGCAGGGATGTACATCCCTGCTGCGAGTTTGTCTGCAGCCCTCCCCATTAACCCCCCGGGCCGCCGGAGCTGATACTTCACCTGATCCCGACTCCGGCGGTTCCCGATGTCTTCAGCAAGCCGGAGCGGGGACCAGGTGAAGTATATGCTCCAGCCAGCCGCTCGCAGCCCCGGCCGCCCGATCGCCCCCCCGCAGCCCCGGCCGCCCGATCGCCCCCCCCGCAGCCCCGGCCGCCCCCCCGCAGCCCGATCGCCCCCCCGCAGCCCCGGCCGCCCGATCTCCCCCCCGCAGCCCGATCGCCCCCCCGCAGCCCCGGCCGCCCGATCGCCCCCCCGCAGCCCGATCGCCCCCCCCCCGCAGCACCGATCGCACGCCGCCCCGCAGCACCTATCGCATGCCCCCCCGATCGAGCGGCTGGGACTGCAGGGGGGCGTGTAAGCGATCGGTGCGGGGGGCGTGCGATCGGTGCGGGGGGCGTGCGATCGGTGCTGCGGGGGGGCGATCGGGCGGCCGGGGCTGCGGGGGGGCGATCGGGCGGCCGGGGCTGCGGGGGGGCGGCCGGGGGGGCGATCGGGGCTGCGGGGGGGGGGGGGGCGATCGGGCGGCCGGGGCTGCATGCGATCGGTGCTGCGGGGGGGGTGATCGGGCGGCCGGGGCTGCGGGGGGGCGATCGGGCGGCCGGGGCTGCGGTCGGCTGGCTGGAGCATATACTTCACCTGGTCCCCGCTCCGGCTTGCTGAAGACATCGGGAACCGCCGGAGCTGGGATCAGGTGAAGTATCAGCTCTGGCGGCCGGGGGGTTAATGGGGTGGGCTGCAGACAAACTCGCAGCAGGGATGTACATCCCTGCTGCGTGTTTGTCTGCCATTAAAAGCATAGGGCCGGGATCTGCAGCGAGTCTCGCTGCAAAAACGCAGCATGGAGACTCGCTGCAGACCCGCCAAGTGGGTTTGTAACCTTAGGGTATAAACCCACACACCGTATACGCAGCAAAAACGCAGCTAATACGCAGCAGATGTGATGGTGAAGAGTTGATGCTGTTCAGTTATGTAGATCTAATCTGCTGTGTATTTGCTGCGTATTTGCTGCGTATTGCAGTAGTAAATACGCTGCATATACAGTGTGTGGGTTTGTACCCTCAGGGTGCGTCCACACCTACAGGATCTGCAGCAGATCTGCAGCAGATTTGATGCGGTGTTCAGTTATTTAAATGAAATCTGCTGCAGAAAATCTGCTGCAGATCCTGTAGGTGTGAACGCACCATTAAAGTAAGAAACTCACCTTCATCCTCAGTGCCCCATGCGCAACAGGGACATATCAGCAGGTTTGATTCTTTAAATCAAGCTTTAACCCTTAGAGGACCAGCCCAATTTCAATTTTTGCATTTAAATGTTTTCCTCCTTGTGCCATAGCAGTTGCATTTTTTCACCTAGAAACCCACATGAGACCTTATTTTTTGTGCCACTAATTGTACTTTGCAATGACAAGCTTAATTTATGCATAAAGTACACTGCAAAAGCAGAAAAAAAATTAAATGTGTGGTGAAATAAAAAAAAAACAAAACATTTTTTTTTTTTTTTTTGTTACTACGCCGTTTGTCTTGGGGTAAAACTGTCTTATAATATATCTTCCTCAAGTTGTTACGATTACAACTATGGGTCTGTGAGAGGTGTCATCTTTTGCGCTTTGGGATTTTTTTGCGCTTACGCCATTTATTTTTATTTATAACATAGGAAAAGGGGGATGATTCAAACTTTTATTAGGGAAGGTTTTTTTTAACTAATAATAACACTTTTTTTTTTTTTTTTTTTTTACACTTATACTAGAAGCCCCCCTGGGGGACTTCTAGTATAAGTACACTGATCTCTCATTGAGATCTATGCAGTATAGTAATACTGCATAGATCAATGAGATAGGCACTTGCTTATGGCTGCTGCAGCCGAAAACAATAGAGTGTCGACCTGGGATCAGTGCCATTACAGCGCAGACCCTGGCCCAGGTCAGATGCGGGGATTGCTCCTTCGCTACTGGAGATCCCCCTCAATAGACACCAGGGATGTGGAAAAGCTGCTTTTCAAATGCAGCTGTCAAGTTTGATAGCTGCATTTGAAAAGGTAATTAGTGGGCACGGCGATCGGACCGTGCCCGCTAATAGCCGCGGTCCCGGGCTTAATGCAGCACCCAGGACCGTGGCGGTTCAGAGTGGGGACGGTGCGCTGCCCCACTCTGAACTCCCCTAGCGACGATAGGACGTATAGGTACATCCTAGGTCGTCTAGGAGTTAATTCAATTATGAGCAACAAAGACAGTTTTTCTTCTAATTAGCCATATAAAACTTACATAAGTACAATATTTTCCCACATTTTTTGGCCAGCAATTTAGTTGTGTTAAAGTATGTGATCAACATCACAAAAATGGCTTTCAAGACAAGATTTCTAGCCAAAGAAAGTCCAGATCTGTTTTTATTTGTAAGCTAAAAGACAACAAATCACTAGGCTATTTTTCCACAAAATCTTTTCATTTTTGCGCTTTTTTTTTTCCTTACCGTGTTTAAAAGGCCATAGCACTTCCTTTTTTTCACCTACAGACCCACATGAACCCTTATTTTTTATTTATTGCATTACTAATTGTACTTTGCAATGGCAGACTTAATTTTTCCATAAAATCTGCTGTGAAACCGGAAAACAATTATTTGCGCGGTGTTTACACCGTTCCCCTTATGGTAAAACTGACACTATCTATGTTCCTCAAGTCAGTATGATTACAATGATAGCCAACTTGAATAATTTTTACTTTATTTGATGGCTTTTAAAAAATTAAAACCTTTTTAAAAAAGAAGTGTTCCTTAAAATTGCTCTATTACTATTCGCATAACATTTTTATTTGTTGGTCAAGGGGTTGTGTGAGGTGTAATTTTTTGTGGCATGATCTGTACCTTCTATCAGTACCTTGATTGCGTATATGCAAATTTTTTATCAATTTTAATTACAATTTTTCTGGATTTAATGTGACAAAAAAAAAAAAAAATCAGCAATTTTGCGCTTAGAAATAATTTAACCCCTTCGTGCTGCAGCTAGTTTGGGCCTTAATGACCAGGATAATTTTTCAAAATCTAACCTGTCTCACTTTATGCTCTTATAGCTCAGTGATGTTTTAATGTATGCTAGCGATTCTGAGATAGTATCGCACTTTTTGTTAGTGGCAAAATTTGGTCACTACTTTGTGTGTTTGTTGTGAAAAACATCAAAATATCATGAAAAATTAAAAAAATTAGCATTTTATGAACTTTGAAATTCTCTGCTTCTAAAAAAAAAAGTTGTAGCACATAAATTAGTTACTAAGTCACATTACCAATATGTCTTCTTTATTCTGGCATAATTTGGTAAACATATTTTACGTCTGTTACGGGGCTTAGAAATGTATCAGCAAATTATTACATTTTCGTGAAAGTTTCCAAAACTGATTTTTTTAGGGACCAGTTCTTTTTTTAAATGGATTTAGAAGTCTGGTATCCTGAAAACCCCCATCAGTGACGCCATTTTGGAAAATACACACCTTAAAGAATTAATCTAGGGGTATAATGAGCCTACCCTACAGGGGCTGGAGGAAAGTATTCACCATTAGGCAGTAAAAAAATGGAAAATTTAAATTTTGCAATAATATATACGTTTAGATTAAAGTTTCTCATTTTCAAAAGGAACATGAGAGAAAAAGCACCCCAAAATTTGTAACGCAGGTTCTCTTGAGTACAACGGTACCCCATATGTGGGCGTGAACCACTATATGGGCACACAGCCGGGCTCAGAAGGAAGGGAGCGCCAATTAGCTTTTCCAATGCAGATTTTGCTAAAGAAGTTTCCGAGCGCCAGGTGCATTTGCAGAGCCCCTGTAGTGCCAGCAGAGTAAAATCTCCCAATAAGTCACTCCATTTTGTAAAGTACACCCCTCAGAGAATTCATTTTGGGGTGTGGTGAGCATTTTGACCCCACAGGTATTAGAGGAAAGTATTCAAAAGTAGACCGTAAAAATGAAAAACTCAAATTTTTCCAATAATATGTTCCTTTAGTTTGAAATTTCTCAATTTCACAAGGAACAGGAGAGAAAAATCACCTCAAAATCTGTAACACAGGTTCTTCTGAGTAGAACGGTACCCCATACACAGGAGGGCTCAGAAAGAAGGGAGCGCCAATTAGCATTTTCAGTGGCGATTTTTCGGAAGAAGTTTCTGAGCACCAGGTGCGTTTGCAGAGCCCCTGTAGTGTCAGCAGAATAGAATCCCCCCAGAAGACACCCCATTTTGGAAATTACACCCCTCAAAGAATTCATCTTGGGGTGTGGCGACCATTTTGACCCCACAAGTGTTAGAGGAAAGTATTCAAAATTGGCCAGTAAAAATGAAAAACTCGAATATTTCCAATAATATGTTGGTTTATTTTGAAATTTCTCAATTTCACGAAGAACAGGAGAGAAAGCGTACCCCAAAATCTGTAACTCAGGTTCTCCTGAGTAAAACGGTACCTCATATGTGGGCATAAACCACTGTATGGGCACACAGCAGGGCTCAAAAGGGAAGGAGCGCCAATTTACTGGAGCAAAACCGCAGCTAGTAATGGTTATTAGAATAGCGCAGTTACTAAAATACAATAAAAAAAATGAGATTACAGGTAATGCGGGGTGGTTACGGACAGTCTGGGGTGGTTATGGGCAACCTGAGGTGGTTACAGGTAATCTGAGGTGGATACAGACAACATGGGGTGGTCACGGGAAACCTGCTGTGGTTACGGCAACCTGGGGTGGTTACAGGCAACGTGGGGTGGTTATGGGCAAGGTGGGGTGGTTACGGGCAAGGTGGGGTGGTTACAGGCAACCTGCAGTGCTTACAGACAATCTGGGGTGGTTACGGGAAACGTGGGGTGGTTACGGGCAATGTGGGGTGGTTACGGATAAACTGAAGTGCTTATAGGTAATCTGGGGTGGGTACCTGTAATCTGGCATGGTTACCTCAATCTGGAGGGGGTCATTGGCAATTTGGGGTGGTCAGAGGCAACGTGCGGTGGTCAGAGGCAACCTGCGGTGGTCAGAGGCGACGTGGCGTGATCAGAGGCAACGTGGCGTGGTCAGAGGCAACGTGGAGCGGTCAGAGGCAACGTGGAGCGGTCAGAGGCAACGTGGCGCGGTCAGAGGCAACGTGGCGCGGTCAGAGGCAACGTGGCGCGGTCAGAGGCAACGTGGCGTGGTCAGAGGTAATGTGGCGCGGTCAGAGGCAACGTGGCGTGGTCAGAGGTAACGTGGCATGGTCAGAGGCAACGTGGCATGGTCAGAGGCAACCTGCGGTGGTTAGGTGCAATCTGGGGGGTTACATGTAATCTGGCGTGATTACGGCCAACCTGGGGGGGTTATGTGCAACATGGAAGGGTTACAGACAATCTGGGATTGTTACTGATAAACTGAAGTGCTTATAGGTAATCTGCAGTGGGTACATGTAATTTGGGGTGGTT
The DNA here is from genome assembly GCF_027789765.1 of Dendropsophus ebraccatus. NCBI lineage: Eukaryota > Metazoa > Chordata > Amphibia > Anura > Hylidae > Dendropsophus > Dendropsophus ebraccatus. Next base: position 136,737,883 of record NC_091454.1, read on the forward strand.
ACAGGCAATCTAGAGGATGCACTGGCAATTTGGGTTGGTTATGGGCAACGTGGGGTGGTTACGGGTAATCTGGAGGGGTTAGGGGTAATTTGGGAGTAAACTGCAATTAATACTAAATTAATAAGTGTGTGTTTTTTTTGTATGTTTGTCACTTTTTGTACTTTTACACATTCATTTTCTCTATATTACTATGATTACTGTGATATTTTCTATCACAGTAATCATAGTTCAGTGACAGAGACCAAATTGGTCTCTGTCACTTAAAATTTTCAGAGATGGCTGGTTCTGACGCGCATGCACACTTCATAAGCAGCCTGGACGTCGAGGAGGAAGGACGTCCATGGATCAGGTGAGTATATGGGGCAGGGGGGTGACTGGGGGACGGGGGGTGGCTGAGAGCATAGGACTTTGATTTATTTTCACTTTTCCATCGCTGTGAACAGACAGTCTGATCACAGCAATGGCGGCGGCCATCTTGGAAATGATGGCCGCGGGGGAGGGGGGTTAGTTACTTCCCTACTAGGGGGGGCTGATCTGGGGTTTGAGGGGACACTTATTTCATCTCCCCCCGCCGTGGATTCACGGCGGGGGGAGATGAAAGGCGGCGGCAATGCCCGTCACCGACGACCGCCGCTATAACGTTAATAGTGGCAATCGTTGGTAAGGGGGGGGGGCGGCCGGGATGGACCCCACACGCTGCCCCAACCCCTCAGCTACTCGGCTACCTGCCCCAACCCCTCAGCAATTTTAAACACTGTGGGAAGATTGGCTCAGTAGAGTGTGGGATTGTAATGTGAACAGCAGTCAACAGGCAGAAACAAGTAAATTCCAAGTACAGGCTTTGCCTGCGTTTATTACCTGATCCCAAGAAGCAAATAAACAGCCTTGGCTTCAGGCGTAAAACAAAAATAAACTCTGCTTATCCAGCACTAACTAAACAGAAAACAGCCCTGTCTATACATTATGACAAGCGGCAGTCGTACAAACACAAAACATTGCATATAGTCCAGTCTCTACCTTGGTCAGGTATATACCTTCTCCTGAGGCTAGCAGCCTTCCAGCACACTTAGCTGCATCCAGCCTCTCTCTGGACTCTCATAGACTCTCATGGACTCTGCAAACTTTATGGGCTTGCTGATTATCCAGTCTCATCACCTTTGGTGCTTGACTCCAAAACAATATTTAAAGTGGAGGAAGTGAAATGGAAAGCCCCACTGCCAAATCTGCCATCCTCTCCTAAAAAACAGGCCCAACACATTTTATCAAAACATTTAACAACTAAACAACTACCTTTGCTGGCGATCACATAACATCCTTGGTTTTTCCATGTCTCATATAGTGAGACATGAACTTCCCTCAGTCCTAGTGGGTGTAATAGCTGAACCCAGGTAAAATATAGCGATCGTCCAGGATTAACCCCTTCAGTGTCTCAAAACATATTTAGTTTTTTTTTATATATAAAAAGGTTTTAATTTTTTTAAAAGTCATCCAATAAAATAAAAGTTATACAAGCTGCATATCATTGTAATCATACTGACTGAGAAACATAGGGTGAATGACGTAAACACGAAGCCCCTCAAAATTCTCCACTTTCACTGCACAATTTAACCCAATACCCCCCCCCCGGTTTTGTAGCATATTTTATGAAAAATTTATCTATGCCTTTGCAAAGAACGATTAGTGTTAAAAAAATTTTTTTTTAAAAAAGGGCTTATGTGGGTCTGTAGGTGATCAAATGCAAGTGCTATGGCCTTTTAAACACAAGGAAAAAATTTAAAGTGCAAAAATTAAAATTAGCCTGGTCCTGAAGAGGTTAATGTGTAACATGTTAGGCCGTATTCCGGTTACATTTGAGACTGTAACTGGAGGTGTATTTCAGGGGTATTTTCTGGCATTTGGCATTGGTTAGATATATGGAATGCTATGTATACTTATATTTGTATATAAAAATAGGATGTGTCCTTAACCTTTCCTTGACCTTAGTTATGGATTCCAATTTCTTATGATATAAATTGAACACTATCGTATATCATGAATTGCAAAAAAAAAAAAAGCCCTCAACAGACAGCAATTTATATAAACACCATTGGATGGTCCCACAAAGCATATACTGTACATCTCACAAAAGCGTATCACAAAATCATTGTTAATTAAGTCGTGAGTAGAGATGAGCACAAATCGAGCATGTACATTGATAATATGTTTGTACCTACTTATCTCAGGGCCCTATTACACAAGATGATTATGGTGCGTAAAATCTTTATATTGTTGGAATTTAAACAATAATCATTCTGTGTAATTGCAGGCAATGATTAAAAAATCTTTCGTGTGTTGTTGATCGTTGATTTAGATCTGGGATCAGATGGAGTAAATTATCGTAGTAACTAGGGATGGTCCGAACCCGCTGTCTGCCCGCTCCGTGCAGCGGCCGATCCAGCGAGAAGACCGCCTGGAAAAATGGGATACAGCCTATGGATATGGCTGTATCCCATTTTTCCAGGCGGTCCTCCCGCTGGATCCGCCCGCTGCACAGAGGGGGCAGACAGCGGGAATCATTACCGAGCGTTCGGGTTCATCCGAACCCGAACCTCGGAGGGTTCGAACCATCCCTAGTTACTACGATAATTTACTCCATCTGATCCCAGATCTAAATCAACGATCAACAACACACAAAAGATTTTTTAATCATTACCTGCAATTACACAGAATGATTATTGTTTAAATTCCAACAATATAAAGATTTTACGCACCATAATCATCTCGTACGAACCTGATCCGAACTCTGTTCGAACCATCCCTAGTAGTAACGATTGCAGTAACGATCATAGTAACAATCATAAAGCAACTATCGTTCTGTGTAATACGGTGAACGATTTTAGGTTAATGATAAACAATCTCATTAAAATGATAAACAATAATCGTTAAAAGTCACTTTGTCTAATAGGACCCTTAGTGGTAAATCTTTAAAGTTGAAAGCACAACCAGTACTGTAGTGTATAGTGTAAGCTATGATGTCTACTCCGAACCATTAAGAAACAAGATTTAGGCCACCCTAGATTAGTCTTAACAAAGTTAAAAAAAAGTGTAAGTGACTACCACTTTGTATGATTAGGAGAAACACAAATTTGATTATTTTCCCATTTCTTTGGAAAAATTTTGCCAATATAAATTACTCAACTGAACAGAGACTTTGGTAAATCTATAATGCTTATTCACAACAGATGATATTTTCGGCCCCAGGCTATGTTCTGCATGAAGAACCTGGGTTTCTTGCTGGGGAAATGTTTTAAATTACCCATGAAGGAAAACTTGGCAGTCCAGTTTAGAATTATTCAATTCATCTCTTTTAGGGAATATTCACATATTAAATTGAAGTACCACATAAGTATCTGTGTGCCAAATATATCCAAATTGTATGCTTTAGTAATCTGCCTAGGAATAATGTGGAGAATTTAGGGCCCTCATTGAAAAATCAAGGTTAATACACAGACACAGTATTTTCTGTCACCAGATTAGCACTGAAGATCCCATGATACTTACACACGCTCTCAGTATCAAAGTAGAAGGTTCAGTAGCTACGTTCCTTTTATTTTCCCTCTGACATTTAGTATACCACAGTGTGAAGATTATAATCAGGGAGATGATAAATAAAATGAAGCTGAGCACTGTATGAGACACTAAAAAGCTGTAGAGTTTAACACGCAAAGAATATAGTTTTATGTCTTTTAAAATAAAGTAAAAAATCAGAGAGCATATGCATAGGTATTTAGGACTCGGTCAATACAGTAAGATGAATTCTACTCTTTGAGTTTAAAGAGATACTCGATGTGTCATTTTCCTTAAAGAGGACTTGTTACCCGGCATACCGGCCCCGGTGGAGCCCTGGATACTTACCCTTTGCTGGAAGTCCCACTCCTGGATCTGGTCCCTGGACGAAGATATCGGCGTCCGAAGCTGAGTGCGCGCTGTATGCTAATTACAAGAGATGAGTCCGATGCCCATAGAGAATGACTGGAACCGTCATTCTCCATGGGCGTCGGACTCATCTCTGGTGCACGCGCATGGCTGCCGACGACGATATCTCCTTCCTGGGACCGGGACCAGGGGCGGGAAATCCAGCAAAGGGTAAGTATCCTGGGCTCCACCGGGGGGGTCGAACGGGCTCTGTGCTGGAATGCCGGGTGACAGGTTCCCTTTAAAGTATTAACATGTTGATGATCTATTGTTTCTTGCTACAAAGCTTCAGTTGCATTTCCTTTACATTTTAAGAAGCATACAAGTAATGCTGTGCTTACAACATATTATGGTGCACAGTTAGGGTCCTATTACACGGGCCGATTATTGGGCAAATAATTGCTATATCATTCAAATTTAAACGATAATGGTCCTTTGTTATTGCAGGCAACGATTGAAAAATCGTTTGTGTGTCGTTGATTTAGATCTGACCCTAAAATCATTGTTTGTTTGCCAATCGTTCAGTGTATTTCCACATCATTCATTCTTTTGCTGGGATCAGATGGAGTAAACGATTATAAATAACGACTTTCGTTCTGTGTAATACGATGACCGATTTCAGGTTAATGATAAATAAAGTAGTTTGCAATCGTTTATCATTAGTTGTTAATCATTAAAAATCAGTTTGTGTAATAGGACCCTTACACAATATGAAAATCCATTATATACAACTGCATATGTTGGGGTACTATATTAGGCATATATGAGTTGTATTGCAGAATGTAGTCTAAAAGCAAGGTCTACAATGCATAGTCAGTTTGCAGTGGATTTCATGCTGTAAGTTTTACAGTGAAATTTGCTGCTATACTCGCAGTGGATTTACATTCCACTGTGATCAAGAATGTAGAGACAGCAGTGTATAACTATTAGTGATGAGCGAATAGTGAGATATTCGAATATTCGATATTCTTACGAATATCCCGCGAATATTCGAATATTCGATCGAATATTCGGTTCCATTAAAGTCTATGGGAACAAGTATTCGATTAGTGAAAAACATCTATTTGACCATTTGGAGGGTGAAACCGGAAGCTGGGGGATTTGAACGCTTATCGAATATTTATCGAATATTCGCGGGATATTCGTACGAATATCGAATATTCGAATATGTCACTATTCGATCGAATATCTTCGATCAAACAGTATTTGCTCATCACTAATAACTATTCAGCTACCGTGTCAGTAAAAATAAAAAAACAGCCCATGCTTACCTGCCCGGATTCACCCTGGCATGCTCCTGATTGAATCTCTGGGTCCCCGCTCACTGATGGCCTGCTCTGCCAATCAGTGCGCTGTCTCTCTGCAGCCAGTCATTGGCTGAGCTTGCCATCAGTGCGCAGTGCCCAGAGACATAAGCAGGATGTTATTTATTTGTTAATTGCAGCCTTCGATGACTAAAGGTATGGTTTGTAACCATGTAAGCAGTTGGATAATAGTTGTCTAGCTGACAGTTTTCCTTTACTTAGCTACATTATTTAATGGTTTGTGGTAATGTGAATTGTCTATGGCAGAGAAGGGTTAAAACCTGCAATCCTGGTGATTGAGGGTAGTAAAGGCTGGTGGTTTATAGCAAAAAATGGGGTTGTTATCTATTTCTGTTTGCTAATGTAAAATAATGCAGCTGGGGAAAAGGGACCCTCTGTCTATGATATTGGCAGTTCTGTGTTAACAAAGACTTAAGAAAAGAAGGATTTAGGGTTAGTGATTTCTAACTTCCTCAAAATCAACAATGAGTCAATAGTGCAGACAGGTGGTAGAGAAAAACTTCCAGTCAACAACCTTCTATGTTTCTATGTGTAGAAAGATTTCTAGAGAGACCTCTGTACATAGCCTGAGGATGACCGACCTGCCTTGGTGCAGCAGTCCACTAATTCCCGTAATTATCTTGTTTGCCCTCCTCTGCAGCTGCTTTAGTTAAAAAGGTATTTTGGAGAGTAAAAATTTTATTTTTATTTCTTTGTTAATATAATACATAAAGTTATATTACTTTGTAATAGTACTTCTTTAAAATAAATGTACACTTATTTTTTTATACATTAACTACTGCTGAGTGGCAGCAGTAAGGGGCAACACAGCCCATCTGCTGCCACCAATGTTTAATGTACTGTCTTGCATCCCCATGCATTTACTATAACCCCCCTCGCCGGCTAGAAAGAAGACAGTACTACTTGCAAATCTTGTGGGGAAAGGGGAATTGGAAGAAAAAACTATTTAACATTTTTACAATATTTAATATGTAAAAATACATATCTATCTATCTATCTATCTATCTATCTATCTATCTATCTTTATTTAATGTTTACCTGGCATTGCTTTTCCAAGGTGCTACCCTAGACACAGGCCTTTCAGTTTACTAACTTTTGAGGACACTGTCCCAATCTACGTCACTAATGTAAAAATTGGCCTACTTAAAGTCTAGTGTTTTTGTATGTCCATTATAACACATGTTATGAAAGAGTTTACAATCTTAGGCTATGTTCACCTGGCTTATGAGTCCGGCCGTAGATCGCACGCCGCCGTACATGTGCGGCTGAAACTACGGGCGTGGGAAAAATCGGCATTCGGCCGGATGCGTACGAACCGCGAACATACGCCCATAGTACAGTTATGCTTCCCTAGCTTGTTTTGTAGCGATCTGAAACAGGTAATTTACTTGGAAATCTTCGTCCAGCCCAATAAAACTCACAGAACCTTTTGGATCAAAAAATCAAGTTCAATTTGGCTGAAATAAGTACTTCGTACGGGACCGCACTGAAATCCATGGCCGTGAGTTTCAACATTTCCGTCCTCAAACAATGGTCTTGTTCATTTTTCACGGCGCTGTATACAATCTGGCCATAAGCTCATACGTAGTGTGCATTGTGCGGGCGTATATTGTTTACTTTCAAGCGAACGCATCAACCTCAAAACTACATGCGTATATTCGCGGTTCGCACAACGGACGGAAACATACGCAGTGTGAACATAGCCTAAAACAGAAAATTTTTGAGCTTCAAATCTGCCTCCCTGTCCCTCCCTGTCTTTTCCCCCTCCACCCCCCACCAGGAAGTGTCCTAACTCACACAGACCTAATTACTGTTGTCACCGTCACCAAGCTCTTCTCTCAGCTCCTTCGCCTGTTACAGCAGCCTCCCCCCTCCCCTGCCTTGTCAGGTGACTCAGCTTGTTCAGCTCCCATTGGCTGAACAACTGCAAGCCATCAATTGGACTGGGGAGGGGGGGCTGCTGTAACAGGACCTAAAGCAGCCCCCCTGCTGATGACTCATCCTCACAAGAAGGAGCTGCCTGGTGAAGGTGACGACAGTCATTAGGTCTGTGTGAGTCAGGACACTTCCTGGTGGGGGGTGAAGGGGGGGGGGGGAAAGACAGGGAAGGGAGGCAGATAGGTGATTGAAGCATATTACAGAGTTATATAACTTTGTAATGTGATTCAATTACTGGGAAAAAGTTTTTCATGGCACTTGTCCTTTAATGGCTACATAACTATGTAAGCACTGAGGCTAGCCATGCCTTTGTTGTAGTTGTTTGAGGCTGTAATTGCCTAAGAAAATGTTTTCTATTACCAGGCCAGTGTGTGATAGAGGCTCAGCCAGAGCATTTCAGTGCACTTTTCAGTGCCATGGTCACACCATGGTCATGACATTTCAAAACTAGAATAAAAAGCATTTTTCTCAGTGATTGCAGCCTTGGTCAATTACAGTAAAGGTACTGAAAGTCTCACTGCTTACACAGCTTTGTAGTCAATAGCAATAGTAAATTAGTCTTAGGCTATGTTCATACTAAGATAGAGACTGGCTGCGCCGAGACCTGGCCGGGTTACAGAACGGCCGGTCCCTGAAAAGATCATCCCGGCCAGTACTGCAGTACCAGCTGGATGATCATTCGGGCTGCAGAGTTCTGATGCAGGCGTATCTGTGCGCGCCCGCATCAGAACTCCCCACTGCACACAATGGAGCGTGCGGCCGGAGCCGCTCGCTCAATATTGTGCACTGACAGGGTTTTCTATGGCCACTATTCAATGAACAGCAGCCGCAGAAAACTGACATGTCAGTTGTTTGCGGCGCCGCTAGGGATACAGGCTGAAGCGTATACCATGTGTATACGCTCCAGCCGGGATCCCATAGACGGCAAGGTAACGTATTTTTTCGTAATAATCATGGCCGTTGTTGCACTGTGCAACATAGGCCTTATTTTTACGAAAAAAATTGTAGTGTGAACTTAGCCTAATTCAACAACATTTTAAAAAACTCGCCAACAAATTCCACCAACAAATAATAATTCATAAATACCCCTATGCGCAAATTGAGTATTTTCCCCCATCAAAAGGCATAGAAGCAACAATAAATCTGGCCCATGGTTTATGCACTAAGAAACGAACAATGCTTGATGATGATAAAGATGAGGTTTTCATTTCTAGGTTTATTATCTCATTGCTCATATACACTTGACTATGTCAGGAATAAAATGCTTTGGTCTTTTCAATGTAAAAATAGTATAAAGATAGTTGAAAAGTCATTTGTAAACATACAATATACAAATCTTTCTGTGTCATTGTATTTTACTGCTCTCGTCTAGTCACTATATGGTCACAGATTTAACATCTGAAAGGAATATCTCCCTAATGGGAAGATACTGATGTTAATAAAACCTTAGGCATGGCTCAGCATGCATCCTGTGTTGAGTATATACTTGTTAGAAATCCAGTGTGTCAATCTCATAGTGGGGCAGCAGTGCACTAGGTGATATCCCTCCTACTGGGTTTCTGATATTCCTGTTGCAAGTCTGTGGTGCAGAGCTATAATAGCATATTACTTTGCTAGCTTACGGATGTTAGGAAGAAGAAAAAAAAGGCCACTGTTGGTTATTCAAAGCATGCCTATATCACTGCCAATTTGCCTGGGTAGATAAGGAATACCTGTTTAATATGTGTCCTGTTCACAGATACCTTAGCAAAGCTATGACAGGAAAAGAAATTGGATGAGCATCTGTGAGAGTATTCAGACATTTATACCTAAGCTGACATTAACTCTTTCACCACAAATCAATACATTTTTCTTGAGTTAACGTGAGAAATGATATTTTAGCATAATATTGTAATTAGCTGAATTTTCAGCTCAGTGTGACAGATAATGTAGACGGTACTGTAATTAGTTCAGTAATTAGGACTGTCCCTGTAGTCTGCTTTAAATGGCATGTCTGTTATTACGTCTGCAAGAGTCTCAAGGGCAATTACTCGTGCAACTTCTTTCAGGCAAATTTTTTTTACATAAGATCATAAAATTATATGTTTTTATGGATAGTCAGTATGTTATCAGGTGGGTGTTGTACATAAAGTAGTCTTTGCCCTAAAATAAGTTCTACCAATTTAAAACATACCCATTGTTTCAGGTAACTTTTCAGGATCAGCTGTTCTGGTGGATATATGAAGACTAGCACTTTGTTTGGACATTATATAGTTTTTATTTGGCATTTTCACCAGATTTTTGCTTTGCAGGATTCACCTCTAATTTTCAGTGGCCCCTGAGGTGTGTGGAGCCTAGTCTCCATGGTGCTTCCATACTCTCCATACATACAGGGACCTTCTCTTCTTTATAGTACATCCTATAGAAGCAGAAGCTTGGAGGGCCTTATAGAGTGGTACTGAACAGCCTAAACTGTGATCCATGCCTTGGGGTAATATTTAACCCATAGCTGCACCAGGACGTTATTTAACGTCCTCGTGCCGCTATGGGAGTTCAGAGGGGGGTCGCGCGGCGACCACCCTCTGAACTGCCGCGATCCCGGGTGCCGCGTGTAGCCCGGGCTCGCGGCTATTAGCGGGCACGGTCCGATCGCCGTGCCCGCTAATTAAGTACTTAGAAGCAGCTGTCAAAGTTGACAGCTGCTTCTAAATACTTCCTGATATGCATCCCTGGTGGTCTAGTGGGGGGATCGCCCCCCTGCGGCGCGATTGCGGGGGGGCGATCCCTGCATCCATACCGGGCCGGGGTCTGCTCCGTAATGGCGCTGATCCCGGCTCGGCATTCTATTGCTTTTGGCTGCAGCAGCCAAAAGTAATAGAACACCGATCTCATGGATTCATGCAGTATAACTATACTGCATGGATCTCTATGAGAGATCAGAGTGCATATACTAGAAGTCCCCCAGGGGGGCTTCTAGTATATGTCTAAAGTAAAAGAAAAAAGTATTTTTAATAACACAAAACCCCCTCCCCTAATAAAAGTCTGAATCACCCCCCTTTCCCCATTTTATAAATAAAAATAAATAAATAAATTAATAAACAAACATGTTTGCTATCGCCGCGTGCGTAATCGCCCGAACTATTAATTAATCACATTCCTGATCTCACACGGTAAACGGCGTCAGCACAAAAAAATCCCAAAGTGCAAAATTGCGCATTTTTGGTCGCATCAAATCCAGAATAATTGTAATAAAAAGCGATCAAAAAGTCATATATGCGCAATCAAGGTACCGATAGATAGAACACATAATGGCGCAAAAAATGACACCTCACACAGACCCATAGACCAAAGGATAAAAGCGCTATAAGCCCGGGAATGGAGCGATTTTAAGGAACGTATATTGGTTAACAACGGTTTGAATTTTATACAGACCATCAGATACAATATAAGTTATACATGTTATATATCGTTTTAATCGTAACGACTTGAGGAACATGCATAACAAGTCAGTTTTACCCCAGGGCGAATGGCGTAAAAACACATTTCCCCCAAATAAAAGAAATGCGTTTTTTTTTTCAATTTCACCACACATATAATTTTTTTCTGGTTTCCCGGCACATTTTAGGCAAAAATTACATCTGCCTTAGCAAAGTACAATTAGTTGCGCAAAAAATAAGGGCTCATTTGGGTCTCTAGGTGGAAAAATGCAGGCGCTATGGCCTTATATACACGAGGAGGGAAAAACGAAAACGCAAAAATGAAAACTGGCTGTGTCCCCTAAGGGTTAATACTTACAGCTGTCTCCTTGAAGCCTATGCAAGGTTTCTCTTGTTTGCTCCTCCTCTCTAAACTCAGCCTCCTCCCATTCCACCCCTCATCTCCCCAAAGACCAGTACTGGCAGCATGTAACGTGATCCCTTAGCGAGCTGCTAGACTATTTTGTAAACACAGGATTGAATTAAGCTGCTTTTTCAGAATGAATCAAAAGTTTATCTGGGGAAAGAATGTTGATAAGAGGAGAAAGAAGCATTTATCGACTGATTTCTTATAGCCCGATTTCTATTAGTAATTTTTACTATCGATGTGCTAAGCACACTGGCCATTTAGTAGTTGAACAAAGTATTCAGGGTGTATTCAGATTTGTAGCGATCCAAACATGATTCTGATTGATCTGAATGAGTTTTTAAGAAGTCCATGCATATGTTCCAGGAAACAACCCTATTCAAATGTACAGAATACATGTTCTGTTGCAGGAATGTCTAACAAATCTCCGTCGTGTTAAAGCTCTGCATTAATAATACTCTATGTATGTATCTATTACTTTACCAAGATCTCTGAATCCCCATTGCCTTGGGAACCAAGAATGCTTGTTCCACTCCAGGTAGTAGTTTTCTGAGACCTTGTTTGTTGTACATGCACACAATGCTACTAAAGGCTCTTAATATTTAGTCTACAGAACCATTCTAACTGCGCTTTATAACCTTCTGGTAAATAAGAATCAGTATTTGTGCAGACACCTGATGAATCTACAAATGGAATTTCAGAAAATGTTCAAATAAATGTATTATATTTGGTAAGTATTTATTTCATAACAAAGCAATGTTGCTAAAAAATTAAGAGGGCCATCTTCCAAGGTTTACCTGCTAGTACAATTGTATTGGTATTTTAAGGGGGAACTATCAGCAGGTTAGACAAATCTAACCTGTTGATATGTCTCTATCGCACAGAAGAAGCTGTGGAGGAAGGTATGTCTCCTACGATCCTCCTTAGGGCTGTTCCAGAGTAGTTAGTTGTGTGCTCTATGGTCCAGTGAGGTCATTAGAAGCACTTACTAGTCATTGCTCCCACTAGCCAGAAACCCCCGAAACAGCTGTCTGTGGATGGATACATTGCTTAGGTGGTTCCCTGAATAGGAGACATTCCTTGGCTTGATTTGTTCCTTTCCGAAGGAAGGTCTGGCTAGTTCACTGACGTTGAGAAACGTGATGGTGTCTCTGCAGAGTTCTTTTGCATATTAGGAGCACTGGCGCGCCCAATAGGAGCACTGCCATGCCCCCATAGGGCTTATCCGCCCTGATGATAATGAATGGAAAAGGTCAGCCGGGGGCGGATCAGCACTATGGGGGCAGGGCAGTGCTCCCAACAGTCTTACCAGACTGTGGAGCATATGAGTAACCGGAACAGCACCAAGGAGGAAGGTAAGAGATATACCTTCCTCCTCAGCTTCTCCTACGCAATATAGACATATCGGCAGGTTAGATTCATCTAACCTGCTGATTATTCCTATTTAACTCTCTGCAAACAGATCTCTAGGTAAACAGAAGGAAAACACCAAGCTAGACTATCTTTGACATGCCATCTAAAAAGCCATGATTGATAGTGATACAAGTAAGTATCCTGCTGAGGTGTTTTGCTGCTGCGTAACTGTACCTATATATATAACCGCAAGAAATAACCTTGATTGTCTCAATCGCTATCGACTCTCTATGTGCAAGACATAGAACTGAAACACTGAATTTTCTATCCATTCTCCAAGGCATTGTACAGGTTGCACAGATTTACTTGTCCTTGGTGTGCTTACTATATTAAATTAGTATTCATATTCTGTGCACTATAAACTCTTTAATTAATTTTGTAGAACACATCTGCTCCATTTATCTGATGTACAGTATGATCTTTATTGTAAAACAGTGATTTACAGATACAGCAGAGCTGAATTTGTTATTGAGCTCTTTCTTTTGTACATAGCAGCAATTCCGTAACAACAACTCAGTAAATTTACATTAAAATGCCTGCAAAATAATAACTCTTAAGAAAAGATGTATGTGTTCGTAATGCTTAGAAAAAAATGTGAATATATATGCACACTTCTGTGCATTCAAAAAGTAGTGACTTAAAGTATAAGTTTGGCAAAATTTTTTATTAACCCCTTAAGGTCAAAGCCTATTTTCGTTTTTGCGCTTTTGCTTATTCCATTTTAAGTTTAAAAGTCCATAGCGCTTGCATTTTTTCACCTAGAGATGTATATGAGTGCTTATTTTTTGCAAAACCAATTGTACTTTGCAAAGACTGGCATTATTTTTCCATAACATATGCTGCGAAACCGGAAAAAAATCATTTGCGCTGTCAAATTGAAAAAAAAAACGATTTTTTTTTTATTTTGGGGAGTTTTGCATTTACGCCGTCCGTCCTATGGTAAAACTGACATGTTATGCATGTTCCTCAAGTCGTTACGATTACTATGATATATAATATGTATAACTTATATTGTATCTGATGGCCTGTAAAAAATTCAAACCATTGTTAACAAATATACGTTCCTTAAAATCGCTCCATTCCCAGGCTTATAGCGCTTTTATCCTTTGGTCTATGGGGCTGTGTGAGGTGTCAGTTTTTGCGCCATGATGTGTTCTTTCTATCGGTACCTTGATTGCGCATATACGACTTTTTGATCGTTTTTTATTACATTTTTTCTGGATTTGATGCGACCAAAAATGCGCAATTTTGCACTTTGGAATTTTTTTGCGCTGACGCCGTTTACCGTGCGAGATTAGGAATGTGATTAATTAATAGTTCGGGCGATTACGCGCGCGGCGATACTAAATATGTTTATTTATTTATTTATTTATTTATATTTATAAAATGGGAAAAGGGGGGTGATTTGGACTTTTATTAGGGGAGGGGATTTTTTATTAATAAAAACACTTTTTTACTTTTTTTTTTACATGGACTAGAAGCCCCCCTGGGGGGCTTGTATATACATAGCACTGATCTCTCATAGAGATCAATGCTGTGTATATACACAGCAAAGATCCATCAGATCGGTCATAGATTGCTATGGCCTGCTGCAGGCCATAGCAATCTATTGCCGAGCCGGGATCAGCGTCATTACGACGCTGAGGCCCGGCACGGGCAGAAGAACGGATCTCCCCCTCGCGATCGCATCGCGGGGGGGAGATCCGACCCACTAGACACCAGGGATAGTGTGCATAAAGCACTTCAATGCAGCTGTCAGGCACAGAGGCACTGCCCGGCTGCACGTGTCAGCCGGGATCAGCGCCGTTCAGAGCGGGGTCCCGGCGGGACCCCGCTCTGAACACCCCCCGCGGCGCCATGACGTATCAGATAGGTCATGGGTCGCTAAGGGGTTAAAGTATTACCTCCCAAAATATATAGAAATCACCAATATACACTTATTACAGGAAATGCTTATAAAGTGGTTTTTTCCCTGCACTTACTACTGCATCAAGGCTTCCTGGATAACACAGTGATGTCATGACCCGACTCCCAGAGCTGTGTGGGCTGTGGCTGCTGGAGGGGATGATGGCAGAGGGACACTGAGGGACACAGGCAACTGGAGGAACACTGAGCATCCCTCTGTCATCATCCTCTCCAGCAGCCACAGCCCTGGGTCGGCACGCAACCCGTAGCGACCCATATCGTCTCACTTGGCCACACCCCTCTGTTATGTCATCACCGTCTCATCGGCCATTGGAATGGGCTAACCTAGAGGGGTGGGGCATATACCTGTAGGCCGGCCCATGGCAATGGTTATTGAGGGGTGAAGCCCTGCCCAGGTGGCACAATCCACCAATGATAAAAAGCGTTTTTCACTGGACCAAGCACCTAGTAATGTATCATTAAGTGAGGTATGAAAACTGCAGAATTTGGGCTTTACAGCTGTGTGGAGAAGGTCCTCATACAGAAAGGGTCACTTTAAAGTCTAACCATGGTATTTTAACTCAAGCCAAGCACCTGCATGTCCATTAAATGATTAGGATAGACCACAACTAGAAGAAAAAAATGAATGTTCCTATTAAATGACTACAGGCTGAGTTATCTTAAATCATGAGGAATTTGTGCAAAAAGTATATTAAAAAATGTAAAATCTTTCATTTAACAAATAATAACCTTTATTTGGTAATATACTATCTTAGCTTTCTGAAATAAGACAAGAATAAATGCAGTATAGAGTCGACTTTGGCATTAGAGAATTTAGCTTCTTCCCTTCCTGTAAGTCACTTTATTCAGCAACCTCTTGAAGGATTCATATTTGTGAACTCATAAACTTTTCTTTAAAGTGCCCCATTTCTCCTGATCCTCTATCTCTACAGCTTCAGATCATCTACACTTTCTCTGACACTTTATATTTCCATGAAATATGCTTTCTTCTTATCCTTTGTTGAATCACTTAATGCATTTGAAGGCTTATACCATATTCTTCTGCTCTTCCCCTCCTTTAAACTGTACATATAAAGCGGTCCTTTGGATTTACAGGCTTTATGATGTACACGGTGCACCATTGTTACAGACCATTTGTACAGTCAGGTTTATTGTCTCTTGAATAACTTATGTCATGCACCAACACAATCTTGTTTGATGGTTTTCTTAAAATCTGACAAAAAGCTGCTGCAGGATGCACATGAAATATTGGCAACAGTATGAAAATATAACCTACAGAGACTTAAAACGCAATTGTAATCAAAAATAATTGCAGTTTTCTCTAGTGTGAGAGTACTGAAGGAACCAAGCTCTTGTCTTGGCGTAACGTTCTTGAATGCTATTAGAACGTTTCATTGCTAAAGGTTGCCCCACAATAACACAACTCTGTAACGTAACCGCTGAGCCTGTTGCTTCGTTGATACATGTCTTGAATACTTAAACTGAATGATTTTATTTTGTGTTGCTAAACTCCTATACTGTCACCAAGTAGCACAGCTTGCAGCCTTTTGCCCATCTAAAAAACTGGCCAACCTTTGAAATGATGTGCTCTTTATCTTATATGCCCATCTTCAAAGACCTCCATACCCTGTGTATGACAAGTAGTGACTTCCTATGCCATGGGGTTAATTGGCTTTCAGTCCTGAGATGACACAGGTCAAATAGGCCACATCTCATCTCTATCGTTTTGCAAAGACCAGCCCTCAGCTGCTTTGCATTCATCTGTGGTCATGTCTTCTTACATTGCATACTGTGTAACCTTGGAAATGCCATGCCCGCCTATCTGTCTCACACACCAACCTTGTTAATAGGATGAATTATTTAGCTATCCAGAATTATGTGAATGTTAATCGTGTTAAACTTTATTTATAGAGACGCCTTTTGAGAATTCCTTTCCCAGCTCTTATCAATTAGCATAAATACCAGCGTCAGTATAAACACACACAGCTGTCAGAGTGCAGTCTGACAAACACAGCTTCATCATTGTCTGCTGCATGAAATGCTGGATTTGTCTCTCCGCCCTTCATGGAGCACAGCCGAGAAAATTACATCTGAATCTTCAAACAACAGTGGAAG
The DNA here is from genome assembly GCF_027789765.1 of Dendropsophus ebraccatus. Lineage (NCBI taxonomy): Eukaryota > Metazoa > Chordata > Amphibia > Anura > Hylidae > Dendropsophus > Dendropsophus ebraccatus. The sequence goes on from NC_091454.1 coordinate 136,754,376, forward strand.
TTAACATAACAATATAAATATTATTATTCAGATTACTATTTTATAAGCTGCGCTACAATAAAATATGCACATAGGTCATTCAAATACAGACACAGTCAATATAAAGAAGAGGAGGCAACTTCAGAATGGGAAATGAGCCCTGCTAGCTTTTACATCTTTTACTACTTTTACTTTTACATAGTTTTTATCTATTCTGTATGAATTTGACTGTGGTCGCAAAAGGTTTGTGTAGTATTTCATATAAGAATGTTTTCAGAAGGATTCCAATATATGTGTTCTGTCTAGTCTAAGGATGGTAATCAGTTTTATAGCAACAAAAGAAAACTGTGGAACATAGAATATTAATCATATAAACCATGGTTGCATATTGGGTGTGATTTGGCAGGTTTAAAGGCAATGCCTAACAAAAAAAACATACCTAAATAAATTGTTTGGGTGTGCCATTCATCAAAAGTTGTGAGCTATATGATGATTAAGATGGTGGATTGTGGGACTGTACCTACTTAGCTGAGGGTTAGTACAAGCTGTTATAAAAAGTTATGAAAGCAACCACTTTTTACATAAGTGCAGCACATTGGCTTAGTGGTTAGCACTGTAGACTTGCGGCCCTGGAGCAGAGCTGGCCTTAGGAGTTAGAGCAGTGCAGTCGCACAGGGTGCTGTGCCCTCCCAGCAGGAAGGGGGCGCCACCTGCAGGTCCTGCTTTTGTTTTAATACGTGCAGAAACTATTGTCAATGAACTTGCGGCTCCTGTTACCACTCAGAGGATAAAGGATGAGAGGAGGCTGCAGGAGGAAGCTCCACCCACAGGCTGTCCCCACAAGGGTCCCTGCAGAAAGGGAGGAGAGGAGGAGGGCTTACTGTAAGTGTCTGTGTGTGTCTCTGTTGGGTATATATGTGCCTGTCTGTATGTGTGCTGTGTATGTGTTAGCGTCGGGTATGGCAAAGGCAGTCTGACAAGACACGGACAGCGAGCCCTAAGCTGACCCCACCCACTGTACCTGCCGACTTGCCACAAGACAGTCCTAGGCGACTGCGGACAAGCACGAAGGCGCTCCCTACTCTCAATACGTGGAACACAAAGCATGGACAGACAAACAAACACAATAAGAGGTGTCAGACAAACCAGGTCAGCAATAGTCAAGCGGCGTAGTACAAAAACAGTAAGCAGGAGAATAGTCAAGGCCAGGGGCAGAAGGTCGGGAACACAGTAAATGAACAGGGAGCTGAGCAGGCGAGTAAACTCTAATAGACAAAACACATCCGCTAATGTCTTAGAAGGGAGGGCATCTTTACTTTCAAGATCCAGCAGATTGAAAGCGTAATTATAAACTATACGCAATATGTGTATTATGTAGCAGTGTACAATCATATTATCATATAAAGTGCGAAAAGTGCTAAGTGCAAAAAAGTTACTCTGATAGCTATATTCACACAAAATACAATAAAACATAGTGCCAATATTACATTGAAAATAATCTCAAATTATGAAATATTGCCATATATTATACATTTATCATACCAGAAATTAAAGTGCATATGTGCAAAAATATAGTTATATATTTCAATTGTATATACCATACACAGTGTGCAAGAAATACAAATTAAAGTGCCTTGTGCAATTATATCCGTATCTGTAAATTAAACCACATACAATAATACCACAGTGACTAAACCTATTACAAACATACACATACACACAAAGTGTAGCTATTAGGTTATATATCACAAATCCATCTTCTCACTCATCACTCCTTTCCAAAGAATTTCTTATCTCCACATTTATACATCTACCCCAGATCATATTTCACAGTTGGCATCAAATATCTCAATGTTATATATCCTCATATGAAGTATCAAATAAGAAATAAAGAGTATAAAAATGCATAGAAAAACAAAAGCAAGACAATTAAAAACGAGTGGATTAAAACTGACAGTCTTGATTTACAGAAAAGAGACAAAATATTGCTGCTTATTCAATCCCCTTGGGGTCAACGTACCCAATACAGAAATCCATCAGCATCTCTTTGTCTCTTTTCATCTCTAATTCCCCCACTCACTTTTTCTACACCCCTAACTCGTCAGGGAGAAGAGCAGCACTGACAACCTGGCAGCTTGATGAGCAAAGCGCAGATTCAATGAAACATTTTGCTTCCCTCATCTTTTATTGCTATTGATGTCTTTTATAAAGGACCTTTTACATACCTCATTTCCCTGTTGGCTGAATTTACTGCACTCACCAGCACTAAGGGGGTGCTCATGATCACATGACAGTTGACTCACTGGGTTTTCATTCAGGAGAGCTGTGGACAGTGGTGGATCACTGGCGTACAATGACTCATACATTTGTGATCCACCAATCTCCACAGCTCACCAGGGTGAAATTAAATTTGTCAGCCTCTCAGGTTTCTTTCAGATGACCTTTTCTAAAACAGTGTCTGGCTGCAGAATGTCAATGTCAATGACACTTGTGCTGCTGCCAGATATGATTTCAAGATAGGTAGCCTGAAAGGTGACTCATTGGGTTAACTTCATCTGGGATAGCTGTGAACAGGACGTACTGGCACACAAATTGAAAGGGCTGGAGCCATTTCACAGCTATACAGCTTACACTACTAGCCTCACACTAGTTCTTCATCTGTCCTTGATATCTAATCAACCTTCCGCAACCTTTGCTAAGCCTACCTCTCTAACCCGGTCTCTACCTATATTAATCTAGCTAGTTTAAATGTTCAGTTCACTGTACACAGTTTACAGCTGACTATACAGTATATAGTGAAGGAAAAGGTGTGACATCACGAGCGGGGGTGGGGGATGATGGGTTGGCGATTGTGTCTTGCAACCCAGTGCCCAACTGCGGGGAATTATGGATAACCCCTTGCACCCACGATTTTGCTGTACTAAATTAAGCTGCCATTTTGGACGAACTTATAAAAAATTCTGTTCATTCTTGAATCAAATATTTTGCAAATGTCAGTTTGGGAAGCTTATCTCTAGTCCTATGTTCAAATCCTGCCAAGAAAATATCTGTGAGAAGTTTTTATATTCTCCCAATGTTTGCATGGGTTTCCTCTGGGTACTCTGGTTTTCTTCAACACCCAAACATACAGATAGGAAAATTTAAAGCAAATGTACCCCCTGTATTAAAGCCAAGAAACTGCTGCTACAGATGCTAGCAACTTTCTCCATATTACATGCAATGGATTTACCTTAGTGGCATCCATGTGCCCTTTATGATATATGAATGTTTTGAGAGGCTATTATACTATTCTGGTTACCCATTATTTATGCTCCCTTTGGGATTTTGCATTTTTTTCACTGCAAAGGGACTGTACTAATTGGGCTTTAACTTGAATAATCTTGTTTGCTTCATTGGTTTTAGGACATGTTTACTTAAAACCTGGGATAGAAATTAGTTATTGTCAACTGCAGAGGGTGAGGATGTCAGGGAGTGAGACAGCTTCTTACAGCATTATTGGAAATTGGTCATTGTGACCAGTTAATGATACGTAATAGTCTTCACTTAGTCATCACAATAGTCATCATTTTGCAAAGGATATCCCTAATCTGTTTTGCATTTATCTGCAGTAAGGTCTTCTAAAGTCTTCTAATCTAATAAACTGTAGGATGGATATCTGATTATGAAGGTGAGCTAAACAATTGGGCGATGGTAACTTAGTTTAATGGATTTAGGAACAGTTTGTTTTTTTATTTCTCTAACTGGCATTATAATATTAATACTGTAAGGGTAGCTTTACACGTACCGTATCACAGCTGATTTTCTGCAGATCCACAGATTTCATGCTGTGTTCATTCATTTAGTCAAATCTGCTGCGGATCTGCAGCAGAAAATCAGCTGCGATATGGTACGTGTGAAACTACCCTTATCATAATCCACCCTACAATATATTGCAACTTATAGAAAGGAAGCTAGAAAAGAATTTTCAGCTGGTACAGGGAACATGCTTTCAAGGATTCTATTTTACTTAACTTCTGCCATTTTAACCAAATTCATTTGGAGATAATCTGCATGGTGCCTCAGTGGTTGACGCTGATTCCTTGCAGCACTAGGGTCGCTAGTGCTAATCAGACCAAGGACAACATCTGCATGGAGCTTTTTATGTCCTGCATGTATTTGTATGTGTTCTACTCCGCTTTTATTCCACCGTCCAGAATCATGCTGGCAGGGTATCTGGCTTCATATTATCTCTAGTGTATGTCTGTCTGAAAAATTGAATTGAATAAATATGAGGCTTATTGGCATACTGCACAAATGACCATTATACATTTGCTGTACTCTATTTGTGTTGTCACAAAATAGTAAGGGTACTGTATTTATGTACTGTACTTATGTCAACATAAAGTATAAATCTGTTTTTTCCCCCTAAAATCCATTGAAGCTTCATCTTAAAACGATTCATGCCATGGATCAGAAGCATATTAATAAAGTGAACTGCATGCTTGAGATCTCCCCAGTTTGTCTCAATGATATTGAGGTCACTTTGACCTAAATGTATTTTTATCATTTAAGTATTATCAGTAAATATATTTGGTCTTGACAAAGGGGCAGTTCTTCTGCTTGGACAAAAAAGGTTCAATCTCCAGAAGTAACAAGCCCTCTTTACCATGAGAACTGTAAATCTGTGCAACAGACACCTCAGAAGACGTCACAGCAAAAACAGTGGAGGGCCTCACAAGAGGCTTAGACAAATTATCAGACCAAAATAACAGTGTTTGTAGAAGTAGAACGCTGTTCTGTTTTCTCTATTAGTTAAACCTAATGGACAGGTTTCTTTTCATCCATCTTATATAACTACAGTATGTAAATTGTATTACTTTTTGTTTGTTTAGTTTTTATTTTTCTCAGCGCAATTCATTGTTTCATGCTAAAAAAACAAACAAACAAAAAAAACCAAACAAACAAAAAACATTGAAAGGAAAATAAATTAGAGTAACTTTTTGACACCACTCACTTGTCAGCATAGTGCATCTGGAAAGAAAAACGTCAGCTTCTAGCACTGACCTCTTCAGTGCTGTTAGGCATGCAATAAATCACTCTATTTTGTGTCACATCTCTTTTGGCAGTGTAATTGTTAAAGCTTCTCTCTTAAATCTATCAATGTTACTAGGAGCAACAGATCACCAATCTTTAAACCAAAACCATAAGATGGATGTCTTTAAAACAGTTGTTTCCTCCTAGGTGCTTTCATAAAAGTTCTCCTTAAATTGGTTTCAAACCTGCTTATAACTCATAAAAAATAAACAACAACAAAGAACAAACAAAAGACAAGCTATTGTTATGGTGTAATAAATGCGTCAACACAAGCACTGATATATGGTTATGGAACCTTTATAAGATATGGGAGCACATTGTATTTTACTAATGAATATGGCCAGAAGCCTGCAAAATTGTGTTCAGCTATAAATTAATCAGCATCATAAATGCTTCTTCTCGCTGACTCTGCATGGATAGCAAAGCTCCATGTGTCTGGATCCAGGTTTAGTCTGAAATTCATATAAATCTTCCAGTATAATTAAGTTACCTCCGTGATATCGCTATTGACTGATGGCCATATGTGGGAGGTGGAAGAGTCACAATGGTTTTCTTACAAGAATATCAATCAGAAAAGCAAGGTCCAGCTTCTGTAGACCGTAGCAAAGACACAATCTCCTTGCAGCTCTGGTTTCTTAGCCTGTCTATATATGACTTATCACTCTCATTTGGCAAAGAGGAAATTTCTTCATGGCTAGTGCTACTTACAAGTGATGGATTAGAAAGATAGATGGACAGGTAGATATGTATGGTAAATTCAGCAGGCAGAAAGGTAAAGTTTAATAAAACAATACAACCAATAGCTAAATACAGAAAGATCACTATACACAAAATTCTAAAGGTGCCCCTACAACTTTCTGATGCATGCTTGTATTCTATTTAATAGATTCTGGATGCTGTCGAATATTTATCCTTATGTATGTGTGGACATTGCAAACTGTCACTCATTATTGAACATTCAGTAATAGAAACTGAAGGCATATTATAAGGATTTCCTGACTGGGGATGTGGTAGCTGCAGTAGCGAAAATAGGCGGGGGCAAAGGGGGCGGTCGCCCCCGGGCCCACTCAGGCAGGGGCCCACTGAGGTCTCAGACAGTTAACGCTGTCTGCAAAAGCTATTGCTTTTGCAGACAGCCTTAACACATGTCTGTAGTGGCCCCCAAGAGGGCAACTGCACCTGGGAATAGCGGGCCCCTGCTCCTGAGGGGCCCGCTCAGCTGTCGGATGCCGAGCCCGGCCAGGGCTGGATCTTCTTCCTGCTTCTTCCTCCTACACGCTGCTGCTGCTGCTGGCCCCTCCCCCTCCTCTCCCTCACTGGCTGCAAAACGTATGAAGAGGGAGGACGGCAGCTGGAGGGATCCTCACCGTCTATGGCTGCCAGGGGGGACTGTGAAGACGTCCAGCAGCAGCTCTGGAAGTTGTCAGGTACAGAATGAGGACTGTGTGAGGGGAGTGAGGACTGTGAGAGGAGTGATGACTGTGTGAGGACTGAGAGGACTGTGAGAGGGGAGTGATGACTGTGTGAGGGGAGTGAGGTCTGTGAGAGGGGAGTGAGGACTGTGTGAGGGGAGTGAGGACTGTGTGAGGGGAGTGAGGTCTGTGAGAGGGGAGTGAGGACTGTGAGAGGGGAGTGAGGACTGTGAGAGGGGAGTGAGGACTGTGAGAGGGGAGTGAGGACTGTGAGAGGAGTGAGGACTGTGAGAGGAGTGAGGACTGTGTGAGGACTGAGAGGAGTGAGGACTGTGAGAGGGGAGTGGGGACTGTGAGAGGGGAGTGAGGACTGTGAGAGGGGAGTGAGGACTGTGAGAGGGGAGTGAGGACTGTGAGAGGAGTGAGGACTGTGAGAGGAGTGAGAACTGTAAGAGGAGTGAGGACTGTGAGAGGAGTGAGGACTGTGAGAGGAGTGAGGACTGTGAGGGGAGTGAGGACTGTGAGAGGAGTGAGGACTGTGAGAGGAGTGAGGACTGTGAGAGGAGTGAGGACTGTGAGAACTGTGAGAGGAGTGAGGACTGTGAGGGGAGTGAGGACTGTGAGAGGAGTGAGGACTGTGAGAGGAGTGAGGACTGTGTGAGAGAGGAGTGAGGACTGTGTGAGAGAGGAGTGAGGACTGTGAGGGGAGTGAGGACTGAGGGGAGTGAGGACTGTGAGGGGAGTGAGGACTGTGAGGGGAGTGAGGACTGAGGGGAGTGAGGACTGTGAGAGGAGTGAGGACTGTGAGAGGAGTGAGGACTGTGTGAGAGAGGAGTGAGGACTGTGAGAGGAGTGAGGACTGTGAGAGGAGTGAGGACTGTGAGAGGAGTGAGGGGAGTGAGGAGTGAGAGGGGTGAGGACTGTGAGAGGAGTGAGGACTGTGAGAGGAGTGAGGACTGTGAGAGGAGTGACAACACACACACACACACACACACACAACCACCCACACCACTGACCAGACACAGCAGCCAGATATATATATCCATATATATATAGAGGAATGGTCTGTATAGAGTGGTGGTCATCTATGAAGAGGTGGTCTATATAGATATAAAAAATAGATAGATAGATAATAGATAGATAGATAGTGAGAGATAGATAGACAGATAGATAGGAGATAGATAGATAGATAGATAGATAGATAGATAGATAGATAGATAGGAGATAGATAGATAGATAGATAGATAGATAGATAGATAGATAGATAGGAGATAGATAGATAGATAGATAGGAGATAGATAGATAGGAGATAGATAGATAGGAGATAGATAGATAGATAGATAGATAGATAGATAGGAGATAGATAGATAGGAGATAGATAGATAGATAGATAGATAGGAGATAGATAGATAGATAGATAGATAGATAGATAGATAGATAGGAGATAGATAGATAGATAGATAGATAGATAGGAGATGGATATCTAGCAGCTCATCACATATCTTGGATTGTACATACCAGCTCACCCCTTTTAATGTCTAAAAGCCTATTACCTATACCACTATTATTTTTAGGCAAAGATAATCTGGTTAAAAGGGTTCTCCAGAATTAAAAAAAAAACATAATTGTTTTGTTCCAAAAACAGCGCCACCCCTGCTCTTAGGTTGTGTGTGGTATCACAACTTGGCTCTATTCACTTTAGTCGAATACCACACACAAACTGAGGACAAGAGTGGTGCTGTCTGTGGAAGAAGGCAGCTATATTTTTCTAATGTTAAGCCCTTTTACTTTTTTTGTGGTTCTATATTCCAGATGTAGAAACCTCTTACACGGCTCTGTATCCTTATTCACTATAAGAAATGTAAAAGAATATTCCCTATATTATTATTATTATTATATTATTATTATTCAGAAATCCTTGTCACCTGCTGAGGTTCCCTATGGGTAACAATGGTTGGGGGCCCACTCAGACTCACTCGCCCCCCCTAGGCTGAACCCCTAGCTACGCCCCTGGGTAGCTGACTGGGAATGTAGTAGCGGGGTGAGCTTTAACATGCGCTAACATGTGTTGCCAGTCACCTACTGTGTAATGAACTGTAGCCCCATTGACTTAAAGCAAAACTGGACAATAGGGCTTCTTACCCTGAAACAGGAGATATAATTATTTCAATCTGAAGATTCGACATTGAGATATAAGTGTTAGGGCAATCCCCTGCAAAGCTCAGCAATGTTGGACCTGTGTTGAACAAAGTAGAAATTTACATGGAAGTATAGAGCCTTTAGGAGAGAAAGGGGTGAACTTTGCTGGGCTTTTGCAGCACAGGGTTTAGATCTTGGCTCTGGATCCACAGATTAAAATAAGAGTTATATCTCCTGATACCGCCAAATTGTACACTGCTATTACTTTAGTCAGCAAAAAGCTGATGACAGGTCTTTGTTTAATGAATCAGGTGACCAGAAGCTCAACAGTGCAGGATAAATTCTATAATGTTTTTCAACTATTATTTTATAAACTCCCTAATGACACCCTGGTTAACTGGTCAGTTAACTGTTATTAGAAGTTCACTACCATTTTGGAACTGCAGAAACCAGTCAAATGACCTCCAGCAGTCTTGTGGTTCTCCTCCATCTGGTGTCTTCCTTCCATCACATAATCTGTTATTGTGCTGGCCCCAATATACTACAATTACTGTCTTCTTCCCTGCTAGCCCTGCTGCAGCTCTCTTTAAGCTTCCCACAGTCTTAACACTGGTGTCCAACCTCACATGTTCATGTTTCCTCAACCACAGGCTTCTTTATAACATTCCATGAGTTATTATGAAATATAAATTGATGAGAAGAGCTGCCCAAGTTGTTCTTGTGCAGTGCTGAATACTAACTCTTACTCTAAAATTATCACCAAATCACAACTCAAACTATTACCTTAAATATGTAAACCTCACCACCAACACAGCAAAGGAAATAAATTAAAATAAAATAAAACATAGGAAGACTTAATAACACAGGGACAGAAGTCCACTTGTTCTCTCTGTCATCGACAAGTGTATGATACCACTATATAAACCATAAGTATCTAAAAATACCAGTTAAACTATAGTCCATATTACACAAAAACACATTATACACACTTAAAAAAAATGCTAGAAAAAAAGATCAAACACCAATGAAGATATAAAATATTGTTCACATCCTTGATGTTTTATGCAGCATGTTGTTTTGAATTGATGCATAATATTAGAGGTGAGCAAGGTGTGCGAGGGGTATGCGGTGGATGAAGGAGCACGCTGGCATTGCGAGAACAGCATCTACAATCATTGGCTGGCTTACTCATGTGACCTCAAAACTATAAGAACTTGGCTTTTCCTGCTCGTCATCAGATGCCCTCTTGAAGGTAGTGAGGGAAAGATCCTGGATTAGGGACAGTGATGATTTAGCTGATTGTAGGCAGGAAATACACTACAAAGCACATCATAGAGCTCCGGATATACAGTGAATAGGCCGGCTAAAAACACATCAGCTGCTTTTTCTCACATACAGGAATAGGCTTCAATTCATCCATTTGCTCCTACATTCTAATTGTTGTAGGTAGTTGAGGGATAGATATTGGAGTAGGGACAGTGAGGATTTTAGCAGATTGTAGGCAGGCAAGACCACAAGAGCTCTTGTTAGGGCTACTACACAGCACAGCATAGAGCTCCTTCCATACAGTGCATAGACTAGCAGCATATCAGCTAGGTAGATAGACAGTCAGGCACACAGCTTAGAATTCTCCTGCATAAACCTGTGTTGGCCTATTTTGTCCTACACTTGAATTGTCACAGGACAGTTTATTGTGCTCTGTGCCAGGTTGAGAAAAAAAAAACAAACTCTCATGTATCGCCTGGTGCAATATGTTAAAACTTCAAAAATATACTGTATGTGACAGGATTGGCATAGTTCTGTTATGATATAAAACTGTCTCAGTAGTTTATTGCGCTCTGTGCCATGTTGGAAAAAAAAAAACTCTCGCGTATCGCCTGCTGCCATACAATAAAATTTCAAAGATATACTGTATATGGTAGGTTTGGAATAGTTCCATTGTGATATAGAACTGTTGCAGTAGTTTATTGCGCTCTGCACCAGGATAAATAAAACAAAAAAAAACTCTCATGTATCACCTGCTGCCATACGTTAAAGTTCAAAAATATACTGTAAACGCCTGGATTGGCATAGTTCTGTTGTGATATAAAGCTGTCACAGTAGTTCAGTGCGCTCAGCACCAAGTTGAGTTTTCCAGCTCACCGGCTGTTGTGCGACGTCATCAAGCGCTGGAACCCAAAATACTATATTTTGGCCAGGGTTAGTGAGCAGCAGAAAGCGCTAAAAGAGTACCAACTCCAAAACCCCCATGTGCCCACATTGTGTACGCCAGGGTTGTGCAAATTTCTGTGGCCTTTAAAAATTGTCGCAGCACAGTTTATGGTGCTATGCCTAAGTTGCTAAAAAATGAACCTCTCTTATATATTGCCTGCTGCCATATGTCAATTTTTTTTTTTATTCCACTGTGTACACCAGGGTTGTCCAAATTTCGGTGGCCTTTTAAAATTGTTGCAGGACAGTTTAAGGGGTTATGCGCCAATTTGCCGAAAAATTTACCTCTCTTACATATTGCCTGCTGCCATACATCAAGAGATGCTACATTTCCCTGACTGCACACTGGATAAATGTTGTGAAGGCAGGGACCAGGTTTCACCCTGGGACAGAGCCTCAGCAGGCCCCTTTGAGGAGCAAATAATGGAGAAACAGGCGAGGAAAGATTTGCAGCAAAAGAAACATGCGGCTGCTGCATATCTTTCTCCTCTTGTATCTCCTGATCTCTTCTGTGGTAGTCAGGTGCCCTCATTTACGCTCCCCACAGTCCATACAGTAAGTTCTTTGTTGGGCAGCTACTGCAGAAAAGGACATCTGGCAGCACTCTGTTTGTCTATCTTCATACAGACTGGAGACTTGGCCAGCCCACTTACAGTTTTGGCAGTCCACCGGGGGGAATCTGCCCAGCTCAGCAGATTGTTGGTCCTGGCTTGGGTACTACCAATGTATTTATTGCTATGCAGAGGGCTGTAGGCAGGTGTTTAGTGTGGAAAGTATCAAACATACATTAAGGAATTGAAATATTTATGCATTTCTTTAAATGCATAAATTTTGTACTACTTTTATGAATTTTAATGTCCCAAATAACCTTTTTATTCTCTTGATTTAGGATTGGAGGAGATCCCAGAAGTTGAATTTCTACAGGACAGAATGTTGAGGCATATTATAGCAATATTAGAATATAGGAATATCTATTTAGGCAAAACCAACTCCTTCAAAGGGGTACTTTGGCTCAAATCTTTTTCTTTCAAATCAGCTGGTTTCAGAAATTTATATAGATTTGTAATTTACTTTTATTTCAAAATCTCCCATCTTCCAGTATTTTGCAGCTGCTGTATGTCCTACCGGAATTGGTGTTTTCTTTTCAGTCTGACACTGTGCTCTCTTCTGCCAAGTCTATCCAAGACAGGAACTGCCCAGAGCAGGAGAGGTTTTCTATAGGGATTTGCTACTGCTCTGGACAGTTTCTGACTCGGACAGGTATGTCAGCAGAGAGTACTGTGTCAGAATGAAAAGAAAATACCCCTTACTGTTGGACATACAGCAGTTGATAAGTGCTGAAAGACTTGAGATTTTTAAATAGAAGTAAATTTAAAAAAGTACTTTTTGAAACTAGTTGATTTGAAAGGTTTTCACTGGAGTACCCCTTAGCTTAGTCTCCAGTGTTATTTTTGGAATAAGGGTATGTGAAACTCCGTCGCGGAATTCTCAGCTCGCTCCCGCTCGCTGACTGCGGCGGGTTGGCGCTCGCATCTCCGCCCGTGTCATAGACTCCATTCTATGCATGGGCTGATTCTTTCATCCATCCAAAGAATGAACTTGATCATTCTTTGGACGGATGAAAGAATCCGCCCGTGCGTAGAGTGGAATCTATGACACGGGCAGAGAGAGAACGAGTGCGTGAGCTGAGAATTCCGCAACGGAGTTTCCGTCAAAATTACTCAGTGTGCACATACCCTTATAGTCCAATGGGGACTATTACAAGTCAGCTGAATACATTAAAATGAGCTAGGATCCATTTGAATAAAGCTCCTTTAACCCCTTAGCGTCCCATGACATGTCTGATACGCCATGGTAATTCGGGGGGAGTTCAGAGAGCGCTCTGAACGGCGCTGCTCCCGGCTTTTATGTACAGCCGGGGAGCGCCTCTATTAGCTGGCACGGGTCATGTTGCCGCGCCGGCTAATTAAGCATCTAAATGCAGCTGTCAAACCTGACAGCTGCATTTAGATGCTTTGCTCCTCACTCCCCTGGTGTCTAGTGGGACGGATCTCCCCAACGCAATGCAATCGCGCGGGGGGGGGGGGGGGAGATTCGTTCCTCTGGCCGGGCCGGAACTCAGCGTTGCAATGACGCTGATCCCGGCTCAGCAATACATTGTAGTGGCCTGCAGCAGGCCAGTGCAATGTATCACCAATCTGATGAATCTGTGCTGTGTATATACACAGCAATCAAGGTACCGATAGAAAGTACAGATCATGGCGCAAAAAGACACCTCACACAGCCCCATAAACCAAAGGATAAAAGCATATAAGCATGGGAATAGAGCGATTTTAAGGAACATATATTTGTTAACAATGGTTTGAATTTTTTAAAAGCCATCACATAAAATAAAAGTTATACATGTTATATATCACTGTAATCGTAACGACTTGAGAAACATTTATAACAAGACAGTTTTACCCCAGGGTGAACAGCGTAATCACAAAACTCCCTGAAATGAAAACAAATTCCTTTTTTTTCAATTTGACAGCGCAAATGATTTTTTTTTTCCGGTTTCGCAGCATATTTTATGGTAAAATAAAGTCTGTCATTGCAAAGTACAATTGGTGTCGCAAAAATAAGGGCTCATATGGGTCTCTAGGTGAAAAAATGCAAGCGCTATGGCTTTTTAAACATAAAGGGGAAAAAGCAAAAGCGCAAAAACTAAAATTGGCTCTGACCTTAAGGGTTTAAAGTTGTCATAACTCTTTTAAGAATAGGAGCTACAGTGTTAGTATGAGCCTTATGAGACTTATAGGTGTTTTCCCTACAAAAGTCAATTACTAATTCACAATATATGTGAGCTAAAACTATATAACTCTATAGGTCAGAGGAAGATCACTGGGCATTATACTCAATTGCCTTTATCCAACCCATAGAGTTGAATAGACCAACAGCACCTATATTTGACTGATGCTCCATTCAAATTAGGGGACAAAGGATCAGGACACATTTTTCTGATCAGTGGAGGATCCCCTCCACTCATGCAATCATCAGCTATCCTGTAGATAGGTAATAAGAGTCCTTTGCAGGAAGACCCCTTTAATAGTCCTATGCTCTCACTTGATAAAAAAACGCTTCTTGGAATTTATTTTTCCTGCTTCATTCATTATTTTTCTTGCAGAGCCTAATTGTGGTGATATCTATATATAGTGTTCATTATGCAATTGAGAAAAAAATGTTCAGTAGTAAGACTAAAGTTTGCTAAGCAACCATGACATCAGGACACATAAAATATCATTATGCGCAAAAGGAATCGCTGTCATTTACTAAACTGCAGGCTAGGACATAATAAAATAATCTTGTACAACTTTGGAATACATATGTAGTGAGATGTAAACATTTTTGACATGCACTATTACTATTACAATCTATAAATCCAAGCTTCTCAATTAAAATTAGTAGATATAATGTCAATTAAGTCCTGTAGTAGCAGTGCTTACATTAATCTACAGTAATTTTCTATCATCAGTCATTGCAAAGCGAAGTGCATCTAACATCTAGCACCGAGTATGACACTAATACCTCCTAAAAGCTTAACACACTGAATTAAGGGCCCTTTACACATTAGATATCACCCGTATTCTCTAGTTTATTAAATTGTTATGCACTTTGTTTACAGTACATGAACTAGATTAATAGTTTATTAGAATGACCAGCCTTTGATGTTTTCTCCTGCAAAAACAAAACAAAAAAACAAAACAAAAAAAACTGGAAAAACAAAGAGAAAATGTGATTATGTGAAATGTGACCATGACATTATGGTTGTTACCGAACGTAAGTGTAGTGCATAAACTTTTCTTAGAGTTTTTCTCAGTTTGACTTTTAATGGGTAAATAAAGCTCAAAAAGTATATAACTAAAGCCAAAATTTAAGAATTAAGTAAAATATGTATCAACTCTCAGTAATCTGACCTTACATAACTTCCATCTTACTGTCCACTACTTGTTCTTTAACTGCTACTCATCTGTGGTAATAAAGAAACTTCTGTCTATAAAGTTAAAAAGAACAGTGGATTTCTCATTACATTGGCCCTTGTCAAGGGAAAGGATATATCAGGCAGCTAGTGAACATTTACTTCTTGCAGTTGATGCTTTGGTAGTTGGAAAGAGAGGCAAAAATAAGGGATAAATGGGTACTCTGGGCGGGAAGCCTTTTTCCAGTATCGCAAGGGAGAGGGTGGATGAAAACAGTGACTTCCACTTACCTCAACGTCTCTAGTGCTTGGGCCTGCATCACACAGCAGAGGCGGGACCCCAACATCACGTCTCAAGGCCCCTCTGAGACCGGGAATCACCTAGAGACCAGGGACTGGAGCAGCGTGGTGAAGGCCTCCAGCGTTGGAGCTGGGGAGGGAAGTGGATTTCATTGTTTTTATCCACTCCTTCCCTGGCAATATTGAGAAAAGGCATACCGACCAGAGTACCCCTTGCTGCACAAAAATCTGCACAGATTTTGATGGTAACTTCCTACAGATTTGCTTAGGATTTTATGTTGATTTTACCTTTCCCATTGATGCAAAATATAAAAAGATATGCTGCAGATTTCAAAATTTACGTCAGGAGAGTCGAAAAAAATCACTATAAGTTGCTGTTAGCAACAAATCTGCAAAATATCAGTCTAGAATGTGTTTACCCTAAGGCACCCCTATAGCACCCGCGATGCTGAGGAGGAAGGAATGGTTCTGCGCTGTAAGTCAGTGTAATCTTTGTCTGGGAGCACTGTTAGGAGCACTGCCCCACACCAACAGCGTAATCCGGCCTGCCCACTTCATTGATAATCACGCAGACTAACCTCGTGGAACCATACCTTCCTCTTCAGCATCCCGGGGGCTATAGGGGGCTATCAACAGGTTAGATTCCCCTTTAAGACATACAGTATGCACCATTGAGGGTGCCAAAGACCAGACTGCCAGTGTCTCTATAGCACCCTGTCTGAGTCAGAAAAGAGAGGAAAGCATGCATTGGGAAAGAAGTGGTGTTGAAGCACTGTGTGAGGGTAGTGTTTTTTTTGTTTGTTTGTTTGTTTACTTTCATGGTGGCTGCAGAGAGGGGCATATTACTATATGGGGGCTGCACAGAGGGGCTAATTACACTACAGGTACTGGACAGAGGGGCCTATTTCTATATAGGGGCTGCAAAGAGGGGTCTATACAGGAGACTATACAGGAGCTTCACAGAAGGCCCTATGACTATATGAGGGCTGCACAGAGAGGCCTATTACTACATTGGGGCTTCAGAGAGAGGCCAATTACTATACAGGGGCTACACAAATGGGACCAAATACTACATAGAGGCTGCACAGAGGGGTTTAATACTATATTGGGGCACATAAAGGGCCAAATGCCATATGAGGGCACAGAGGTAGCCTCTATAAAGTATAGAATATATGTCCCATATAGAATATTATGCCACATTATTTAGTTTAGTAAATGACCGTGATTTCTTATGCACGTAATTATACTTTAAGTGTTTTTGTCATGGTTGCTTAGCAAACTTACAATTTTTTTCCCTTTTTTTCCCCAATTGAGTAATAAATATAGAAAAAGAATATAGTATAGTAATACTTTATAGAGGCAAAAAGGTTTCTAGTTACTGTATAGGGGATGTTCAAATGGGTGGTCTAATACTATATGGTGAGCTGCATATAGGAGTTAAATACTATATCGGGGATGCACAGAAAGACCTAAAACTATATGAGGATACACATACTACTCATGCACATACTATATGGGGGGTTGCACAAAAGGGTTTAATTCTATATAAGGGCACAGAGTGGGCCTAATTAAAGATGAGTGAAGCGAATCTGGCAAATCAAGATTTAATGTGCAAATGTGGATGGCACATCAATGCAAGCTGTGGCAAGAAGGTTTGCTGTGTCTGTCAGTGTAGTGTCCAGAGGCTAAAGGCACTACCAGGAGACAGGCCAGTACACCAGAAGACATGGAGGAGGCTGTAGGAGGGCAACAACGCAGCAGCAGGACTGCTACCCCCACCTTTGTGCAAGGAGGAACACTGCAAGAGCCCTGCAAAGTGATCTTCAGCAGGCCACAAATGTGCATATGTCTCTACAAACAGTTAGAAACTGTCTTCATGAGCATGGTATGAGTGCCCAATGCCCACAGATGAAGGCATTGAAGCTATGGACTGGCCCATCCGATCCCCAGACGTGAATCCAATTGAGCACATCTGGGATATTATGTCTCACTGCATCCACCAACGTCACACTGCATCAAAGACTTCCACATGTTGGCTTATGCTATAGTCCAGGTCTGGGAGGAGATCCCTCAGGAGACCATTAGCAACCTCATCAGGAGCATGCCCAGGTGTTGTAGGGAGGTCATACAGGCACCTGGAGGCCACACACAATACTGAGTCTCATTTCGACATTAAAGATATTACATCAAAGTTGGATCAGCCTGTAGTGTGTTTTTCCACTTTAATTTTTTGTGTGATTTCAAATCCAGATATTAGTTAATAAATTTGATTTCCATTGATGATTTTTGAGTTATTTTCTTGTCACCACAATTAACTTTGTACAGAGCAAAGTGTTCAATGAGAATATTTAATTTATTCAGATCTTGGATGTGTTATTTGAGTGTTTCCTTTATATTTTTGAGCAGTGTATATAAGGGATGTAAAGAGGAGTGTAGCACTATTGTAATACAGAGGGAGCCTAAGGTTATGTTCACACAACATATCTTTTTGTAAAAGTACGGCCGTTCTTGCAATCAGCAATCAGCAATAAGAATAGATACGTTACCAAGCCTTCTATGGGATCCAAGCCAGAGCGTATACACATAGGGGGAGATTTATCAACAGGGGATTTTTCTAGATGTGGTCTATTTCTGCTTTGGCAAGAATAGACTGGTCTATTTAAAGTGCAATTTACTATCAGGGATAAGCCTGGTCTATTTTCTGTGGTGCTGATTTGTTTGGCTCAGAATTGTCTCTAAATAGTCTCAGAATTGTCTTTAAATTGTCTCATTGGCCCTGGTTTACCTCCTAGGTAATGAGCATTTTCTTCTCCCTTTCTTTTCCAGATACCAGCATGCAGAGGATTACGTCGGATTTGTTTGGACTACATCGATGACCAGCAGACTTTA
Organism: Dendropsophus ebraccatus; assembly: GCF_027789765.1. Classification (NCBI taxonomy): domain Eukaryota; kingdom Metazoa; phylum Chordata; class Amphibia; order Anura; family Hylidae; genus Dendropsophus; species Dendropsophus ebraccatus. Next base: position 136,772,337 of record NC_091454.1, read on the forward strand.
ATGTGCAATAAAATGGTCAACGAGGGGTGTGGGGGTGTTTTTATTTGAATAAAATTTTAATTTTGGTGTATTCTGTTTTCTTTCATTAATTTACAGACTTAGTAGTGGAAGCCGTCTAATAGATGGAATCCATTACTAAGTCAGGGCTTAGTGTTAGCCGGTATAAAATGGCTAACACTAACCCCCCCATTATTACCCCAGTACCCAATGCCACCAGGGATACTGGGAAGAGTCGGGTGCCAGTAGTCCCAGAGCGTCAAAATTGGCACTCCTGGACTGGGCGGCAGCAGGCTGGTAATATTTAGGCTGGGGAGGGCCTAAATAAATAATTTGAAAAAAAAACACATAGGATCCCCCCCCCCCTTTCCATAACCAGCCGGGGTAAAAACCAAGCAATAGCAGCCTAGTAACATCAGGGTGGGAAGAGCCATTGGTTTAGGCCCTCCCCAGCCTTAATATTACCAGCCTGCTACCGCCCGGTCCAGGAGCGCCAATTTTGACGCTCCAGGACCACTGGCACCCGGCTCTTCCCAGTACCCCTGGTGGCATTGGGTACTGGGGTAATAATGGGGGGGTTAGTGTTAGCCATTTTATACCGACTAACACTAGGCCCCGACTTAGTAATGGATTCCGTCTATTAGACGGCTTCCACTACTAAGTCTGTAAAGTAATGAAAGAAAATACAACACACCTAGAATTTTTTTTTTATTCAAATAAAAACACCCCCACACCCCTCGTTGACCATTTTATTGTACAGTAAAGTCTGCCGGTCATGGACGCAGTCCAAACGAATCCGACGTAGTCCTCTGCATGCCGGTATCTGGAAAAGAAAAGACAAAAAAAACACAAGCAAAAACAAACAACAAGTAAGGGGTTAAGTCCTTGGGAGCCAGACTGTAACTCCCATGCTGAAGGTCACTCAGCTTTCCCAGCATCCTCTAAGGTTAACCCATACAGGATCCTGGGAAAGCTGGGTGACCTTCAGCATGGGAGTTAAGGTCTGGCTTCCAGGGACTTAACCCCCTGGGCACCAGACTTGCTGGGGCAGGTGCAGTGCGATCTCCATGGGGGGGGGATTACCTGCTGCTGCTTCCTCCATTGTTGATAGCTGTCCCGGGATGTCCCGATAAGCCCCGCCCCTATACGACCGTGTCAGATGCAGGGGGCGAGGCTTTCCCTCGCGGGGGGCGGGGCTTACCTGGACATCCCGGGACAGCTAGCAACAATGGAGGAAGCAGCAGCAGGTAACCCCCACCATCTCCCTCCTCAGAGCGCATTGCATCTGCCCAGCAAGGAAGGGGGTTAAGTGCCCCCCTTCTTTGCTGAGGCAGATGCAGTGCGCTCTGGGCAGGGGGGGAGGGTGATGGTGGGGGTTACCTGCTGCTGCTTCCTCCATTGTTGCTAGCTGTCCCGGGATATCCGGTAAGCCCCCCCCCCGCAACGGACATGGTCGAATAGGGGGTGGGGCTTATCGGGACATCTCGTGACAGCTATCAACAATGGAGGAAGAAGCAGCAGGTAACCCCCCCCATGGAGATCACACTGCATCTGCCCCAGCAAGGAAGGGGGTTAAGTGCCCCCTTCCTTGCTGGTGCAGGTGCAGTGCCACAACAGTCTGGTTCCCAGGGGCTTAAGCCCCTGGGAGCCAGACTGTTACTTCTCTGCCGGAATTTTAAATTTCCCGCCCAGAAGCAGACTGCTTTCTGCTTTTGGGTGGGAAACCCTTCCTTACTGTACCGCCACAGAAGGTTAGTAGTGATGCTGCTGCATCACTACTTAACCCCTTACACTCCATGGACCGGGTGCACTGCACCCGACCCACGGAGCATACCGGCTCCACATTACAGCTGGTGAAATAGACCACCTCTAGTGTGGAGTGAGTTTGCGACACATGTGCGACTATTTTAGATAGTCGCACATGATAAATTAGGCACACTTTCAGCGTAAGCTTAAGTAGGCATGATCAGTCTATGTCGGGGAAAAATCGCAAAATTTAGCGCAGCTACAGTATGCGGTTGCTCCAAATTTTGTGACTTTTCCACTCAAAAAAAAAGGTATAAATTTTTAATAAATCTCCCTCATAGTATACGCTCTGGCTGGGATCTCTCGCGGTGCCGTAGAAAACTGACATGTCAGTTTTCTGTGGCCGCTATTCAGTGAATAGCGGCCATAGAAAACAATGTCAGTGCACACTATGAAGCGAGCTGCTGCGGCCGCAAGCTTCATAGTGTGCACTGGGGAGTTTAGATGCGGGCGTGCACGAATGCACCCGCATCAGAACTCTGTGGCGTGAAAGATTATCCAGCCGGTACTGCAGTGTAAACATGACCTAATGCTGTATGAATGGAGGAGGTGACCTAATAGTTTAGCGGCACAGAGGAGGGTGTTATCTATTCTATGCTCAAAGGTGGGCCTAGTACTTAAAATAGCACTGTATATTCATTGATAGGGGCACAGTTTATTCACTATTTCAAATATGGAGCACAGTATATTAAAATATGGTACACATTATATAATTCATATATGGTGGCACAGTATATAATTAATTCATTTGCAAGGCACAGTGTATTATAATGGTTAATGGTGTGAATGTAGTATACTACAGACCTTGCCCTGGCAATTTTCTGCACATCCTGTATATGTTTTTTTTTTTTTTGGTGCACTGAACCTGGAGGCACTGCAATACCAGGTCAATGCCTGGAGAGGACAGAGCAAGCTCTTTTTCCATCTCCCTGTTCTAAAAATTGATTTAATATATGGTCCCCAGATAGGGGATGTATCAGATATTAAACTGATAAGAACAGAAACTACACTTGATCTTAGCCAAAAGGCCGAGAAGCGATAATCCTGTATATGTTAATACAGCAGGTCTCTAAAATGTATATATGTTGGAAACATAGTTATGTAGCAGTATGTATCCTTTCTCATGCTTGCCCTCTGAATCTCTAGTGCCCTAGCGCTAATATAACTGCAAATATTCTTCAGGACTGGCTCATTTGATCTTCAAATCTCCCCAGATCTCAATGTGCTGGAACAAGTCTGATCCATGGAGGCTGCACCTTACAACTTACAAGGCTTAATGGATAAGCTACTAACTTCCGATACCACATAACCCTTTCATTGGTATTGGGTCCATACCTTACTGTGTCTGAATTGTTTTGATTGGATTAAGGGATGTACATTATTTAGAATATCTGTTTATATTACTAAAGACGTTAAGGGTTAATTTCATTATTGATACACTGTTTACACATATTCAATGGAGTGTAACTAAATGTTAGGGAATATGTTGCTACCTGAAGTCTGCATCTATAATTTAATGTTTATGTGTATATCATTATTTAGCTATTTAATAGGTATCATACTTGTGGCTCTGGTTGCCTAGCAACCTTCTACCGTTCTCTGTGAGGCTTAAATATGATTCATTGAAAGGTGTTGACTAATTCTCATTCTCATATTATGAATATTTTTATTAAAGAAATCCAAAGTAAGCTGCCCCAAAATGTTACCGATATCCCCTAGGAATAAAAGAAAAATGCTTTTCCTACATATACTTGATAGATCTGAGATATTATTGAAGCTTTAAAGCTTTAGCGAGAACTTTACTGTAATTAAGAGCACTGCTGAATTTCATATGAAGGGATATCACATCTAAAGCACAGGAGCATAAGGAGACCCTCTATAAATATGACATTATCAATTAAATAAAGGGCAGAACCACCAAGCCACAAGAGCAAGTAAAAGCTGCATGTCAAGCTTTAGGCTTCATCCACACATCCATAGGGCTGTCTGTAGCCACGGACCCATAGCTATGGACCGCACTACTGATGTACATCCATAGCTATCGGCAGTGAATTGACCCATTCATTAGTGAATGAGATAATGGCCCCGTAACACATACTTGCATGTGACCATAGCCATTCAAATGAATGGGTCCATAGTGTGGCCGCAATTGTGGACAGATTTTATGTGAAAGAGGCCTTGTACTAAGTAGAACCCACATGGTCTAGCTTTTGTTAAATTTTTTGAAATATTGTCATTTATCTCTTTTATGAAAACTATGCACATCCACAAGTTGTAAAATAATGAATTTTATTGTAGCAACTAAAACTAAAAAGGGACTGTATACAGCATTAGGGTACAAACCCACTTGACGTATTTGCTGCGTGAATCAGTCTTAAAAATAAGCAGGCAAAACGCAGGTTGGCTTTATACGATTGTTCTGCATTAAAATACGCAATTGCGTATTTATGAAGCGTGAAGCTTGTTGTTAGCAAAGCATCAGTTGTTAACAACCTGTGTGAAAAACGCATGTAGCTTCACGCTTCAAAAATACGCAATTGCATATTTTAATGCAGAACAATCGTATAAAGCCAACCTGCGTTTTGCCTGCTTATTTTTAAGACTGATTCACGCAGTAAATAAGTCAAGTGGGTTTGTACCCTTAAACTAAAAACTCCTAAAGGGAGATCATGGTGGAACAACCCTTCTACCGAGAACCTATTAGTCAATCTACAACCATGTAAATGACTATAATACCCTTAGATCAGGGGTAGGGAACATTGGCTCTCCAGCTGTTGCACATGGCCACCGGTGACCACAGAGAAATGGCATAGTACATCCATTCCTTGTTTGGAAAAATTGTGACAATTTGTTAAGTGTAATATTTAGAAATAACGTATCTTCTGGCCATCTTGGGTGTATTTAACCCACTGAGGCAGGTGGCATATTTCGTCCATTCCCTGTTTGGAAAAATTGCAGCACTTTCCTTAGTGTTTTATTAAAAAATAATGCCCTTTTTGGCCATCTAGGGTGAGGCTAACCCACAGAGTCATGTGGCTTATTAAGTCCATTTTCTGTCTAGGATATCAGTCAGGGTGGGAAAAGTGGCGGAACAAGTAGTTGTGGTAGTGCTAATAGCAACAGGTGTGGCAACAGGGTGCAGCTACCTATACAAGTCAGTGGTCAAGTTGTGACCAGTCAGCCTGCAGTTGTGGATTGGCTCTTCCTGAATTCCAGCTCCACACAAGGCAGTAGCCATACTTGGAGCCAGCTAACATGATCATCAGACACAACCGTTACATGGCAAGAGCAGTCTCTCTGCTCAGCCCCTTCTCCTATTTTGACTAAGTCAAACACCTTCAAAGCACCATCAGCCTCCCAACTTTTTTCAAGCCTAGCACTACGTTTGGAGTCTCAACTGTTATTTTCAGATGATGAAGAGGAATGTCCAGATGGTAAGTGTTTAGAAGGCCGTGTTGAGATGGCAGCCATTAAAAGCCCTCAAGGCAGTCAGGAGAGCCTGTGAAGGCACCTTCTAAATCACACTGCCTAACACTGGAGAATGACAGCATTGGAAAATAAACCTTGATCCCCAATTACGAAGATGATGATGTTGCAGACTGCGATTGGGGTACAGGTCCACAGGCAGAATCAACATAATCATCAGGGAAGGAAGGTGTGGTTGTGCCAGCAAGTGGGTGTCAAGGGAGAGGTGGACCTCCACAAGGCAAAAGGAGTAGGTGTACACCCTCACCCAGATGGCCGACTAGAAATCAGGAATAATCAGCCAGGCGGTGTACCCCCAGGCAGCAGCAGAAGTCAACAGCCAGTACACACTCCACCTGCTACTAAGAGATGTCAATACCATTCTAAAGTTTGGCAGTTTTTTCTGACTGTCAACCAGTGTGCACACTCTGTAAATGGAAATCAGCCATGGGTCAAGTGTAAACATTGGTACCACTGCAATGAGAAAGCACCTGGAATGCCACCACCTCAATGGATGGCAGAATCAGGACCCCGAGGCCACTGCTTTTCAGCAACCATGAATGGCAGTATCTACCATTGCGCAACACTTAATTAGCACCAGCCAGGGTTCCTCTACCTCTGTTGGAGGCAGCAGCTCTCACTTGGTACAATCCACCTCTATCTCCTTCATTGGGCTATGCGGTCAAACATCAGCTCTGCTTAGACAGCAATCACTGTCTGAGTCCATGGGCCGTAAACAGCAGTATAGCAACACCCATCCCACGGCACTGAAGCTGAATGCTCACCTGGCTAATTTTTTTGACTTGCAGCTGCTCCCATTCAAGGTAGTAGATTCCAAATCATTCAGGGAGCTGATGGCTTGTGCCCACCCATCAAGTGGAAAGTACTAAGTAGGTATTATTTTTCCAAGCAGGCTGTTCCATCGCTTCACAGCTACCTGCAGAATAAAATTGCCAACTCTTTTCTGTCTCCAACTGGGTGCACCTCAGCACTGACTTGTGGAGCTCCAGCTATACTCAAGGGCAATATATGTCGATCACTGCCCACTAGATTAGCATTCTTCCAAGGGAGTTGTAGCAATAGCATCAACTGGTCACACTGATCTTGCCTCTGCGTTGCTTTTAAGGGCTATCATCAGGGTCCTTAGCCTCTTCCTCCACCACCTTGGCCTCAGCTACTCAGTAGTAGGAAAGGCATCCTGTCCCAGGAACTGCATGGCAGTATCAGGGAAGAAATTGCTAACTGGCTGATCATTGTAACAGCTAGAAGGACGAGGCTGTCTTGCCTAAGTTTGGAGAGGCTGACTTTCATAAAAATGAATCAAGCCTGGATAGCACCGGATTTTACTACGCCTGTGCCTGATGTAAAGGATTAATTCCCCACCCAGCACATGACAGACAGTGTCTATCCAAGTCCCCATTACCATAAATGCCAAACATAGGTAATTTTTAAAAAATATATATGTAAAGAAATGTTTAGACCCCAAATAATCTGATATTCACAAAAAAAATCCCCAAAGTCAATTCAGAAACATGTAAATAAACAACCTTAACATCAAATAAATTACCCATGGTGTGGCTGAATTACACTATTTACAACACAGGCAGATACAGTATATCCACAGCAGCTTTATACCTCTGCAAAGTGAATTATGCAATCCATCCCCCAAGAACAGTAATATCCAGACACAAATCCCCATTACTATGGTTTACAAAGACAACATTCTCCTTCTTTTAAACCATAGCCGTGTGGTTCCATCCCTGTTTCTTGTGCCACAGTATATTACAATTTGTATCCCATTTTTTCGGACACGCATGGCGAGTGGCTGATAACTGTTCTTGGGGTTTTAAATATTGTGAGGGTAGTTAGAGTCGCACAATGGTTGTCGATAAGGTAATTGTGTGAGGTTTTAACTTCTCTTGTGGTTTCGTGGGTGGTTTCATGGTATAGGAAGGGCTCTTGATGGGATATATTACTGAGGATGCTGTCCTCTAAATGTGATATAAGAAACTTCTAAAGCTACTACCAGCAGCAAGTTACCTTGCCTTAGTTATTGTGCATTCTTTCGTGAATGCACAATTAGGGTGAGTTTTTTTGGGAGTGACCAAAGCGAGGGGGGAGGGTCACTCCCATACCCCATCACCAATTCACCAAGTACTGTCCTGGGAGAAAACGTAATTTTGTGCCACTGATCCACGAACATGAACTTCTGTCCTGTAAGAAAACTTTTTTTATGCCAAAGATCCACGACGCCAACTGCTGACCTAACAGAAAACGTTATTTTAGAACAGTGCTTCTCAACTCCAGTCCTCAGGCCTCACCAACAGGTCATGTTTTGAGGATATCCCATACAAAGATCACCTGTTATAACACCTGATGCACTGAGTATAATTATATCACCTGTGAAATACTAAGGAATCTTCAAAACATGACCTGTTGGTGAGGCCTGAGGACTGGAATTGAGAAGCACTGTTTTAGAACACTCATCCGCTAAATTAGTTAGCACCAGTCTGCTACTGACAGCTTCAATGCTTTAACATGCTTTAACATGTCAAATATGCAGGAGCAGACTACCTTCTGTTTAACTCCTTATGTACTGCAGTGTGTAAGTGACCCAATGTTCAAAAGACAAGGAAATCTTTGCTCTACTGCTGGTGCACTGAAAACCCCTGACCTCTGCACAGATGGGCAAGCAGTGAGAACAGAGGTCAGGGGTTACCAGTGCATGGAAGGAAAGTTTTTTTATCCCGTCTTCTGCCTGTTAACCCTTTTTTGTGTTGCAGCATGTAAGTAAACATTGGGTCACTTGCACACTGCAGTACATAAGGGGTTAAGTAGAAGGACACAGGAGGCTCTTATGTTCTCCCCGGGCCCCCCTCCTGCACGGCCCCACAGCAACCGCCCATCCTGCCTCTATGGTAGCGACACCACTGGCCACTATGGGTGCTACAGTGGTAGTTAAACTTCGCACTGTGCCCTGTACATCAATCATACTGGGTAGGAAGGGGTGGAACAGGGAGGAGGCATGCATGATTCAGCTCTGCACAGCCTTTATGACACTTGAGCTTGAAAGGAAAACATAATTTATTAACCTTGAAAACAGCCATCAGCTAAGAGACAAGTATCATTTGTGTTATCGCTTATCTACTATCTACTCATGTCTGAGGCTCTGATCATAATATACTGTATGCCTGACAGATTACTTGTTAAAGGCAACAAACAAGTTTAAAATCTTTAAGTGAACAGATCCTTTTCTAATACAGGTGGATTCAGAAAGAACGATGCAAATTGCCTCGGAATTCATAACCGAGTGAACATAGCACACACTTATTTACATGGAAAGACACACCGTCTAGCCAGGTTCTATACATACATATGTTCAAAGTGATTTTCATTGGTGACATAGCAGATGTCTAAGCGGTAATCCATCTCTGTCCAGATGCGTGCCAGCATATTCCCAGATATGGACAGAGACAGTGGCTGGGGAGAGCATTGTGTCATGTGATTGCAGCATCTATTGTTGTGCTGTGCACGTCTGCACACACACACACACACACACACACACACACAGATGGTGAAAGATTAATTTTCTTTATTATGAATTAGTCACTATTTAGTCCATTGTTAGTAAAAGCATCCTACAAGTTTTACAATATTTATCCCAAAGTGAAAGTCAAAGTGAAATGTGCAAATTAATGAAGAGATGCACGCCTCGTAGTTAGAGATGAGCGAATTTACAGTAATAACAACGCAAAGTCTAGTTACCCAGGATTGGATCCAGCTTTTCCCAGCACCCAGTGAGGAGCAGCACAGAGCTACAGTCCATTAAATGGAAGCAAGCTAATGAGCGGATTGCAGAGATATGGAAGCGCTTTGCTTTGTTATTACTGTAAATTCGCTTATCTCTACTCTTAATAAATATGGCATCTCAGTGCTAGAAAGGTGAGAGGGTAATGAACATAAACATACTGCTACTTGCTTTACTTTGAAAGAAATGTAATCCTTCTTTTGCTGATCTTTGCATTTCCTTCATGAAGCTCTCTGCTCTATATAATGGAAGTAGAGGAGGTGACAGTCCAGTGCAGAGAGTCCAGGACACTCCCACAGGAGATCACAGGTATTTCAGCCTCCTTTACATATTACAAAAGGCTTATAACTTGGCTCTGGGAAGACTATGGAGCTAAAACAGGTATGCCTGGATTACTAGCCCTATCAAGCCATTGATTTACATCACTGGTTTCCCACTGATAGATGCGTTTTAAAAGTACATTTTTTGAACTTTTCTTTTTTGGCCACACCCCTCTCATACCCCTACTTGTAAAAAGGAGTAGTCATAAATTATGTCAAAAATGTGCTGTATGCCAGATTTTTACTTCTTTAGGGGTTGACCACTTTATAGTAAAATTATTCAGTATACAGTATTAGTAAGTGTACTCACTGCACTGCACTGACAGTGGCTCCTTGTGTACCTCATAGTGATAAAATCAGACCCGCTTCTCCAGGCTGTGCTGCCTTGCTCTGTGGTGATTCTGTCCATAAGATGGCTGACATGGAGGAGCATGTGACGATTTCCCTCACCCCAGTATCCACAACTGATCCTGTATATGCCTATGGAGGACATAGAGGAAAGAGTATCGTCACATGCTCCTTCATGTCAGCCATATTATGGACAGAATCCCCACAGAGCAGGAAGATACAGCCTGGAGGAGTGGAGTCTGATTTTAGCTCTATGGTGTACATAAGGAGTTGCTGTTAGTAAGTGCAGTGAGTACACTTACTATTACTGCACACTGAACAATTTTACTATAAAGTGGCCAACCCTTTAAATGGCACAAAACTGGTGTAAATGGTTTGACAAAAATCCTCTCTTCAATTCTGTTGATTGAATAAAAAATGAAGTACAGATCATGTAGCCGTGTCAGGTAAAATTAGTTTAGAAAAACAATATTGCCTAGAAACAGCAGGAATTCTCAACCTGTATAAGAAATAATTTCACTAAGAGGATCATTACAGAACATTGAATAGAAGTTAGTCTTTACAGGAAAAAGAAGAAAATTGAACGTCTGCACAATGTTGTTAGAAAATCACTTATCTGTATAAATCCTCAGGAAACAAACAGAGAAAAAAGAAATCAAAACAAATGTTGCTAAATGTAAAACTAAGCAAAGAAATAGAAGGAAAGACAGTGTCTGTTAGCTTCTATAAGTCATCGCGGAAAGACACGTAGTGTAGTTCAGAAAGCACAAAATCTGCAAAAAAAAAAAAAGCAATCTGGTTAGCTAAAATGGAATCTGAAAAACTGATTGCAAGAGTATAAAACAAATACAAAGGTGTGCTTCAGAATACACATTATTGGACCAGATAAAGGTTAGATGTAGTATTGATTGGTGAGAATGAAGTAGATAGAAATACCACAGAAAAAAAGAGTTTCTCCAGTAGTTAGTTGAAGGAGTGGCGGTATATGACACTTACAGAAAATAAAGAAGCATTGTATAATACTGTAGAAAACTGATTTTACTATTCGGAAAATGATTACATTGTTTGCAGTGATTAGAATCAATACACTTTACTGATGCTGCTTACGTAACATGGCTATTATTAGGGGGGTGAAGTATCCAAGGTAGAAATTGAATACAATAGCATGACATGCTAGCATAATGCTAATCATGCTGCAGTTTACATTGCAACCACACAAAGAAGCCTAGCACATACATATAACGACAGAGACAGGAAATCATTTTTTTTTTAACTTAAAGTTAGTGATCTCATGTTATAAGATGGGATAAATCTAAAAATGAGAAAGAAAAAAATGTATATGTTACAAATGTGTTTTTTATGTTCCCATACATTTGCTAATTGATCTGTACAACCAATATATTTTACCGATATGCACTTGGGGAGAAGGAATCCTCTGTCTCAGTATAATATTGGCAGCTTTGTGTTAGTAAAGACTTCAGAAGAGAAAGATTTGGGTTTTTTTTTCTTACAGCCTTAAAATGAGTCACCAGTGCAATTAAGTGGTAATTAAAGGGGTTATCGAGCGCTACAAAAACATGGCCACTTTTCCCCCTACTGTTGTCTCCAGTTCAGGTGCGGTTTGCAATTAAGCTCCATTTACTTCAATGGAACTGAGTTTCAAAACCCCACCCAAACTGGAGACAACAGTAGGGGGAAAGTGGCCATGTTTTTGTAGCGCTGGATAACCCCTTTAAAGCTAATTGTATACTGGGCTGTACAGCTAGAGGTATAACCAGTAGGAAGGAGATTGTGATCCCGCTGTATAGAGCTCAATGGGCTTTAAAATGGTGGAGATTGTCAGGAATAAAACATATCAGGAAAGAAAGACTTAAGGATTTGAATCTGTATAGTCCAAAGGAAAGAAAGGAAGGAAATGTGTACTTGTGTGTGTGCTTGCAGGGGTTGGTGTGTGTGTGTGTGTGGGGGGGGGGGGGGGGGGGGGGGGGGGGGGGGGGGGGGGGGGGGGGGGGGCATAATCTTAATTATTTGACGGTTAAATAAAGTCCAAGAAAAAAAAAAAAACTGACACCCCCTTCCTGTTGTTCTTCTATTATTAATATTATTATTTTTATTATTATCGTTATTATTATTATCATCATCGTTGTTATTATTATTATTATTATTATTATTATTATTATTATTATTATTAACTATTATTATTATTATTATTATTATTATTATTATTATTATTATTATTATTATTATTATACAAATTTAGTTCTTTCCTGATGCTCCTTTAAAAGATGACGACAGGAAATTTAATAAACCCATCCAGAACTTCCCCAGAAGGAGAAACGATCTGTAGACAACAGGGGGGAAGTTCAGTTATAAGTTCAGGTATAAACATTGACTTAAAGGGACAGCTACCTCCAAAGGTTGGAGCTCTATAGCTGCTTTGCATATGCTTCTTCCTAAAATTCTCACTGGAATATGAATGACCTGTACATTTTCACATATCTTTTAGGCACCATGGGGGAGATTTATCAAGGGGTGTAAAATTTAGACTGGTGCAAACTGCCCACAGCAACCAATCACAGCTCAGCTTTCCTTTCAGCACTGCCTAAAGCTGAGCTGTGATTGGTTGTTGTGGGCAGTTTGCACCAGTCTAAATTTTACACCCTTTGATAAATCTCCCCCAGTGTCTGTTTGGTAAAATAATGGCGGTAACGTTCAGGACATTTATTGGTGGTCGTCTTTTCAGCAAAATTCAATGGACCTTTAAAAATAGCAACACCCAAAAGGGTGTTGAAAGCAGCCGTCATTCCTCCAAAACATAAATAATGTACCTAGAGTCATCATTGCAATGATCGCTGCCAAAGTGTGTTACATAACGGCCAAAATTTGATACTCAAAATAACGACAATTTTTTTTTTTAGTACCAAATCAATTATTTAGATGTAAAATGGTTTCCCAATTTAAATAAAGAACAAATGACAGTACGATATACCTTGCAGATTTCAAAATAGTGCCCTTGTCTATCCTGGTGTATATGGGGATGTTATAAGCCAATGTAAGCAGAGACACCAAGATGCACCAGCAGTAGAGATGAGCGAACCTCGAGTATGCTCGAGTCCATCCGAACCCGAACTTTCGGCATTTGATTAAGGGTGGCTGCTGAAGTTGGATAAAGCCCTAAGGCTATGTGGAAAACATGGATATAGTCATTGGCTGTATCCATGTTTTCCAGACAACCTTAGAGCTTTATCCAACTTCAGCAGCTGCAACTAATCAAATGCCGATCGTTCAGGTTCGGATGGACCCTAACCCAGTTTGCTCATCTCTAACCAGCAGGAGTCCTGGTGCTTGACACAGCAAGGTGTTCTGTAGTTTAATATTTTACACCCCTAGCAGGCTGTCTTTTTTTTTCTTTTCTTTAATTTAAATTGAAAAACCTGTTTACCGAAACATTCTGTCCATTCACTGTGCATTTTAATAACATTATATTTTAATGGATTGGACAATCCCACACATGGCAATACTAAACATGCTTATGTTTGCTGATTTTTTTCACTTTTTATTTAAAAAAATGGGAAAAGGAAGTGATTTCAACTTTTTTTTAATATAGATGCTTTTCCACATGGCCACGTGATTGTAATAATGCATACAGTAGTTTAATCTCAGTATGAGGCAAGTTAGCATTGCCCTGGAAATCACCTGCACCTCTCAAGGAAATCCTAATGTGCAATCCCATGTGCAGCCGGGCAGTGCCTCTATTAGCCGGCGTGGGTCCCGTTGCCGCGCCGGATAATTAAGCCTCTAAGTGCAGCTGTCAAACCTGACAGCTGCACTTAGATGCTGTGCTCTCCCTGTCCCTGGTGTCTAGTTGGATGGATCTCCCCCCGCGATGCGATCGCGGGGGGGAGATCCGTTCTTCTGCCCGTGCCTGGCCTCAGCGTCAAAATGACGCTGATCCCGACTCGGCAATAGATTGCTATGGCCTGCAGCAGGCCATAGCAATCTATGACCGATCTGATGGATCTTTGCTGTGTATATACACAGCATTGATCTCTATGAGAGATCAGTGCTGTTTATATACAAGTCCCCCAGTGGGACTTCTAGTTAACGTAAAAATTATATATTTTTTTTTATTAATAAAAAATCCCCTCCCCCATTAAAAGTCCAAATCACCCCCCTTTTCCCATTTTATAAATAAATAAACAAATAAATAAACTTTTTTAGTATCTCCATGCGCGTAATCGCCCAAACTATTAATCACATTCCTGATCTCGCACCATAAACGGCGTCAGCGCAAAAAAAATTCCAAAGTGCAAAATTGCGCATTTTTGGTCGCATCAAATCCAGAAAAACTGTAATAAAAAGTGATCAAAAAGTCATATATGTGCAATCAAGGTACCGATAGAAAGAACACATCATGGCGCAATAAATGACCCCTTACACAGCCCCATAGACCAAAGGATAAAAGCGCTTTAAGCCTGGGAATAGATCGATTTTAAGGAACATATATTTGTTAACAATGGTTTGAATTTTTTACAAGCCATCAGGTACAATAAAAGTTATACATGTTACATATCGTAAATAAAAATGCCCAAATAATCTAGTCCTAAACGCACCAAAATATATGCCAAACAAAAACAAAGATCCACAGGGGATCACAAAAATGCAGGACAATCACAAATAAATATAATTATAATCTTTATTCAAATATTTCTTATTTAAAATTTCATACATATGAAGGGAATGAAACAGAACCAAATACATACATTAGTGAGGGGACATGAAAAGATGTTTTATGAAATCATATATTGCATATGCATAAAGATTAACCCCTTCAAGACCAAGCCTATTTGCACCTAAAAGACCAGGCTCATTTTTCAAAATCTGACCTGTCTCACTTTATGCTCTTATAGCTCAGTGATGCTTTAACGTATGCTAGCGATTCTGAGATTGTTTTTTCGTCACATATGGCACTTTATATTAGTGGCAAAATTTGGTCACTACTTTGTGTGTTTTTTGTGAAAAACATCAAAATATCATGAAAAATTGAAAAAATTAGCATTTTATGAACTTTGAAATTCTCTGCTTCTAAAAAAGAAAGTCGTATCACATAAATTAGTTACTAAGTCACATTACCGATATGTCCTCTTTATTCTGGCTTCATTTCATAAACATATTTTACTTTTTTAGGGTGTTACGGGGCTTAGAAATTTATCAGCAAATTACCACATTTTCGTAAAAGTTTCCAAAACTGATTTTTTTAGGGACCAGTTCTTTTCTTAAGTTGATTTAGGAGGCTTGTATACTGGAAACCCCCATAAGTGACCCCATTTTGGAAATTAGACACCTTAAAGAATTAATCTAGGGGTATAATGAGCATTTTAACCCTACAGGGGCTGGAGGAAAGTATTCACCATTAGGCCGTAAAAAATGAAAAATTACAATTTTCCAATAATATATACGTTTAGATTAAAGTTTCTCATTTTCAAAAGGAACATGAGAGAAAACGCACCCCAAAATTTGTAACGCAGGTTCTCTTGAGTACTATGGTACCCCATATGTGGGCGTAAACCACTGTATGGGCACACAGCGGGGCTCAGAAGGAAGGGAGCACCATCTAGCTTTTCCATTGCAGATTTTGCTGAAGAAGTTTCCGAGCGCCAGGTGCATTTGCAGTGCCCCTGTAGTGTCAGCAGAGAGAAAACCCCTCATAAGTCACCCCATTTTGGAAAGTACACCCCTCAAAGAATTCATCTTGGGGTAGGATGAGCATTTTGACCCCACAGGTGTTAGAGGAAAGTATTCAAAATTAGACAGTAAAAATGAAAAACTCGAATTTTTCCAATAATATGTTCCTTTAGTTTGAATTTTCTCCATTTCACGAGGAACAGGAGAGAAAATTCACCCCAAAATCTGTAACACAGGTTCTCCTGAGTAAAAAGGTACCTCATATGTGGGCATAAACCACTGTATGGGCACACAGCCGGGCTCAGAAGGGAAGGAGCGCCAATTAGCTTTTTCAATGCAGATTTTGCTGCAGAAGTTTCTGAGTGCCAGGTGCGTTTGCAGAGCCCCTGTAGTGCCAGCGGAGTAAAATCTCGTCATAAGTCACCCCATTTTGGAAAGTGCCCCCCTCAAAGAATTCATTTTGTGGTGTGGTGAGCATTTTGACCCCACCGGTATAAGAGGAAAGTATTCAAAAGTAGACAGTAAAAATGAAAAACTCGAATTTTGTCCAATAATTTGTTCCTTTAGTTTGAAATTTCTCAATTTCACAAGGAACAGGAGAGAAATTTCACCACAAAATCTGTAATGCAGGTTCTCCTGAGTAGAACGGTACCGCATATGTGGGTATAAACCACTGTATTGGCACACAGTCGGGCTCAGAAAGGAAGGAGCGCCAATTAGCATTTTTCGTGCAGATTTTTCTGAAGAAGTTTCTGAGCGCCAGGTGCATTTGCAGCGCCCCTGTAATGTCTACAGAATAGACCCCCCCCAAAAGTCACCCCATTTTGGAAAGTACACCCCTCAAAGAGTTCATCTTGGGGTAGGATGAGCATTTTGGCCCCACAGGTATTAGAGGAAAGTATTCAAAATTGGCTAGTAAAAATGAAAAACTTGAATTTTTCCAATAATATGTTGGTTTAGTTTGAAATTTCTAAATTTCACAAGGAACATGGGAGAAAATGTACCCCAAAATCTGTAACGCAGGTTCTCCCGAGTACAACGGTACCCCATATGTGGGCATAAACCACTGTATGGGCACACAGCAGGGCTCAGAAGGGAAGGAGTGCCAATTTGCTGGAGCAAAACAGTAGCTAGTAATAGTTATTAGAATAGCGCAGTTACTAAAATAAAATAAAAAAAACTAGATTACAGGTAATGTGGGGTGGTTCCGGGTAATTTGGAGGTGGTTACGGGCAGTCTGGGGTGGTTACGGGCAGTCTGAGGTGGTTACGGGTAATCTGGGGTGGTTACGGGTAATCTGGGGTGGATACTGTCAACATGGGGAGGTCACGGGCAACCTGCTGTGGTTACGGCAACCTGGGGTGGTTACAGGCAACCTGGGGTGGTTACAGGCAACCTGGGGTGAATACGGACAACCTGCTGTGGTTACGGACAACCTGCTGTGGTTACAGACAATCTAGGGTGGTTACAGTTAACCTGCTGTGGTTACGGGCAACATGGGGTGGTTACAGACAGTGTGGGGTGGTTACAGACAATCTGGGGTGGTTACAGACAATCTGGGGTGGTTACAGGCAACCTGCTGTGGTTACGGATAAACTGAAGTGCTAATAGGTAATATGAGGTGGGTACCTGTAATCTGGCGTGGTTGCGGGCAATCTGGAGGTGGTCACTGGCAATTTGGGGTGGTTAGAGGCAAGGTGCGGTGGTCAGAGGCAAGGTGCGGTGGTCAGAGGCAAGGTGCGGTGGTCAGAGGTGACGTGCGGTGGTCAGTGGCGACGTGCGGTGGTCAGTGGCGACGTGCGGTGGTCAGAGGCGACGTGCGGTGGTCAAAGGCGACGTGCGGTGGTCAGAGGCGACGTGCGGTGGTCAGAGGCAAGGTGCGGTGGTCAGATGCGACGTGCGGTGGTTGCGTGCAATCTGGGGGGTTACATGTAATCTGGCATGATTACGGGCAACCTGGGGTGGTTATGCGCAACCTGCAGTGGTTACGGGCAACCTGGAGGGGTTACAGACAATCTAGAATTGTTACGGATAGACTGAAGTGCTTATAGGTAATCTGGGGTGGGTACATGTAATTTGGGGTGGTTACAGGCAATCTGGGGTGATTACGGACAATCTGGAGGGGGTCACTGGCAACGTGCGGTGGTTACGGGCAGTGTGCGGTGGTTACGGGCAACGTGCGGTGGTTACGGTCAACGTGCGGTGGTTACGGTCAACGTGCGGTGGTTGCGGTCAATGTGCGGTGGTTACGAGTAATCTGGGGGGTTACGTGCAATCTGACGTGATTACGGACAACCTGGGGTGGTTACGGGCTAGCTGCGGTAGTTACGGGTAATCTGGGGGGGGGGGGGGGTTAGGGGTAATTTGGGAGTAAACTGCAATTATTACTATAATAGAAAGTGTGTGTTTTATTTTTTTGTATGTTTGTCACTTTTTGTACTTTTCACATTCTTTTTCACTGTATTACTATGATTACTGTGATATTTTCTATCACAGTAATCATAGTTTAGTGACAGAGACCAAATTGGTCTCTGTCACTTTAAATTTTCATAGCTGGCTGGTTGTGGAGCGCATGCGCACTTCATAACCAGCCAGGACACCGAGGAGGAAGGAGCTCCAGGATCAGGTGAGTATATGGGGTAGGGGAGGGTGACTCGGGGACAGGGGTGACTGGGGGGGTGGGGGGCGACTGGGGGGGTGGGGGGACATCACTTTTTATCCCCTGTCACCATGAATGTTCCGGCGGCACATGGCACAAGCGATCAGCGGTATATAGTATATACCGCTGATCGCTTGTACCGGGACCCCACAGAGGGGGTCCCCGATGACTGCCCCATGCTCTCCACTACCTCCGGTGGCGGAGAGCATGGGGTTTTCATTCATTTTTACAAAGAGATCACTGTGAACAGACATTAGTCTGTTCACAGTGATTGCGGCGGCCATCTTGGATCTGATGGCCGCCGCGGGGAGGGGGGGTTAGATACCGGGGCACTAGGGGGGCTGGTCTGGGGTCTGATTTTAACTATTTCCACGGTGGGGGGAGATGAAATATAGCGGTGGCACCGGCCTATTAGTGACGGCGGTCACTAAGGGGTTAATGGGGGTCAGCTGCGGGATCGCAGCTGATTCTCATTATCTCCGGTGCCTCACTCAGATGAGAGCGGGATCGCTGTCCCTGCAGCGATCCCGTTCTCATCACAAACCCCCGTCAAAGCAGGAACGTATATGTACATTCCTACTGCACGGGGCATGTGCAATAGGAACGTATATATACAGATGGCTGACGTGAAGGGGTTAATAAAGACTAAAGTGACTGTGGCAATACAGGCAACCTCCACAAGGCAAGTACAATTGGTTTCACAAAAAATAAGGGCTTATGTGGGTCTCTAGATGAAAAAATGCAAGTGCTATGGCCTTTTAAACAAAAAGTGGAAAAAGCAAAAGTGCAAAAACGAAAATTGTCTTTGACCTTAAGGGGTTAAACTTCTTTTCCAAATTTCTCCACAGCTTGAAAATATGGCTGGACTCGAAATATAACACAGTCTTGATTCCCTATTTACTTAGAACTGAACCTTTATCCCTCTATTTACCATATCCTATTGAAACTTGGACATGAAAAATGAAAACATAACATTCTTGAAATCTAATACATTCTGATATAGAAAAATCTGCTGTTGGTTAGGCTAGGTTCACACTGCGTTTTCAGCATCCGTTTAACGGATCCGTTTTTTTTAACGTCCAGAAAAATAGGGTCAGCAACGTTTTTTTGTCCGTTTTGGTCCGTCAAAAAAAACGGATCCGTTTTTTTTTATAATGGATGTCAATGGAAAAACGGATGCACACAAATGAATCCGTTTTTTGCAATCCGTTTTTCATGCGTTTTTTGCAAAAAACTGATGCGTTAAACGGATGCTGAAAACGCAGTGTGAACCTAACCTTAGCAGTACCTAACTTTACAAACCGTGTTAACCCCTTAACGATGCATGACGAGTATACCCGTCATGTGGCCATTAAGGGTAAATGGAGAGGGCTTCCGGCCTGAGCCCTCTCTGCAGCCCGCGGCCCCTAGTTGCTATGTGCAGCTGGGGACCACGGTTATTAGCCAGCGGGACCGATCGCCGCTCTTGTCTAATTAACCCCTTCAGGATCGTGTGCATTTTAGTTAAATATGTGATAATTTAATAGTTCGGGGGATTACGCACGCAGCAATACCAAATATGTTTATTTATTTTTATTTATTACATGGGAAAAGGGTGGGTGATTAGGGAAGGTTTTTTTAATTAATGAAAAAACTTAATTTAAATTTTTTTTACACAGTAATTACAAGTCCCCCTGGGGGACTTCTATATACACAGCAATGCTACGTATATTACAGAGCTCTGTTGGTCTGGTCTGCTGACAATTTTTTACCTCGGAACACACTTACAGTCAGCAGGCAAATTCAAGCTGTAGACATGAAATGACTCGTTAAAGGGGTACTCCAGCAAAAATCTTTTTTTTTGCCAATCAATTGGCTTCAGAAAGTTACATAGATTTGTAATTTACTTCAATTTAAAAATCTCAGGTCTTCTCATACTTATCAGCTGCTGGATGTCCTGCAGAAATGGTGTTTTATTTTAAGTCTAACACAATGCTCTCTGCTGCTACCTCTGTCCATATCAGGAACTGTCCAGAGCAGTAGCAAATCTCCATAGAAAACCTCTTCTGCTCTGAACAATTCCTGTCTTGGCCAAAGATGTTAGCAGAAAGCACTCTGTCAGACTGAAAAGAAAACATTTCCTGCAAGACATACAACAGCTGATAAGTATGGGAAGACTTGAAATTTTTAACCCTTTGAGGACCAGGCCCAAAATGACCCAGTGGACCGCGCAAATTTTGATCTTAGTGTTTTCGTTTTTCCCTCCTCCCCTTCTAAGAGCTCTAGCACTCTCAGTTTTCTATCTACAGGCCATGTAAGTGCTTGTTTTTTACAGGAATAGTTGTACTGTGTAATGGCGTCTTTCATTTTACCATAACATGTATGATGGAATCCCAAATATATTATTTATGAAGATATAAATTGGTGAAATCGTAATGCAATGCAATATGGTAACGTTTGGGGGGTTCCTGTGTCTACGTAATACACTATATGGTAAAAGCGACATGATACTATTATTCTATAGGTCAGTCTGAACACAACCATATGCAGGTTACACAGATTCTCTAATGTTATATTTTTTTTTTAAATGAAATCCTTTTTTTTGGCAATTAATTATAAATAAAATGGGCCTATTGTGACGCTTATAACAGTTTTATTTATTTTATTTATTTACCTACGGCGCTGTATGGGGTGTAATTTTTTCCGCCATGATTTCTAGTTTTTATTAATTCCATATTTGTGAAGATCGGACGTTTTGATCACTTTTTATTAATTTTTTAATATATATAATGTAACAAAATTGGTAATCTGCGCACTTTTTTCCCTATTTTCGTGTACGCCGTTTACCGTTCGCAATGACGCTTGTTATATTTTAATAGATTGGACAATTACGCACGCTACGGTATATTATATGTTTATTTGTTTATTTATTTTTATATGTTTTATTTATATAATGGGAAAGGGGGGTGATTTCAGCTTTTATTGGGGGAGGGGTTTTGGGGTAGTGTGTTAGTGTTTTTAACTTTTTTTTTTTTTACACATTTGAAGTCCCTTTGGCTTTGGGGGACTTTTACATCCAGTACTTGGATTTTTACACTGATCATTGCTATGCCATAGGCATAGCATTGATCAGTGTTATCGGCGAGCCTGCCTGCACAGCAGCAGATCGCCGATCGGACCGCATGGAGGCAGGTGAGAGACCTCCGGCAGTCCGTTTTACCGATCGGGAGTAGGGGATCGGTAAGTGACAGGGGACTCCCCCTGTCACTTACACTTAAACGCCGCGGTCGCTTCGCGTTTAAGGAGTTAATGACACGCGGCAGCGCGATCGCTGCAGCATGTCATTACCGGTGAGGTCCCGGCTGCTGATTGCAGCCGGCCCCCACCTCCTATGAAGCGTGCTCCGTTCCGGAGCGCGCTTCATAGCGGGAGAACCACCCAGGACGTACAGTTACGCCCTAGGTCGTCTGGGGACAGACTTCCATGGCATAACTATACGCCCTGGGTCGTCTAAGGGTTAAATATGAAGTAAAATACAAATCTATATAACTTTCTGAAACGTTTCACTAAACATGGTGCCACTGATAAATTGGTTGCATGCAAGTAAATTACTTACAGGCTTAAAGGGGTAGTCCACCCAAAACATTTTTCTTTCAAATCAACTGGTGCCATAAAGTGCCAGAGATTTGTAATTCACTTCTATTAAAAAATCTCAAGTCTTCCAGTACTTATCAGCTGCTGTATGTCAAGCAGGAAGTGGTGTTTTCTTTCCTGTCTGACACAGTGCTCTCTGTTGCCTCCTCTGTCCATGTCAGGAACTGTCCAAAGCAGGAGCAAATCCCCATAGAAAACCTCTCCTGCTCTCCAGACTGGAAATAATACAACTTCCTGTTGGGCATACAGCAGCTGATAAGTACTGGAAGGCTTGAGATTTTTTAATACAAGTAAATTACAAATCTCTGGCACTTCATGGCAGCAGTTGATTTGAAAGAAATTTTTTTTGGGTGAACTACCCCTTTAAGAACGGGTTGTATTGAAGAGGAAAATGATAAATTTGCTCCAATGTTTGTGTGGAGAATTTAGAACAGAGCTCAGACTTTAATAAATCTTTTATTTTTAATTGAATAAGCATGGCATTTTGTACCTATAATTTACAATGATGTAGATAATAGATGTAGATTCACTTTAAAGATTAGTGATGAGCGAATACTGTTCGATCGAATAAATATTCGATCAAATAGCAAGGTATTCGATCTTTAGAATATTATCGAATAGTTCGCTGAATATTCGATAAGCGTTCAAATCCCCCAGCTTCCGGTTTTTACCTCTAAGTGGTCGAATAGATGTTTTTCAATAATCGAATACTTGTTCCCATTGACTTTAACGGGATCAAATATTCGATCGAATATTCGAATATTCGGGAGATATTTGTACGAATATTGAATATTCAAATATTTCACTATTCGCTCATCACTAGTAAAGATAAATAAAAAATTACATGAACCACAATAAACCAATGGAGGCAATGCGTCCATCACTAGGGCTCTAAACTTAGGGCCCTATTCCACTGGGCTATTATCATTCAGATTATCGTTAAATCGTTTGAATCTAAACGATAATCGTCCGGTTGAAATGCAGTTAACGATTAACGACCGAACGAGAAATCGTTGATCGCTTTATAAGACCTGGACCTATTTTTATCGTTGCTCGTTGCTCGACATTGTTCAGTCGTTTGCGATACGAACGCAATAGCGAAGAAATAGCGAAGAAAAAATGATCGCAAATACTATCATAAGTAACGATTATCATTCCATGGAAATGAGTGAACGTTTTCAGGTCTTTCGCAATAGCGGTCGTTTGAGATCGTTAATCGTTAACGATTATGCGAACAATAATCGTTTGGTGGAATAGGGCCCTTAGGCTAATAATTTGGAGGAACTCCATGCAATCATATCCATGCTTACATGGAAAGGGTTATCCTAGCAAACAACCCCAATTAAGTGTAATTCTAGTTGAAAAATGCATTATGAGTAGTTGCCTTATACATTGTCATTATATAGATTGTTTGAAAGCAAAGGCAATCTGTTAAAAGTGCAGGGAAGCTGGAATGCATATTCCCAGCAATTGCCTGCTAGTCCATCAGCAAATTAGAATTATTGTTATTTTGTCTGCTTATGTAATGAAGACAATAAGCTGTTCATATCAGACAGACTTCTTACAGGACAAACTCAGATAATAAAATTGCTTGTCATGCAATTATACAATGTGCAGGTAATCACTGGAGTAGATAAATTAGGTGAATGATATTTTGGGTTCCCACCATGTACAAACAACAGCCATGGTTCCAGGATTAAGATTAATTAATTAAAAGATGTCCAAGCATGCAAAGAAATCTGGCACTTCTCAGGGTACGGCCAGTGTCAGCGGCTAAGGGAGCACAAAATATGGTCCCAATGAAAGTCAGACTCGTGGGAGTGGTGATTGGGTTTGTGAGACCCAATTCCAATTGCAGGTGCCATCAGCATGAAGGCTCCTGGTGAGCCTAGTAGATTGCCTAGACCCTGAAATGCTATATTTGGGAGATCTATTGGAGGAATCTCCAGAGAGGCAGAAATTTGAAAGAAGCATTGAGACTCCTGGAGTTGACATGCCATGAGCAGTGAGGAGAGCCAGGCAGGGGCAGCTACTGGCAAAAGTACAGAATCGTACTTCATGGCTATTAAGGATGAGAGCTTAGGAGAGGACAAGTTTTGGGACAACTGGGATTATGTTGACTATGTTCTGGGACCACAGATGTCATCCTCGCCATAATTATAAGAGGATGAAGCTGTGTCTCTGCCACGGTCCCAGCATCAGGTCCCATGAACAGATTCTAGGTCAGGAGGAAAAAGGGGTAGGCGTACAGCCTCAGCCAAATGACTTCTGGAAGGCCTTAGCACTCAACGGGTACCACAAGGCGGTAGTAGAAGTCCACAACAGGCTATCAGTGTGCCTGCTCAGAAGAACCACCCACTGAGATCAGTAGTCTGGCAGTTCTTCCATTTTGGGGGCAGAAAAGACCATTCTGCCATATTTAATATCTGTGAACATAAAGTAGGTCATGGTTAGAGTCCAAACCCAGGCATCATTTCTATGCATCAGCATATGGAGCGCCACCACCCCACTGCCTGGAAGAACTGGGACTCCCAGGGCACGTGCCAGTCTCCATCCAAGTAAAGTCCCCCCCAAAATAATCACCCACCACAAGTAATCATATTTATTTATTTTTTCATGTCATAATTTTTACATGTCATAATTTCATTTTAAGAAGAAGAAATCAATATTTCACTAACTCGAGAGGAGATTAAATTTATACTTTCCCACTTGCATGGGTTTTCCACTTTTATCACCACTCAAGAAAATTCTTACAAAACCCTAACTAGATGGTCTTGTACACCTCATCAGCTTCACAGATGGGGAATCATACCCACAGACTCATGTTAGAGATGTGGCAACCTAGGTGGCACACTAACGCACGTTTTTTGGACATGTCCCGTACTCACTCTTTTCTGGACACAAGTGACCAAAGCTATCACAGAAATGTGTGGTCAATCTATCATAACTCCGCAATTGGTACTTCTATGGTTACCCCCTGCAAATATTCAACTGTCCAAACATAACCTTTTAGTTCATCTCCTTACTGCCGCCAAGTTGTTCATACCAATACACTGGAAACAAACTACACTGCCATCCATATCTGAATGGTACGCTAAAATAGAACAGATAAGCACCATGGAAGAACTAGCAAGCTGGACCATGCGATCCCACACTACCTTCTTAAAGACCTGGAATCCTTGGTTACAATACATTCTCGCTCACCAAGTGACATTCTAAATCAGGACTAGCCTACTAGGCTTAAACATTACAGGCTCTCACTTCTTCTCTCATACTATGATAGAACCCCCCCCCCCTCGCCCCTACCGACTTCCCTCTTGTAGTCGATTGTCTTATGTCTGTTAGTGAGTCTTCTATGTTAGTTCGTTCACCTTCTAAATAATAAAAATTCATCCGTTGAAACTGTCTATTAAGTGGGCACACTCATCGGTACACTGTTGTTGTTTTCAGAGTGCTCCCTTGCTATACATGTAGCTTAGTTATATAGTACCGTATTATGTTTTTTCATTTGACACTACGTGCAGCCCTGTGCCCTAACCTTGCACCACCCCTCTGTCCCTCTTCCCCACCCTCCTCATCATTAGGAATGCCACTGGCAGGATTTTTCCTATTCCTCTGCAGTGAACACTGCACAGGTGCCTTAACGATCCAGCCCATGTGCAGTGTTCACACAGCTGATGAATAGGAGAATACCTTTCTGGGGCATTCCTAATGATGAAGAGGGCAGGGAGGAGGGACAGAGAGGTTGCACCAGCCTAATGCACAGATATTCTCGGCCATACAAGTTTGACACAAGGCTGCAAGTTTAAAAGTTGTACCACTTGTACCTTTAAATAGTTGCTTTTAATCCAAGATCTGTCCTGGGGTCCATTCAGCAGGTGATGCAGTTATTGTCCTAAAAACACAACTTTTAAACTTGCAGCACTGTGTCAAATTGGTCTCTTTTTCTTTTTTCCCCACTGGAGTCTCTTTATGTAACTTTTTATACTTGTTTAGTAATGACACACACCAAAGGAATTTGATCCCCTACAGAGAACTTTGGGCTATGTTCACACAACATTTTTTCCTGTCCGTCCGTCATTTTGAGTTTAAAATTACGTCTGTCATTTTGCTCTTTGGTCGCCCATCAGTACAATGACGGCTGTTAGTACATTATTCTAGTTTAGGTGGACTAATTGGCCTTTGGGTGTGTCATTAATTGAAAATCCGTTAAATTTAATAGTAAAAACCAAGAAAGGACTGTGAAAAATGAAAAACTGAGTGTGAACAACTAATAAAAAGGGCCCATTGTTTGCATAAGACATTTGAAAATAATTTTCATGATCATTACTTTGACGTCCACGTAGATAAAGTCCGTCATTTCATACACTGTGTGTATCAGATGTCCGTCATTCCATTAATTTAAAGCATTGCATTGAAGTCAAACACATTGCGGCAATATTGGACGTCTTTTTAAATAGCAAAGGCAGTAGCCTTTTCTCTTTTTTGACATTGTGTGAACATAGCCTTAGATGATAACCCCCATCCCCCAAAAAGTATTAATAATGATCACACCAAACACATATCATTAAGAAAATTTATTTTATTTATTCATCACGTCTATTAGCAACTGGAGGCAGAAAGGAGACCAAAAAAAAAAACACTGTGTAAAAAAGCTAACACTCCTACATAAGCATATAGAGAATCAAAGAAATCTTGTCACCATACAAATCATAAAGAGAAAATATAGGACTGATAACAATGTACAAGTGCAAAATAAAGTACAATCATAAGCAGCCAAATACACTAGTTAAACTGCAAGTAAGATGTCAAAATGTCAGTGAATTGCACAATACCCACACATAAAGATAAATTGCACCAAGCCCCAAGAATGTAACCAAATGGGAATACCCATGGCAGAGGACGTGCAAAAAGACAAAATCACAAACATATGAGCATTGGCTTACAAAGATTAAAGTAGAGGCAATACACAATCATGATAGACCTATTAACAAATAATAATAATAATAATAATAATAATAATAATGAATTAGTGAATTGAGATAGTGACATCTTGTGTAACAAAGCAATTAAATCCTGAACCTAGTACAGTATGTGGAATGAAAAAAATAGTAGATAATATCAGAATAAATTCTTTGAATTGTGAAGTCTAACAAAATGATGTGTGGCAAAATAAAGTGAAAAAACAAAACAAAAACCTGGTTAGAATGTTGCCACCCAACGCACATTTTTTAGATTTATTCATTAATATATCAATATATCAGCGTCATTGCAGTGTCAGTCAGTCAGTTCTACTCCTGATTTTGGCTACAAATACCAAAATACTGACAGAAATATATACAGGAAATACAACTTGAGTAAAGATTGAAAATAAACTGTTGTGGTAGTAACCACTGCTCACCTCTCCCGGACAAAGTAAATCTACCACTGCTCCATCCTATACAAGCTCAGGGCTCTGCAATACTATCCCCAGCAGGGTGTAATCAGGGCCGGCCTTTGGGGTGTGTGAACTATGCAATTGCACAGGGCGCATCACTCCTGGCCATCACTAGGGGGCGCTCTGGCAGAATCACAGATGCACATCTAACTTAGAAACAGGAATGTCTAAGTTAGATGTGTGGTGTGTCTGCCGGAGCGCCCCCTGGCTGGCCGCGTCCCCTCCTCCTGTGGTGGTTTGTTTGGGGCGCTCCTGCAGACAGGCAGCACATCTTACTTAGAGATTCCTGTTTCTAAGTTAGATGTGCAGCCAGTAGGGACATTAGTGGGGGCTCTCCAGGGCCCACCAAGGCTGGGAACCCGTTACATTGATGTTCCGGGTATGTGCCTGTAAGCCCTGCCCCCTGTCGATAAGCACCGCCCCCGGTGAGGCCCGCGGGTGGCATACTTACAGTGCCTGAGTATAAGGGCAATAGAGCACAGTACTCATGTATACCCAGCTTCACTGACAGGATCCAGTGTCTACACCAGCCCTTCCAGAGCCCCCAAACTTTCTGTGCCTCATCATACACACTGACTCCCTGCAGGGGGCACTGGAGGGAGCACAGTGTTGTAGAGATAACCTTAGTCTTCTCTGTGATTCTGTCCTTCTCTACTGTAATTACTACATTGCTGGGATACAGACAGGCCAGTGACTTCTCACCATATCCATCAATCCCACCCATCATCCTGATGAGGTAAACCAAGCAAGGGGAGGTAGATACTTGAGGGTGTGAGAAGAACACAGGGAGATAGCAGCAGCCACATCCTCAGTGTGCTGGAACAGACTATAGTTCATGTTATAAGGAAACCAGAGGGATCAGCAGCCGCAGCAGCAGACTGGTCAGCACAGATGACTGCTGAGGAACTAAACAGGTATGGGAAACAGAATAATATGCAGACTACTGTACCAGCACAGCCAAGTCCTATAGATTTATTCCTCTGGTCAGTAAGGCTTCTTTCCATACATATTAGTCTATATGGTCATCCATCCAGGACAGTATTACCAGCTGCTGCTGCCCTAAGCACTAAACCTGAGGACGCCCCATCCTCACTCACCAATTATCATCAGGATTGGTAGATAGGTAGGTAATAGCTCCTGATGTCACATTTACTACCGCCACACCAAACCTGACCAATACCAGCATACTCATACTGTGACGGGATAACACCCCCAAACTAGACCTGACCAATACTGCCATACTGTGACTGGATAACGCCGCCATACCAGACCTGACCAATACTACCATACTGTGACTGGATAACCCTGCCATACCACACCAGACCTGACCAATACCGCCATACTGTGACTAGATAACACTGCCATACCAGACCTGACCAATACTGCCAAATTGTGACTGGATACCACCGCCACACGAGACCTGACCAATACTACCATACTGTGACTGGATACCACCGCCAAACCAGACCTGACCAACACTACCATACTTTGACTGGATAATACCACCACACCAGACCTGACCAGTACTGCAATACAATGACTGGATAACACTGCCATACCAGACCTGACCAATACCACCATATTGTGACTGGATAACACCTCAATACCAGACCTGACCAATACTACCATACAGTGACTGTATAACACTGCTACACCAGACCTGACCAATACCACCATACTATGACTGAATAACACTGCCATACCAGACCTGACCAATACCATCATACTGTGACTGGATAACATCGCCATACCAGACCTTACCAATACCACCATACTGTGACTGGATAACGCCGCCATACCAGACCTTACCAATACCACCATACTGTAACTGGATAACACTGCCATACCAGACCTTACCAATACCACCATACTGTGACGGGATAACACCGCCACACCAGACCTGACCAATACCACCAAACTGTGACTGCATAACACTGCCATACCAAACCTGACCAATACCGCCATACTGTGACTGGATAACACCGCCACACCAGACCTGACCAATACTTCCATACAGTGACTGGATAACACTGCCATACCAGACCTGACCAATACCACCATACTGTGACTGGATAACACCGCCATACCACACCTGACTAATACCGCCATACTGTGACTGGATAACACTGCCATACCAGACCTGACCAATACCACCATACTGTGACTGGATAACACCGCCATACCAGACCTGACCAATACCACCATAGTGTCACTGGATAACACCGCCACACCAGACCTGAACAATGCAACCGTACCCCCCGTTGAAAAGACACCAGATTTATTGGCAAGTCTAAACAAGAGGTGGGAGACTAGAAAAAAAAAAAAAAAAAAAAAGTTATTTCCTTCCCCCTGCTCCCTTGTGCTGCCCCCTGCAAGGTGCTGCCCTAGGCATCGGACCACAGATGCCTAGAAGTAAATACATCCCTGCATCCATCATCTATCCACGTATTATGGACCATCATACAGAGTAATGATTTCTATGGACGGAGAAGCAGTTTGTGCACGGTCTCTATAAGTTTTGGGCTACATACAGACTTCTTGTTTCAAAGCAGCCGCAGTCCACAGGAATACATTTAGTCACATGATTGTCGCAATAATACTGGATGGAATGCAGGGTCATGGTCAATGCAACCTCATTCACCCATATAAGTAATGGAGTCGTGCCATAGGTGGTTTCCGGTCACACAACTGGGAACTGCCTAATATATCCCCAGGCTTGTGAGAAACTTTAATGAGACAATCAATAAAACATTAAAAAGAAAGAAACGGGGTGATTTGGTCACTCAGCTTTCCCAGTATCTTGTAGTCAGTATGATGGAGGTCACCCAGCTTTCCCAGCATCTTGTAGTCAGTATGATGGAGGTTACCCAGCTTTACCAGCATCTTATACTCAGTATGATGGAAATCACCCAGCTTTCCCAGCATCTTGTAGTCAGTACAGTGGAAGTCACCCAGCTTTCCCAGCATCTAGTAGTGAGTATTGTACTCATATTGTACGTACTCAGTATGATAGGAGTACATCCTTGTTCTGCTCCTAGCAATCAGGAAGGCCATGGTCGGCCACGGAGGCACCTTTTGTGTCCTCCTGTGAGCTAGGGTTTAGGGGTGGCGCTCGTTGTAGTAGGATTTAGTCTACGGGGGGGGGGGGGGGTATGCCAAAAGAAAGTTTCGCACAGGGCGCCATCTACCCTAAGGCCGGCCCTGGGTGTGATGTCTTAGAATGGGATCCTTTGGGGTGGGATCTCCCCATATCTTGTACAGGATTAGTAGTGCTTGGGTAAAATGGATCAGGTATAGATGCTAGATGTGTTTCTGAGTTACTTCAGCAGCCAAGTTAAATATGCTATTTAACCCCTTAGCGTCCCATGACGTACCTGGTACGTCATGGTGGCGTAGGGGGAGTTCAGAGAGGGGTCCCGCTGGGCAGTGCAATCTGCAGCCGGGCAGTGCCTCTATTAGCCGGTGTGGGTCCCGTTGCCGCGCCTTTGTACTGCACGTCCCTGGTGTCTAGTGGGTCAGATCTCCCCCCCGCGATGCGACCGCGGGGGGGACATCCGTTCTTCTGCCCGTGCCGGGGCTCAGCGTCACAATGACGCTGATCCCGGCTCGGCAATAGATTGCTGTGGCCTGCAGCAAGCCACAGCAATCTATCACCGATTACAATAATCTTTGCTGTGTACATACACAGCATTGATCTCTATGAGAGATCAGTGCTGTGTATATACAAGTCCCCCAGGGGGACTTACAATAAATGTAAAAAAAAAAGTAATAAAGTGATTTTATTAATAAAAAATCCCCTCCCCTAATAAAAGTCCAAATCACCCCCATTTTATAAATATAAATAAATAAACAAACATGTTTGGTATCGCCGCCCGCGTAATCACCCGAACTATTAAATTATCACATTCCTGATCTCGCACGATAAACGGCGTGAGTGCCAAAAAAAAATCCAAAATTGCGCATTTTTGGTCGCATCAAATCCAGAAAAAATGTAATAAAAAGTGATCAAAAAGTCATATATGCGCAATCAAGGTACCGATAGAAAGTAAACATTATGGCGCAGAAAATGACGCCTCACACAGCCCCATAGACTAAAGGATAAAAGCGTTATAAGTATGGGAATGGAGCAATTTTAAGGAACATATATTTGTTAACAATGGTTTGAATTTTTTACAAGCCATCAGATAAAAGAAAAGTTATACATGTTATATATCGTTTTAATCGTAACAACTTGAGGAACATGCATAACATATCAGTTTTACCCCAGAATTTACGGCGTAGAAATAAATTCCCTCCAAATAAAAGTAATGAGTTTTTTTTTTTTTTTTCAATTTCGACACACATTAATTTTTTTTCTAGTTTCGCAGTGTACTTAATGCAAAAATTCAGCCTGTCATTGCAAAGTACAATTAGTGGTGCAAAAAATAAGGGCTCATGTGGGTTTCCAGGTGAAAAAATGCAAGTGCTATAGCCTTTTAAACATAAAGTGGAAAAAGCAAAAGCGCAAAAACGAAAATTGGCTTTGACCTTAAAGGGACAGTGTCACATTTTTGATAATTTTTTAATGAAAAGTAATAAGTATAAATAAGTCTGTAGGATGTTTTTTTTTTTTTTTAATGTAGTGTTTCAGTATTTTTTTCTAAAATGTATTGCTGCACAGGGGGCTGCCATGTTTATAGTGTCTGTGTGTGACGTCATTTCACGACACACACACAGACACTATACGGCACCTCCACATCATTGAAGTGAACCGACGGAGTCCGTCTGGTTCACTTCACTGGAGGCTCCGTCACTGTGTACTGCGCATGTGCATAGACATGCGCAGTACACAGCTACAGTAAATGGGGCGGGTGGCCACGCCATTTTCTTGAGGTCCCAGCCCGAGAACCGGGGAGGAGAGAGAGACCGCACAGTGAGTGGACAGGAGAACTGTGTGCAGCTCTCTCTCCACCCCCGCCCCCCGCCGGAGGGGGAGAAATTTAATAAACTTTTGCTTTGGGTGCCGGGACATTGCTATCACCCAGCAATGTCCCGGCACCAGTCACCACAGCTCTCTCCTTCTTTCCTTCAGCAGCAGCTCAGCAGCGTTCTGTGGGGGAACGGGCTTGGAGATGCTGCGGGGGGAAGATGGAGAGAGTAAGGCTGATGGCAGGGGGAGCAGGGCACAGCAGCGTCTGCTGCATGCTGTCCCCCCTGCGGTTGCCGGACCCGAGAGCGCCGGCATCACGATGGTAATGGAAGCAGAGAGGAGGTGATAGGGCCGGATTTAGCATCGGGGGTCTAATGGGGCAGAAAAATCCTATTCAGACCTGAGAGGGATCCGGGCAGCTGTCAGTGAACCGGGCCGGCGAGGACTGGTGGTGCGCGGGGCTCCCCCGCTCCGGGCTGTGACAGGATTGGAATGCGGACTGGGAGATGGGGCAGCCCCGGCGTCCAGGGCCACCAGGTGGAAACAGCGGCGGGCGGTGGACGCCGGGGCTGCCCCATCTCCCAGTCCGCATTCCAATCCTGTCACAGCCCGGAGCGGGGGAGCCCCGCGCACCACCAGTCCTCGCCGGCCCGGTTCACTGACAGCTGCCCGGATCCCTCTCAGGTCTGAATAGGATTTTTCTGCCCTGATTAGACCCCCGATGCCCCATCATCCCCTCACCTCCTCTATCACCCCCATCATCCCCTCACCTCCTCTATCACCCCCATCATCCCCTCACCTCCTCTATCACCCCCATCATCCCCTCACCTCCTCTATCACCTCCATCATCCCCTAACCTCCTCTTATCATCCTCTCCTCTATCACCCCCATCATCCCCTCACCTCCTCTATCACCCCCATCATCCCCTCACCTCCTCTATCACCCCCATCATCCCCTCACCTCCTCTATCACCCCCATCATCCCCTCACCTCCTCTATCACCCCCATCATCCCCTAACCTCCTCTTATCATCCTCTCCTCTATCACCCCCATCATCCCCTCACCTCCTCTATCACCCCCATCATCCCCTCTCCTCTATCACCCCCATCATCCCCTCACCTCCTCTATCACCCCCATCATCCCCTCACCTCCTCTGTCACCCCCATCATCCCCTCACCTCCTCTATCACCCCCATCATCCCCTCACCTCCTCTGTCACCCCCATCATCCCCTCACCTCCTCTATCACCCCCATCATCCCCTCACCTCCTCTATCACCCCCATCATCCCCTAACCTCCTCTTATCATCCTCTCCTCTATCACCCCCATCATCCCCTCACCTCCTCTATCACCCCCATCATCCCCTCACCTCCTCTGTCACCCCCATCATCCCCTCACCTCCTCTGTCACCCCCATCATCCTCTCCTCTATCACCCCCATCATCCCCTCACCTCCTGTCACCCCCATCATCCTCTCCTCTATCACCCCCATCATCCCCTCACCTCCTCTATCACCCCCATCATCCCCTCACCTCCTCTATCACCCCCATCATCCCCTCACCTCCTCTATCACCCCCATCATCCCCTCACCTCCTCTATCACCCCCATCATCCCCTAACCTCCTCTTATCATCCTCTCCTCTATCACCCCCATCATCCCCTCACCTCCTGTGTCACCCCCATCATCCCCTCACCTCCTCTATCACCCCCATCATCCCCTCACCTCCTCTATCACCCCCATCATCCCCTCACCTCCTCTATCACCCCCATCATCCCCTAACCTCCTCTTATCATCCTCTCCTCTATCACCCCCATCATCCCCTCACCTCCTCTATCACCCCCATCATCCCCTCACCTCCTCTATCACCCCCATCATCCCCTCACCTCCTCTATCACCCCCATCTTCCCCTCACCTCCTCTATCACCCCCATCATCCCCTAACCTCCTCTTATCATCCTCTCCTCTATCACCCCCATCATCCCCTCACCTCCTCTATCACCCCCATCATCCCCTCACCTCCTGTGTCACCCCCATCATCCCCTCACCTCCTCTGTCACCCCCATCATCCCCTCACCTCCTCTGTCACCCCCATCATCCCCTCACCTCCTGTGTCACCCCCATCATCCCCTCACCTCCTCTGTCACCCTCATCAGCCCCTCACCTCCTCCGTCACCCCCATCATCCTCTCTATCACCCCCATCATCCCCTCACCTCCTATATCACTCCCATCATCCCCTCACCTCTCTGTCACCCCCATCATCTTCTCCTCTCTCCCCTTCACCTCCTCTCACCCCCACCACCTCCTGTAACTGTTCTGGGGGGAACCAGCCTGCCTCTACCGTGCCTTCTCCCTGTGCCCCCTACTTTTCCCCGCCCCCCCCCCCCCCCCAGTTGCTCCTTCTGCCATATCCGCTTCCCCCCCCCCCCCCCGTCACCCCAGCCTCTCTGCCCCTCGTCACCCCAGCCTCCCTGCCCCCCGTCACCCCAGCCTCCCTCCCCCCTGTCTCTCCAGCCTCCCTCTGCCCCGTCACCCCAGCCTCTCCCTCCCGTCACCCCAGCCTCCCTGCCCCCCGTCACCCCAGCCTCCCTCCCCCTGTCTCTCCAGCATCCCTCTGCCCCGTCACCCCAGCCTCTACCCCGTCTCTATATCCCGCCTACCTGTGCAATGTGTGACACAGCGGACACCAGCAAACACACTGCAGTCACGCTATCAGCACTTCACTGAAATGGAGTCACACTATCAGCACTAGGAATTGCAGTGCTCCTATATACCATGTGTTACGGTAATAGCCAGGACTAGTTAGTTCCAGGCTCCAGAATGTGCCAGGAAGATCATAGGGTGACACCTACATGTGAGACTAACTAAAGAATGTCAACTGTTAACCCCTTCAGGTCCATTCACCCACTGTTAACCCCTTCACATCCACAACTGTTCAATTACCCCACTGTTAACCTCTTCACATCCACTACAATCTAATTCATCCACTGCTAACCCCTTTAGATCCACAACACTTCAATTCATCCACTTTTAACCCCTACACATCCACCACAGTTTAATTCATATACTGTTAACCCCTTCAGCTCCAGGAATATTTTTTTTTTTTCTAACTATATGTAATTTTTAACACCTGAAAACCAGGCTCATTTTAATTTATTTCTCTTATTTGTCTTAGACATAGAGGAACCATTATTACTGTAGGGATTTGGATTAATGTGATGGTAAAATGTCTATTTGGGGCTATATGTCGCACTATTTGAAGTCCAATAAAATCACGAAATCAAATTGTTATCCAATCTCACTACCGTATCCTAGAAGAGCGCTTACTCTCGTACAGTTTCTGTGATGTTCAGACATTTTTACTGTATGGATTCGGAGTAATAAGATGGTAAAGTGTCTATTTGGGGCTATATGTCCCACTATTTGAAGTCCAATAAAATCACTAAATCAAATTGTTATCCAATCTCACTACCATATCCTAGAAGAGCGCTTACTCTGTTACAGGTTCTGTGATTTTCAGACATTTTTACTGTACGGATTCGGAGTAATGTGATGGTAAAGTGTCTATTTGGGGTTATATGTCGCACATTTTAAAGTAAAAAAAAAATCACGAAATCAAATTGTTATCCAATCACACTACCATATTCTAGAAGAGCGCTTACTCTCGTACAGGTTCTGTGATTTTCAGACATTTTTACTGTACGGATTCGGAGTAATAAGATGGTAAAGTGTCTATTTGGGGCTATATGTCCCACTATTTGAAGTCCAATAAAATCACAAAATCAAATTGTTATCCAATCTCACTACCATATCCTAGAAAAGCGCTTACTCTGTTACAGGTTCTGTGATTTTCAGACATTTTTACTGTACGGATTCCGAGTAATGTGATGGTAAAGTGTCTATTTGGGGTTATATGTCGCAAATTTTAAAGTTAAAAAAAATCACGAAATCAAATTGTTATCCAATCTCGCTACCATATTCTAGAAGAGCGCTTACTCTCGTACAGGTACTGTGATTTTCAGACATTTTTACTGTACGGATTCGGAGTAATAAGATGGTAAAGTGTCTATTTGGGGCTATATGTCCCACTATTTGAAGTCCAATAAAATCACTAAATCAAATTGTTTTCCAAACTCGTTACCATATCCTAGAAGAGCGCTTACTCTCATACAGGTTCTGTGATTTTCAGACATTTTTACTGTACGGATTTGGATTAATGTGATGGTAAAATGCCTATTTGGGGCTATATGTCCCACTATTTGAAGTCCAATAAAATCACTAAATCAAATTGTTATCCAATCTCACTACCATATCCTAGAAGAGCGCTTACTCTGTTACAGGTTCTGTGATTTTCAGACATTTTTACTGTACGGATTCGGAGTAATGTGATGGTAAAGTGTCTATTTGGGGTTATATGTCGCACATTTTAAAGTAAAAAAAAAATCACGAAATCAAATTGTTATCCAATCACACTACCATATTCTAGAAGAGCGCTTACTCTCGTACAGGTTCTGTGATTTTCAGACATTTTTACTGTACGGATTCGGAGTAATAAGATGGTAAAGTGTCTATTTGGGGCTATATGTCCCACTATTTGAAGTCCAATAAAATCACTAAATCAAATTGTTTTCCAAACTCGTTACCATATCCTAGAAGAGCGCTTACTCTCATACAGGTTCTGTGATTTTCAGACATTTTTACTGTACGGATTTGGATTAATGTGATGGTAAAGTGTCTATTTGGGGTTATATGCCCCAATATTTGAAGTCCAATAAAATCACGAAATCAAATTGTTATCCAATTTCGCTACCATATCCCAGAAAAGCGCTTACTCTCGTACAGGTTCTGTGATTTTCAGACATTTTTACTGTACGGATTCGGAGTAATAAGATGGTAAAGTGTCTATTTGGGGCTATATGTCCCACTATTTGAAGTCCAATAAAATCACTAAATCAAATTGTTTTCCAAACTCGTTACCATATCCTAGAAGAGCGCTTACTCTCATACAGGTTCTGTGATTTTCAGACATTTTTACTGTACGGATTTGGATTAATGTGATGGTAAAATGCCTATTTGGGGCTATATGCCCCACTATTTGAAGTCCAATAAAATCACGAAATCAAATTGTTATCCAATTTCGCTACCATATCCTAGAAAAGCGCTTACTCTCGTACAGGTTCTGTGATTTTCAGACATTTTTACTGTAGGGATTTGGAGTAATGTGATGGTAAAGTGTCTATTTGGGGCTATACACCAGATAATTTGAAGTCCAATAAAATTACGAAATCCAATAGTTCTCCATCTTGTTCTTGTTGTTGGACGCTCTTGGTAGACTACTTCCAATCCCAGGAGGGACCAGCTTCATGGCTGATGGAAGATAACCATTAAGAGACTTTTTTCAGGACTGTTCTTCTATTCTAGTTTAATAAGTCTATGTTCCTTTTAAGTTTAGGTTAGGGACTCGCAAGAGAATGAGGACCCTTGATGTGGCTTGTGAGCTTACGATATTTCTTGCCTATTTTTTTCTTCTAGTTTTCAACGGTAAAAGATATCTACTAATACCTCATTGAAGATTGGACATCGAGCCATCAAGGAGCCCCACTAGACTAAAGCTGCTTTCACATGCAGCAGATTTTAGGCAGATTTTCTACAGCAGATTGTCTGTTGCCAAACCAAAGTCAACCTGAAGTTTCAAATCTGCTGTAGAAAATCTGCATCAAATCCGCAGTGTGTGAAAGCACCCTTACTATTCTGCAAGTCTTGCCAAGTGCATTATAGGGCCATGCAGCTGCCACTGACTGACAGCTACTTACCGCCCTAGCGGTCTTGTTTCTGCCACCTAATAAAGAGTGCTGAGGGGCCTGTGTGAGCTGCTGGCGCCTGCTGATGCCCCTCCCCTGTGCCAACTTCTATGCTTTTATAGAAGAAGTCTGGCTAAAACATTTTTGTATTGTTATTGTATTGTCACCCAAAAGTTATACAAATCCCCAATATACACCTATTACGGGAAATGCTTAGGAAGCGCTTTTTTCTCTGTACTTACTACTGCATCAATGCTTCACTTCCTGGATAACATGGTGATGTCCCTTCCTGGGTAACATGGTGATGTCACTTCCTGGATAATATGGTGATGTCACTTCCTGGATAACAAGGTTATGTCACTTCCTGGATAACATGGTGATGTCACGACCCGACTCCCAGAGCTGTGGGGGCTGTGGCTGCCGGAGAGGATGATGGCAGGGGGATGCTCAGTGTTCCTCCAGTGCCCTGTATCCCTCAGTGTCCCCCTGCCATCATCCTCTCCGGCAGCCACAGCCCACACAGCTCTGGGAGTCGGGTCGTGACATAACCATGTTATCCAGGAAGTGACATCACCATGTTATCCAGGAAGTGACATCACCATGTTATCACGGAAGTGACATCATCATGTTATTCAGGAAGTGAAGCATTGATGCAGAAGTAAGTGCAGAGAAAAAAGTGTTTTCTAAGCATTTCCCGTAATAGGTGTATATTGGGGATTTGTATAAATTTTGGATGACAATACAATAACAATACAAAAATGTTTTAGCCAGACTTCTTCTATAAAAGCATAGAAGTTGGCACAGGAGAGGGGCATCAGCAGGCGCCAGCAGCTCACACAGGCCCCTCAGCGCTCTTTATTAGGTAGCAGAAACAAGACCGCTAGGGCGGTAAGTAGCTGTCAGTCAGTGGCAGCTGCATGGCCCTATAATGCACTTGGGAAGACTTGCAGAATAGTAAGGGTGCTTTCACACACTGCGGATTTGATGCAGATTTTCTACAGAAGATTTGAAACTTCAGGTTGACTTTGGTTTGGCAACAGACAATCTGCTGTAGAAAATCTGCCTAAAATCTGCTGCATGTGAAAGCAGCTTTAGTCTAGTGGGGCTCCTTGATGGCTCGATGTCCAATCTTCAATGAGGTATTAGTAGATATCTTTTACCGTTGAAAACTAGAAGAAAAAAATAGGCAAGAAATATCGTAAGCTCGCAAGCCACATCAAGGGTCCTCATTCTCCTGCGAGTCCCTAACCTAAACTTAAAAGGAACATAGACTTATTAAACTAGAATAGAAGAACAGTCCTGAAAAAAGTCTCTTAATGGTTATCCTCCATCAGCCATGAAACTGGTCCCTCCTGGGATTGGAAGTAGTCTACCAAAAGCGTCCAACAACAAGAACAAGATGGAGAACTATTGGATTTCGTGATTTTATTGGACTTCAAATTATCAGGTGTATAGCCCCAAATAGACACTTTACTATCACATTACTCCAAATCCCTACAGTAAATAGGTCTGAAAATCACAGAACCTGTACGTGAGTAAGCGCTCTTCTAGGATATGGTAACAAGATTGGGCAACAATTTTATTTCGTAATTTTATTTCGTAATTTTATTGGACTTCAAAATGTGCGACATATAGCCCCAAATAGAAACTTTACCATCACATTACTCCGAATCCATACAGTTAAAATGTCAGAAAAATCACAGAAACTGTACGAGAGTAAGCGCTCTTCTAGGATATGGTAGTGTGATTGGATAACAACTTGATTTCGTGATTTTATTAGACTTCAAATAGTGGGACATATAGCCCCAAATAGACACTTTACCATCACATTACTCCGAATCCGTACAGTAAGTATTTCAGAAAATCACAAAAACAGTACGAAAGTAAGCGCTCTTCTAGGATATGGTAGCGAGATTGGATAACAATTTGATTTCGTGATTTTATTGGACTTCAAATATTGGGGCATATAGCCCCAAATAGACACTTTACCATCACATTACTCCGAATCTGTACAGTAAAAATGTCTGAAAATCACAGAACCTGTACGAGAGTAAGCGCTCTTCTAGGATATGGTAGCGAAATTGGATAATTTGATTTCGTGATTTTTTTTTACTTTAAAATGTGCGACATATAACCCCAAATAGACACTTTACCATCACATTACTCCGAATCCGTACAGTAAAAATGTCTGAAAATCACAGAACCTGTAACAGAGTAAGCGCTCTTCTAGAATATGGTAGCGAGATTGGATAACAATTTGATTTCGTGATTTTATTGGACTTCAAATAGTGGGACATATAGCCCCAAATAGACACTTTACCATCACATTACTCCGAATCCGTACAGTAAAAATGTC